>NC_089490.1:52530033-53146283 GCF_036850765.1 Saccopteryx bilineata
TATCATGTACTTTAATTCCTGTATTTAGTCTGGAGTATTTGAAGAGAACTTAAAACTGATATGTAAAAGAAAATAGTATATATTTAATACCTAAAGGAATCTTGTTATCAGCAATAGTAGACTATTAATATTGCTAGGAAAATGTCAGGTTTAAGTTGTCCATGAGGGAATCTTCGCTAGCTGTCCTTTATCCAGAGGCATTTAGTTATTATTTTCAGGGTTTTTTTTTTCTTTTTTTTAGATTTTATTTATTCATTTTTCAGAGAAAGAGGATAGAAAGAGAGACAAAGCAAGAAAGAGAGAAGGGGGGAGGAGCAGGAAGCATTAACTCCCATATGTGCCTTGAATAAGCAAGCCCAGGGTTTTGAACCGGTAACCTCAGTGTTCCAGGTCAATGCTTTATCCACTGCACCACCACAGGTCAAGTATTTTCAGGTATTTTTACATATTTGGGGGGTTGTCAGGCTGAGCATTTTCAGGAGAGCTTGGGGACTTAATGAAATAAAACTTTTTTAAAAAAAAACATTTCATAGGAGGTGAGAATTCATTTGCCAAGTAATGAATATGTCATGTTCCACTTAATTACTTTACCAGACTCTCCTGTCTCATGCCTGAATCAAGGTTTTTCAATAGATAGCATGGGAAAAACAGGATGAAGGCATATTTAGCTCCTCCTAAATTGATAGAAATGAATATTGATATTTCAGGAACTGAGCTAGGGTCTAGCCTATTGGACTCGCTTCTAGGTCATGAACAGTCTTGGCACCATCAGTTTTAGTACAATGGTAAGCATGGGAGCTGGATAGCCATAGGGTAGATAGGAAATGCAGAAGAGCACATGCTAACTGTAGTCCTGTTTCAAGGGAAGGTGTTATGTGGCTTGTAATTTGCTTTAAAATACTTAAGTAGACATTATGCATGCAAATATGGGTTTTAGTTTGTTTCATCCAGACCCTAAGGCGGGCATTTATTCTAATTGGACATACATACTCCAGTGGTGGTTATTGGAGGCATTTAATCAAAATGCTAAACTTCAGAGACAGCTACAGATGCCTTAGCTATCTTTTATCTCTAACAGCAAAGACTTTGAGAAGTAATATAATGAATGTCAGAAATGGGTTTTCATTTGTGAAACTCCAGTTATTGGAGATGTGTGGATTAGTTAGAAGTGCTTTAGAGGCATTCTCACCTTTGTAAGAACAAGATATAAGGACATGATGAAGCTTCCTAGCCTTGATTTTTATGCAGCCACAGGTCCAGGATAATGAATGGAATATGGTTCCAGAGGAGACAGGAGCTGAAAGAGATGGAATCCAGCATGTAATTAGCAGGATGAGTCCTGGAAAAGACGGGGATGCCTCATAGTTGGACACAAAGCCTGTAGTTTGCCTTACACCTTTCCAAGCTTTACTTTCGTCCTCTTTGCCCACGCTTGGGGGAATGTCTGGTTTCTGGATATTCATACCCTTTTTTTCTTCAAATTATAGCCTTTTCTATGAAGCAAATTCAAAGACTTTTAAGATTAAAAGTTATTCCTATATTTAATTTTTGTTAATTAATATGCATAACTAAGTATATATGTATACTTAGTTATATATTATATTAGAATATAATAATATGTATACTTAGTTATCATACAAATGCTTTCAGAGTAGTATCTGTTTGGTAAATGTGAACCTTTATATGAGCATATTTTTTCTTAAAATGATAATATGACAAATTCGAGTGATAAAAGAGGATGGTAATTAACCAAAAAGAGGTCAGCTACTGTGTCCATTCTAAGTTAGAGCTGTCAGTAAGGTCAATGAGCTCAGATAGGTTGTGATAAAATTAAAAGTATGCAATGGCATTTCATGGGGAACTTGACACTAAAATTTTGTTTATTTCTTTTTCCCACTATATTAACCCTAAACTGACATTTTCTAAAATAATCACCTAATTAAAAGTGACCTAAAGAACTATGACCTGGAAGGTGAATAAATGATTTAGCTTTTTCTTGCATTTGTACATGCAGAACAGGAGCAATAGAGAGCTAGGCAAAAAATAGGTTTACAATTGTGAACATGTGAAACAGGTTATTCTTGTATTATTATTTATTAATTATTGTATTTATTTGTATTACAATTGTAAATCTACTTTTGCCAACCACCTTAAGTTGTGCATGTAGCAGCACTACTCAAGAAGATTACTATTTGAAATTATTGAAATTATTAGGCCCTGGCCAGATAACTCATTTGGTTAGAGATTCAACCAAAAGCTCAGAAGTTGCCAGTTCAATCCCTGGTCAGGACACATAGAAGAACGGATCTGTGTTCCAGTCTCCTGTCTCTCTCCCCCTTCCTCTCTCTCTAAAATCAATAAAAAAAAATAAACGTTAAAAAATACTACTTAATGTTTAAACAGTAAAATGAAGTTATTGTGCCACTAAATAAACTACATAAAAATTGATTTTTTTTTAATCTGGCTGTTTAAATTCACCCAGTCAAGAACAAACAGTCAAGAAATGGATTTACCTATAGTCCAACAGCATAATTGTGGTTACTAGTACTCTGACCTAATCTGATCACACAGAATGGTACCTGTCATAAGCAAAACACAGGTTGCTGAAAGCATAGCGTAAGTCCTACAGAAAGAGAAAAAGAAATCAGTCAAGTGATCTCCATGTATGCTCCCATTTGGTTGCAAAGTCTCTCAAGTGAAGAGAAAGGCAGAGCCAGTGCTTTCAAGCGGAGAGCTCCTAGTTTAGGGAACCATAGAACAGAGAGGATTTAGGGGATCCCTTCTTAGAGTAAAACTAGAATATGAAGATCCATGCTATGTCCCTTCCACTTGGCACAAAATTCATAGGCTTTGGGGGTGGGGGAGGATTCTTAAGCATGGGAAACAAATATTTAGTAAATTGCAGTTGAAAAGGGGAATATGCTACACAATTAGCATCTTTAGGATTTAAACATTTCTTACCAAACAGGAGATTCCAAATGTATCATGACTTTTCAGGTTCAGAACTAAATATTCAGCCAAAAGACGTCTTATGAGGGTTGTATCTTCCCAGACCACAGTAATGAGGAAGTCCTAACATTTGCTGCAGTTTCAGACATAACAGTTCACTGTTGTGCATTGTATGGCCAGTGGCTGTGGCTATCACAGCTGCCTGGCTTGTGCGGGTTCCCATTAGATTCGGACAGACAGTAATGAAACAGCGGGGCCAAGAAATGGAGGACCATGCCTTTATCCTAGCCTCGCACTGGTGGGCAAATAAATACACACAGCGGGAAAACACATCCCTTTCCATTCAGGGCTCCCAAAGCCACTGAATTTCTTCCAGTTTTCCTGGAATAAAAGGCCCCACTAGCTCAGCGGAGCTCACAAAGCCCCTCACCTCTGTTCTTCTTCAGCACCCCACCATTTTGGCTGCTTCTCCTTTCTGCAACAACGAGGCCTCCTAGCTCCTCCTCCTCCCTTCTTCTTAAAACCTTTTGACACAAAACCCCTCCTCCAGCAAACATTAGCATAACCAATTGCCTTCTCAAGCAGAAAAGTAATTAGCAGTATCAACTGACAGCATCATCACATGGGCAGTGGCCATTTTTAACAATAAAAGTGAGCAAAATCAACACAAATTTTACAAACTTGTTTTTCCAACATGCATTGATCCTTTCTTCACCCCCCTTTGACAGAGGACCCTTCCCTGTGATAGTTCAGGGGCCAGAAATGGTGTAGAGAAGGAATTTCAACCTTTTCATCATATGGCACACACAAACTACTAAAATTCTGTGGCACACCAAAAATATATATATATTTTGCTGATCTGACAAAAAAAAAGTTTAATTTTGATTCATCTACACCAAATAGCTATTGTTGTGTTGGCTGTTGTCTTTTTTTTTTTAATTTGACAATCTAAGGATAAAGAGGTTAGTGCCCCTGACTAAATAATCAGGTAGTGCATATTGTAAAGATTCTTGCGCATCTCGTTTGAAAATTGCTGGTGCAGAGCAGTGCTACTTACATCATGATTCATGGACTTCCTTCAGTCCATTCTCCACTACTGATCTGCAATGAACAAAGCATAGAAATTAAAAGTTAGTATTTAGAAACTTTTATAGCCATTTGACATAGTAACTTTGTATTTATTAAACCTAATGATTAAAAAATGGGCTTCTCTTTTTGTATATATTTTTCACTTTCATTTAATTTTTTGGTAATTTTTATTACTAGACATATTTTCCAGCTTGAAAAAGTACCATACATAAATGTTCCTTTGCAAATTGAAAAATATAACTGGTTCTTCACCATAGATCCTTT
Organism: Saccopteryx bilineata; assembly: GCF_036850765.1. Lineage (NCBI taxonomy): Eukaryota > Metazoa > Chordata > Mammalia > Chiroptera > Emballonuridae > Saccopteryx > Saccopteryx bilineata. Next base: position 52,534,336 of record NC_089490.1, read on the forward strand.
GATGACTGTTCATATAGACCAGGGGTTGGGAACCTATGGCTCGTGAGCCAGATGTGGCTCTTTTGATGGCTGCATCTAACTCACAGACAAATCTTTAATAAAAAAAATAATGTTAAAAATATAAAACATTCTCATGTATTACAATCCATTTCCTACCGCTCATGTTCATGGTTGTGGGTGGCTGGAGCCAATCACAGCTGTCCTCTGGGACAACACCAAATTTTTATTGGATAATGCATAACATACACAGGTCATTGTGAGGTCAAGAAGTAAACTTCCCTCCTTTTAATCAAGTAGTCAGCTAGCTAATTGCAGAAAGCCTTTTGATGAAGAAGATGGCTAAAAGAAAAAAGAGGAGTATCGTACTTTTCAGCAGGAATGGACAGAGAAATTTGCCTTTGTGGAGAGAGCAGGTTCTGCAGTGTGTCTAATATGCAGTGATAAAATTGCATCAATGAAATGGTCAAATATAAAGCAGCACTTTGACACACGCCATACTACATTTGCATCGAAATATCCAGCAGGGGACAGCAGGAAGAAAGCATGTCAAGAGCTACTGTGCAGAGTGCAAGCTAGTCAGCAGCAACTCCATGTTTGGACCCAACAAGGTGACTGGAATTTGAATAGCTTTGCTGGTGCTTTAGCAATTGTGAGAAATGGAAAGCCATTCACAGATGGGGAGTATACCAAAACATTCATGCTTGATGCTGCCAATGAACTTTCTGATGACTTTTTAGATAAAGACAAGATTATCAAATGAATAAAAGACATGCCTCTATTGGCAAGAACTGTTCATGATTGTACCATCATGATGGCAATTAAATTGAGGCAACACAAGTGAAGGACATAAATGTAGCACCATTCTTTTCTCTTGCTTTGGATGAGTCAACAGACGTAAGCCATTTATCCCAGTTCAGTGTGATTGCAAGGTATGCTGTCGGTGACACACTACGTGAGGAAAGTCTTGCTGTTTTGCCTATGAAAGAGACAACAAGAGGGGAGGATTTATTCAAGTCTTTCACTCAGTTTGCTAAAAAAAAAAAATCTACCGATGAATAAACTTACTTCAGTGTGTACTGATGGCGCTCCGTACATGGTGAGGAAAAACAGAGGATTTGTAGCACTTCTTTGTGAACATGAAAAGAGACCCATCCTAAGTTTTCATTGCATCCTACATCAGGAGGTGCTTTGTGCTCAGATGTGTGGCGAACAGCTTGATGAGGTGATGTCGCTGGTCATTCTTGTAGTCAACTTTATTGTTGCCTGAGCTTTAAATGATTGCCAGTTTAAAACACTGCTGGATGAAGTTGGGAATAATTATCCTGGTCTGCTTCTGCACAGCAATGTATGTTGGTTGTCAAGAGGGAAGGTGCTCAGCCATTTTGTGGCTTGTCTGAGTGAAATCCAGACTTTTCTTGAAAGAAAAACATCAAGCATCCTGAGTTAGCTAACACTGAGTGGCTCCTGAAGTTCTAGTATCTCGTGGACATGACTGAACATCTGAACTAGCTCAATGTGAAAATGCAAGGCATTGGAAATACAGTCTTATCCTTTCAACAAGCAGTGTTTGCTTTTGAAGACAAGCTGGAACTCTTCATCACCCACATTGAAACAGGTCATTTACTACACTTTGAAAAACTGGGAGAGTTTAAAGATGCATGCACATCAAGTGACCCTGCTCAACATCTTGATCTCCAGCAGCTAGTGGGCTTCACATCTAATCTCCTGTAGTCATTCAAAGCGCACTTTGGCACTCGTCTTTTTAAGTTCATCACCCATCAACACGAGTGTGCAGTGGACAGCGCCAACCTGAGTTACATCCCCGGTGTTTCCGTCAGAGATTTTGAGCTACAAGCTGCTGACCTGAAGGCCTCAGACATATGGGTGAATAAGTTCAAGTTACTGAATGAAAAATTGAAAAGATTTGCATGACAGCAAGCCAAGTTGGCAAGCAAACACAAGTGGGGAGAAATGAAAAAACTTCAACCCGTGGACCAGCTGATTGTCAAAACTTTGAACGCGCTTCCCGTCACATACCACACACTGTGGTGTGTGAGTATTGCTGTACTGACAACGTTTGGCTCTTTGTATTCATGTGAGCAGTCTTTCTCACATCTAAAGAACGTTAAGACCAACCTACGATCACGTTTAACGGCTGGAAGTCTCAAAGCCTGCATGAAGCTTAACCTCACCACGTATCAACCAGACTACAAAGCCATCAGCAAAACCATGCAGCACCAGAAGTTGCATTAATGATAAAAAGTACTTTATTCATCATTGGTTAGCATCAGCATAACAACGTTATTAAAAAGAATTCAGAGACTTATTGTACTTTAAAAGTGTTGGTCTTACATAAAATGCACACATTTATTTGTATTTAGTGTTAAACATATTGTATGGCTCTCACGGAATTACATTTTAAAATATGTGGCGTTCATGGTTCTCTCAGCCAAAAAGGTTCCTGACCCCTGGTATAGACCATAACTGAGCCATAATTGTTTTAAGAAATAGGTCCAAGCTCCATAGCTCTGTAAATAAGAATTTTTTATTTAAAAAAAAAAAAAAGACCTGGTGGCATTTGAGATTCTTTAAGCTCCTCACTCCGAACGCTCAGGTTTGAGCCCTTCATCACATGGAAGCATCTTTTCAAAAAGTATTTTGAGCTGTTAACTCACTAGTCCTAAATTCCAGAGTGAAAAATCTCTATCTTCTCTGGGTTACTGACCTCTGACAAACTTCCTTTAATCCCTTTTGTCTTCTGATTGTTATTCTATAGAGTCATATCAGAGTGCCCAGTTCACAAAAACAACATGTGGATTTCATTTTTTCAAATACACTATTCAGCTTTGCATTATTTGTAGTCATTAAAAATCCAAATGCACAAATAACTAGATGGTGGAAATTTCAAGAATCACTCATAGTTAGCTTTGTTAAACATTTATATACCTTTAAAAAATTGTTCTCCCAAGCTGACTTATGTAAAGTGAATGTTAGCTAGCATTTCTGAGCAGAGTCCAATGGAAAGTAATATAAAGAGCCCATGATGAGATTTTAAAAAAAATTTGAGCCTGCTTTATTTTTATTTTATTGATCTCCTAAGTGGTTTATCTATGGGATGATAATTAGGAGTTGACTATACATACAAACCTCTGTCTTAAAGGACACTATAACTAAAGATGGGGTGGCTTCCGTCAAGACAAGCTCCACTGAGTGAGAGACCAATCCCCAATGGATTCCTTTAATCAGGGCATAGAATAATAAATAGTGTTGGGGTAACTAGCAAACAATTTAGAAAAAGAAGTACATATGAAACAATCATCAAGAACTCCACTCCCAATTATAATTGAAGGAAAGCATAAATTAGAAAAAACATATATGTGATGTGATGACAGAAAAGAAAATAAGGAGGTAGACCTTTAGAAGATACATTTGGAAATACAAAAGCTATAAAGGAAAGGCTAGACATATTTTACTGCATGAAAACAGTACCACATATATAGCCAAAAGAAAATTATTAGGCAGGAGAGAATATATTATAACATATATGATAGATTAATAATAATAATAATATAATAGCAAACACATATAGTATTTACTATGTACCAGGTACTGTTTAAGACTCATTTGTGTACTAGCTCATTTAATCCTCACAAGGATTAATAGTCCCTAATGAGGTAGGTACTATTATTTCATTTTACAGATAAGGAAACAAACACAAAGATCATAACAGCAATATGTGGACAACGTGGAATTCAGCCCCACGCAATGTGACCTGAGGGTCCGTTCTCTCACTCATCTCCTCAGGTCAGCACCAGCTCAGGGGAGTAAGTAATTTATGGCCATCCAAAGCAAAGCATGAGACACTGGGAAGAAGGAGAGGAGGAGGGAAAAAAGGAAGGGGAGGAAGGAAGAAAGAGAGGTATAAAGGAGATAAAGACACCATAAAATAAGAAGGGAAATAGAACAAGAGACTAAGCTCTTCACAGTTTTTTAAAATGCAAATGTAATACAATCTTTTGTGTAAAATATTATGTGTATAGAGAGCTGTAGAGAAAAATAGCAAAAGATTGGTGGTGTTGGCCTCTGGTGATTTTTTTTTTTTTTTACATCCCTCACTCATCTTTTCTCTATTGTTTGAATACTTAATTTTATTTACTAAAAAAAAAAAAAGCTTTAAAATGTTCATGCTGTATGTTGTGTTAGCAGTGGTGTAGTTATTGGCATGGAGGCGAGAGTGTAAATTGAACAATTTCTCAAGGTTAATTGGACGGTATTTAATGAAAAGCCCTAGAATTTCTTATGCCATTTGACCCAGAAATGCTACTTGTTTTCAAAGCATTACTTTAAAGTGGATCTTTATTCATCGAGACATAATTTTATTTTTCACTCGTTTACCACAGTGCTAGAATGCAATGGGAATCCCTCAAGCAAAAGAAATATGACCAAATTTATTTAAACAACTGCAAACAACGCCAGCTATTCCCTCTCCTCCCACAACTCTATTTTCTCTCCTTTTGGGGCACACAATTGTATTGCATATGCCAGCCTCCCGGCAGTTAAATCACATGACGAGTTTTAGTGATGAACACCACTTCGGAGACAAGGCTGTGAAGAAGCAGGTGCACCCCCTCTGTGTTCTCATTTCTTGTCCATTTGCTGGAGGCAGATGGGGAGGAGGGGTCCTGGGTCACTTCCTGAGTGATTGCAGAACCAGCTACCAAGCAAGGACACCTGCCTTCAACTGTTAAATGAGCAAGGAATGAACTCCTATTTTGATTAAGTTATTATACATATGTGAATCTATTTATTTCTAAAGCTTAATTCACAGTGTTAAGTACAAATTTTTAAACAACTGATTTGGCCACATATTTCAGTTTTGTAGCAGATCGGTGGAACATGCTTTCTTGTGAGCATGGTTACCTTTGATAGTGGGTCAGACGAGGCACACTGTGACAGACAAGTCTGTCCCTGGGAGAGCTTGTCCTCAGCTCCCGGGTACAGCTTGTGATGATGAACTTGCAGGATATTGGAATTCTCCAGTGTGCTTGCAGATGCTCAAATTCTTCTTAGCAGGCTGGTTCTTGTTCAGCCAGCTGATGATTCTACTGATTCCTCAAGAATCTCCTGTTGGCCCTCTATCACTGTGTTTGCCTTGAACTTTCCTGTTTTCTATTTTGTTCTTAGTGAAGACAGTGGATTCAAGTGCTTTCTCAGGAGATAACCCTGTTTCTCGGCTTCTCATTTTTCTGTATTGAACTTCTCAGCCTTCTGGAGCATGTACACAATAGCTTTTTAAAGCAATGTATTCTTCCACAATGTGACTTAAGACTGTCTTTTTGGCCTGTCCTCTTTGTCCATAGCACCCACCCTGAAGATGCTGTGGTGGCTACTTTACTCTGAGGACCACACGGCATGCAGGGGGATGCCAAGCAGGTTGCCATCTTTGGTTCTTCCCTCTCATGTTAGCGTGCCTGGATGCTGACAGCAGCTAGTATCTATCTAGATAGGGAAGGTCTGTATCTGGTGTTGGAAATGGGAAAAATTAAACAGGCTTAGAACAGCTGAGGCTCCAGTGACTGAATAAACAGGGAAATAAGTGTGACATCCAAGCAGGAAATCTTGAACGTATTCAGATTTCATCAGCACCATAGTATCAACCTCTTTGGGAGGGAGAGCCAGTTCCTGGTTCTTATAAAAATCCTTCAAGAGAACAACTTATGGGTCCCATAATATTAAAACTATTAACATAATGCTTAAGAAGGATATTTAATAACACCGAAAAATATTTATGATAAATGTTTTAATGAACAAAAAGCAGGTTGTAAAGTAAATACAGTATGATCCTATATTTGTAAATAAAATAGATATTAATTCATTCAGCAAATATTGAGTCCTTACTATGCATGAGGCAGGCATTGTAGATATTAGTATTCATATCTGTGTGTGTGCCTTAGCAGATTTTAATTCTCTTATTTTATATTTTCCAATTTACCTATAATAAATATGTATCCATTTTCTAACAAAATATCACTATTAAAATGAAATTTTTTGAATTATAAGAAAAGGCTAACACTATAACAATAAGGTTGTACAAAATAAACTGACAATACATAAGTTATTTTGGCCCTGTGTTCCACAGTGACTCACCAAATATACCCTGAACTGTTTATTTTCTTTTCTTTCTATTTCGCTGTTAAAAGGAGCAGATGCATTTCATGTCACATGGATCTCCTGGAAACATGCCAAGCATTTTCTTAGCAACCAAACTCCTGTCTTCTGCACTGTGCATGATTAACTAAAACAGCCTGTTGATGGCTTAAAATAAACCTGCCTTTTTCCGTTTAGCATTTTATCAAATGAATGTAATTTCATTTGCTGATGAATTTAGTTCAGCTTCAACGGGAATTTTTCTCTTCTTCATGGGGAGGCTGAAAAATCAGAACAGTCATGCCAAAGAAAGAAAAGCAAACCTAGGGAGAAACAAATAGTCTGGTGTTTACATGGGTAAAGTAAAGTATCTTTGTCCATTTCACTCCCGCCCACCTGTTTTTTTGTTTGTTAGTTTGTTTGTTTTTTATGGGGTAGAAGGTTGATTTAGAATAGAAATTTAAATTCTATTCTATTTTTGTATTATGATGTTTATTTAGGGTACTTGATTAAAAGTGTTCATTTAAATGGCTGCTCTGATGATGACTAGTGTTACTAGGCTTGAGCTCCATTCTTATTTTTATTTATTTCTAGCACTTGAATGTGCCCTAAAATTTAGCTGGACTCATCTCACAGAATGGTAAACTGTCTTCTGGGGTTTACAGGTAACAGGATTGGACGGTACATAATCTGACAAGGGTGGAGGGGTGTGGGTCTCCACAATGAGGAGAGTCGGTATTTTTTTAGGGGACAAGACTCTGTAAATTGGAATAAATTGCTGTTATGTTTGATGAATATAAAATATATCTCTATGTTTCCATGCACATGTGAATTTCTGTATCCAAAGATTACAGGAATATTTGATAAATGGAAAAACTTTAATATTCTGAAAAAGACTAACAGCTTAAAAAACAAAGCCATCTATGCAGTTAAAGCAGCATGAATCCAGAGAATGAATAAAAGGGAAAGAATTTGACTGACATAACATGGTCCAAGCAGGTTACCCGTTATCTTTGACATGTGCCCTCATTTGGAAATACAGTGAAAAGCCCCACTAATGGCAATTGCAACATTATTTAAAATTCCACTTTATTTTCCTCAGAGCAGATTATTAAATGTTAACCATCATTAAGCAATCAAGTTGATGCTTTAGCTGTATAGTTTTACATTTTTAATCTGAGAATAAAGACATAAAATATATATAACATATTACTGATAAATCTACTCTTTCTGATCCCTGCTTTGTTTATATTATGAGAAATAAATAATCTTGATTTGTTTCCTTTTACATTACATATACACCTTATAAAATTGACAGCGCATTTACATTAAACATGGTAAAATATCTGCTCTCGTGTTTTATTATTGCCTTGCTATAAATTTGAATTCTTCATGGCTTAAGTCAGAATCTGTTGCTGGTCAGCCAATTTGGAAAATGGCATTATCTCTTTCAGGTTAGTGTTTAAAAGAATTAATACATTTTTAAAGCTGTCCAACTTAGTTTCCAGCTTAAGAAAATCTGACTCAAATGTGCCATCCTGTGTATTTGAGGCCAGCCTTGCTGGTGACCTTACTTCATTATTGTGGGGAGACCTGATGACTAGCACTCTCTCTGCCTCTAGTCGGCAGAGAGAATCTCTAAAACCATGCAGAGAGCTTCCTGTGACCCAACTGCTCATAGGGGCAATTGCCTTAGAGTTTATGAATACAACCAAATTGGGCAGAGGGAAACTGCAGTTGATTAGGGAGAAATTCCAAGGTCTGGCAGGTGAACAACCACAAACAGACTATAGAAACCTTGAGCATCTCAGCTTTCTTTATGTTCTCTCATTGACATCCTTTTCTCACATATATAGAGATCAAGGTTGATCGTGCCTACCTTGTCTGTAGAAGCGAGACTGCCTTTAACTAGTCATTTCATCTACTTTTTTAATAACAAACTGTAAAACCTTGCACTTGGGAGTAGTTCTGGTGTTACTATACTTGGTGTATATTCATCTCTTTCTACTGAATAGTTTTTTACTTTATTCCAAAAATTATATTTTAATTTTAGAACTCAATAAAAACAAAACAACATTTATAGTTGCTTATCTAAGGCATGATATAAGTTGCTATGCTAGGTACTATGAATGAATTAATTCTCACACTGTCACTAGGAAGTAGAGCCAGGTCTTTCTGGTGCTCTATAACCAAGGGGAAGAGAATACACCACACTCTTGTTAAGAATAGATTGTTTGTTTTAGTTAATTACCCAATGATAAAGATGTCCCTGAGGCAGTGACCAATGTGGTCTGTAGCTGTATTTCCCTGGCCTCTACTCCCTGAGAAAGTCCACCAGGAAGACCATAGCCACAGAATATAAAAAGAATCAATGTCTAAGTGTCCCTAATGAGACATCAACCAACAGCCTTCCCAAATAATTATATACTCACCATTAGGAATTATTATTTTTCAAAACCCATGATCTTAACTATTATAGTACATCTCAGAATATTACATCTTTGCAGCAAGATGAGTCCTTTTTAAATGAGGGACATAAACTCCTTAGTTACATAGTAAGATAAAAATATAGTTACGTTTCAATTAAATGACTGGGGAAACTAATATCTGGTTATTTGAAGAAACTGGGAGTCAAATTTCCAGTATAATAATGAAGAACTAAGGTATAGAGATTTGAAAGTATAATATTAGAAGTTATCAGGATAATTGGAGAGTGGTTCTTTCTAGATCATTGGATAGATTAAATAAGACATCTTGGACTTATGATTCTAAGATGTGGTACTATTTGTTCGCATATTGGACTATCTTAGAGAAGTGCTTTCTTGTAAAATTTGCTTCATAAAGTTAGGTGAGATCTCGATTGAGAGTACCTATATGAGTCTGAAACAGAACAGGCAAAGCTTTCTTGAATCTACAATGATATAACTGCCTAATATAAACATAAAAGGATAAGGTTGTCTGCTACTTGCAACAGATAGATAATAAGAGACACACACACGTATGTACATACACACATACATATGCATACATATAAGTTAGTGCCAAATATAGTAACAGGAAAGCATACTTCAACTATTAGGAAAAGATACTCTTTCATGTAGTGTCAAAGGTGCACTTAACTAATTCAGTAGCTACTAGCCATATGAAGTTATTTAAACTTAAGTATAAATTAAATTTAAAATTTAGTTCCTCAGTTGTACTAGCACATTTCAAATGTTCAGTAACTACATGTGGCTCATGGATGCCATATTAGACCGCACAATTATGGAATTATTATGTCATTGGATAGTGCTGGTCCAGAAGTTAAGAAGATATTTTCAAAATAAATTCAATTAGAGCTTTTAAATCTTATCCTTTCAATAAAGTCTCCCCTGAACCAATTTCTGTTGTAGATTACTGAAAGCAGGTTGTTTTATTATGCTATCCACAGAGTGATTCAATTTCTAATTAGAAGTTGATGAAGTTCTTTCATTTACTACAGTATCATTTGCACCACATTTTCCAAATGCATTAAAAGTTAAATATTCTCACAGAAGATAACAAAAGACAGGGGAATTAACTCAACATTCTAGGAAAAAATAAATACACAAAGGGAGTGTGTGTGTGTGTTTGTACCGAAAACCAAACTCAAGGACAGTGTGTTCCTACATTCTAAAATGAAATGCTGAACATGCCCTGCTTATCCTGGCAGCATTGCCAAGAAGGGACCAGTCAAGTCCAATGACAATCATGTACTTCTAGCCCACATAAGAGAATCATTAGGTAAGACCCTTGGAAGGAATTCCTAGGAACAAAAAAATGACCAGTGGCTCCTAAAGCTTCTGTTTGAAAAAGGCACACAGCTCAAATTTCATTGGCCAAATCAAGTCACAAAAAACCTAATATTAATGAGGTAGATATTATTTGGTGCTGATATTATTTGGTGCTGCATTCCATTCCCTCACGGAAAGCAGCACCAAATAATTGGAGACAAGAATACAACTCACCATGAGACCCTTAGCTAATGGTAAAATAGCTCACTCACTCTCTCCTCTGTATCCTATTACGAAGTAGCTAGATCCTAGGTAGCGTTTTTATCTCTGACTAGAAAAAAGAATCCCATGTTTAGAGCATCTGAGGTATTTGGTTCTTTAATAAGCCACTGTGGTTTCTGGAGTCTGTCATCAGCCTTGACCTAGGCTCAGCTGCACTGGTTGCTTTCCTGCTGTCACCTGGATCTGTCGAATTAATGCAAAGCAGAGAAAACTTGTTCATAATTCTCCCTATTGAATTGCAGAGAACCTCACCTAAAGTAAAAAGTCTGATACTGAATGATTTGAATAGAAGGTATCTTTTATAGCCCTGGGCACAGAACAAGAGTAACAACCCCTAGAAACCTTTATAACATAATAGTCATGTTTATTTCTCATTACCACGGTATTTCAAAAAAAGATGTATAGTGGTAACTTTATATATACAGGCAGAGCCTGACAACTTATCTTTTAGAAGAAGCTTGTATTAATAAACATAGCACCCAAAAAATAATACCTACAAGATAAGTATTTTTAGCCTCATTTTACAAAAGAGCCAACAGAGGAGAAGAAAATTAAATAATTTTCCCAGAGTTTTACAGCTCTCAGGAGCCAGATATAGGATTCAAACTCAAGTGTTTCTGATTCCAGAGTCACATATAGAGCTGATGAGCATCCAGTTACTCATATCAAATAGTTGCATTTGTCAGGTGCTCTTACTGCATTTGCCAAGCCATCACCTACATTATCTCATTTATCCTTGCAATCAACCTGTGAAATGAGTATGATTTCTTCCTATTTTATGACTAAGGAAATTGAATCTCAGAGATAAATATTGTGTGCAAATTGCGCTTCTACTAAGTGTTGGAGCCAGAATCCAAAAGCAAGTCTAACTCCAAAACCACTGTTCATAACTACTTACTACCTCTACTGTTAGGGCTTCTCTGCAGTGCTTAATGTCTTCATCCAAAATTTGGGGTGCCCTGAAGGGGAGAGAGGCAGTAAACTTGAAGCGATACCAGAAAGGTAAATAAAAAGCAAGTAAAAAGGAAACAATTACTTGAGAAATAGTGTATGGGATTAGATGATGGTGTAGGCCTATGGTGGATATAAGAATAATAAAATAAGAATTAGTAAAGAAAATCACTTAATCATGAAATAAAAATGGACTCCTGACTCAGAAGCTCAATGACTAATTTTGCTTTTCAGATCTAATTTTTGTCTTAAGCATGCTTATTTTGATTCTAATCCAGTTGGAGCAAGCTTATAATTAAAGTGGAATTTACTACGTTGAATGCTTTTCATACTGATTAGATCGGAATGTTTAGGACAGAGAAAGGCCCTTGGGATCTGGGCACATCTAATGCCTTGATCACATGACAGAAACAGGCAGCTGAATACCAATCTTGGTGGGAGACTGTCTGAGTCATAGGCATTTGTAGATGCTCAGCCAAGGCGGAAGCCAGGGAGCTGAGTACCCTGGGACACATTCATTGCTAGGAGCTCTGTGTTCATTATGTTTTCATCAGTGAACATTAAGAGACAGAGCAGGGGAAAAAAGTGAATAAAGGAGCACTAGACTGACTGATTCATATAACAATTGACCAGAGCTCGAACACATCTAGTACTAAAATATGGGACATTATGACTGAAGTTAGTGGACTTCAGTTGTCATTACTGAGTACCTTGGAGCCAATCTCTTTTTAAAAAAAAATTGGTACCCCAAATGATAGGATGTAAAGCAAGACGCCTGCCAGGCCAACTCTGAGAAGAGTTCATATGTAGTTTCTCACTATTTCAATTAGAAATGTGTCTCAGGATATGTAGCTGATATCCAAATCACACCTGCAATGCTTAAAAATCCCTCCTCAAGAGATTCTTCAATTCCTACATTTCTGGAATAGTGTCCAGAATTTCAAATAATAATCCAGTGTCTTGCTGCTCACTTTCATCCAGAATGCAAAGTCCTTGATACTGGCTAGCTGGAAAAAATGGCATAAAAGCTGGTGTTTCTTTGTAAGACAAACAGACCTCCAGCTATGCCAAAGTGGGGATATTTATTGTTGGTGAACAAGTTGGAGTGGTGCAATCAAGTTTAAGGAAGATACTTTTTTGCCATAAGGAAATAGTGCCTTGGAACAATTTTTTTTCCAGAATACTCACTGTACTCTACTCTGCAGCTATGGAAAAATGCATGTGAAGGCTTCCAGGTGTTAGATTCTACATAGGAGCACTCTGTCTTTTTTGAGAGGAGGAAACAACCAAATTCTAATGTGATGTCACCAAGATAGAGGAGTAGGAGACTCCAGCCTCTGTTCCTGCACAAGGATCAACAATCGGACAGCTATCCTTAAACAAAACCAGTTCTAACATCCATTAAGAAACTTTAGCAACAAAGGAAAAAAACAAGCAAACTGAGAATATCAGCACGAAACAGGAAGAAGAACAGCTACATTTTGCCTGTATCAAGCAATGCCCCAACCTGGCATTGTTTAGGACCAAGAGGGAACTCCACAGCCTGAAACAGTTCCCTTTACAGGGAAAGGAAGAACAGGGTAAGTGACTAGTTTCCCCAGCCTTCAGAGCATTGCACAAAAGTCCCACTTGGTTTCACCTGACATAGAGAAAAGCAAAGCTGAGTCATTATAGAGATGTCTGGGAACAGGGAAACAAAGCAGGGATTATCAGTAAAAGCGACCAGGTATGAGCAGCAGAGGTTCCCAGTAACCGGCTTTGCAAATGACCTCAGCAGCTTGTGCCACTAAAGAAATGGCCCACAGAGCTGCTGTGGACCCCTTGCATATTTTAACCAGCTTTTATCCACAGGTACTTGTGTTTGCTGACACTAGCCACTGGAGTCCCACCCTGCTCCCTCCTTTTCTCCTGTACCCAGCAGAGCCTGAAAACCACAACTGCAGCTGTGTAAGTGCAAGACGCCAGCCTAAACCCCCAGAGCAGACACCCCACTGTGTGTACACTTGGGGCTAGCTGTTCTAGCTATGTATTTGCACACCACTAGCCCAACACCTGTCACTGGCCTCCACTGCATGTATATACCCAGGGAAGACTGTGATGCTATGGTAGTACATGCCAACAGGTAGGGCCTCCACAGCTGCCAGTGCCCTACAGTTGGCCTTAGACCTTACTGCCTCACCTAACCCCTACTACTACCTATGTGTTTTCAATCAGTTCCAACCACTACATAGTCACCTTCTGCTGGCCCTTGTAGCCAAACATGTGCATACTACCAGCTCCAGTCACTAGACCTGGAGGCATTCCTATAAACCCCAATAGCTCTTTCAGGCCCTGAAGAACGCTCCACCAATAACCATGTATTTTTCAATAATGTGGACCCCAAAAGCCTGAGACATGAGTCATCATGTCCCTCCAGACTGATACTGTCACACAGTGGTGCCTTCCTACACCACTGGCCCTGGGATCACAAAACACTCTAACATGCCCCCACCCACAGGTAAAAGTCATTTCTTGTCAAAGTCCATCTAGAAACTCTATAAAAAGTGACTACTTCTTCAAATGAGCAGACACCTATGCAGTGCTATAAATATCATAAAGAATCTGGAAAACAAGCCTTAACTAAAGGCATAATGTAAACCTCGAGTAACTGGCCCCAAAAATGGAGATACAGGAATTGCCCAACAAAGAATTAAAAATGATTGTTTCAAAGATGTTCAGAGGGGTATAGCCCAGATAAACAATTTAATGACATCAGGAGAACAATTCAAGAACAAATTGAAAAATTCAACAAAGATAACAAAAAAGAACATAACAGAAATATTCAATTTCAACAGTAGAACAGACCAAGCAGAAAAAGAATTACTTAACTCAAAGACAGATTATTTAAAATTATCCAGTTAGGAAAGCAAGAAGAAAAAGAAAATGAATTTAAAAACTCTACAGGCCTATGGGTCACCATTAAGAGATACTATATACCATTGGAGTCTGAGAAGGAAAAGATAGGGAGCAAGGGATAGAAAACTCTAAGAACTTCTAAACCTGAGGAGATGTTTAGACATCCAAATTTCATAAAGCTAATAGATCACCCTAAAATTTCAATCTAAAATGATATTTTATGACACATTAAAATAAAACCATTGGAAATCAAAGACAGAAAATTTAAAAGAATTTTTAAAAAATCTCATGCAAGGGAATCCCCATAAGATCATCAGGAGATCTCAGTAGAGACTTTGCAGACCAGGAGAGAATGATATAATCAAAATGTTGAAAGAAATAGCCAATCAAGAATACTTTGTCCACCATACTTGTCCTTTGAAGATGAAAACTTTTCCAAACAAACAAGAGCTGAGGGAGTGTATCACCACTAACCTGACTACCAAGAAATATTGAAATAAGTTACTCTAGGTGAAACAAAAGGGCACTAACTAGTAACATGAAAACATAGGTTAAAACTGTCAAAGACAAGTATATAATCAGATTCAGAATACTCTAATAATGTTATACAGTGATGTGTTAACCACTTTAATATAAAGGTAGAAGTACAAAAATATCAATAATAGATATAGCTATAATAATTTCTTAATGAGTACATATTATAAAAATATGTAGAGTGTGGCATCAAAAAAGTAAAATGTGGGAGATGGAATAAGAGGGAAGAGTTTTTGTTTGTGATCAAAGTTAAATTATTGGTTTAAAAGAAACTGTTATAGCCCTGGCCAGTTGGCTCAGGGGTAGAGCATCAGTCTGACATGTGGATGTCTTAGGTTCGATTCCCCATCTGGGCACACTAGAGAAGCATCCATCTGCTTCTCCATTATTCCCCTTCTCCTTTCTCTCTGTCTCTCTCTTCCCCTCCTGCAGCCAAAACTCCACTGGTACAAGTTGGCCTAGGCACTGAGGATGATCCATGGCCTCAACTCAGATGCTAAAATGGCTCTGGTTGCAATGGAGCAATGGCTACAGATGGGCCCATCTGTGGCCTTTGTTCCATCACCTCTAGTAGGCTTGCTGGGTGGATCCCGATCAGGCGCATGTGAGAGTCTGTCTCTCTGTCTCCCCACTTCTCACTTTAAGAAAATTACAAAAAAAAAAAAAAGAGCCTGACCAAGCGGTGGCGCAGGGGATAGAGTGTCAGACTGGAATGCGGAGGACCCAGGTTCGAGACCCTGAGATTGCCAGCTTGAGCATGGGCTCATTTGGTTTGAACAAAGCTCACCAGCTTGGACCCCAGGTCACTGGCTTGAGCAAGAGGTTATTTGGTCTGCTGAAGGCCCATGGTCAAGGCACATATGAGAAAGCAATCAATGAACAACTAAGGTGTTGCAACAAAAAACTGATGATTGATGCTTCTCATCTCTCTCCGTTCCTGTCTGTCTGTCCCTATCTATCCCTCTCTCTGACTCTGTAAAAATAAAAAACAAAAAGAATAAGAAGAAGGAAAGAAAGAAAGAAAGAGAGAAAGAAAGAAACTGTTATATCTTTAAGATGTTTTGAGCAAACCAGAGGGTAACCACAAAACAAAAATCTATAGTAAATACAAGATAAAGAGGAGGAAATCAAAGTATACCACTATGGAAAGTCATCATCTCATGAAGGAGGATAGCAAGAGTGGAAGGAAGGAACACTGAAACTACAGAACAGCCATAAAACAACTAATGAGATGCTAATAGTTCTCACTTAACAATAATTATCTTAAATGTAAATGGATAAAATTCTCCAACCAAACAGAGTGGCTGAATGAATTTTTTTTAAAAAGAAGAACCAACTTTATGCTGCCTACAACAGACTCACTTCAGCTTCAAGGTCACAAACAGGCTTAAGGTAAAGGAATGGAAAAATATATTCCACATAAGTGGAAACCAAAGAGAGTAGGGGTAGCTTTTCTTGTATCAGCCAAAATAGACTTTGATTCAAAGCCTGTAACAGGAGACAGAGAAAGTCATTATATAATGATAAAGTGGCCAATTCATCAAGAAGATATAACAATTGTAAATATATATACACCTAACATTGGAGCACATAAATGCATCGAGCAAACACTAACACATATGAAAGGAGTAATGGAAAGCATTATAATAGCAGTATCTATTTCAACAATGGATAGAGCATACAGACAGAAAATCAATAAGAAAACAAAAGACTTGAACAATACTACAGAGAAAATAGACCTAAAAAGCATATACTGAGTATTTCATCAAACAACAGCAGACTATACATTCTTCTCAAGTACACACAGAACATTCTCCATGATAGATATGTTTGGCCACAAAAAAAGTGTCAGAAAATCTAAAAATATTGAAATTATATCAAGTATCTTTTCCAACAATATTGATCTGAAATTAGAAATCAATAATGGGGAAAAATTATAAATATATGGAAATTAAACATCACATTCCTGAACAAAAAAAATGAGTCAAAGATGAAATCAAAAGGAAAATCAAAGCATATTTAAAACAAACCATATCAAAATATATGGGATGCAGCAAAAGCAGTACTAAGGAAAGTTTATGGTGATAAATGCCCATATATATTTTTTTTCCTGAAGCTGGAAACGGGGAGAGACGGTCAGACAGACTCCCAGATGTGCCCGACTGGGATCCACCTGGCATGCCCACCAGGGGGCGACGCTCTGCCCACCAGGGGGCGATGCTCTGCCCCTCCAGGGCGTCACTCTGTTGTGACCAGAGCCACTCTAGAGCTTGGGGCAGAGGCCAAGGAGCCATCCCCAGCACCCAGACCATCTTTGCTCCAATGGAGCCTCGCTGCGGGAGGGGAAGAGAGAGACAGAGAGGAAGGAGAGGGGGAGGGGTGGAGAAGCAGATGGGTGCTTCTCCTGTGTGCCCTGGCCAGGAATCGAACCCGAGACTTCTGCACGCCAGGCTGACGTTCTACCACTGAGCCAATCGGCCAGGGCCAACAAATGCCCATATTAATAAAAAAGAAAAATCTCAAATACACACCTAATTTTACACCTCAGAAAACTAAAAAAGCAAGAACAAACTAAATTCAAAGTTAGCAAAAAGAAAGAATTTAACAAAGACCAGAGAAAAAATAAATGAAACAATAGAAAAACAACAGAAAATATCAGAAACTAGTTGATTTTTTTAAACTATGAACAAAATTGATAAATCTTTACCTAGACTTACCAAGAATAAAAGAGAGTTCAAATAAATAAAATTATAAATGAAGGAGGAGATATTACAAAAGATACCATAGAAGTACAAAAGATAATAAACTACTATAAAAAATTATGTGTCAGTGTATTGGACAACCTAAAAGAAATGGATAAATTCCTAACAATATATTACCTATCAAGTCTGAATCATGAAGAAAATAAAAACCTGAACAGTCCAATAGCAAGGAGATTGAATCAGTAATCAAAAAGTCAACAAAGAAAAGTTCAAGATCAGATAGTTTCAAGGTGAATTCTTCCAATCATTTAAAAATGAATTAATGCCAATTATTCTCCAACTCTTCCAAAAATTGAAGAGGAAGAAACACTCCCAAATCCATTCTACAAGGACACCATTACCTTGACACCAAAGCCAGAAAAAAGCATGACAAAACAGACCAATATCTTTGATGAATATAGATGCAAAAGTTCTCAACAAAATATTTATGAAGCCAAATTCAGCAATACATTAAAACAGGGGTAGGGAACCTCTGGCTCGTGAGCCAGATGTGTCTCTTTTGATGGCTGCATCTGGCTCACAGACAAATCTTTAATAAAAAAAAAATAATGTGAAAAATATAAAACATTCTCATGTATTACAATCCATTCATTTCCTACCGCTCATGTTCATGGTTGTGGGTGGCTGGAGCCAATCACAGCTGTCCTCTGGGACAACACCAAATTTTTATTGGATAATGTGTAATGTACATGAGTTGTTGTGAGGTCAGGAAGTAAACTTCCCTCCTTTTAATTAAGTAGTCAGCTAGCTATTGCAGAAACCCTTTTGACGAAGAAGATGGCTAAAAGAAGAAAAGATGAGAAGTATTGTACTTTTCAGCAGGAATGGACAGAGGAATTCACCTTTGTGAAGAAAGCAGGTTCTGCAGTGTGTCTAATATGCAATGATAAAATTTCATTGATGAAACGATCAAATATAAAGCAGCACTTTGACACACGCCATACTACACTTGCATTGAAATATCCAGTGGAGGACAGCAGGAAGAAAGCATGTCAAGAGCTACTGTGCAGAGTGCAAACTAGTCAGCAGCAACTCCGTGTTTGGACTCAACAAGGTGACTGGAATTCGACTAACTTTGCTGGTGCTTTAGCAATTGTGAGAAATGGAAAGCCATTCACAGATGAGGAGTATGCCAAAACATTCATGCTTGATGTTGCCAATGAATTTTTTGATGACTTTTCGAATAAAGACAAGATAATCAAATGAATAAAAGACATGCTTCTATCAGCAAGAACTGTTCAAGATCATACCATCATAATGGCAAATCAAATTGAGGCAACACAAGTGAAGGACATAAATGCAGCACCAGTCTTTTCTCTTGCTTTGGATGAGTCAACAGACGTAAGCCATTTATCCCAGTTCAGCGTGATTGCAAGGTATGCTGTCGGTGACACACACGTGAGGAAAGTCTTGCTGTTTTGCCTGTGAAAGAGACAACAAGAGGGGAGGATTTATTCAAATCTTTCACTGAGTTTACTAAAGAAAAAAAATCTACCTATGGATAAACTTATTTTGGTGTGTACTGATGGTGCTCCTTGCATGGTGGAGAAAAACAGAAGATTTGTAGCGCTTCTTCCTGAACATGAAGAGACCCATCCTAAGTTTTCACTGCATCCTACATCAGGAGGCGCTTTATGCTCAGATGTGTGGCAAGCAGCTTGGTGAGGTGATGTCGCTGGTCATTTTGGTGGTCAACTTTATTGTTGCCCGAGTTTTAAATGATCGCCAGTTTAAAACACTGCTGGATGAAGTTGGGAATAATTATCCTGGTCTGCTTCTGCACAGCAATGTACATTGGTTGTCAAGAGGGAAGGTGCTTAGCCATTGTGTGCTTGTCTGAGCGAAATCCAGACTTCTCTTGAAATGAAAAATGTCAGGCATCCTGAGTTAGCTAACACTGAGTGGCTCCTGAAGTTCTACTATCTCATGGACATGACTGAACATCTGAACCAGCTCAATGTGAAAATGCAAGGAGTTGGAAATACATCCCAACAAGCAGTGTCTTATCCCTTCAAAAAGCAGTGTTGCCCAACATTGAAACAGGTAGTTTACTAAACTTTGAAAAACTGGGAGAGTTTAAAGATGCATGCACAGCAAGTGACCCTGCTCAACATCTTTATTACAGCAACTAGCGGGCTTCATGTCTAATCTCCTGCAGTCATTCAAAGTGCGCTTTGGAGAATTTCATGAGTGCACTCGTCTTTTTAAGTTCATCACCCATCCACACGAGTGTGCAGTGGACAGCGCCGACCTGAATTACATCCCCGGTGTCTCTGTCAGAGATTTTGAGCTACAAATTGCTGACCTGAAGGCCTCAGACATGTGGGTGAATAAGTTCAAATCACTGAATGAAGATTTGGAAAGACTTGCATGACAGCAAGCAGAGTTGGCGAGCAAACACAAGTGGGGAGAAATGAAAAAACTTCAACCCATGGACCAGCTGATTGTCAAAACTTTGAACGCGCTTCCCGTCCCATGCCACACACTGCAGTGTGTAAGTATTGCTGTACTGACAATGTTTGGCTCTTTGTATGCATGTGAGCAGTCTTTCTCACATCTAAAGAACGTTAAGACCAACCTACGATCACATTTAATGGCTGGAAGTCTCAACGCCTGCATGAAGCTTAACCTCACCATGTATCAACCAGACTACAAAGCCATCAGCAAAACCATGCAGCACCAGAAGTTGCATTAATGGTAAGAAGTACTTTATTCATCATTGGTTAGCATCAGCATAACAACATTATTAAAAAGAATTCAGAGACTTATTGTACTTTAAAAGTGTTGGTCTTACATAAAATGCACACATTTACTTGTATTTAGTATTAAACATATTGTATGGCTCTCACGGAATTACATTTTAAAATATGTGGCGTTCATGGCTCTCTCAGCCAAAAAGGTTCCCGACCCCTGCATTAAAACATCATATACCACAATCAAGTGACATTAATCCCTGAGATGCAAGGATAAATCAACAAAAGATAAACAAAAAATGTGATATACCACATTAACAAAATTAAGAATAAAAATTCTATGATCATGTGTTAGATTCAGAAAAAATATTTGAACAAAATTTAGCACCCTTTTATGATAATAATGCTCAACAAATTAGGTATAGTAAGAACACAGCTCAATATAATAAAGCTATATATGACAAACCCACAGCTAAAATCATATTCAACAGTGAAAGATTGAAAACTTATTCAGTGTGCTTAAGAATAAGACAAGGGTGCCCATTCTCACCACTCCTACTTAACATGGTACTCAAAGTCCTAGCCAGAGCAATTTTAGGCAAGAAAATGAAATTTTAAAAATGCAAATCAGAGAGAAAGATGTAAAATTATCTCTGATTGCTGGTGACATGATCTTATATTTAGAAAATCCTTAAAGACTAAACAGCAAAACTGTTAGACCTACTAAATTAATTCAGTAAACTTTCAGGATACAAAATCAATGTATAAAAATCAGTTGTATTTTTACACACTAACAATAACCTATCTGAAAAGAAAATAAAGAAAAGTTTTCATTTATAATTGCATGAAAAAGAATAAAATACTTAAGAATAAATTTAACCAAGGAAGTTAAAGATCTAGACATCAAAATGATAAGAGAGTGATGAAAGAAATTGAGAAATACATAAAACTAACTCAAAATGGATTAAGACTTCAATATAACACCTAAAACCACAAAACTACTAGAAGAAAACATAGAAAAAAGCTCCCTGATCTCAGTCTTGGCAGTATTATTCTGTGATATGATATCAAGAGCAGAGGCAACAAACAAAATCAGCAAGTGATACTACATCAAACTATAAGTTTCTACACAGTAAAATCAACAAAATAAAAAGGCAATTTATGGATTGAATAAGAGAACATATTTTCAACTCATATATCTGATAAAGGGTTAATATCAAAAATATATGGAAAGGGAAACCAAACCATCCCATTTAAAAATAGAGAATTTGAAGAGACATTTTTCCAAAGAAAGCATGCAAATAGTCAACAAGTGTTTGAAAGGTACTCAACATTACAAATCAAATGCAAGTCAAACTGTAATGAGTTATTATCACAGACCTGTTAGAATTAGAATGACTATTATAAAAAAAGACAAGAAATAACAAATGCTGGAGAGGATGCAGTGGTGGAATTCAAAAATTTCATAACCGGCTGCCCTAATGACTGTTTTAAGTATAAAAAAGATATACCAAAAGGTAGTTTAGCATTTCATGCATTTAATACTTAAATTGGAAAAATTAAAAAGTACACAAAACTAAATTATGTTATGAGAAAGGGTTTTAAAATATTAATGAAAAAATATTAAATAATACTTGACAAAACCCAATAATACTGTTATTTAAGATATTTTCAGTGACACGTTGTCACCCCTGGTTGTTGGGCACTTTTTCTCTTTATGTTTTATGTTTGTTTACTGAAGTAAAAAATGTCAGGGAATTAAAATATAGTATTTCATCAAAAGTATAGTGAGTTTTATGAAGTGAATAAGTAAATATTACAAACATAGTTCAGTCAAATTTTTTTCACCTATGGACAGAATGAACATTACTACGGGCATTTAGAATATGCTGTTGCACAGATGAACATTGAAAAAGAATAAGGAATGTAATTTTATTATTTTCACATTGAGCAACTGCCCAGGCGCCCCTTAGAGAGAACCTTGATTACAAGTGCCATTTTAACAACTGGTTTGCCAAAGCTCAACAAAAAAC
Source organism: Saccopteryx bilineata (assembly GCF_036850765.1). NCBI lineage: Eukaryota > Metazoa > Chordata > Mammalia > Chiroptera > Emballonuridae > Saccopteryx > Saccopteryx bilineata. The sequence continues at coordinate 52,556,385 of NC_089490.1, forward strand.
TAGGTATTGATTCTGCCAAACTGGTGTAAACCAGCTGAATCCCACCACTGGGAGGATGGGAAGAAAAGGGAACCATGGTTCACTGTTGGTGGAACTATAAATTGGTACAGCAAATATGGGAAAACAGTAGGGCATTTCCTTAAAAAAATTAAAAACAGAGTTAACATATGATCATGCAAATTCACTTCTGTAGGAAATAAAATCATTACCTTGAAGAGATACTTGCACCCTTATGTTCATTACAACATTATTCACAATAGATAAGATAAGGAAACTACTTCAGTGATTTCAACAGATGAATGGATAAAGAAAATATGAGCTATATAAGTGACATATATATATTTCATGTATGTATGAATAAAATGAAATATTCATAAAAAGAAGGAAATCCTGCCATTTGCAACAACATGGATGACCTTGAGGGCATTATGCTAAGTGAAATAAGTCACACAGAGAAATACAAATATTGAATGATATCATATATGTGGAATCTAAAAACGTCAAAACCATAGAAACAGAGTAGAATGGTGGCTGCCAGGGGCTGAGGGTCAGGGAAGAGTGGAGAGTTGTTGGTCAAAGGGTGTATACTTTCAGTTGCAAGGTAAAAGAATTCCAGAGATCTAATGTACAGCATAGCATGGTAACTATGGTTAACAATGCTATATTGTATATTTGAAAGTTTCTATGAGAGTAGAGTTTTAATATTCTCACCATAACAAGAAAATGGTAATTATGTGAGGTAAAAAACAGTTTAACTAATTTTCTATTATATGTATACCAAATAATCACATTATACATTTTAAATCTACACAGTGCTATACAGCAGGGGTAGTCAACCTTTTTATACCTACCGCCCACTTTTGTATCTCTGTTAGTAGTGAAATTTTCTAACCACCCACCGGTTCCAAAGTAATGGTGATTTATAAAGTAGGGAAGTAACTTTACTTTATAAAATTTATAAAGCAGAGTTATAGCAAGTTAAAGCATATAATAATAATTACTTACCAAGTACTTTATGTCGGATTTTCACTAAGTTTGGCAGAATAAATCTTTATAAAACAACTTACTATATAGTTAAATCTATCTTTTTATTTGTACTTTGGTTGCTCTGCTACCGCCCACCATGAAAGCTGGAATGCCCACTAGTGGGCGGTAGGAACCAGGTTGACTACCACTGCTATACAGTATGTCAATTACATCTTGATAAAGCTGGAAAAAACTATGAAGGATTCTAGGGAATATTCACCCTCATTAATTACTCCAAATTAGAGTATCAAGTAGTACATTAAAGGCTTTTCTCTAATCCTTATTCCTCTCTTTATTTCAAATTTGAAGCCTGATTATAAAACTTGGTATCCTGAACCTATGGTGAGGCTACAGATGAATTAGGTCATTAATAACAGTATCCCCTCCTGTAATAGGCTGTAGCACACTTTATATGACGAATGACCCCAATCATAGGTTCTTATAGGTATTTAGAAGAAAATTTAAAACTAAAGGGAAAACACAGTAGTTTTGGCCCACCACAAACAAATCAATCTGTGATTTGTGTTCTGAGACTTGCTTGGAGAGACTTAAGCAATTAAGAATTGGAAGCTCTTATATAGGCTGAAGAAGACTGAGTGATGGTAGATGGAAACGACTTTCTGAATTGGAAGAGTTTGGTAGGCAGTGCAATGGAGCATCTAAAGTAGTGTGGAACCTTTTGTTTACCAAACACTTCAATCCTGTTCAGTGCTTCCCCGAAGTGGCTCCTCATGGGCTGTGATCTTCAGGGCGGATCTCTTCTGGTACAGTTTTGGGAGCACTCAATGGGTGAATGGCCCTTTCTCCAGTGGAACTAAAGAGGGCATGTTCAATACTATACCTTCCAGAGCTTGGGCTAGACTTTGTCAGCAGTGTGGTTCTTATAACCGTCATAAGTGTGCCCTCTTCAGCTCAGTGATTTACATATCATCTTTTCTGTTTGAAACAGCCTCCTATGTTCTCTGCAATGAAATTTCTTCTGTTCTTTAACGAGGACCTTGAACTTCACCTCTTTCAGGTGAATATTAGTCTTAATTTTTCATCTTAATATTGATTTTTTTAATTCAGTTGTGAATTCTTGGATTGTATGTTCTTACAACTCCATGAGTACTGAACACAGTACTAACAAGGAGCTTTCAGTTAAAATGGAGTAATGGTTAGGGCAGGCATGGCCAACAGTTTTTGCCCCCGGGCCAGATTAGAAAGCAAACTTTTTTCAAGGGCCAGATGAAATATTAAAATTAAAAATGTTAAATATAAAAACAATTCATTTAAGTAAACAAAATTTTATTATGTAATTTGTTTATGAATAAATGTGAGTGACAAAAAGTTTTAATATACAATATTATTTTAATAAAAATATAATTACATATCATATAAATATCCAAACTGTATCGCAATCAATCAAAACAATATTTAATTAATGGAATGAGCTTGAAGCAATTATATGGTAAATAAAACATTATTTCGTTTTACAAACAGCCTGGACACGTTTTCAGTTATCAACTGCAGCTATTGTCTATGCTACAATGCCACTTGATTCAGCACACTTGACCACAAAAATAACAAATTGTTTGACCTTGAGTGCACACTGGCAAACTCCGCCTAAAAGAATGTGGGTTTCACATCGCTGCTAAACATCAAACAGTTCATATCAAGTACAGACGAGTACAAAAGTTATAAATCTTTATAATGGAATTTTTTAAAAAAATAAAGAAGTATCGCAAATTCATTCGACCAATTATTGGAAGTTAACCCTAGATTAGTCACATGCAGAATTCTTTTCTGTGTATCACTATCTTCTTAAATATCTCGATTTCCAATAATCAAAGATGCTTCCACTTCTGAGTAGCTGAGATTTTAAAGTAGCGGAGAATACTAAAAATTTAATCGCGGGCCACATAAACTCATTATGCAGGCCGTATGTTGGCCATGCCTGGGCTAGGGACATGTGAGATACTTGCTCTTTTGGAATTTAGAAAAGTAAATGTCTAAGAAACACAGGAAAGCAGAATTGAACATCTAGACTTTTTAATGGTAAAGACTTCAAATAAAGGACTGCATGTAGGAAACCTAAAATAGTGTTAAACATAAATAGAAATCTAAAAGTAAAGTTGGATGGGTATATGTGGGAAATAGTGTAAGAGAATAAGAATTAAGATTTCAGCAAAGTGACACAAGAAATAGAGATAATGATCTGGATCTTTCAGGTCAACTACAACAAAACACCTAACAGTTCTTTATGGTACACTGGAAAATAAACAGAAATTTTCAGTTCCTGGGAAATACTAACAAATTTTACCTCACTGTTGGATATTCTCTCTGCCAACTTCCTAAAATCATCTAGAAATATTACAGACTTTTTCAACTTTATTTTCCCTGTGATGGCTATTTTATATATTACTCTGTAGGCATCATACTTATTTTCTTGCCTATAGGGAATAATTTTACTTAAATATTAACATTATTCATTTGAGTATAGTATTTCATAAACATTTTATTCCTCTTTTTTTCCCTAAGACCATCCATTACTTGTATTCTGTTTCCTGCATTGACGTCTTCATGCTGTTTACAGTAATTTTCAGTAAGAAAGAAAAAGCTTGAAGGCATACAGCGATGCTTCTACCAAATGGAATTTTTCAAAAACATTTGTTTCTTGGATCTCTTCCGACAATTTTCAAATAGGAATGTTACACCAGGGAAAATAAGCAGTGTGGGAGCAGGACCTATTTTATCATTGTGAGCGTGTTCAAATTTCCCCAAATATTTTTTTGTTTTCTTTCTTTTTTTTTAAAGTTTGACAAGAAAATATCTGTGCATTCAAATTTTCATCCTTTTTATTGAGATCGTTTTTCATTGTTCCTTGATGTCAGTTCACCTAAAATATACGATTTCAGCTTATTTTCGGGTGAGACTCCTGAGAGATGGCCGCATCAGGCAGGTTTATTTAGCTGCGTGAGGAACAGAAATGCAGAAAGCAAGCAAAGGCTTTTAGCAGAAGCCAGGAGGATATCTTTGAAAGCACGATGAGCTATGTCACACACGCTAAGGACACAAAGAAATTGAATTTTAAAAATACTTCCCTCCACGGAGATATTGATGGCAAATAGTAGACTGTTGAAGGAGCCGGGGCGTTCACGGAGGATCAATGCTGCAGGGTGCAGGTGAGAGAGACAAGCACGCGGAACCGCCTGCTTCCTGCGGGTGACTGAGCAGGACAGCGCGCCCAGCCCCAAGCTGTTCCTGCAGCTTGGAACCTTTCTGCAAAGCTAGCCTTGCGTAAGAAAAAATTTTTAAACGCTGAGGGGAGACAGCTCCTTTAGTGCATGGGTATTCTGGTCATCAGATCAAAGGACAAGCTCAGCTGCTATTAAAAAACAACAGATAGCTGCAGGGTAAGCTCTTCCTATTGATGGCTGTTCACATTGATTTGCTTATAGATGGATTGCTTTTGGCATTTGCAACCCTCCTGAACAACAAGGGGAGGAAATCCAGTGGCTGGACCAAATTCACAAATGATTAATCAATGGAAAAGACACATTTGCTATGGATTATTGCACTTACAAGTAGTAACAGCTGGATTTGAGTCTTTAAAATAGGGCTGTATTTTTCATGGGGGTTGGGACAAGGTGAATCTGAGGGAGATGAAAAGCTTATTTGAAATGAATGGGTTTTATGCTGTACCTAGGGATCGCAGCCACCCTGTAAACATAACACACTTCTCTGGCCTCATTTTAGATGACTTTCACTCACCTGGACGGCAGCATTACGCGTTAGCTTGCTCTAATAAGGAGCAGTGCAGAACCTCTTTTGTATTTATTATGGAGATTTTGTAAAGTATGTTATCCAATAAATCTCTCACACTGCCTTCTTCATGAAGATATCCAGGAGAAATGCCGCAGAGATCTTAAAGACAGGAAAAGGTATGTTCTCCTGAGAAGTGGTGATATTTTCCTTTATGCACACGGAATCAGGTGAATGCCAAGATTTCCCTCCTGCTTTGGCCCTTGTGAAGCAGAGATTGAGTTTAGGGTTAGGTTAGTACCGTCCATATTCCTTGATATTCAATAATTTTATCCCTGGTTTCATTTGGCTAGCTTACCTTTGTTTTCTTTTTTACTTTTATCTCTTTTTCTCATATTATATTCCTTTTTGCAATGTATCAGAGTATAAAAGAAGAAAGAGTAAATACAAGTTTTAATTTTTAAGTGATAAATTGTCATTTAAAATTGTCCCAAAGTGTCACTGTAGTTATGGAAAAAAAAAACTGTTCTTAATTTTTAAAGGATGCATACTGAAGTATATATGGGCATAAAATGACATGGGGTTGTGATTTGCTTTAAAATACTTCAACAATAATAAGAAGGATCAATAAAGCAAGGATGGAAACTTTTTGAATATTGTTGAATCTAGGTAGTATATTTTAACTATTCTTTCAATTTCTGTGTATGTTCAAAATATGAAATTAGAAAATATTTTTATGCAGATTAAATTTCTGATATAATAGGAAGCCAAGCTATTTGTTAACTTGACAGTTATGTTTCATCAGAAAAATCTTATTTATTAGTGGTTCATATATTTTCCTGACCTTAGTTTGGTTGTTGTTTTGGTTTAGGGTTTTGTTTGTTTGGCTTTATTTTGTTTTTCTATGCCTACTCAATTGAAGTTTAAGTCATAAGCTTCAAGAGAGAATAAAGGCAGCAAATCTGAAACTCAAGGCTACATAACGTGTATGTTGGGCAGATAAAATATATTATGCTCACTTTGTTAAAGATGATGCTGCCCACATGGAAGCCCGTTGCCCAGGTGATATAAGTTGCCCTTCTTCCTTGGAATGGGCATGATTATATTAATGCTTGTTGGGGCGGGCTGTGGGCAGGCCTTGTAGCCTGGGGCTTGGTTTTAGGACTAAGCCTTTCCTACCCTTTTTGATGTGGGGCGGTACAATCTCATCATGCCTCAGATAAGCGATTTTGTATTAGAGACTTCCCTGTTTTGTAATTGGATTAAAGGTTTTGATTTCTGCTCTATAAAGTGTGGCAGACCGGGAGCTTGCTCTCTGGGTTCCTGAGATTAGCATTAGAGAGGAGAGCAGAGAAAGGCCACGTGGAGGAGGCCAGGAGAGGCAGCCAAGATGGCAGAGTGCTGAAAGAGAAGCCAGTTAGTGCAGGGTTTGTGTAGAGAGAAGGAGATGGGGAACAAAGGAGAATGAGGCTAGTAAGCTAGAAACCTTTGATTCTAGGAAACTCAGATAAGTCAGTAGCTTTGTGAGCGCTGAATGAATGCGTTTGGGAGCCCAGTGTGTGTTTTTACTTGCCCGCCAGGTGCAAGCCAGGATAAAAGGTAATGGCCCACCAGTTTGTGGCTCCGTTGTTTCATCACTGTCTGTTCGAATCCAATGCGAACCTTCATGGGCCAGGCAGCTATGATGGTGGCCGTGGATACTGGCTTCACAGTGTACCAAACTGAATGCAGAAACTCACAGGTGCTTAGAACATTCTTTGCTTTCCTCCTTGATTACCAGAGATGCACTTCTGAGCCTACATTTCTCCTCTTCACCTAACCCAGATCCAGACCTGGGAATTTCAAATTTAAAGAAGCAGATAGAGCTGGCACATGACAAAAGTGCTTCCCTAACTTGCAAAATTTAAAGCCTGTATGTGCTCTAAACTGTGCTCTTCCTATGTCATTGATGCTGCTGGGTTTGGTTACATTTTCTGTTCCTGTGTGGTTCTACTCCTGTAAACAACTTAAATCTTGAGATAAAGACTGGAATTTAAATGAGCATTAGAAAAGAATGCATCTTGGTTTAAATACAAGAATCTGAAAAATCTGTCAGGAGCGCTAAGCTGCTACTCCAAGAAATTTATCATATGGCTGCTGAGTATCATCTGGCAACTAATGAAGACAGAGGAGTAAAACAATATTTGTTATCTCTCCATCTCACACTGATAAAGTTGTTGAACAAATGCACTTTGGTTATGGCCATGCAGAGTACAGGAAACTTCATCTTTCCTAGTTCTTTCATTTGCTCAAGGCAAATTGTTTCAGTCCTGGTGTTTTATTTCTTAACACCTACTGGATCAACAAGCATCCACCAGATCATTTCTCAGAACTGTGTGAAAGGATTCCGACTATGAACCATAACCACAATGCAATATATAAGTTTCTGTTTTTAGCACTATCCACTAAGTTTTACTTCCTATTTCCACAATTTTCATTCTGTGTGTACTTTTTAAAGATTCTGAAACTGCTATTCTTATTATGATTTATAGTAGTAATAATTTCAGTTAAAAACCAGTGTTATGCACATTGTAGGTTAAAAAGCTTTGGGAAAAGTATTAGGTTGAATCACAGAGATTGTCATTCTTAAAAAAAAAAAGGGGGCCCTGGCCGGTTGGCTCAGCGGTAGAGCATCGGCCTGGCGTGCGGGGGACCTGGGTTCGATTCCCGGCCAGGGCACATAGGAGAAGCACCCATTTGCTTCTCCACCCCCACCCCCTCCTTCCTCCCTGTCTCTCTCTTCCCCTCCCGCAGCCAAGGCTCCATTGGAGTGGAGATGGCCCCGGGCGCAGGGGATGGCTCCTTGGCCTCTGCCCCAGGCGCTGGAGTGGCCCTGGTTGCGGCAGAGCGATGCCCCGGAGGGGCAGAGGATTGCCCCCTGGTGGGCAGAGCGTTGCCCCTGGTGGGCGTGCCGGGTGGATCCCGGTCGGGCGTATGCGGGAGTCTGTCTGACTGTTTCTCCCCGTTTCCAGCTTCAGAAAAATACAAAAAAAAAAAAAAAAAAAAGGCCAAATATTGAACATTTTATGTGTTGCAATTGAACAGTGATCTCTCACACACACTAGTTATTCTGTTTGGTATTTTACTTTTCATGACTATTTCTTAGATCAACCACAGATAGTTTCTATCAGTCATGACCTGACAGGTACATCCTGATTTTCTGTCTGTCATCAGTGTTCCTGGGCTGTTAGGCTGAAGCTGCGGGAGCCAAGATATGAGCTTTGTCTTCTGCCAGGTGGGAAGCAATGAATGGAGTTCCCTAAAATTTCCAGTGAACTCCTCCATGCCCATGTTCCCCAATTCTTTGTGTTTGAGAAAGATCCAATAGTCACATAGAATGCCAAGCTGTTAATCCCTATGGAGATTTCCTATTTTACATTTGAAATTCCTGTGATCATAGGCTGATCATAGACCATGTTTCTTAAAATGGTATCAATGTACATGTCATGATAAACCAGAAGGCACTTGATAAACAGTCAATTTTGCTCAACAATGAATAATTTGAATCACCATTTAAAAAAAATTATTTAAAAACTTAAATTTAACAGGGTGATATTGATCAATAAGAGTACATAGGTTTCAGGTAAACATTTCTATAGCATTTGAACTGTTGATTATGTTGTATACCCATCACCCAAAGTCAAATCATTTTCCATCACCTTATATTTATCCCTCTTTACACCTTTTCCCCCAAACCTCCTTTCCGCCCTTTACATCTCCTTCCCCCGTCACCACTGCTCTCTTATCTATGTCCATGAGTCTCAGTTTTGTATCCCACCTATGTGTGAAATCATACAGTTCTTTACTTTTTCTGATTTACTCATTTCATTCAGTATAATGTTATCAAGGTCCATCCATGTTGTCATCATATCTTATAGCTGAATGAATCACCATTTTTTGTATTAAAGGAAACAAAGATACTATGGAGTAAAATGCAAAAGCTACATAATTTTTAAGCTGAAATTTGACACTCAAAGCCACATAATTTTTAAAATGAAATTTGACAATCAAAGCACGCATTCTGCTTTTAAAGCTATTGTCAGCTCAAAAACAATGGGGCGGGAGTAAACTTGTCCTCTGCCATTAGGGGGACGTTAGTGGAAGGTTAGCGACCACCAGTTAGGAAATGCAAAGATGTAACAGCCACACCCACACAACACTGGGCGTGGGATGATAATGATGACAATACAAAAAAGGTTCATATTTATTGAGTTCTTACAATGGGCCAGGCAAAGTATTGTTATACTATTTTCTTTTAAATTGGAGACCGGTTACTTAAAAATCATAAGCAGTTTTCTGTCCCTAATGATGAAAATGTCAGCTCACTTTTGGAGCTGGCTTCCTTTTGGGAAGGAAAAAAATTTTGAAAATGCCCCTTGTGTGATACAAATGTAAAAGAAAAAGCCACCCAGGTGCTAAGAGGGGGAGAAAATGGGATCTTTGCGGGGTTTAGCTCCAGGTTCTGGCTCTGTGCATAGATGGGGTCTCACAGCCAAGCTGGCCAGTGTCCAACTTGGACTCTTCCACTTTTAGGTTCGAAGTTGTCAGAATGGCCTGATGGGCCTCAAAAGCCCTGGTGGAGGCCTGATGGTCAATGATGGTAATCACAGTTTGCCAGAAAGGAGCACAGTGCACTAGTGACCCTGCCTTAGTTGGCTGAGCGCAGTGGTGGGATTCAAATAATTTAACAACTGATTCTCTGCCCAAATGACTGTATTAAGTATAAGAAATAATATGCCAAAAAGAAGTTTATCTTGTGCATTTAATATATACTTAAATAAGAACAATAAAAGAGGTACACAAAACTAGATATTATAAGAAAGAGTTTTAAAATATTAATGAAAAAATATTAAATAATATCTGACAAAAACAATAAAACTGTTATTTAAGATATTTCCATATTGCTTCTTGATTGGCGTCCTCACTTTCAACTGAAATAACAAACGTAGTATTTCATCATACAAATGTAGGATTTCATCAAAGGTATAATGAGTTTTTTGAAATGAATAAATAAATATTACAAACATAGTTCCATCAAATTTTTTCACCTATGAACAGAATGAACATTACTACAGGTTCATCTGTTGCGCAGTTGAATGTTAAAAAAGAGTAAAAAATATAAATTTGTGATTCCCACATCGGGCGCCTTCCCAGGCACCCATCTTAGAGAGAACCCTGATTACAAGTGCCATTTTAACAACTGGTTTGCCAAACTCATAAAGTTAGGTATTGGTTCTGCTGAACCAGTGCAAACTGGCTGAATGAATCCCACCACTGGCTGAGCGGAACACTAATTCTGGACTCAGTGCATGGCCTTTACAAGAACCTCTTTGGAGCAGTACCCCCCACACTGTGGGTGTGTCCTGGGTGGAATTGACTGAAGGTGTGTTAGAAACAGCTGGATTCTAAAGGATTTGAAATCCAGACCATATCTATTGTGGGATAGCAGCGGCTGAGTCTGTGCAGGAATGGTTATCCCTCATTGCTTCCCAAAGAGCTCTGCCCAGAACATGGACAGGAACAGTGAATGCAGTGGACTGCTCTTTCCACCTGACTTTTCGTCAGGGAGTGAGGGAGTGGGGGGAAGCTTGGCAGTAATGGTATGGGGTTGTGGGCTGAGGGAAGGTGGTCACAGATGGACACAGATCTTGACAACTTCTGGTCTGGAGCAATGAGAAGTCTCACTCGTTATACTTATCTAAATAATATTATTGTCTCACCTCACTGTACTACAAATATTTTTGTATACATGAATTCATTGGACCCACTGACTACTAGTTATTACTGGCAGTCTCCACTGCTCCCTTTCTTGCAGAAAAATAACAGATAATCTCTTCTTTTAAAATGTTTGACCCTGGACTCCAGTGTTTTTGAGGGGCTTTAAAATATACACTTTATATTAAATAATTCACGATAACTGTTCCTTTCCACTGATATAGGGTTTATGTATGCATCTGTACATTTGGGAGAGGAAGGGATCTTATTGAAATAGTCAAGAAAAATCTTAGCCTGACCTGTGGTGGCGCAGTGGATAAAGCGTCGACCTGGAAATGCTGAGGTCGCAGGTTCGAAACCCTGGGCTTGCCTGGTCAAGGCACATATGGGAGTTGATGCTTCCAGCTCCTCTCTCCTCTCTCTCTGTCTCTCTCTCTCTCCCCCCCCTCTCCTCTCTAAAATGAATAAATAAAATAAAATAAAAATTAAAGAAAAAAGTAATTTAAAAGAAAAATCTTAAACAAATAAACATCTTCATGTACAAACCAGTTATAACCTAAAATGTTTACTCCTTCAAATATATATGTATACATACATGCATATGTAAATATACTAAAATCTATATGTAATGATATGCCTAACAGTGTAATCTTTTTTTTAATTTTTAACATTTTTTATTATTATTAAATTTAATGCAGTGACATTGATAAATCAGGGTACATATGTTGAGAGAAAATTTCTCCAGATTATTTTGACATTTGATTATACTGCATACCCCTCACCCAAAGTCAAATTGTCTTCCGTCACCTTTGATCTGGTTTTCTTTGTGCCCCTCCCCTCCCCCCACCTCCTCTCTCTCCTTCCTTGCCCCATCCCCCCACACCACCACCCCCACCCCCATTACCATCACATTCTTGTCCATGTCTCTGAGTCTCATTTTTATGTCCCATCTATGTATGGATTCATATAGTTCTTAGTTTTTTCTGATTTACTTATTTCACTCTGTATAATGTTATCAACGTTCATCCCTGTTATTGTAAATGATCTGATGTCATCATTTCATATGGCTGAGTAGTATTCCATAGTATATATGTACCAAAGCTTTTTAATCCACTCATCCTCTGATGAACACTTGGTTTGTTTCCAGATCTTCACTATTGTGAATAATGCTGCCACAAACATGGGGATGCATTTCTCCTTTTGGAGCAGTTCTATGGTGTTCTTGGGGTATATTCCTAAAAGTGGTATAGCTGGGTCAAAAGGCAGTTCAATTTTCAATTTTTTGAGGAATCTCCATACTGTTTTCCACAGAGGCTACACCAGTCTGCATTCCCACCAGCAGTGCAGGAGGGTTCCCTTTTCTCCACATCCTCACCAGCACTTATTCTGTGTTGTTTTGTTGATGAGCACCATTCTGACTGGTGTGAGGTGATATCTCATTGTGGTTTTAATTTGCATTTCTCTAATGATTAGTGATGTTGAGCATTTTTTCATATGCCTATTGGCCATTGGTATGTCCTCTTTGGAGAAGTGTCTATTCATTTCTTTTTCCCATTTTTTGATTGGGTTGTTTGTCTTCCTGGTGTTGAGATTTACAAGTTCTGTATAAATTTTGGTTATTAACCCCTTATCAGATGTATTGTCAAATATGTTTTCCCATTGTGTAGTTTGTCTTTTTATTCTGTTCTTATTGTCTTTAGCTGTGTAACAGCTTTTTAGTTTGATAAAGTCCTGTTTGTTTATTCTGTCTTTTATTTCACTTCCCCGTGGAGATAAATCGGCAAATATATCACTGCGAGAAATGTCGGAGAGGTTACTGCCTATGTTTTCTTCTAAGATGCTTATGGTTTCCCAACTTATATTTAAGTCTTTTATCCATTTTGAGTTTATTTTTATGAATGGTATAAGCTGGTGATCTAGTTTCATTTTTTTGCAGGTAGCTGTCCAGTTTTCCCAACACCATTTCTTAAAGAGGCTGTATTTACTCCATTGTATGCTCTTACCTCCTTTGTCAAATATCAGTTGTCCATAGAGCTGTGGGTTTATTTCTGGGTTCTCAGTTCTGTTCTATTGATCTATATGCCTGTTCTTATGCCAGTACCAGGCTGTTTTGAGTACAATGGCCTTGTAGTATAGCTTGATATCAGGAAGTGTGATACCTCCCCCTTTATTCTTCTTTTTTAAGATTGCTGAGGCTATTCGTGTTCTATTTTGGTTCCATATAAATTTTTGGAATATGTAATCTATATCTTTGAAGTATGTCATTGGTATTTTAATTGGTATTGCATTGAAGTCATAAATTGCTTTGGGTAATATAGACATTTTAATGATGTTTATTCTTCCTAACCATGAGCACAGTATATGCTTCCACTTGTTTGTATCTTCCTTGATTTCTTTTATCAATGTTTTATGATTTTCCGAGTACAAGTCTTTAGTCTCCTTGGTTAAACTTACTCCTAGGTACTTTATTTTTTTGGTTGTAATAGTGAAGGGTATTGATTCCTTAATTTCTCTTTCTGACTGTTCATTGTTGGTGTTTAAAAATGCCTCTGATTTCTGAGTATTAATTTTATATCCTGCCACTTTGCTGAATTCACTTATCAGGTCTAGTAGTTTTTTGACTGAGACTGTATTTCTATTGTGTCAGTTGTTATTTCTCCACTCTCATTTCTAATTTTATTTATTTGAGTCCTCTCTATTTTTTCTTGGTCAGTCTAGTTAAAGGTTCATCAATCTTGTTTACCTTTTTAAAGAACCAGCTCCTAGTTTCATTGATCCTCTGTATTGTTTCTTTAGCCTCTATGTCATTTATTTCTGTTCTGATCTTTATTATTTTCTTCCTTCTACTACATTTGGGCTTTACTTGGTGTTCTTTTTGTAGTTCTTTTAGATGCAGGGTTAAGTTGTTTATTTGAGCTTTTTCTAGTTTCTTAAAGTGTGCCTGTAGTGCTATGAACTTCCCTCTCAGTACTGCTTTTGCTGTGTCCCATAGATTTTGAGTTGTTGTATGCTCATTGTCATTTGTTTCTAGGATTTTTTAAATTTCTTCTTTGATCTCATTCTTAATCTATTCATTATTTAACAACCTGCTATTTAGTTTCCATATGTTTGAGAGTTTTTGACCTTTTCTGTTGTGGTTCATTTCTAGTTTCATGCCACTGTGATCAGAGAAAGTGCTTGATATGATTTCAATCTTCTTAAATTTGTTGAGACCCCTTTTGTGCCCTAACATGTGGTCTATCCTAGAGAATGTACCATGAGCACTTGAAAAGAATGTATATTCTGTTGATTTAGGGTGAAAGGTTCTGAGGATATCTATTAAATCGAGTTGATCTAGTGTGTCCTTTAAGTCTGCTGTTTTCTTTGTTAATTTTCTTTCTTGAGGATCTATCTAGTGATGTTAGTGGGGTATTGAAATCCCCTACTATTATAGTATTGTTGTTGATCTCGCCCTTTAAATCCATCAAAGTCTGCTTTATATATTTAGGTCCTCCCATATTAGGTGCGTAGATATTTATAACAGTTATATCTTCCTGTTGGATTGCTCCTTTTATCATTTAGTAGTGACTTTTTTTATCGTCTTTGTTTTAAAGTCCATTTTGTCTGATATAAGTATTGCTACCCCAGCTTTTTTTTAATTTCCATTTGTGTGAAATTTTTTTTTCTATCCTTTTACCTTCAGTCTATGTGCATCTTTTGTTTTAAGGTGTGTCTCTTATAGACAGCATATGTATGGGTCCTGTTTTCTTATCCATGCAGCTACCCTATATCTTTTGATCAGATCATTTAATCCATTTACATTTTTTTTTCTAAGAAGAGATATAATTTATTATTCCATAAACAGCAAGAGAGATATTTTAATTTTATACTAAGAAATATATGAGGAGTGATAAAGATAACACCTTAATGTTTTTCAAAGCCACAAGAGGCAATGATTATTAAATAACACTATGACTTTGTTTAATAAAAGTCTTTAGATGAATGAAAAATATGACTAAATGTTGTCAGTAATCCATTTACATTTAAGGTTATTAGTGATATGTAATTGTTTATTGCCATTTTATTCTTTAAAGCTGTATTCCTCTTTTACTATATTCTTTTTCTCCTTTGATCTGTTTACAACAAGCCCCTTAGCATTTCTTGCAGCCTTGGTTTGGTTGTAGTGAATTCCTTGAGTTTTTTTGTCTGGGAAGCTTTTTATTTCTCCTTCAATTTTAAATGATAGCCTTGCTGGATAAAGTAGTCTTGCTTGTAGGCTCTTGTTCAGCATTACTTTGAATATTTGTTGCCATTCCCTTCTGGCCTCAAGTGTTTCTGTTGAGAAGTCGGAAGTCATCCTTATGGGGAATCCTTTATAGGTGATAGTCTTTTTTTCTCTAGCAGCTTTTAATATTTTCTCTTTATCACTTATCTTTGGTACTTTAATTATGATGTGTCTTGGTGTAGATTTCTTTGGGTTTCTCTTTAATGGAGTTCTCTGTGCTTCTTGAACTTGTGAGATGTTTCCTTGCCTTAATTGAGGGAAGTTTTCAGCTATGATATGTTTGAACAAAGTCTCTATCCCTTTTTCTTTCTCTTCTTCTTCAGGAACCCCTATGATGCGAATGTTATTTCTCTTCATGTTTCACAGAGCTCTCTTAGAGGTTCCTCCAATTTTTTGAGTCTCTTTTCTTTTTTCTGCTCTGCTTCTGTGCCTTTATTGATCTTGTCCTCTAACTCGCTAACAGTGTAAATTTTATTTTTTTCTGATTATCTGATATTCCTTCAGAATTAATATGTAACCACAACTCTAATTGTGCAGTTATATTAAGTCTTTGGCCCTCTCTCTTCAAGGATTGCTGCCTAAGATCAGAGGAGGATTTAACAGAGGGTGCTGACTTGACACTTTTTTCTAATGACACCAACTTAGGTTTCATATGTACAATTTTAACACAAATAGTACATAATATTTTTTATTTATTTAAAAACATGGTTAACATGTATTTTTTTCCCCTGTCTCTCTCTCTTTTTTTAAGGGGCCCAATATTATTTTCTTCTGCACCCCAGGCTTCAACCAACCTTAATCCGCCTCTGCCTAAGACTATCATTTAAATAATAATAGCCCATCTCCTTCTTATCCAAAAATAACATTTTATTAAAGTGCTGGGAGTTAAGAAATACTTTTACCTTATAGTAATAATGCATAGTCAGGATTCTTTCCCTCTCTCTTCTTACATGCAAAAATTTTTATGAAAGGACAGCTTGCTTAGAAGATCCCATAACTGTTGCTGGGAGGGTGGAAATATGTTCAAGTGTGTAGAGCAACATCCTTTCAGAGAAGCCCTGCCTTACGGGTCCCTGCATGTCTCCAAGGGCCAGCAGAGAGCCTGACATGTAAAAGTCTCACATCTGATAAATTGTTCCATTTCGAACATGATCACATCTTAATAGGTTTTGTTTTAGAGCTCATTAGGTACAAGTGACAGAAAAACCCAACTCATACTGACTTAAGCAAGGAATGAATTTAGGGCTCTTATAATTAAGATAACCAAGACCAAGTCTGCTTTCTCTGTCTGTGTCTGTCTCTCTCCCCCACCCCTACCCCCTATTCCCTGCCATACCTCAGCTTCATTTTCCTTTTGGATGTTACTCCATATAGAAACTCCAGCAATTCCTAGTCAAGATAATTTTCTTCTTTACTCAACTGAATGAGTTTGGAGCATGTGCCCTCTCTGAAAAGATCATGGTGACTAAAGGGATTTGATATTCTGATTGCTAACCTGGATCACAGGCCCAGCTCTGGGGCTGTTAGTGGAATAGTGGTGATTCCCCAAGGAAAATATGAATTATTTTACTAAGGAAGAGACAAATGGATACCAGGCAAAAAAAAAAAACAAAAAACTGATTCCACCATAAATATTAAAACAAGTTGTTTTTGTTTCTTCTTTTACAACAGGTAAACAAATGTTTATGCCTTTCCCAAGTTCAAGAATGGTTATAATCATTCTTCCATTAATGTAAAGCTATTTACATAATGACTGTAAAGAAAGGGGTAACATAAGAGAAGTGAGCCTGATGAGGCAGTGTTACAGTGGAGAGAGCACTGGCCTGGGATGCAGAGGACCCATGTTTGAGACCCCAAGCATGGGCTCACCAGCTTGAGCGTGAGGTCGCTGGCTTGAGCATGGAATCATAGAAATGACTCCATGGTCGCTGGCTTGAGCCCAAAGGTTGCTGGCTTGAGAAAAGAGTTACTTGCTCTGTTGGAGCCCCCTGATCAAGGCACATATGGGAAAGCAGTCAATGAACAAGTAGGGTGCCACAATGAAGAATTGATGCTTCTCATCTCTGTCTCTTCCTGTCTGTCTGTTCTTGTTTGTCCCTTCTCTCTCTCTCACTAAAAGAGAGAGAGAGAGAGAGAGAGAGAGAGAGAAGTGAGAGTCAAGCCAAGCAGACTTCATGTGCACACCTAGCTGTCCTCTTAAAATTGAAAAGCCTTTGAAAGTTCACAGCTCTGATATTCAGCCCAGATTACATACTTCAACACGTTATTGTTTGTTTTAGATGCCTAGGTTAGTAATGCAAAAAGGATCATCTAGGAAATAAATTTTTTCTGTCTTATGTGGACTTATTATGGATAAGCAAAAATGCTAATTATTTAAGCAAAAATGCTTTTAATATGGAGCTGCAATAATGTGTCTAATGAGGAGTAACATCACTCTGCTATTTACTTTAGTCCCAGAAAAACATAGGCAGATTGCTTTGTAATCATGAAAAAATATGAAGATCATTGCTAGAAATAGAATTTGCCCCAAATATTAATCTATAAATAACATTTTTTGTTATTAAACTTTGTTATAGCATAAGAGGGGGAAAAAAACCTCAGGAAACCCTTTCAAAGGATCTTTCTTAAGATTATAAAATTTCTTAAAATATTTTTAGATTGAGAAAGTCACAGATTCACAATAATAACTGGAAAGGGGAATTTTAATAAGTAATTCCTGAAAATAACAGATTGGCATAATTAAATCAAGTGAGCTCTGATAATTACTGAGAAATAAAACACCTGGATTCAATAAGTCTGAAAGCATTTAAGCATTTACTAAAGCACAGAGAGATAAAGTAAAATGTGTAAATTTGAATTCTAATCCAACTTAAAAGTCACAAAAATAATCAGAATGAATAGTCACAAAACACTCTTGGCTTCCTGGACAGAAATGATTACCTCACACTGCAGGTTATGGCAGTGGAGTACATATTACTTATTCAGGAAAACCAATCAAAGGGCCTAATACCAAATATAAAACAATGAAGAGCAGCGCTTTTCAAATTGGGTTATGCATATGTCAGAGTTCAAGGAAACTAGCCATGAAAGAACTGGAGTGGGTGGCTTTAAAGGATCCAGATCCTCACCTTCCATATGACCTATTTTCTAAATCCCATCTGTTTAGGGGTGTCTTTCCTTGAAGCTGCTCAGGTTATATACCTTTTACCACTATCATCTTTCTCCCACTTTACCAAATAAGAACAAACCTCTCTTCCTGAGTCTAGTCTCACTGATAAGAAGTAGAAAATCCTCTTATCAAACCAAAGGTACTATTTAATATATAATATATTGCCAGTGGTCGGTTGGCTCAGTGGTAGAGCATTGACCTGGCATGTGGAAATTCTGGGTTCGATTCCTGGTCAGGGCACACAGGAGAAGCACCCGTCTGCTTCTCCACCTCCCCCTCCCTCTCCTTTCTCTCTATCTCTCTATTCCCCTCCTGCAGCCAAGGCTCCATTGGAGCAAAGTTGGCCCAGGTGCTGAGGATGGCTCCATGGCTTCTGTCGCAGGCACTAGAATGGCTCTGGTTGCATCAGAGCAACAGCTCAGATGGGCAGAGCATTGCCTCCTGGTGGGCACACTGGGTGGATCACTGTCGGGCACATGTGGGAGTCTGTCTGTCTGCCTCCCCCCACACACACACACACACACATAAATTATATATATATATATATATATAGCCAGAGAAAAATATATATATTTTGCCAGAGAAAAATAAAAAGACATATTGAAAGTTTAGGTGCCTTATTTCATTCAAGGGACAAACTTATGAAAGAATATTTTCATCAAAGCTGTTTAGCAATTTATCACGGAATTAGTACATTTAACTGTGAAAAGACTGCTAGAATAAGTCCCAGTCAACTAAGAACTTTGTTTTCTCTGGATGCTTATGAGTCTCAGTGAAAATGAGCTTGGTGATTTGTGTTATTAACTTGTATCTACAGCTGCCTATTTTGCATGGTTTTGGGAAGAAAAGATAAAAATACAGAGGTCCTCAGGTTACAAGAGTCTTGACATATGGTGTTTCAAGTTTATGATGTTCACTCCCATAAAAACTAAAAATTGAGATATGAATGATGAGTGTTTTAGCTTACAGCATTAGCATTGTACTGATGGACTATGTGTGTGAACTAGTTTGGTTGCACGCAGCAGAAGAATATGCAGTAACGCGATATTTGAGTGGGGGAGTTGGCATCCCTCTAGGACACTTACCTGTGCCCTTTAGAACTGTTAAAAGCGCGCAAGTTTTCCATTTGTGTTATTTTGTTTGGTGACGTTTTGGCTCTTATCATGGCTTCTAAAAAAAAAATCAGTCTTGAGATGGTAGTGCTTTGAAGTAGAGGAAAGCCATCATGATGGATGTCACAGAGCTACTGGCACCACATGGAGAGTAGCTGTCTGCTGAGGACCTCATTCAGCTGGAGAAGTAGCTGATTGAAGAGGAAGAGATAGAAATCCCAGAACTCAAGAGATTTACTACCAAGGGCTTGACAGAAGGTTTTTCTATGGTAGAGGATGGGTTGCCAAAATTTCAGGCTGAGGACCCCAGGGATGACAAATTCAGTAAGGTCTATAGAACTGTTATGAATGCCTTGCAATATTATAGGCAGATTTTGGAAGAGAAGAAGTCATCAACCTTCCAGACTAGCCTGTAACAATTATTTAAGAAGGTAGAGAGGCCTGCAACAGCTCCTGTACCCTCTACATCAGCTGCTTCTTGAGATGAAACAGCTGTATGTATATAGTACAGGTAGAATCATCTCCAGCGTTTCCTGCATGTTCCTTAGGCAATCCTGATTCACCTGACCCAGTATCTCCAGCACCTTCTGCAGATTCTCCTGTCTCTCCAGCTTCCTCCTCCCAATAGGTCACTCTCTCCCACCTTGCAATGCCCCTTTTAGTGTGCAAGCCAACCACAGGAATAGTGGTAAGGAATTTCTTTTTACACTCACTTTTTTTCTATTACTACTTTACAATGTATAGTATAGTATATTTATGTCTTTTTCCTTTTTCTGTGGCTTGTGTTTTGATTTTCTAGATTATGATTTCACAACTGTGTTAGGATAGGTAAGTGACTTAGGCTTAAACCAAAATTTGGGTTACATCATTGTCATAGGAACGGAACTGTGTCATAACTTGAGGATTCCCTGTATTCATGTTTACTTGCATCATCAACTTTTTTCAAAGATTATTATATAAAAGAAATTTTTTTACATAGACACAAAGCTCTTGCTCACTGTCAGTCATCAGTCATTCTGTTTATTTATGTACTTAACATCACTGTGCTATAGATAATTCATTTAATAGCAATCATTAATACACTTTTATGTTTTTATTTTTTGTAATTTTCTGAAGTGAGAAGTAGGGAGGCAGAGAGACAGACTCCTGCATGTGCCTGACCGGGATCCACCTGGCATGCTCACTAGGGGGTAGTGCTCTGTCCATCTGGGACATCACTATGTTGCAACTGGAGCCATTCTAGCACCTGAGGTGGAGACCATGGAGCCATCCTCAGTGCTCAGGCCAACTTTGCTCCAATGGAGCCTTGGCTGCAAGAGGGGAAGAAAGAGATAGAGAGAGGAGAGGGGGAAGGTTGGAGAAGCAGATGGATGCTTCTCCTCTGTACCCTGGCTGGGAATAAAACCCGAGACTTCCACATGCCATGCTGACACTCTACCACTGAGCCAACTGGCCAGGGCCAGTAATGCACTTTTTGTATACTCTACAAATACTCAGGATTTAATACCTTCTCTTTTCTCTGCTGTCAATTCCCAATAGAGTAAACTGTGCTCTTCAAAGTAGCACATCTAGGTAGGTATGGGTGTGTGACAAAAATATTCTCAAAATGCAATCTGGGATGTAATACCCTGAACTTTAGAAAATCATCTTTATTTAATTAGGATTAGTTCCTTCTAGTCAGATGTTGATATTTTAATACTGACAAATGTGTAATCATAAACGTAATAATTTTCAACCATGAAATAAAATTACTAAGCAATTCATATGTAATAATTCTCAAGTGTCTATCTTTAGAGCCATCTGTCACACTTTTTTAAAAGCCTTCAAGTCAAGCTAGAAAATTGAAATAAGCATAAAAATATGTCAGTGTTCCTGGAGGTGAGAGTGCAATTTCCAGTTCTATAAAATTATTGAGGTTGTCTTTACAAGGTTTTGACTAAATCCAGCTCCAAAAACAAGATGCCACCATAAGAGAGTAAAACATGTAAATAACAGTCAATTGATTAAGTCTTGGTATATCATTAAGGTATATTTATCAAAAACTGAGAAAGTAGAAGTCATTTAGTATGCCTGGAAAAGTACAGGGTTATAGTCTCAAAATCCAATTCAATTTAGCATTTTGGGGGGATATTTTACCCAAGTATAAATATTATTACCAATAGTTGCATTAAAGTCACCTGGAATAGTATTGGCACTTTACACTTCCAATTTCTCAAAGGCATTTTGCAGTGAAGAGAGCTGTCACTTCAGCACAGAGTTAAAGCTGAAAAATGAGAGGTGGTTCCTATTCTTCTCAAAGTCTTCCAAAAAATAGAAGAAGAAGCAATACTCTCTAAGACATTTTATGAGTCCAACATAACCCTCATACCAAAACCTGGCAAGGACAACACAAAAAAAGAAAACTATAGATCAATATCTCTAATGAATACAGATGTAAAAATCCTAAACAAAATACTAGCAAATCAAATATAAAAACACATTTAAAAAATAATACATCATGATCAAGTGGGATTCATTCCAGGAGCACAAGCATGGTCTAACATACACAAGTCGATCAGTGTAATACACCACATCAACAAATCAAAGTACAAAAATCATATGATCCTATCAATAGATGCAGAAAAAGTATTCTATAAATACAATATTTCTTTAGGTTTGAAACACTCAATAAAATGGGTATAAAAGGAAAATATTTCAATATAATAAAGGCCATATATAACAAACCATCAGCTAATATCATACTAAATGGTGAAAAACTGAAAGCTTTCCCTCTAAATCAGGAAGAAGACAAGGTTCCCACTCTCTTCATTCCCATTC
Source organism: Saccopteryx bilineata (assembly GCF_036850765.1). NCBI lineage: Eukaryota > Metazoa > Chordata > Mammalia > Chiroptera > Emballonuridae > Saccopteryx > Saccopteryx bilineata. The sequence goes on from NC_089490.1 coordinate 52,578,271, forward strand.
AATATAGTGCTGAAAGTTTTAGCCAGAGCAATCAGATAAGAGAAAGAAATAAAAGACATTTAGATTGGAAAAATAAGAAGTAAAGGTTACACATTTTGTAGATAACATGATCCTGTATATAGAAAACCCCAAAGACCCCACAGAAAGACTAATAGAAACAATAAGCCAATACAGTAAGGTGACAGGATACAAAATCAATATACAGAAATCTATTGTTTTCATATATGGCAACAATGAAACTTTGGAAAATTATCTAAAATAATAATGCCTTTTGTAGTTGCAAAAAAAATATGTAGGAATAAACAACAAAAAATGTAAAAAAAAAAACCTATATACTAAAACCTACAAAGCGTTATTAAGGGAAAATAAAAAGACAATAAAATGGAAAAATATTTCATGTCCATGGATAGGAAGGATCAACATAATTAAAATGGTCATATTACGTAAGGCAATATACAAAATTAGTGCAATGCCCATCAAAATCCCAATGTCATTTTTAAAAGAAATGGAACAAAAAATCACCAGGTTTGTATGGAACCATAAAAAAACCCAAATAGCCAAAGCACTCCTGAGGAAAAAACAACAACAACAACAACAAAAAAACCCCCACAAAGCTGGAAGTATTACAAAACCTGACCCAAATTATACTACAGAGCCACAATAATCAAAACAGCATGGTATTGGAAGAAAAATAGACACACAGACCAATGGAACAAAATCAAGAGCCCAGAAATAAAACCACAAATATATGGACAAATCATCTTGACAAAGGAGCCAAAAATACACAATGGAGAAAAGAAATCCTCTTCAATAAATGGTGCTAGGGCCTGACCTGTGGTGGCGCAGTGGATAAAACGTCAACCTGGAAACGCTGAGGTTGCCGGTTCAAAACCCTGGGCTTGCCAGGTCAAGGCACATATGGGAGTTGATGCTTCTTGCTCCTCCCCCCTTCTCTCTCTCTCTTTCTCTATCCCCCCTCTCTATAATGAATAAATAAAAAAAATCTTAAAAAAAATAAATAAATAAATAAATAAATAAATGGTGCTAGGAAAATTGGAAAGCCACATGCAAAACAATGAAACTTAACTAAGTCTGTCACCCTACTCAAAAATCAATTCAAAATGGATCAAAGACCTAAATATAAGATCTGAAACAATAAATTACATAGAAGAGGCCCTAGACGGTTGGCTCAGTGGTAGAGCATTGGCGGCCCGGCATGTGGAAGTCCTACGTTCGATTCCTGACCAGGGCCCACAGAGAAGTACCACCTGCTTTTCTACCCTCCCCCTCTCTTTTCTCTCTATCTCTCTCTTCCCATCCAGCAGCCAAGGCTCATTGGAGCAAAATTGGCCCCTGGCACTGAGTCCGGATGGCCCATGGCCTCCACATCAGGTGCTAGAATGGCTCGGGTTGCAACGGAGCAACACTTCAGATGGGCAGAACATCGCCCCCTGGTGGGCTTGCCGGGTGGATCTCAGTAGGGTGCATGTGGGAGTCTGTCTCTCTGTCTCCCAGCTTCTCACTTCGGAAAAATACAAAAATTAATTAATTAATTAATTAATTACATAGAAGAAAATACAGGCACTAAACTCATGGATCTTGGCCATAGAGAACAATTTATGGATTTGACCATAAAGGAAAAAATAAATGAATGGGACTATATCAAACTAAAAAGCTTCTGCAAAGCAAAGAAAACTGACAACAAAACAACAGGTGATATTTGCAAACAACAGCTCTGATAAGGCTTTAATATCCAAAATATATAAAGAACTCACAAAGCTCAGCAACAAACAAGCAAGTGAACCAATTAATAATGGGAAGAGGATCTGAACAGACACTTCTCCCAAGAAGAGGTACAGATATTTATAAAAATGCTTATCTTCACTAGCTATTAAGAAATACAAATCAAAACTACAAGGAGATACCACCTCACACCTGTTAGATTGTCTATTATCAACAAGATAGGTAATAACAAGTACTGGAGAGGCTGTGGAGAAAAAGAAACACTCATTCACTGCTCGTGGGAATGCAAATTAGTAAAAACATTATGGGAGAAAGTATGGTAGTTCCTCAAAAAATTAGGACTAGAACTACCATATGACCCAGCAACCCCTCTACTGGGGTATGATCCCAAAACTTCAAATCATTGATACATAAAGATACATGCATCCCCATATTCATCGCAGCATTATTCACAGTGGCCAAGACATGGAAACAACCTAAGTGTCCCTCGATAGAGGATTGGATAAAGAAGATGAGTCATATATATACATATATATATATATACACACACACACACACAGAGATATATATATGTGTGTGTGTATATATATATATAATTGAATACTACTCAGCCATAAGAAATGACAACATAGTATCATTTATGACAACATGGATGGACTTTAAGAACATTGTACTGAGTGAATAAGTAAATCAGAAAAAACTAAAAATTGTATTTCACACATAGGTGGGATACAAAACTGAGACACACGGACATAGATAAGAGCACAGTGGTTATCAGGGGGAGGGAGATGTGAGGGAGGGAGAGGGGATTTGGGGGAAAGGGTGTAAAGAGAGATGAATATAAGGTGACAGAAAATGACCTGACTTTGGGTGATGGATATACAACATAATCAACTATTCAAATAATGAAGTGATGTTTACCTGAAATCTGTGTACACTTGTTGATGATTGTCACCCTGTTAAATTTAATTTTCTAAATAAAAAAGATAAAGAGTAAAAGAAAGCTGGAAAATGGCTGGCAATACCCATTCTCTCTTTTACTGACCTTTTTCAGACTCAACATAACTAATACTTCCCTATCAGAGTCAACATGCAGCGTATTTCCTGATAAAACAAAGTGTCTTAGGACACAGGGATCTCAGGAAGCTTATAGTCTCAGGTGATAGTTAGAAGCAATCCTATTAACCATACAAACACTTATTGACTTAAAATAACCATTTAATGCTTAATTCAGTTATTCAGAAATTCAAATGGTACTAAGAAGGGAAAGTTTATTTCTGCAAAATGTGGTGTTGGCTGAAGGATCCATGATAGCTTCCCTTTCATGTCCTTCTCAGCTGGTTGACTGAAATGGCTGGGAGCGGCCTGTGCTTCTTTCTCGCTCTCCCTGCATTGTCTCTTATACTCCAGAGCCTCTTTTTCTCCACGTGGCCTCTCTTTACATGGATTCTTTAGATGATTGCTGGCTTTCCTGTAATCGAAAACAGTACAACCTTTGAAAGCCTGGGCTTACAAATCCCAGGTTATTATTTCTGCCACATTCAATTTTTCAAAACAAATCACAAGTCTAGCGCAGACTCAGGTACGGGCAGACAGACCTGCCTTCTTGGTCGAAGAAGTGGCTCATGCAGACAGGGGTGAGATTAATTGTATTGGCTCTTCTTGCAGACAAATCTATCAGCCTTCCCTCAGGCCATAAAAGTTCACATCACTTCCTAATGCAAATCATAGTCAACTCCTCCAAAGACTCCAAAGTTTCATCCAATTCTGAATCAGGTTTTATGCCCATTGATCTACACTGGTTTATGGACTACATTGTTATATATTATTTTAAATTTTGTTTTTAAAAATGGTTTTGAATTAAATCATTTTGTATGTAACAAAGATAAGAAAATAATTTCCAGTTCAAAAATGAATGTTTTTTAAAAACTATAGATGTCCCAGTATAAGATTTTAAATTTTAGTCACCATGTAATAATTGTCTAATATAGGCATATCTCCTTTTATTGTAGTTCACTTTATTGCGATTTACCGAAGTTGTTTTTTTTAACAAATTAAAGTTAAGACCTTCCACCAGCACAAATATTACAACTGACTTATTGAATTATTGTGATACTCACTTTATTGAAGTGGTACAAAACCAAATCCCCAACATCTCTGAGGAATGAGTGGACGGCTGCTTTCTGCAATAATAGAAATGTTCTATATGTTCATTGTCTGATGCTGTAGCAACTACCTACATTTGAATATTGAGCCCTTGAGGTATGGTTTATATATATAACTGAGGAGTGTAGTTTTATTTAAAATGTTATCTAAATTTAGTTAAATGTGACTGCTGGCTATTATATTGGGCAGTGTAGGTCTAACAAGTTCTTTTACAGGTTAGGCGGTATGCATGGGGTCCTCAGGTTATAACAGTCTCAACATATGACATTTTGAGTTTATGATTCTCTCATAAAAACTTTAAAAAACTAGATGTAAGTGTTTCAGCTTATGCTGTTAGTGTTGTACTCATGGACTACATGGGCAAACTAGTTTGGTTGCACACAGTGGAAGAATACACAGCAACACATACAATACAGCATATTTATGTCCTTTTCCTTTTTCTGCAGCTTAGTTGCATTTTTATGTTCTAGATTATGATTTTAAAACTGTGTAAAGATAGGTAAGTGACTCAGGCTAGGGTGTGTTTTGACTTACACCAAAATTCAGGTTACATCTCTGTCGTAGGAATGGAACTGTGTCATAACCCAAGGAGCCCCTGTATAATTTTTTAACAGACTTAAAAGAAAACATATTTTACTGTCCACTGTTGGACTGAATGAGGCATGGCAACCACCTGTGGTCACATGGCAAGAAATATATGGCACATATATAGATTAGGAGAATAGTTCAAGGAGGATTTAACAAATGTACTATTTATAAATGTGGGCAGGATGAAGGGAAATGTTAAAGTCAGTGCAATACCCTGAGAATAGTAATGGGAAGGTTGTTACCACCTTTGGGCCTAAAGGAATAAGAAAAGGGAGAGTTTGCCAGAACCCAGAAGGAGATAGTCAATATAGAGAGGGTCACCTTTACAGGAGAGAGAAATTTGCAGGGAAGGAGCTAAAAGAATACATATCCTTTTCTTCCTATTATCTGCCAAGGGGTCTTCATTGGTCAAATCCAACTAGAAGCAGGAAGACAAGAAGGCATCTTGTTGTACAGATTAGCCTCCAGACAGGAAGTAGGCTAGAAGAGGATGGTATAGATGTAGAAGGATTACTGAGCGATACCCAATACGTAAAAAATTAAAACAATCTTGCATTAAAAATTACTATGTGTTTTTGGCATCCTACTCAGATAACATTTAAAGAATTGAATGACTTTGCTATAATTAGACTCTTTATATTTCATTTACTTATTTATGTAAATAATATTTTTTTAGTGGGAACTCTGTGTCATTTTAGCAATAAGTGATTCATCCAAACTTTCATGAACTGAGTGGAAGGGAAAGTTCCAGCTATCTCAGATGTGTTTACAAAAATATTACTAGAATTATCAAATATATTTAAATCAATGATGAATTATAATTAAAATTTAATCCACAGAAGATTTTTCAGTAGCAAGAACATCTAGTCAAAGAATTTTTTAAATTAATGCATATGCAGTTGACACTTGAACAAAACAAATCTGAACAGCACAGCCCACTTATATGTGGATTTTTTTCAGTAAATAACTGTATCATTTCTGATCCACAGTTTGTAGTCTGCAGATGTGCAAGGCTGATGGTATGCATTTAGCCATGCTATTTTATACAGGTGAATTGCACATCTGTGGATTTGATATCTACGGGGGCTCTGAAACCAATTTCCTGCAGATATTGAGGGACAATTGAAGTTGTTGGAGAGTCGAATTTCTATGCAGGCCCTGGTTGGGTAGCTCAGTTGGTTAGAGCATCATCCCGATTTGCCAAGGTTGCAGTTTGATCCCAGGTCTGGGCATAATATAAGAATCAACCTACATAAATGCATAAATAAGTGGAACAACAAATCAATGTTTTTCTTTCTTTCTTACTCTTTTTTTTTCTTTCAAATCAATAAATTTAAAAAAATTCTACATGGATTTTCAACTGCAGGGATCAGTGCCCCAACCCCAACATTATTCAAGTTTGACTGTATATTCAGAGTGAAATTATACAGTAATCAATAAGATTTTTAAGCTGAAATAATTGCAGAAAACTTCCTAAATCTGAAAAGGAAGTGAATGTCAATATCTATGAAGCCTAAAATACTCCAAATAGATTGACTATAAAGAAAGCCTCACCAAGAAACATTATAATCAAATTGACAAAAGTCAATAGCAAAGAAAAAATTTCAAAATCAGTGAGAGAATAGTGAATTATCACAAACAAGAGAATTCCCTCCTCCTGCCCCTATGGACTATCAACCTGTTTCTTTCTGGGTTGATCAAATGTCCTGGAATTAGATGGTGGTGATGTTGCACAACATTGTCAGTGTACTGAAAGCCACTGAACTATTGTATGCTTTCTTCCAGTTTTTTTTTGTTTTTTTTTGTATTTTTTTGAAGTTAGAAACGGGGAGGCAGTCAGACAGACTCTCGCATGCGCCTGACCAGGATCCAACCAGGATCCATCCGGCATGCCCACCAGGGGGCGATGCTCTGCCCATCTGGGGCGTTGCTCTGTTGCAACCAGGGCCATTCTAGTGCCTGAGGCAGAGGCCATGGAGCCATCCTCAGTGCCCGGGCCAACTTTGCTCCAATGGAGCCTTGGCTGCAGGGGGGGAAGAGAGAGACAGAGAGGAAGGGGAGGGGGAGGAGTGGAGAAGCAGATGGGCGCTTTTCCTGTGTGCCCTGGCTGGGAATCAAACCCAGGACTCCTACATGCCAGGCCGATGCTCTACCACTGAGCCAACTGGCCAGGGCCTGCTTTCTTCCAGTTTTATTAATAAGTAATTGATGTACATCACTGTATAAGTTTAAGGTGTACATAATGGTCTCATTTACATATGTTGTGAAATGATTACCACAGTTGGTTTAATCAACATTCATATCTCATATAGATAAAATAAAAAAGAAAATTTATGTCTTTGTGATGAAACTTCATAGGATCTATTCTTTTAACAACTTTCCTATCTATTATATATCAGTGATAGTCAGTATGTTATACTATTACATTCCTAGTACTTACTTATCTTATGACTGAAAGTTTGTAACTTTGACCATCCCTCTCCAATTCTCTCTGCTCCCATTTCTTGCCTTTGGTAACCACAAATCTGATCACCTTTTCTATGGGTTGGTTGGTTTGCTTTTAGAATCCACATAAAAGTCAGACCATGTAGCGCTGGCCAGTTGGCTCAGTGGAAGAGCATCGGCCTGGCGTGCAGGAGTCCCAGGTTCGATTCCCAGCCAGGGCACACAGGAGAGGCGCCCATCTGCTTCTCTACCCCTCCCCCTCTCCTTCCTCTCTGTCTCTTTGTTCCCCTCCCACAGCCCAGGCTCCATTGGAGCAAAGATGGCCCGGGCGTTGAGGATGGCTCTGTGGCCTCTGCCTCAGGCGCTAGAATGGCTCTGGATGCAACAGAGCGACGTCCCAGATGGGCAGAGCATCGCCCCCTGGTGGGCGTGCCGGGTGGATCCCGGTCGGGCGCATGCGGGAGTCTGTCTGACTGCCTCCCCGTTTCCAGCTTCGGGAAAACGCAAAAAAAAAAAAAAAAAAAGTCAGACCACGTAGTATTTGTCTTTCTCTGACTTATTTCACTTAGCATTATGTCCTCAAAGTCCATCCATATTGTCTCAAATGGCAGAATTTTCTTATTTCTTATGGCTGAATAATATTTCAGTGTGTGTGTGCGTGTGTGTGTGTGTACATATGGATATATATCAACTTCTTTATATGTTTATCTGTCAGTAGACACTTAGGTTGTTTCCTGTCTTGGCTATCACAAATAATGCTGCTCTGAACGTGGGGGTGCAGTATCTTTTCAAGTTAGTGTTTTCATTTTCTTTGGACATATTCTCAAAAGTGGAATTGCTGGATCATCTGGTAGTTATATTTTTAATATTTTGAGAAACCTCAATACTGTTTTCCATAGTGGCTGTACCCATTTATAATCTCACCAACAATACATGTAGTTCTCTTTTCTTCACATCATACCAGTATTTTTTATCTATTGTCTTTATGATGATGGTCAGTCTGCTAGGTGTAAGGTTATATCCCTAATGACTAGTAATGTTGATCATTTTTTTCATGACTTGTTGGCAAGTTGTATATGTTTTTTGAAAAAATATCTATTCAAGTCCTTTTCCTATTTTTAAATTGATTTTTTTTTGCTATTGAGTTGCATGAGTTCTTAATATATTTTTAGATACATGATTTGCAAATATTTTTCCCATTTCAAAAATTGTCTTTTTCATTTGTTGATAGTTTCTCTTACTATGCAGAAACTTTTTCGTTTGACATAGTCCTACTTGTTTATTTTTTTTTGTTTGTTTCTTATGTTTTGGGAATACTTTCCTAAAAATCATTACCAAGACCCATGTCAAGGAGATTCATGGTTTCAAGGTCTTACATTTAAGTCTTTAATCCAACTTAGTTAATTTTTGTGAGTGGTATAAGATAAGGGTCAAATTTCATTCTTTTGCATGAGAATAGTCAATTTTCCTAGCACTATTTATTGAAGTAACTGTCTTATCTCTATTGAATATTATTCTAGACTCCTTTGTCAAATATTAGTTGACTGTATCCTTGGGTTTATTTCTGGGCTCTTGTTTCAATTCCACTGTCTTATTTGTTTATTTTTATAAAACATTGTGTCAATACCAATTACTATGGTTTTATAATATAGCTTGAAATTAGGAAGTACAGTGACTCCTGCTTTATTCTTTTTTTTTTTTTTTTTTTTTTTTTTTTTTTTTTAGAATTTCTTTAGCTATTTGAGATATTTTGTGGTTCCATATATAGATTAGAAGTGTTTTTCCTATTTCTGTAAAACACGCCATTGGAATCTTGATAGGGATTGTGTTGCATCTATAAATGGCAGTTAGAGTATTAACATTTTAACAATATTAATTCTTCTAATCCTTGAACATAAAATACCTTTCTATTTATTTGTGTCTTCTTTGATTTCTTTTATCAATGTCTCATAGTTTTCATAGTAGAGATCCTTCACCTTCTTGGTTAAGTTTATTCCTGAGTATTTTATTGTTTTTGATATCATTATAAATTGGATTGTTTTCTTTTACAAATAGTTTGTCATTGGTATATAAAAACATTACTGACTTTTATATGTTAATATTTTTTTTTTTTCTGAAGCTGGAAATGGGGAGAGACAGTCAGACAGACTCCCGCATGCGCCCGACCGGGATCCACCCGGCATGCCCACCAGGGGCGACGCTCTGCCCACCAGGGGGCAATGCTCTGCCCCTCCGGGGCCTCGCTCTGCCAAGACCAGAGCCACTCTAGCACCTGGGGCAGAGGCCAAGGAGCCATCCCCAGTGCCCGGGCCATCCCTGCTCCAACGGAACCTTGGCTGCGGGAGGGGAAGAGAGAGACAGAGAGGAAGGAGCGGGGCAGGGGTGGAGAAGCAAATGGGCGCCTTTCCTATGTGCCCTGGCCGGGAATAGAACCCGGGGCCCCCGCACACCAGGGCGACGCTCTACCGCTGAGCCAACCGGCCAGGGCCTATATGTTAATTTTATATTCTGTAAGTTTACTGAATCCATTGATTAGATATAACAATTTTGGGGTAAAATCTTTAGAATTTTCTTAAAATTGTTTTAAATTAATTATTTTTTTATTTAAACAATTAAATTTAACAGGGTATTGGTCAACTAGAGTACATAGATTTAGAGAAAACATCTCCACATCATTTGCACAATCGATTATGCTGTATACCCATCATCCAAAGTCAAATCATCTTCTGTCACCCTGTTTTGTTTCTCTTTAAGCCCCTCCCCTTCCCTGATCCCCCTCCCTCTCCACCCTTCCCTTCCCCTTTGTAACCACTGCACTTTTATCTATGTCCATGAGTCTCAATTTTGTGTCCCACCTATGTATGGAATCATACAGTTCTTAGCTTTTTTTGATTTACTTATTTCATTCAGTATAATGTCATCAAGGTCCATCCATGTTGTCGTAAATGACCCGATGTCATCATTTCTTATGGCTGAGTAGTATTCCATTGTATATACGTATCACATCTTCTTTATCCAATCCTCTATTGAAGGGCATTTTGGCTGTTTCCGTGTCTTGGCCACTGTGAACAATCCTGTGATGAACATGGAGGTACATGTGTCTTTACATACCCGTGTTTTTGAGTTTTGGGGGTATATACCCAGTAGAGAAATTGCTGGGTCATATGGTAGTTCTATTCTTAATTTTTTGAGGAACCACCATACTTTCTTCCATACTGGTTGTACTAATTTACATTCCCACCAACAGTGAATGAGGGTTCCTTTTTCTCCACAGCCTCTCTCGTAGTTGTTATTACCTGTCTTGTTGATAATTACTAATCTAACAGGTGTGAGGTAGTATCTCATTATAGTTTTGATTTGCATTTCTTGAATAGCTAGTGATGATGAGCATTTTTTCATATATCTGTTGGCCATTTGTATTTCTTCTTGAGAGAAATGTCCATGTCCTCTTCCCATTTTTTTATTGGATTGTTTGTTGCTCAGTTTTGTGAGTTTTTTATATATTTTAGATATTAGCCCCTTATCTGAGCTGTTGTTTGAAAATATCATCTCCCATTTAGTGGGCTGTTTCTTTTGTTGGCAGTTTCTTTTGCTGTTTGCAGAAGCTTCTTAGTTTGATGTAGTCCCATTCATTTATCTTTGTGTTTATTTCCCTTGCCTTTGGAGTCAAATTCATAAAATGTTCTCTCCAGTCAAGGTCCATGAGTTTAGTACCTATGTTTTCTTCTATGTAATTTATTGTTTCAGATCTTATATTTAGGTCTTTGATCTATTTTGAATTAATTTTTGTGCAAGGTGATAAACTATAGTCAAGTTTCATTCTTTTGCATGTTGCTTTCCAATTTTCCCAGCACCATTTATTGAAGAGGCTTTCTTTTCTCCATTGTGTGTTTTTGGCTCTTTTATCAAAGATGATTTGACCACATGTATGTGGTTTTATTTCTGGGCTCTCCATTCTGTTCCATTGGTCTGTGTGTCTATTTTTCTGTCAGTACCATGCTATTTTGATTATTGTGGCTCTCTAGTATAGTTTGAAGTCAGGTATTGTAATGCCTCCAGCTTTGTTGTTTTTCCTTAGGATTACTTTGGTTATTCGAGGGGTTTTTGTTTGTTTGTTTGTATTTTTCTGAAGTTGGAAATGGGGAGGCAGTCAGACAAACTCCCGCATGCGCCCGCCCGGGATCCACCCGGCATGCCCACCAGGGGGCGATGCTCTGCCCATCTGGGGTGTCGCTCTGTTGCAACCAGAGCCATTCCAGCGCCTGAGGCAGAGGCCAGGGAGCCATCCTCAGTGCCTGGCCCACCTTTGCTCCAATGGAGCCTCGGCTGCAGGAGGGGAAGAGAGAGACAGAGAGGAAGGAGGGGGGAGGGGTGGAGAAGCAGATGGGTGCTTCTCCTGTGTGCCCTGGCCAGGAATCAAACCCGGGACTCCTGCACACTAGGCTGACGCTCTACCACTGAACCAACCAGCCAGGGCTGGTTATTCGAGGTTTTTTATGGTTCCATATAAACCTAATGATTTTTTATTCCATTTCTTTAAAAAGTGACATTGGAATTTTGATGGGAATTGCATTAAATTTGTATATTGCTTTGAATAATATAGCCATTTTAACTATATTTATTCTTCATACCCATGAACAAGGAATATTTTTCCATTTTATTGTATCTTTTTCAATTTCCTTTAATAATGCTTTGTAATTTTCAGTATACAGATCCTTTACATTCTTTGTTATGTTTATTCCTAGGTATTTTTTGTTGTTGTTGCTACTGTAAAAGGAATTATTTTTTTAGTTCTTTTTCTGAATTTTCATTGTTGGCATATAAGAAAGCAATAGACTTCTGTATATTAATTTTGTATCCTGCAGCCTTACTGTATTGCAGTGGTAGTCAACCTGGTCCCTACCGTCCACTAGTGGGCATTCCAGCTTTCATGGTGGGCAGTAGCAGAGCAACCGAAGTATAAATAAAAAGATAGATTTAACTATTGTAAGCTGTTTTATAAAGATTTATTCTGCCAAACTTAGCGAAAATCCAACATAAAGTACTTGGTAAGTAATTATTATTATATGCTTTAACTTGCTGTAACTCTGCTGGCCTTATTAATTCCAGTTTAAATGTTTCAAATGATGGTTCAATTTTCTTAGAGTGAGGGAGCTGTAGCCTAGCCCTGAGGGATAGAGGTGTTCTTTAACAGGAAGTCCTAGCTACTAGTCTTCACGCTGGAACTCAAAAATGAAAATAATTATGCCCTTTTGATCACATGTTTGACTACTCAGTTTTAATATTGTGTGCATAAGTACCATGAAGCCAATATTTGTAATACTTCCTTAGAATCTGTAATGATATGAGAAAATTCTCAGGGGAGGATCATACAATTTCTACATTTAAAAAATTACAAAAACTTTTTAAATAACATGATTTCCATTGAAATAGAAATATACATTTATTTGGAAGGAAATACACCTAAATGCTAATATTTGGGTTTTTGCTGATTATTATTTTTCCTCTTGCACTTTCCTGTATTTAGAAATTATTTACAGTGGCAAATATTACTCTTTTTTTAACTTGAAAAGTTCCCAAAAATCACTATTACATAACTTTCTGCCTCCCCATTCTTGTAATATAGTGGGAAGTTATCATTGTATACGTTATAAACTGGCTATAAAAGGGAATTTTCTAGGCTTCTCAAAATGCCTCTTTTGTCATCTTTTTCTTTACTCTCTCTCTTATTAGTGATCTCAGTCAACGACATAGCTTCAACCACTGAATCTAAACATATAAATACCTCATTCTTATGTGTCTAGTCCTTGTCTTGATCTTCAGTTCTAGTCCTGCAATACTGACCGCCTACCAGGCAGCTCCCCTATGGATGTCTTGTTAACATACTCAGTATGCCCCCAAACAAAGTCATGAATTGTCCTCCAGTTCCACTTACCCTCCTGCTGTGTCTGATCCCTTAATGACACTACTTTTTCTGGGTCAGTAAGAAGGTATTTCTCACTGTTATCTTTACTCTTTCTTATCTTTCAAGTACAAACAGTTGTCATCATACTCTGTCTTAATAATGTTGCTCACATTTAATTGCTCCTTTGCATTTCCTCTGGCAATATCTTAATTATACCTCTCACTTGGATGACAGCCTTGTACTTACAAAGCACTTCATGTTTATTGACCTTATTCCTCACAACAACTCTGTGAGGTAGGTACTGATCTTACCTTCTATTTTATAGTGACTTACCCAAGGTCACAGAGTTTATAAGCAGAGCTGGATTTGAACGAGGCAGTCAAAGGCCAGAGATTGTACATGTACTTGTCAGCCACATAGTCTCTAGGGCTGGACTGACCACAACAGCTTCTCATTAGTTCTCACTACATCCCTATGTTGTTATTGTCCTTGTTGTAGAAAATAGAAAAACTAAGACTCAAAGAGGTTTAGAAAAGAAACACTCCATGAGCGAAATCTGCCTATTCACTGTTGGGCAGATAAAATATATTATGCTCACTTTGTTAAAGATAGCACTGCCCACGTGGACATGGAAGCCCATCGCCCAGGTGATAATATTAATTGCCCTTCTTGCCTGGGATGGGTGTGATTATATTAATGTGTGTTGGGGGCGGGCTGTGGGCAGGCAGGATCGTTGTAGCCTGGGACTTGGTTTTAGGACTAAGCCTTTCCCACCATTTTTGATATGGGGTGGTGCACTCTCATGAGGAATCCCATTATGCCTCAGATAAGTGACTTTGTATCAAAGACTTCCTTGTTTGTATATTGGATTAAAGGTTTTTGTTTCTACACTATAAAGTGGGGCACACCGGGAATTTCCTCTCTCTGTTCCTGAGATTAGCATTAGAGAGGAGAACAGTGAAAGGCCACATGGAGGAGGCCATAAGAAGCAGCCAAGATGGTGGAGTGCTGAGGGAGAAGCCAGTTTGTGCAGAGTTTGTGCAGGTTGAAGGAAGGAGATGGAGAACAGAGGTGAATAAGGCTGGTGAGCTAGAAACCTTTGATTCTAGGAAACTCAGATAAGTCAGTAGCTTTGTGAACACTGAATGAGTGGGTTTTGGAGCCAGTGTGTGTTTTTACTTGCCCGCCGGGTGCAAGATAGGATTAAAGATGATGGTCCACCAGTTCTTGGCTCCGTTGTTTCATTATCGACTGTATGAATCAAATGTAAACCTGCATGAGCCAGGCGACTGTGATGGTGGCCGTGCCTACTGGCTTTACACTCACCCACCTACTTCTACCAAGATTAGTCTTTTAAATACACTGTTCTTATTATTCCTTTGAAATGAAAAACAAAATAAACAAACGACAACAACAACAAAAAACATCAGTGCTCTTCCGTGTCCAAAGAATAAAGTCCAAATTGTTTAATGGGGCATTTAGGGATTCCCCATGGATGTTCACCCACCTTGCCACTTTTCTGCCATTCTCTACTCTTTCTGGCCGGGTTTCCCAGCCATCCCTCGGCCATATTCCCAGGTCCTGCCTCCATTCATCTGAGCTCAAACTACCATTGTTACTTCTTAGTATCCATTCCAACATCCATATTTATATTCTTCCTTGCAAAGAAGCATTTGGAATTCTCACTAAAGGCAGCCATAAATTAGATAAATTCAAAAGATCATCAGGACTTTCTTGCCTTTAGACAGACACTGGAAAGAGAAAAATCATATTTAGTTTTTCAAAAAACTAGCCTTGACAGAGCTATCCTGCTGATTTCTCTCCTGCAATGGTGCCCTATGGTGCATGTTTTCATTTCAAGAAAATATATATTAAGTAATAAAATGAAAAAAAAAGAGAGAGATTTTAGTAAGCGTAGTGGAGGCAAGGGGCAGATTGAGTGTTCTTCAGCTGTTAACCCTGAGAATGATGGTTTGAATAGTCCCAGCCTTGAGACCTCTTGTACCGAGATAGCTCTTGTATATTGATCTTCTACCATGGACTACAACAGTGATTTTGACCTCTTCTCCTCCTTCTTCTCCCAAATAATTCTTCTTCCAAATCTTTTTGTCATAAAAACTCTAATCAGAAGGATCAATGTGAACAATGAATTTAAAACAGGGCTGCTTTGCTAGAGATGGAGTGGGAAGCCTGAAGCCTTCCTATTTGAGGCCCACTTACCACCCCCCTCCCTGTATGTGAGGAGTTCTGCATAGACCGGTTTTCAAGGGCCATAAAAGCAGCGTGTACGTATGTGGGCAGCTATGCCCATTCAGAGATAGAGTGGAGAAGAAGGTGATTCTAGTATTCATAAAAATAGGACATGCTTAAACTCCCTCACTGCTTTTTGTAAATTGATTGCTTTTATATTCTGGGCTTCCTATAATTTGGATTGAATTATAATCTACAAATACTTGGTTAGTGCTTGCTGGGATGCTTCCCCCCCACCTTCATTTATAAGCAAGAGAAGGGGAGATAGAGAGACACAGACTCCAGCATGTGCCTAGGCAAATCCACCCGGCAACCCTATCTGGGGCAAGGCTCACAATTGGAGCTATTTTTAATGCTTGAGGCGGAAGCTCCATGGAGCCATCCTCAGTGCCCAGGCCTATGCACTCAAATCAGTAGAGCCAAGGCTGTGGGAGGGGAAGAGAGAGAGAGAAATAAGGAGGAGAGGGTAGGGTGGAGAAACGAATGGTTGCTTCTCCTGTGCGTCCTGACCGGGAATCAAACCCAGAACATCCACATGTTGGGCTGATGCTCCATCACTGAACCAACTGGCCAGGGCTAGGCTGCTTTTATGATATGAAGTTTCAGAGAAATGTATAAAACAGTCCCTGCCCCCAGAAATCATATAATCTAATTGTGAGGCCAAGACTGTCCCTTTCCTGAGAGTGACTCCAAATTTTTAGAGTTTTAGTTCTCATCTCTTGCCCAAACTTCAGCTCTAAGTCTTTAACTCTCTGTCTGCTTCTGAGACAGTCCCAGTGTGGTGGTCTTACTCTAAGCTCAGCTACACATATATAAACCTGAAACTATGTTCTTGCTCAGAAAACCCAGAAAGTTCACAACATCAACATCAGGGTGACTGGTAAGAGAACACCACCACTGGAGAGCAATAGGAGGCAATGGGGTGCATCAAAGTGACAAAAGTAACAAATAATTGGGGAGAGCTATAAGTTTCTATTAAATGTTTGAAGACCATCATCATGTATGAGGAGTAGATGTACCCTGGAGGAAACACATATCTACGTTATCTTGACTTGTCCCAGTTAGCTAATGCCTCTTATCTTATGAGCATTAAAAAAAAAAAAAGGTGTTTTATATATAAATGGCCTTTAATTGCAAATCAACAACTACATCTGCAGTTTAGCCAAAGAAATCTGTTCCAAAAATGAAGAAGAAAAGAAAACTGGCTATAACAAATGTTCTAAAAGGAGGGACTATATACACAAAATGCATTTACCAAAATTTCTAGATGATCACTAGGATTTCCAACAGTAATACTTAACTCATCTTGTCTGCTTACTTCAAAACAAACCCCTGTGTACATTGTGATTTTATTGTATTCAGTTTTGTTGTAGAGGACAAGCCAAGGTTGCAGTTAGCAGACTGCTGCATAATGTAAGGGACAAGTCCTAAAACAGCAGCTGTCCATAGTCAGACTGGTAGTCTGGAAGAGCAAGGTGCTTTCCTTCTCAATTCAGATGGGATTGGAACGAACTACTGCATTTGGAAGAGGTTAAATTGAAAGGCCCCCAAAGTCTCTTTCAACTAGACATTTTATAAGTGAATGAACATAAGTTCATTTGGAGGCTAGAGAGATGAGAAGTTAAAATTAGGAGTTTTAACAGAGGGGCCTTCTTAATAGAGGAAGTTATTGGGGCTTGCTTTGAAGAACTGCTAGGTTTTGGAGATAGAATGGGGAAAAAGCACCATTCTGAATGGAAGAAACATTATATCAAAGGTGTGGAAGAGACTGAGCAGGTGTAGGAGAATGAAGAGGGCAGTTAATACTGATGGAGGAGAAAAGAAATCTGATAGAAGGAACCCCTTGAGAGAGTAGGTGAACTGTGCTTGAGGCAGTGGTGAGCTTAGGAAAAACTTGACAGCTGTTCATATATTATCTGATAAACCTGACAATCGCCTAAGGACATGTGAACTAGGTAGGGAGCAGCTCTGAAGTGAAGGGAGCTATGAAAGCTGTATGTTGTGTTAAAGCTTCTTCCCCAGTCCTGGAGAACTTGGGTTTTCCTAAACGCAATGGTGAAACTACCAATCACATCTCCCAGTAGACCCGGTGCAAAGTCACTTGTTTTCCTAAGTGTTTCTTTTCTATATTGAGATGAAAGGGAAGCAAGGAAATTCTCTAAACATCTGACTAAAGTCAGGCCATGACATTTTAAGAACTTTCACTTCACTACAGAGTTAAAAGAGGACTTTGGGAAATAACACCAAGTACAAATATGGCACAAGATTTAAGGAATTGAAACACTGGTAGCAAGCCTGATGTGAAATTGTTTCATGTCTTTTGTTCAGGACCTTTAAATGATATCCATTTTCTAATCCCACAATTACCATTAATTATTTAAAAATTATATGTTTCTGTAGAAATTATACTAAAACCATTATAAGGTAATTTGCAGTAATGTGCATCTTAGAGTGGTGATGTGTCTTTTGGGTTGCAAATGACCAATCTCTGATGTCACCAGCCCTACCTGAGACCTAGGGATAGGGCTATGGATATGATGGCAAGTAGCCAAAGAAATGCCATGTTTGTCCCATCAGCAGTTCAAAAGCTGTGATGGTTCTAAGTAGTTTGCATGTTTCTATGTTTTAGCATTATTGAGTTATGACTGTGTAACCTTATATTTTTATTTTATTCCTTAAATCTATATGAAGATGATGAGACAAAAGAAAAATATACATGCAGAAAAATTGGGAGTGGAACAAATTATGTTTAAATTAATTTGTACTTTTGTAATAAAGAGACCTCAAATCCAGAAATCTCATTAACCTGGAAGAGGTGAAGTCCTGGACAGTCTACTACTGCCCCCCAGTTCTCTGGGTGTGAGGAAAAAGCTGGCTGTGAGCAGAGGACTAATCACAACATTGTCATTTGGATAATGAGAATCCTCCATAAGATTAAATATTAGCAAACTATATTCATTCTGAAAAATAGACAAAAGGCTTTTGGGCTTGAATTCTGGTGCTATCCAGAGTTGTTTCTATTCCATTACCTTCCGCTATTGACTGCTTTCTTTTCCTGAATCCTACCAACTTATAATTGATCTTAAATTTATTTCAACTAAATTTCCCAAGACATTTTGATTTTCCGCCCTCTCTCCTTTTAAACATTTTTACAGGTAGGATTTGGAGGAGATGAGAGGAGAAGGGCACTCAATGCAAGGAAGTAGCCTGAGTGAAGACAGTATATTCAGGTAGGAGGGAGACCAGAGTGGGACCAGCTAAGCTGTCACAGATGATGTCTCCTAGGGAGGAGAGAGTGGAAGGTTAAGGGGGAATATTTCAGTGGAGCAATCTTATATAGTCATGGACATGCTGGGTTATAGAGTGGTGAATTGGGGGCCCCTGGGGAAATGTGGAAGAGGAGAAAGTGGCATTGCTCACAGGTGGGTCATTATGAGAAACAATGGAGGGAACTAGGTTGCTGCTGATTGCAACGTGCTAAAACCACCCTTACTTCTGATACCAAGTGCAAGTGGCAGGGTCCCCAAGACTACTCTCATTTTCAATAATTCTCTAGAAGTATACACAGAGCTCATGGAAAGCTATCCTACTCAAGGTTATGGTTTAGTACAGTGAAACAGTACAGATTAAAATGAGCCAAGGATAAGAGAAGCGTGGGGCAGAGTTTGAGAGAGCTCTACACTCAGAGCTTCCAATTGTTCTCTCTCTTGGAACATAAACTGTGTTAACTTTTCTGGTAACAACTGAGACGACACCCACAAAGTATTGACATCCAAGAAAGCTCACCCCAGCTTTGATGGCCAGCGTTTTTAATGAGGGCTTAGTTACACAGACCTGATTGGCCGTCCACACTGCTGACGTCAGTATCCAGCCCCTCTGAAGGTCTAGCTGATGTGACATGACCCAAAGCCCCTACCCTAAATGACATTGTTAGACTCTAACCAGGTTCAACATTCCAACAGTTTAGAGGTCACCTCTCAAGGGCCAAGGGTAAAGCTAGACCTCCTTTTGGGTAAAGTTTTCTCTACTGCACACTGAAGTAACACAGTTTTGCCCCCCTTTTCCTTCTCCCTCTCATTACTGTCCCTTCTCTCTTCCTTCCCCAAAATATTTTAAGGTAGAAAAAAAATCTATGTCCCAAACACCCTCTTCTCAGTGCTCTCAAGTCAAGCTCCAGTCCTAGTGACTGAGCCCTGCGCAGTGAGAGCAGGGTCAGTGGCGTGTCTTCAGCCTCAACGTGACGGATGCCACCGAGTGCACTGGAAGCCTCTCATGGGTACCAGCTCCCTGGAGAATGTTGTTTGCAAAGATGACTTCTTCTCACTTGGAAAATTACAACAATATGTCACCTCAGAGGCCAGGGACTGGAAGTCCAACTTCAAGGACGCCCTCTTTACTAGAGATGGAGCATGTTGAAGGCTTATTCTGGGGCCATATATTCTCAAACAAAGAGTTTTCTCCCATCCAAGTACTAACCAGGCCTGACCCTACTTAGCTTACAAGATCAGGCATGTTCAGGGTGGGATGGCCATAGACAATGAGGTTTCTAAAAAATATTTAACTACCCGCAAAAAGTGACTGTGTATTCAAGTAAAGCTGCCTCTAAGCTTTAGAATACTTCCTTTTAAAGCTTCCCTAGGTGGCTTATTGTTTTACTTGAGTTTTTTTTTTTTTCTTTGCCAATCTGTTTCCTTTCGTGAATACTTAGCAAGAGATGCCTTGTCAGCTAAGGAGATATTTTATTCCTAGAGATTTTGCCACCTTGAGTTAGAGCTCATTTTGAGTCTATCTTAATCATCATTAGAGACTTCTATAAGGGTTTCTGTCTCAAAAATTTTTTTGAGTTTTTTTGGAAAAAAAGCAGATTGAGCCCAGCGTTAGGGCCTAGTGAGACTTCATTTGCAAATAAAATATTTTCCACAACACTTGTCTAAATTATATGGCATAAAAATCAAAAGGCTTGAGTAGCCAAAACGATCATTATTTGCAAAGGGAAACCCTTTCAAATGAACACATACTCCCCCTCCCCCCACATCTGCTTTTTGATCTTGCAGCCAAAAATCCTCTTGAATTAAGTGTTTTTGCTTCCAGTGCACTTATCTCAAAATTGAAAAATAAAATAAATAGGGAAAATAAACAACATTATTTTAAAATAATGCAAGGCTTGTGTCCAATATGGCCATGTCTGGTATACTCTACCCTGTGTTGGAATATAATTTGAAGTACTTCATATACTATATTTTTAAAAATAACCTAGGGTTTTCCTCTACATTTTCAAAAGTCACTATTATCTTCTCATATTGTCATTAACTGATTATACTACCATACTAGTGTTTTGGGTTTTTTTAGTGAGATCGAGGGGGGGAGGGAGAGTAAGGGACAGATAGAAACAGACAGATAGGAAGGGAGAAAGATGAGAAGCATTAATTCTTCATTGTGGCACTTTAGTTGTTCATTGATTGCTTTCTCATGTGTGCCTTGACCGGGGGGACTAGAACATAGCCAGTAAACCCTTGCTCAAGCCAGTGACCTTGGGCTTCAAGTCAACGAACTTTGAGCTCAAGCCAGAGACCATGGGGTTATGTCTATGTTCCCATGCTCAAGCCGTCGACCCTGTACTCAAGCCAACGACCTCGGGATTTTGAACCTGGGTCTTCTGCATCCCAGGTTGAAGCTCTATCTGCTGTGCCACTGCCTGGTCAAGCTAGTGTTCTGATTTATATATTTTAATTGAATGTTTTATACCTTGTACTTGTAACCTGAGGCAATTTTAATATGAAGGGGACAATTTTATAAATGAAAAAAACAACCCCACAAAATAAATGGTGTGCTCCCTGCAGCATAGAACATTAAAAAGCCAGAATTCCTGCCTCAAAATATTTGCTGGCAAAGTAAAATTATAAGGAGAATTAGATGCTTTTGAAATGTTAAGAGTGAGTTAGTTCTCTTATTCAGTTTGATGTTTGGTTTGTTTGATGCAGCCATGAAACCTCTTCTCCTTAAAGATGAGTCAATATTTACTGAGGAGAAGGTAAATATATAGGTTTATTATTAAATGGTTATTTATAATCATTAAAATTTAGGACAATGTAAATGTACAAAAATAGGGGCCTGGTTGCATAATTACGGGTCATTGATGCCATATGACCTATAAAAGTCAGGTCTTAAAATGTTAATTAAAAAAATATTTATTCTATGTTAAATGAAAAGAATCAGATTATACTATGGTATACACAGAATAGTTCTTACCTTATGAACAAAAATTATGTAGAATATGAACAAATTATATATGTAAATATGCATAGAAAACACTATAAGGCTGTTTACACCAGATTAGTAGTAGTCTTCTCTGGATGAACTAGGCAAGTCTGGAAGAATAAATCACTAAATCTTAGAGTTGAAAGGACTTTGAGATTATTTAATTCGGTTACTCGTTAATTCACCAGATAACTCATTCATTTATAGATGGATCAAAATACTTGGCAATTTTTTCTTAAATGGCACTCCTGTGTGCCTCCCTGAATAGGATAGCACTAGCTGCTGCTATCCGTGTCCTTAGGAGAAGTTTGGAATAAATTCAATTCCTTATACATCATCACTTGCCAACTATTTAAAGACTGCTCGATCGTCACTCTCAGTCTTCTGTTCCTCTGTGTAGCATCCCTAGCCTATTCAATCCTTCTTTGTGGTTTGCTGACTCCTCTCATGGCTCTGCCACATTTATCTGGAGGTCTGTGAGTTGTTGGCATCTATCTTTAAAATGGGTTCTCTGGGATAGACTCCATGTTCTTAGTGTGCTTAGCCAGCCAGACAGCACTGAGCAGCATCTTTGCTCCTTTGATCTCTAACCAGCAAAGGCTATGGTTCATATCACCTCAAAATCAACTTAAAACTTTTCCTGATAATTTCAATGTGAGCAATTATCAAAGGCCAGCCCCTCCAATTTGAATTGACACTATTCTTTGACTCCAAAACGGTTTATATAACTATAGCAACCTATGATTCAGCTTCAAGGTTTTCTTTTAATCCTTACTAAGCCATATCTTATTTGTTTTACTCCATATCTAAGTCTATCAGACTCATTGTGAATCCTGAATCTGTCCAATCATAGATCAACTTTTTTTCAGTTTTTTCTTTCCATATTGATAAACCTACTCTAACTTTACTTATCTCTGAAACCATTTTTGAGCCCTGGTTGATGCAGCCATGAAACCTCTTCTCCTTAAAGATGAGTCAATATTTACTGAGGAGAAGGTATATAGGTTTATTATTAAATGGTTATTTATAATCATTAAAATTTGGGACAATGTAAATGTACAAAAATAGGGGCCTGGTTGCATAATTACGGGTAATTGACACCATATGACCTATAAAAGTCAGGTCTTAAAATGTTAATTAAAAAAAATGTTGGCTGGCGCAGTGTATAGAGTTTTGGTCCAGTGTTATGGATGTCCTGGGTTCAATCCCTAGTCAGGGTACACAGGAAAGCAACTATCTGTTTCTCTCCCCATCCCTCTCCCTCTTCTCTCCCACTTCCCTCCCACAGCCAGCGGCTCAGTTGGTTCCAGCATCAGCCTTGGGTGCTGAAGATAGCTTGGTTGGTCTAAACGTCTGCCTCAGATGTTAAAAATGCTAGTTAATTTGAGTATCGGTCCCAGATGGGGTTGCCAGGTGGATCCTGGTTGGGGTGCATGCAGGAGTCTGTTTCATTATCTCCCCTCCTCTCACTTGAAAATCATTTTTAAGGGAAAGGACTAGTCTCTGATGTCCCAAATCTGCTCTTCACAGAGAAGTTTATTTCATTGGGCACCCCCTCCCACTCATTTTCCGCTACTCAGGGGAAAGCAGGACAATCATTTCCAAGGAAAGCGAGGAGATGCCTACCTATAGTCACAGTCCTTGGCTGGGGAGGAGCTCGCTCCTGAATTTCCTAAGCTCAAGTTCTAGTGCTTTTCCCACCACCAGATATAGAAAATAAAAATACAAAGCCAAAAAGTAGAGACAAAAACTAAAAAGAGGATTTTCTTAAAAGAAAGAAAATGTAGTGAGAGAATGAAGTAGCTGTTATCAATCAGTATTTATTCACAACTGACAAGATGAGAGTCCGAAAACAGAGGAACAAGTTGGATCTCTGCCAATTTACCCCTGAAATACCACCCACATCTGGTCAATTTATTTTGAGTGTGGCTTCCAGAAAAATCTTGGATAGGGGAGCCAAGCTCCTGGGAGAATTGGTCAGCTGTCAATTTTAGGGACATTAGTCATTACTATTGTTACATAGTGTCTTCCCGGGAGCTCAGATTCCACACTTACAAGGAGTTTAACTCGAATTGGTAACTTTCAAGTCTTTCTCTATTCAATATTTTTCATACAAAGATAAGTTGATGCATCATCAAGGAGCAGTTAACAATTTTTTCTTGCTATGCTGTTTAAGGTAAGCTGTGAAACACAGATTTGACATTTCCAGACCCCTTCTCTCGCTCAGCAATTCTTTCTTTTACCTCATATCGACTCCCTACTTTTCTCACACTCTTCAGGCACTATTCCCCCCACTCAACATGCTCTCTGCCTCTGCATGCTTCCTGCTTTCCTGGGAAAATCGCTGTGATCTACCCTGATGGCTAGGGGCAGATGTGGAAGCCTCCCAGCCTAGAGTCACATGCTACACAACTGTGAGTTCTGCTGCTCCCTGCCAAGTGATCCAACCCGTCACTTAATTTTTATAGCCTCCATCTACTCATATAAAATGGAAATGATGATTCTCATAAGACTGTTATGAGAATATGTGAAAGAAAGTGTTAAATATATATATTGTCTGGCACATAAAAACACACAAATAGATGTTAGCAGAAAAAACCTTCATATTTCTCTCAATCTTCACCTTCTGTTCTTAGAGAAAGAAGGAACTCTTTTCTTTTTCTGAGACTACCACAGCTCCATTTCTATCTGTTGCTGGCTTAAAACAATAAAGAGAAATTACATAACTGGAAGTCTAGAGGGAGGGCAGACTTCAGCAGCTCAGCAGTGCCATGAGGAATTGAATTCTGCCTCTCTTCTCTGCCCTGCTGATAGCAACTTTTGCTTAAGGTTAGAGCCACTCAGGATGACAAGATGGCTATTACAGTTCCTGGGCCACATGCCTCATTTTTCACATTCAAGTGAAGAATGAGAGTTGCTTCCGGAACTTCTCTCACAAGAGCAAAGAAGGTTCTTTTTCAAAATTCCAAAGAAAAATTCTCTTATACCTCACTGGTCTAAATTGGAAGAAATGCCTTCCTTAAATCAGTGACTATGGTTAGACAATAAGTTCATGCTATTTTAGGCTTGATTGCCATACTCTGTTTCCAGAAGTAGGGTGGAGTCGAATTTCCACAATGCAAATAGAGTTTAGGGTTCCTAGGCAACACTGTCCAGTTGCACATTTCCAGGAGGCGCCATTCATACAGATTTCCATTCTGAAACTGTGTTCTATGCCATTCACATACAATACACTGGTAATACAGTGGTCCCTGTCTATCGTGGGGGTTAGGTTCCAGAAACCCCCGTAATAGGCAAAAATCCATGAAGTAGTGACCTTATACTTATTTTATTATGTATATATATTTTAAGGCTTTATTTTGATTTAATATTCTTTTAATATGTTTGAATTAATATATTTTATATTGCTTTCAGTTTTTTAGGCTAGAAAATGCTTATTTTGCTGCAAAAATAATTCAAATAATAAATATATAAAAATACCTATATACTGCAAAATCCCACAATCGAGTGAAAAATCCATGATACAAAATTAGATATATACAATTTTAAAATCCACAATACAGTGAGACTGCAAAAAGTGAACCACGAGATGGCGAGGCACAACTGTAGTGTTCTATAGAGTTGTTCAGTTGGTGGTCTTGGATTTGAAAAGTGGTACTTGAAATTTAGTTATTACAAAAAGCGGTATCAGATATTAATTGGGTCATCACAAAGTCCACTCTACCATGTGGCTTTGAGTCCATCTTTTTTTTCCTTCCTCTGAGGCTTTTCCCTGTTAATTTATTTTTTCCTTGAATTAGCATCAGCTCTCTTTTTATTAGGTCACTTGCTTATGCTCATTCTTCTTCGGCCAAAATAAAAAACAAAAAGTCACATTCAGTTAAAATTTAACTCAAAGCTTCTCCAAACCTGCCACTCCACCGGGCTGCCGTGGCTTCCCACCACCGTCACGGAAAGCACAGTGTATCCTCATTGCCTCGGCCACGCTACTAAATAGGCTTTCCCAGAGTCATTGCTCTGTAAACCAACCCAAATGCCATTGGTCAGTTCCAATGTCTCTCATCACCACATCCTTCTCCTGGAAACTTTCTCCTCCTTTTTATCCATTTATTTGATAAATATGTATTGTCCACCTGCCACGTGCAGCACACTGGGAGAGATGCTGAGAAGGCAGACATCGAACGAATTCATCCTGTGCCCTCAAGATATAAAGCCAGTGAGAAGACAGGCAGGGAAACAACAGGTGAGAAATGTAGTGAAGGTATGTGAGAGAAGGAAGCCTCTAAATCTACTAGGAGTCAGAGAAGCTTCAAAACAGAGGCAGTTCTTGGACTGTTCTTAAGAAAAAGTAAGGAGTTTGTCCAGTGGGAAATGTCAAAGACACAGAGAATAGCACGGTGCAGTCAGGGAGCTACAGGCGGCTTGGTACGGAGGGAAGGAGGTAGAGGGTGTGGGGAAAAGACAGAAAATGAAGTTGGTCAAGGAGACAGAGACCAGGTCAGTCAAGGGTTTGGACCATGTGACATAGATTATGAATAGTCATTGAAGAGTTCTGAGTCATTTAATAGCATTATCAGATTTATGTTTTTGGAAGATCATTCTGGTGGAATAGTGCCAGATGGAAAAGGCAGGCAGGTGCCCAGAAGCTGAAGAATTAAGGGTTCTAAATAATTCGGATAAAGATGATGATGTTTCTGAATTACAATTATAGTGGTAGGTGTAAAAAAGGTAGAATGAATTTAAAAGATATTTAAAAAATAAAAGTCCACAGCATTTAGTGTGGGATTAGAAGGAAGAACCAGGAAAAAATTCAATAATGTCAAATAGAGCAGAGAGGTTAGTCAACAAAAGGACATGGAATATCCCTAGTTTCTCCTTACTTCTATGACCAGTTCTCACTCATAATTGGGCTCTTAGCCCTGCCCCTCAGCAAAAGTTCCTACCAGTATATAGCCAAAGCAGACATATCTCCCTTTTCTCCTTCACAACACCATCTAATCTCAGGGTTTGGCAGTCACAGCTGTGTCATAACTGGGGCTGACTTTTGTTCTCAAATTCCAGTACCAATTTTCAGTTGCTTCCTCAGTGTTTATCTTAGATGTCCATGTATGTATCTCTAAATTGAAATCATACCCTCTCTCCAAACTTATTTCTTCTCTGTTTCCTAATCTATTGATGAGACTGCTGTTCTTTTCTGTCAGCTTTGCATCTTTATTAGTTCATTCATTCACCCATCAAATACTATTGAGTACCTAAAATATGTCTTGAATTCTTCTATGTGCTATGTATAGAGTGATGACCTAAACTAAGTTCTTGCCTATATAAAGCTCCTATTGAGGAAATACATATTGTTTTATATCAGAAAAGTGCAATGATTTAAAATAAAATAGGCTAGAGAGCTCAATCTTATGCTCTCTAGCCTATTTTGAATGAGTGTGCTTGCATTCCCATTCAATCAACTGGTAAGGCCTTTCACTTCACTTTAAATGTCTCTGGCATTTATCCTCATCTCTCTATTCCTACACTGTCAAAGTTCTTCCCTCAATGCAGTGGTTCTCAAACTTTTTGAAGTTGGGGCACATTTAAAACCCTACAAATAATTGTAGGCACACTATAGACAAATTTCTGAGAAATATGTTATAATAATTAAGTCAAATATTAAATAAAAAATAAAGTCCAAGAGTGCTTGTATGGCAATTAAATGAAATAAATTAAATTTATTTGGACAAAATTAAATTTATTCTGACATAAAAAACATTTTTATGTTACATTTTTTGAGTTATGCTTTTTAGAATTCGTAAAAAAAGGGGTTAAAAATTAAAAAACGACAAAAAAGTTATCTTTATATATATATAGAAACATTCTTAGTAAGATTTAGTCAATTTGGCAGGTCCCAGCACAAATGTATTAAGTTTTTTCATTCTTGTGTTTATGAGAAACATGAGCCTGATGTGTCCTAGCGATTTCTTCACTGTTTGGGCATATATTTGAAAGGCAAACTCTCATTTCCTTGTCAATCATTGAAGAATTTCTCTCTTTTTACTCTTAATTGTGTTGAGGGTAGAAAATCCTAATTCACCTAAAAAGGATGTTGAAATTGTAGTAAAATGTTCAAAGCTTTTTTAGATATTGCTACATATTCTTCTTTTATAGAAATCCAAAAAGCTTCAAGAGACAATTCTTTATGTTTAATCATCAATCCACGATCAGTGGATATAGCTGCCAGTTCCTCTTCTTCTGTTAATGTTAAACCAAAATCACTTGAAGCTTCCATGAATGGGTTTCTAATCCAATCGTATTGTTCAGTGTTAAGTGATGGAAAATGCTATAAATTAAATTCCGCCTGTCAGCCTTCAAATCCTATTTTATTTACACTTAACTTTTGCTCACTTCCAGAATCGGATTCTTCAATATCACACTTCGTTTTGAGAAATCTATCCATTTTACTTGGGTGTATTTACCTAAAATTAATATAATGATGTGTTAACAAAAAGAGTGGTATTTCTGTAATGAAATAGTATAATAGAGTAACTATCTATATATTTATTTTTATATCTGGGCACATGCCGTGAACCAGCGCAGCTTGTATTCCAGGTCCCGAGTAGGAATGGTGTGGAATTAAGAAAATACGGGAAATTAAGAAAATACGGGGTCGGGAGGGCCCTGTAATTGCTGCTGGCAAGAACAAAGTGCACCCAAAAACCGCATCTTGCCTTATTTATAGGTCAAATTGAAGCCATTGGCTACTCAGTGGTCTCTGATCACGTTTCCAAGGCAACTGAAGAATTTTACCAAGTGCAGAAAAACCACCATACATATCATCTTACTTGACACCAAACAAAGAATAGAAGAAACTTGCCTCCAGTCTTTCCTGGGAACATGGGGGATAGTGTAAACAATCCAGCACCACAGCTTAACAGCCTTTTGCAACCTAATCAGGCAAATGAGGTGGGGGGTTGGGCAGACTGTCAGCTTACAGCCAATTCCCCAACCTCTATCCCACAAAACTCTAAACTCCAAAAACCATGTTGGTTATTTGATCCCCAACAAGTACATATTTTTCTGGAATACCACAGGGTGCACCTGGAAATCTTCTAGGGTGTATCAATGCTCCCTGGCACACACTTTGAGAACCACTGCCTCAATGCCTCTCATTAGACAAATGGCAACATTGTTTCAGTTTAACCGGATTCATTTGAAAAAAAATGTAGTGAGTCATTACCACATGCATTAGACTTGATACAGATTCTGAAACAAACTAAAATTTTGCAATTTAGATTTATGAAACAAACAGTCAAACCACTAAATACAAGACAAAATTTACTAAATTCCACAAGGAAATTATACCTAACTAGGCATGGAAATTCACAGAATGGGTGGATCACTTCTGAAGGAGACTCAGTGGAGTTGGTAACATCAAAATACCACTTCAAGGGTGGGTTGGACTCTTATTGGGTTTGGGGAGAGCAGTTGGGAAGAAAAATGCATTCCAAGTGGACGATACTGAATGAGTAAAAGGAGGAATATGTGAAAACATGAATGTCCAAATAATAGTGGGCGGTGCCCTTTCTGGGAGCTTGGCTACTGGTGGAGGAAGCTGAGGCTAGGAAGGTAGACTGGAACCATTCTGTGGAGAGTCTTAAAAGGCTGATCTGATAAATTTATATTTAATTAATTAAACAATGAAAAGCCAACTTTTTCTTTTATCTTTGGTATATAAATGATCTTTTTATTTGTTTATCAATTTATAAAACACTTATGAGACTACTACCTACAACTATCCTAGAATGTCAGTAATTTAGTAAGAAATTATACAAGGCAGGTGTGTTCTAATATCTTATGATATGGAAGCTAAGCAAACCAAGGCAATTGGTGACATGAATGTATTTATATCTGAAAAATTATGTTTCTGAGCTTTGTAATATTTTAGGTTTCTCATTATTTTGAAATTAAATAGACTGCAGTGAGTCAGT
This sequence comes from Saccopteryx bilineata, assembly GCF_036850765.1. Lineage (NCBI taxonomy): Eukaryota > Metazoa > Chordata > Mammalia > Chiroptera > Emballonuridae > Saccopteryx > Saccopteryx bilineata. Next base: position 52,607,599 of record NC_089490.1, read on the forward strand.
TTAAAAATCTCTATTTCCGTTACCCCTAGAGAATAAAAAAGCAAGTTTTATCTTATGGCCCTTATCAAAATTCTGTGAATTGCAGCCTGACCAGGCAGTGGCACAATGAATAGAGCATCGGACTGGGATACAAAGAACTGATTCAAAACCCTGAAGTCTCCAACTTGAGCATGAGTTCACCAGCTTGTGTGCATGGTAGCTGGCTTGAACATGGGGTCATAGAGATGATCCTTGTGGTCCCTGGCTTGAGCCCAAAAGTCGCTGGCTTGAAGCCCAAGGTCACTGGCTTGAAGTCCAAGGTCGCTGGCTTGAGCCCAAGGTTGCTGGCTGGAGCAAGGGGTCACTCACCCTGCTATAGCCCCCCACCCCTCCACCCCCAGTCAAGGCACATATGAGAAAGCAATCGATGAACAACTAAAGTGCTGCAACGAAGAATTGATGCTTCTCATCTCTCTCCCTTCCTGTCTGTCTGTCCTTATCTGTCCCTCTCTCTGACTCTATCTCTGTCAAAAAAAACCCACAAAAACAAACATTATGTGAATTGAAGAATCTGTGAAGCACAAGGAATTTGAAAAATAATTTTTAGTAGGATATCTTTATATCTAAATGGGTTTTTGAATGAAAATACCATAGATATGGTCTCTTCTAAAAATATGTTAATAATTATTTCTAGAATGAGACATTAGTTTCCAAAAAGCTAGTAATTTGTCTTTCTAAACAAAAGACTGAATTGTTTAAATTTTGCAACATCTTAGAAAAGGACATTCTCATTTAGAGAATTTTCAAAAGTAAAAAACCAGTTGAAGTTTCCAGTATAGAACTGTGTTACATTGATAGCTTGTCCTAGCAATCAGCATTCTGGTTTAGCATCTTAATTATTCTGTACCTCGGACAATTTCTTCAAAGTATAGATGTGATCATGAGTATAATACTAATATTCTACTATATGAATAGATCAGGAGCCCAATATGATTTCAAAATTGACCAACATACCAAGGAAACATAATAAAAGGTTTCCATGGTTTCAGAGAATCAATAGTGCCCTCTAAAGGAAATCCATGTGAGGTACATTCAATATCCGGGTTTAATTCAGCATTTATTCTGCCAAGATGTTACTTAATTGTAATTCACAAAATGGATTCAAAATTATAAAAAGAATGCAGACCAGCCCTGCTCCTAAGTATCACAGGGAGCTGCCCACATCAATACTGGACTGATAGAGCAAAAGGACAATTCTCTAGCACCAGTTACTTCTGCTCACTGTGAACTATTCTCACCATCTTTGCGGAAAGTTCCCGAAAAGGGAAAAGGATGATTTCTGGGGTGAGGGTTGGACAGCCTGAACTCTGAGCAATAGGATCTTCAGAAAGGCATCCAGGTGGGAGAGTGCTACACTGAGGGAAGAATGTGTTGAACTGAGGGGCTAAAAAGACCCGGTCAGCTCTTTACTCGGGGCCAACGCTGTAAACCTGTATCTTGGGAAGACTGCCAAGTCCGCTGAATTAGAAGAGGACAAGCAGTGTAGTCTGGCTGAAACACAAGAAAATTAAAAGATAAAAGTGATATGAGACATTTATAGATTTTTATTTGTCTACCTAATTTTATGGGGTTTCTCTTACATTTCCCCCAGCTATTCATTTTGCGTAACACACAAAGAATTATTCACAAATTGTTTTGATGCTTGTAAGGTCAATGGCTGCCGCCATGGCCATGCAGGTTCTCATTGGATTCGGGCGGACGGTAAAGGAACTGTGGAGCCAGAAAATGGTGGGCCATTCTGTTTATTAAAGTCTCGTAAAGACCGACGAGCAAGCAGGCAGGGAAGACCACTTCCCTCTCACTCAGGGCCCCCAAAGCCCTGACTCATTCTCATTCTCCGGATTCTCCCGGACTCACAGGCCACCACCAGCCTCAGCGCTCGCTCTCTCTCTCTCTCTCTCTCTCTTTCTCTCTCTCTCTCTCTCTCTCTCTCTCAACTCTGCACTCTTTGCAAAACAGGCTGGGAAGAAAAAAAACCCTTCTCCAGCAAACAGTAGCAGACAATGGCCCCTCCCAAGCAGGAAGGCAATTGGCGATGTGCAATCTGCCGCCCTGAGGGCAGCACCCGCAGCCTTCCGTAGACCATACACACAAGGCCCTGCCCAATACAAGCGAGCAAACCTAAAAAGAAAACAATTTGTTTACCCAAAAACACTATTAAAAGAGATATTGGGCAAAACATTATATTGTTATTATTGATTAGGAGTGGGATAAATCTCAGAGGAACTGATGTCTGCCTTAGATACATAAAAAGTCAGGAAGTATAGATAACTGTACCCTCAGATAGAAACTGTGGCTGCTGAGTTGTTCTTGTCAACAAGAGATGGTTGAGAACGGAGTTTAAAACACTTCATTTCTCTGTTACCAAAAAACTACAGGTAGGGAGCATTGTGCACGTTTCTTTAAGACTTTCCCTTCAGAATTCAGGCTCATTCTGTCAAACAGTAGAGATCACACATTAGGCTGGCGCTGAGCAGGTGTGCCTGCGGCCTGTGCAACGGCTTCCTCTGCACGTTCAAATATCACGCTTCACCTGAGCCACACGACGAGAGCCTTGTGAGGTCGAACAGGGCGACTGTTATGTCAGCAGATCAAGAAAAAAATCTCATGAAGCGTGAGTAGGATTATGTGGGAAAATGAATTTTCCGATATCCTTTTTTCTTTTTATTGATTGGAATGTTAAAAACACTTGCAGGTATATAATAGGTGATTCATCAGTGGCAGTCAGCAAAGCTCTTCTCCAGCTTTTGGGATAATTCAGGTTAAGCGGCACATTTCAGCAGAGACAGCTGCAGTCAGTAGAGCAGGGTGATAGTACTGCAGCCTCTTAATTAGATGTGACTCATTAGTCCGGAGAAATCTGAGGATTATGGCAAATGGAGTCATCCTTAGCAGATTCCTCAAACTGCAACCAAAGCTAAAAGGTGCATTGTCAGAGCGGCAGGCGTGAGGGAGATGCTGGAAGCAGTTGGCTCGGTTCTATTGCTATATAGATTCACAGGCCTCCTAGGATGCATTTTGAACTTCACAGACTAGAGTTAAAAGGGGTTTTAAATGTTCATTTAAGTTTCCCTTCCAAATGGCTCTTGGAAAAGACAGATCTCGGGAACTATAGATTCCTTTAAATCTCCGGAGGTAATACAAAATCCTTCCTCCTATAGTTATCCTTTTTAGCTAAAAGGTTATTTTAAAGCAGGTGCCAAAGACATGTTTCTAAGGAGTTTGTCACCAGCACAGTATGACACCGTGGCTGGCTGGGCAGGAATCATAGAGCTTCTCGGGGTCCAGGTGCCCTGTCTCAACATACAGACTTCTGCCAGCATTTTCAGAATTCTCTTCTGGAACCAAAGAGGGCCTTGTTTCTGGGAAAATGGTTCTTGATAGAGAAATTGCTGCTCATGGCGGCTTTTGGATGGGTGAGCAAGAAAGTTTCTAGCTTGGGTAACACTGAAATAGCCTAGGTCAGTGGTCGGCAAACCGTGGCTTGCAAGCCACATGAGGCTCTTTGGGCCCTTGAGTGCGGCTCTTTGGCCAGTTTAGGAGTACCCTAATTAAGTTAATAACAATGCACCTACTTATATAGTTTAAGTTTAAAACATTTGGCTCTCAAAAGAAATTTCAGTCGTTATACTGTTGATATTTGACTCTGTTGACTAATAAGTTCGCCGACCACAGCCTAGGTGTAAGAGCGGGTCAGAAGCTATCTCCTGTGAGTGCCTTGGCCACTGAGCAGGAACAGTGGGTTCTGTTTTACGCAATAAACGTTGAGGCCAGAGCCCATAATCCTGAGCAGGGGGCTATCAAGTTTTTATTGTCACCGTAGTCACTAAGTCTTATCACTGCCACAACCCAACTCCACTTGCCCTGTTAATTATTATATTGCTCTGTGTGGCTCTCAGTACTTGGACACAGACACATTGGGTATGCACAGTAACTCCACAAAGTAGGCAGGGCAAGTACTGTCATTCCTACCTTGCTGCTAGAGAAAGTCAGGGAGAAACTGAGTGATTGATTGGGCCTGAGGCCATTCTACTAGCTAACAGCCTTTGGCTTCTACCTTGTAAGTCAAGGTTCCTTGCCTATATCATTTACCCATTCTCTTTTCCATCCTGTGCCACATGTCAATGGGCCAATCTGATGAAATAACTACACCAATGAGAGGAGACCAGAAATACTTGGCTTTTGTCTCTTCTAAAATCTTTCTGGAAACAATATCTTAAAATGTTTACTGTCTTGGTAAGAATTTTAGGATGGAAAACAATTTTTTTTTCTTGTGGCTTTAGGGATGATGAAAAACCGTGAATAAATGTGCACCTTTTAATGTGTCTCATAAAGGGTGTTCAGAAACACACCCACAGAGCTTCGGCTGTTCAGGAACACTGGCTAAGACCATAGGGTTCTGCTCTCGAGTCTGGGTATTAGGAGACAGGGCTTGAGTACTACATCAGTGATGTAAAGGAACTTGACCTGTATATGTGAAACCCTCTACCAGGGCGTTGTAGTTCTTCAATAATAGAGTTATTCAGCATGTTTCTTATGAATAATTGGGTGATTAATCTGACAAATTTTATTTTTATTTTACTGGATTTGAATATTGTTTTGGTGACCAAAACAGTAGGAACAGTTTTGGGAACAGTTTTGAAGGACTGTGAGAAAAGAAAAGTGACAGTAGTCAATGGGACTTGAATTAAATGAGTCGTGGTCCAGGACATTCATGGCAAGTAGAAGAGCTTACTAGGTCTTCTGATAAAAAGCAACACAATTAATCCTAAAGACTATTTCTGGAATCTTACCCATGACACAATCAATTATTGGAGCATTTGACTTCCATTAGACTAGCTCATACAACTAGTCTAAGATGTTACTAACCAGGAAACCATCATTTTCCTGAGCTCCAAAGACTGCAAGGCTGGCAATGACATTCCCCAGATTGTTCATACCTAGGATTCTGGATGTAATGAGGTGAAGGCTGTCCTCTTTCAGTTTGGGGCATGGTTTCTGCTGGTAACCAAGACTATGAAGACTTTCAAGTGTAGTTTCCAGCTACTGCAGGGGCAGCAGGAACCAGACTCTGGGATCCAGTGTCCAGCTATTGTGCTAATGGTAGCTTTCCAATTCTGGATTTTAATTCCCTGAATTGCAGCTGTGCTCACATGTGCTTGAGATCAGGTGGCCTCCTGGTTGTGGCAGAGGAACTGTTACTCTGGGTGGCCAGGCAGGCAATCTTTTGGGAGTCAGGCACTGAAGCCCAATCAACAGTCTGCTCCTCCAGTTCTTCTACTTACATATAAGCACCTTGTTCCCAGTATTTAATCCCTTCTGTTTTATGACTACACTCTGATACACAGACTACCAAGAAAAATAAAAAAGACCTACAGTAAACATGTCCTTTAGACATTTTTATTTCATTAATAAAGAAAGAAAATCTAGGCAAATAAAGAAGTTACGAATGGGAGAATATCTGAGTTAGAATAATAGTTCTTCCCTATTTAGGGTTAATTAAATAACAAAAGAATGATAGCATGTTTAGAAAATGGTTCTTGTTTCTCTTAGAGATTAATAATATGAACCTTGCAATAAAGAAAAATGCTTCATTTTGTTTATCTTTGTATTTCTCAAACTCATACAGAATGACCGTCCTTATTTGGGAAATACTAGTTGACTTCACTTTGAAGGAAACATTAACTATTCTTAAAGTAGCTTAGTACTTTATAGTAACTTTGCTAGGAAAATATTTGATACACTAAAAGATCTAAATTTAAAAATCAGGCAAGATATAGATGTCAGCAGGCAGTAAACCACTAAAATAGTTATTGTCTAAATAATTGTCAATATGGTTATTATACTTAATACGCATAGTAAGTAAAAGTCTTGAAATGAAAAATAAAGCAAAATAACAATGATATAACTTTATAATCCTGTAATATTTCAATAAAAAGTTAAGAAGTAGGAAATGAAGAATAAAGTATACTAATTTTTATATTCTACATTGAGGTAGGTCAACAGTTGGATTCATTCTTAACACTGACAGAAAAATTTAGGAAATGAATGAATGAATGAATACATAATGCTAAAGTCACTAAAAGAATTAGCATTAATAGCTTTCAAATCAATAGAGAAAAAGAAGGAATACCTTATGGAGAAATAAAAACTCAAGAAATCCTAATATTAGATGACAAATGTAAAACAAAGCTATAAGTATAAAAAGCAAAAACACTCATACTGGCTTTTAAAGAAATTCAACTATATGATGTAATAAATAGAGATGTCAAATTATAATGTCGTACACTTAAAACAGTGCTATAAACCAATGTTACCTCAATGAATTAAAATTAATATTACACAAAGCAACATGAAGAAATTCAAGTATATGCTCTTTATAAGCAGTCTATCAAAAACAAAATCATATAGAAACCATAAAATAAACCAAGGGATGGACAAAGATGATGAGAAAAGCAAACCAAAAAAAAAGTAGGAAGTTTTGATACCAAAATAAAATTCAAGATATGAGAAATTAATTGGAAAAAAAAGAGATTTTAATGTTGCTAAAAATTACAACATAATGGCAAAGGGAAGAGATACCATTTTCTTCCTTTCTGAGTGCCCAGCCCCCGGTATAGGAATGCCTCCACCACTCACAATTGTTAAGCCCAGAGCCTCCAGGCATGCATTCTCCTCAGCTCTCATATGTTTCTTCTACAGAGATGACTTATTTGATGAATGAAGTAAAAAAAAAGATCATTATAGCATTCATGGACTCTTCTCTTTGGCATACCCTTTTAAAGCCTACCTAAAAACACAATGAATTCCATGTGGAAACCTCCCTGGAACACAGAATTGTACTATTCCTGTGTGGCGTTGGACTAATTCATCCAAGCCACTAGAATGAATAATAAAATAGGGTGCTCACTATGTGGGCACAGCTTCATGATCTGCTCCTAGCATGTACTTTCAACCTCAGTGTTGCTCTTACCCTCACTATGTAGAAATTCTGAGGCTGCTGCTTTTTCCCATGCTAATAACTAAATAAAGTGAATTTTAGAAGGCTTATTTGAGATAGAAATCCAAGTTAAATCCTCCAATTCCATTTATATGCAACAAAGCTAATATTTCATCCCAATCTGATTTCTGAGAATCCTTCTAAATTAGTTTATAAACTGGAAAGGAGAAAGCTGTGAGTAATTATACCCTCCAAACCTCTAAAACGGGGCCATTAACTTTAATGAAAAACATTAAAGCAATATATAAGGAGAAATTGACAAAACCACATCCTAAAAGAAAGATTTAAACAAGCTCTTTCAATCCTTAAATGAAAGAAAAAGAAAAGAAAAAGAAAAAGAATAAAGCAAGAGACAGAGAATTTGAACAAATAATAAGACTTTGAATGAAGAGTTACATTGAATCAATTAAACCAAGAGCTGGTTCTTTGAAAAGGTAAACAAGCTTGACAAACCTTTAACCAAACTCATCAAGAAAAAAAAAAAAAAGAAGGTACCTAAATAAATAAAATTAGAAATGAAAGAGAAGTAACAACTGACCTCACAGAAATACAAAAGATTGTAGGAAAATACTGTGAAGAGCTATATGCCAAAACATTAAACAACCTAGGTGAAATGGATGAATTCCTAGAAACATACAGTCTTCCAAAACTCAATCTGGAAGAATCAGAAACCCTAAACAGACCAATTACAACAAATGAAATTGAAACAATTATCAAAACACTCACAGCAAACCAAAGTCCTGGACTAATGGCTTCATAGGCAAATTTTACCAAAAATTTGAAGAAGAATAACACATATCTTTCTCAAGCTATTCCAGAATGTTTAAGAGGAGAAAACTCTCCCAGGCTCATTTTATGAAGCAAGGATTATCCTCATTCCAAAACCGGGATAACCCTTTGTATAGTGAGTTTCTTTCATGCTCGCTGACCCCCAAGAGTGAGGTTCTTTTCAAAAAATGAAATTAGTTCCAGTTCCAGTTTTATTAACTTAAAATCGCGTTTGTTTGATAACCAATTTATGAAAACAAGAAAAACGTACATTTGCCTTTTTTTAATGTTGCTTTACACATTTTTAAAATAAATTGAAAATTTATTTTAAAATTTTCATACTCTGGATGGTCAGGAGGCATGAGGATGTACATGAACGTTCATACTACTCAAAGGGTTAAGACACTACAAAGAAAGAAAACTATAGGCCAAAATCCCTGATGAACATAGATGCTAAAATTCTCACAAGATATTAGCAAGGCAGATCCAGTAATACTTTAAAAGGTCATACATCATGATCAATAACATTTATTGCAGGGAGGCAATGCTGGTATAATATTCTCAAATCAATAAATGTGATTCATCACATAAACAAAATGAAGGATAAGAATCATATGATTATATCAATAGATGCAGAAAAAGCATTTGATAAAATCCAGCACCCATTTATGATCAAAACTATCAGTAAAGTGAGAATATAGGGAACATACCTCAACACCATAATGGGCATATATGGCAAACCGGCAGCCAACATTATACTCAGAGGGCAAAAATTAAAAGCAATCCCTTAAGATTAGGAACAAGGCAAAGGTGCCCTCTTTCACCACTCTTATTCAACATAAATCTGGAAGTCTTAGCCATAGCAATCAGACAAGAAGAAGAAATAAAAGACATCCAAATTGGAAAAAAAAGATATAAAACTGTCATTATTTGCTGATGACATGATACTGTACATAGAAAACCCTAAATTCTCAGTCAAAAAACTACTAGACCTGATAAATGAATTCAGCAAGGTGGCAGTATATAAAATTAATATTCAGAAATCAGTGTCATTTTTATACACCAACAATGAACTGTCAGAAAGAGAAATTAAGGAAACAATCCCCTTCACTATTGCAAGGTCAAAAAAAATAAAGTACCTAAAAATAAATTTAACCAAGGAAGTAAAAGACTTGTACTTGGAAAATTATAAGACATTGAAAAAAGAAATTAAGAAAGATACAAACAAGTAGAAGCATATACTATGTTCATGAATAGGAAGAATTAACATTATTAAAATGTCCATACTACCCAAAGCAATCTATAGATTCAGTGCAATTTCTATTAAAATATCAATGGCATACTTCAGAGATCTAGAACAAATATTCCAAAAATTTATATGGAACCAAAAAGGAACACAAATAGCCTCAGCAATCTTGAAAACAAAGAACAAAGTGGGAGGTATCACACTTTCTGATATGAAGTTATACTACAAATCCATTGAAATCAAAACAGCTTGGTACTGGCATACGAACAGGCATACATATTATTGAAACAGAACAGAGAATCCAGAAATAAAACTACATCTTTACAGTCAATTAGTATTTGACAAAGAAGACAAGAGTATACAATGGAGTAAAGACAGTCTCTTTAATAAATGGTGTTGGGAAAATTGGGCAGCTACCTGCAAAAAAATGAAACTAGATCACCAGCTTATACCATTCACAAAAACAAACTCAAAATGGAGAAAGGATATAAATGTAAGTCACAAAACCATAAAAATCTTGGAAGAAAACATAGGCTGTAGACTCTCTGATTTCTCTTGTAACAATATTTTTGCTGATATAGCTCTGCAGGCAAGTGAAATAAAGGACAAAATAAATGAATGGAACTATATAAAACTAAAAAGCTTTTGCACAGCAAAAGACACCATTAACAGAATAAAAAGACAACGCACTTAATGGGAGAACATATTCGTTGATATGTTTGATAAGAGGTTAATAAGCAAAATGTATAAAGAACTTATAAAGCTCAACACCAGGGCGATAAACAATCCAAATAAAAAATGGACAAAGGAACTTAATAGACACCTCTCCAAAAAGGACATACAGCTGGCCAATAGGCATATGAAAAAATGTTCAATGTCACTAATCATCAGAGAAATGCAAATTAAAACCACAATGAGATATCACCTCACACCTGTCAGAATGGCTCTAATAAATCAACATACAAGTGCTGTCAAGGGTGTGGAGAAAAGGGAACCCTCCTGGACTGCTGGTGGGATGCAGACTGGTGCAACCACTGTGGAAAACAGTATGACGTTTCCTCAAAATATTAAAAATAGAACTGCCTTTTGACTCAGTTATCCTACTTTTAGGAATATATCTTAAGAATCCCAAAACATTAATTCAAAAGAAGATATGCATCCCGATGTTCATTGCAGCATTGTTTACAATAGCCAAGATCTGGAAAGAGCCCAAATGTCCAACAGTGGACAAGAGGATAAAAAACCTGTGGTACATATACACAATGGAATACAATACAGCCTTGAAAAGAAAGGAAATCTTGCATCTGCAATAGCATGGATGAACCTGAAGATGATTATGCTAGGTAAAATAAGTCAGGCAGAGAAAGACAAACATCATATAATCTCACTTATATGTGGAATCGAATGAACACAATGAACAGAGGAACAAAATAGAAACAGAGGCAGGGCCACAGAATCAGAACATCAGTCAGAGGGAAGGATGATGAAGGTGTTATATTGAGTGGGGCACTTGACACCATGTTAACACAATAAATTAAAATTTTTAATAAAAAAATTTTTTAAAGAAAAAAAGTTACATTGAAATTTGTGTTCTACAGAGAGAATAATATACATTTTTATATAGTCATGGAAAAATCTATCAAATTTGATCATAGACTAAGTCCCAAAGAGAATCTCAATAAAATCCAAAAACTGACAGTTTTGCATGCCATATTCTCTGATTATAAAACTAAAGCTGAAAATTAAGAACATAAAACAATAGTAAAATAAATATTAAAATAGACTAGAAATATTCAGTAATTTTAACCTTCTGGCCAAAGAGACAATTAAAAACACAATTTCAGAAGTTAAAATTAATTATATCAGATGACTCTTATGGGCCTCACATTCTCTGATTCCATCTGTATCTGTGACAATTATTTCCACAAAGATTTCAACCAATTTTGTGCAGGTAGCAGTGCACCTCAAGGGTGAGTCATACTCAGCACTCATGGTTTCTAAAACAGGAAGTATGAGGAAGTTAAGGCCTTCAACCAACAGGGATGGGAGTTCATTGAGAAATATGTCTTCATTTTGTCCTTTGGGGAGACAATCCTATGACATTTTTAGTACAGTCCACAGAATTTCACTATGGGATCCTGGACCATTTTCCCATAATGGTCATCAATTTAATAATGCATACACTTGTTGGATTTCTCTCAGTTCTCTCTTTCACTCTCCTTAATCTCTCACTCCTGCTTTCTTGTATCACTTCCCCAATAAACTTGTGTACACAAGCTCTTGTCTCAGGCTCACCTTTCTCTTTCCAAGAACACAGGGTAAATCCAGCAGAGTTCTGGAAAACTCACCCATTTCATCAGTCAGGACCCCACAGTGGTAGAATGAATTTCAGATAACTGAGAGATGGCTGAGAACATTATCATAAAAGAATTGCCTATGAGCACTGAAGATATTTAACTGCAGAATTAATTAAGACTAAAACAAAAGCAGAATGTAAATGTTTTATATCCTGACATTATGAAAATCATAAAATAATAAAACTTGGGAATAAAAGAGAGAAAGAAGTAAGAGCTCTAGTATATTAATTGCTTCAGCTATAATAGTTTAGAATTAAGAGGTATCTTTTAAATCTGATGACTCAAGAAGTAGCACTATAATATTTGACAATATAAAGAGTAAGAAAGATGATGTTATCAACTAAAGATAAAATTATCGACTAAAATAACACTGCTGGATAGGAAATTCAAGGATAGTGTCCAAAGTAGTAGAAGACTAAAGGTATTAGAAGAAAAAAAACCCACAAACCTTTCTTAATAACAGAAAAAGAAAAAAAAAGGCTATGTATGTGCAAAAACAACAACAACAAAAAACAAAGACACAGTGAAAGACATTTTAAAAACTGTTAAAACATAGTCTATAAGATCATTCAATTAAACAAAGATCAAGCTTATCTGAATATCAATAAATGTAAAAAGTTACTTAATTTATGTATCAAAAGAAAGATTTTAAGACTGGAACAAAAAGTAATACCCAATTCTATGCTTTATACAAGAGACACATCTAAAACAAAATGATTCAGAAATGATCACAACAAGTACTGGGTAAACACCTCCCAAAATAAAAATAGGATGAGTTCTTAATATCAAAAAAAGTAAAATTCAGGTAAAAAATCAGAAGAAAATAAATACAAATAAGTACTTTCTTAAATCTAATGGACACAATTCACAGTGAGTGTGTAATTATGAATCCTTTATGCAGCAAATAATACAGAACCTACAAAGAGAAATAGAAACATATTCTATTAATATAATTTACCACATTATTAGATCTAGAGACACAATCATATAATTCTATCTGTTACCAGCAAAAAAGCATTTAGAAAACAATTGAAGCCCTGGCTGTGTTGGCTCAGTGGTAGAGCACTGGCCTCCGGGTGGGTGTCCTGGGTTCAATTCCTGGTCAGGGCACACAGGAGAAGTAGTCATCTGCTTCTCCACCCCTCTCCCTTCTCTCTTGCTCTCTCTTTCCCCTTCCACAGCTGTGGTTCAACTGGCTTGAGGGATTCGGCTTCGGGCGCTTAGGATGGCTCCATGGCCTCCACCTCAGGCACTAAATAATGGCTCCTATTTCAACAGAACAGCGGCCTCAGATGGACAGAGCATTGCTCCCTAGTGGGCTTGACAGGTGGATCCTGATCAGGGCGCATGCGGGAGACTATCTCTCAGCTTCCCCTCCTCTCACTAAAATAAAAAAAACAATGTATATTAAAAAAAGAAAACAATTGAACAATTATCAAATAATTATAAAACAGGAAAACTCAAAGAATAGCTTTTCCATATACAAACAGTAATCAGATAAAATATATGCTGAAAGTAAAGTTGCTATTTGTAATAGCAACAAAAAGATTAAAAACCTAAGAATGAACTTAAGAAATGCATAAAATTGCCTGACCAGGTGGTGGCACAGTGGATAGAGCGTCGGACTGGGATGCGGAGGAACCAGATTCGAGACCTTGAGGTCACCAACTTGACTGTGGGCTCATCTGGTTTGAGCAAAAAAACTCACCAGCTTGAACCCAAGGTCACTGGCTTGAGCAAGGGGTTACTCGGTCTGCTGTAGCCCCACGGTCAAGGCACATATGAGAAAGCAATCAATGAACAACTAATGTGTCACGATGAAAAACTGATGATTGATGCTTCTCATCTCTCTCCGTTCCTGTCTGTCTGTCCCTATCTATCCCTCTTTCTGACTTTCTCTCTGTCTCTGTAAAAAAAAAAAAAAAAAGAAAGCATAAAATCTATACAAAAACAGTAGTAAGAAAATTAAAACAATTCTAAAGGCTACATATGAACTAAAAATAGAAACACAGTTGCCTGAATATTATAAAATTATCACTTAAATAATATTTTAAGCCTGACTGGTGGTGGAACAGTGGATAAAGCATCAACCTGGGACCCTGAGGTCCCAGGTTTGAAAACCCACAGTTGCCAGCTTGAGCACAGACTCACCAGCTTAAATGCTTGGTCTCTAGCTTGAACATGAGATCATCAACATGATTCCATGGTTGCTGGCTTGAGCCCAAAGGCTTGAGCAAGGGGTCACTGACTTGGTTGGAGCCCCGAACCCATCAAGGCTCATATGAGAAATCAATCATTGAACAACTAAAGTGACACAACTATGAGTGGATGCTTCTTATCTCTCTCCCTTCCTATCATCTATCTCTCTCTATATATATGATTTTAATAAAAACACCCAAAAGGTTCTTTTTAACAAAAAACTGGACAAAATGATTATAAAATGTATAAGGCCAAAAAGCAATATATATTAAGGAAAATTCTGAAAACATGAGATGAGTAATCGAGGGAGGACCTAGTGCCACTGAATATTAAAATATATTTTATAGTTTGAAAAGTTAAAGCAGTATCATATTGGCACAAGAACAAACAACCAAAGGAAGAAAATAAAACTTTCAGGAATGGATCCAAATACATAAAATAATTTCATATATGATGAAGACAAAATTTTGAAATCAAAGTTCAAAAATTGACTTTAATAAATAGCGTCAGGACAGTAGCCATTGAAAATTAAGTTGAAACCATAATTCACAGTATATACAAGTATAAAGTCTGTAGAAAATTAAACTAAAAATTGTTAAATGAAAATAAAAAGGAATACATTTACAACTCTACAATGATACAAAATAAATGACTGATATATATTACATAGGAAAAAAGTATGCGTGGCAAAAAGAAAAAAAAAGTAGAATGAAAAAATAAGGGACAAATTGGGGGGGTAGTTTCCAAGTCATGTCAGTGATAAAGAACAAATCTTTCTAATATATAAAGATATTCTAGAAATAAAAAGTAGTAGCCCAATAGAAAATTAGAAAAATAAGTTTTCAGTTCAGAAATATTCAGAATAGTTTAGAAATATAAATGGCTCTTAAACACAATTTAATACTTAGCAAGGGAATTGCAAAGTAAAACTATGTTGAGATATCTATCAGAAGAACAAAACAGGCACTCACATTGCTGGTGAGTGTAAATTGGCTAAAACCATGAAAGATAATATTGTAGTATCTGTCAGAATAACTAATGATATACCTTCTGACCCATCAATTCCACTTCTGGGAATCTGTAGTGCAGATATACTTAAATGAATGTGAAACTGATGTATAAGTCATTCAACGACGCATTGTTTGTAAGAGCAAAGATTGGAAGCAACCTAAACAGCCGTCAACAGAGGACTGCTAAATTAACTCTAGATATCCATAAAAATGCAATGCCATGAAGCTATTTTTTTTTTAAAGTGGGATGCTTCCTACATGATTATATGAAGAGGTTATTGATTAGTTTATCAGGGCTCTATAACAAAGCATGGCAAATTGGGAGGCTTTAAAGCAACAGAATTATCTATATTCTCTCACAGTACTAGAGATGGAAAATGTGAAATCAAGGTGTTGGCCAGGCCGCATTCCCTCAAAGATCCTAGGAAGGATCTGTTCCATGCTTTTCTCCTGGCTTCTAGTGGTTGCTGGCAACCTTCGCCATTCCTTGACTTGTAGACATCACTTCAATATCTGCCTCCATCTTCATACGATGTTTTCCTCTAGATTAGTTTTTTATAAAATAACTGGCACTATAGCTAGCCAAGCTGACATATAAAACTACCTGACAATATCCAAGGTATATACTAAGCAAAAATAAATCAAAGTGCAGAATAGTATGTAAAATACACTACCTTTTATTTACAAAAGAGGAAAAATAAAAATTCACATTGTTTGTATTTGCATAAATTCTGGAAGAATTTTCATAGTTTTATGTGTGCATGTGGGACTGCTTAGATGAGAGTTAAGGACAGGAACAAGAATTTACTATATACCTTTCTATACATTTAGGTTTTTGAACCAAGGAATGTATTACCTAGACAAAATGTTAAATTAAAAATATGAAGCTAAGATCTGTGGTACTGTGGAAAAAAGCAGAACTATTATTAGAACAAGAAACAAAGATCAAAACTAGGTACACACACACACACACACACACACTAAGGGGCATGTCAAATGAGCAGAACTACTAAAGGTGAATTTTATGATATTTTATTTACCCATATTATCTATGTCACTAGTGAACTTGTTTCTTCTGTAATAATGGAAAACAATTTAAATGTCTTTAATCCCTTTTGGAAAGTTAAACAGAAGCAAACAATTATAGATCAAAGCCTTTTGAGAATCAGAATTCATCTCCTTCCTAAAAATGTTTTAGGCCCTGGCCAGTTGGCTCAGCGGTAGAGCGTCGGCCTGGCGTGCGGGGGACCTGGGTTCGATTCCCGGCCAGGGCACATAGGAGAAGCGCCCATTTGCTTCTCCACCCCCCCCTCTTCCTCTCTGTCTCTCTCTTCCCCTCCGCAGCCAAGGCTCCATTGGAGCAAAGATGGCCCAGGCACTGGGGATGGCTCCTTGGCCTCTGCCCCAGGTGCTAGAGTGGCTCTGGTCGTGGCAGAGCGACACCCCGGAGGGGCAGAGCATCGCCCCCTGGTGGGCAGAGCGTCGCCCCTGGTGGGCGTGCCGGGTGGATCCCAGTCGGGCGCATGCGGGAGTCTGTCTGACTGTCTCTCCCCGTTTCCAGCTTCAGAAAAAAAAAAAAAAATTGTTTTAAAAACTGATAGCCTCTCTGATTTTTGTCATAATACATTTCTTACTTTGATAGATTTGAAGGGAGGAAAGAAATGAGAAAGATCCAGCAACATCATTAATTGTACAGTTCAGATATTTATGAAACTCAAAATTAAAAGTGAGAACTGAGTTTTAGGGAAACCTTTGGCATGATCATCTCTTTGCTATTATAATTATTATTATTATTATTATTATTATTATTTTGTATTTTTCTGAACTAGAAATGGGGAGAGACAGTCAGACTCCCGCATGCGCCTGACCGGGATCCTCCCGGCAAGCCCACCAGGGGCTGTGTGCCCTGGCCGGAATCGAACCCGGGACTTCGGCATGCCAGGCCGATGCTCTACCACTGTGCCAACTGGCCAGGGCCTCTCTTTGCTATTATTGACTTATTTCTATTCACACTTCTTTACACACTGAGCAACCTTGTACAGAGTCACTCACTGGCTACAAATTCCATACATGTGTGATTGAGTCCCAGATCATATCTTATGTAGACATTCCTTCTGTTTGTTTAACATGTCCATATGGACATCCCACAACAAGTTCAACATGCTTACAACAGAGCTTGTCACCTCATACCTCCCACATCTGTCCTTCTCCTAGTCCCCATTCTAGTCCACGTCACTGTCATCTCTTCAGTGATGGAGGCCCTTTTCTAATTGATTACCAGGTGCTGTCAGTCCTTTCATAAAGATCTCCATAGTTCATCTGCAGTGTATTCCTACTGACTCTTTCACTTATGATTTTAACTAGTTTTATTGAGATATAATTGATATACATCATTGTATAAGTTTAAAGTGTACAGCATAATGGTTTGAAATATATTGTAAAATGATTACTGCAATAAGTTTAGTTAACATCAGTCATCTTATATAATGATACAATAAAAACAATTTTTTTCTTGTAATAAGAACTCAAGATTTATTCTTTTAACAACTTTCATATATTTCATACAGCAATGTTAACTACAGTCACCATGTTTCTAGTACTCATTTATCGTACAACTGGAAGTTTTTACTTTTGATCAATTTTAAGTTCCCCTCCTTATACCTTCCACCTCTGATAATCACAAGTATGATCTCTTTTTTATGAGCTGGTTTTTTTAGATGTCACATAGAAGTGATATACAGTATGTGTCATACTCTGATTTATTTCACTTAGCATAATGCTCTTAAGGTCCATTCATGTTATGGCAAATGGCAAGATTTCCTCATTTTTATGGCTGAATAATACTTTATGTGCACATCTGTCTATCTATTGGTCACTAGATAGATAGATAGATAAAACTTCTTTATCTGTTTAGGTTGTTTCCATGTGTTGGCTATTGTAAATATGCTGCTATAAACATAGAGGTACAGATATCTTTTCAAGTTATGTTTTTGTTTCCTTTAGATATATTCCCAGAAGTGAAATTGCTGGATTATGTAGTAGTTCTACTTTTAGTTTTCTGAGGAACCTCCATATTCTTTTCCATAGTGCTGTACCTACAGTTTATATTCCAACAAACAGCGAACAGGGCTTCCCTTTTTCTACCACCTCGCCACCATTTATCTTTTTCTTGTCTTTTTGATGATGGCCATTCCCACAGGCATGAGGTGGTATCTCATCGTAGTTTCAATTTGCATTTCCCTCATGATTAATGGATGTCGAGCATCTTCTCATGAATCTGGTGGTTATTCATATACCTTCTTTGAAAAAAATGTCTATTCAGGTTCTTTGTCCATTTTGATTTGATTACTTGGGGGGGGGGATGTTGTTTGTTTTTTCCCTATTGAGTTGTATGTGTTCTTTATGTATTTTGGGTATTAACCACTAATTACAAATGGTTTGCAAATATTTTCTCCCATTTTGTAAGTTGTCTTTTCACTTTGTTGATTTGTTGAAAAATCTGCCCATAGTCTTATGGAGATTACCTTGTATGGAACCTCCTTCTTTCTTTTGCTGCTTTTAAAATTCTTGACTTCTGACAAGTTAATTATAATACATCTCAGTGTATTATATTTAGGCTCCTATTTAGGCTCCATCTATATTTGGGGTTCTCTGAGCCTCTTGGATTTGCATGTCTGTTTCCCCAGGTTTGGAAGTTTTCAGTCATTATTACTTTAAATATAATTTCTGTCCCTTTCTCTTTTTCTTCTCCTTCTGGAATTATCATAATGCAAATATTGGTTCTTTTCATTGTGTCCCATGAGTTTTCCTTAGTATCTCTTCTCTCTTTTTCTTTTTTTTCTCTTATGACTGGATAATTTCAAATTTGCTAACTTCCATATCACCAATTCTTTCTTCCATATGGTTGAGTCTGGTTTTTTTTTTTAGTCTGGTTTTAAAGTTATTGTATTTTTAGCTCTAAGATGTTTGCTCTTTTTTTTTTTAGTGGTTTCTATTTCTTTGTTGAACTCATTTATGTGTTGTTTTCCCAATTTTGTTTAGTTTCTGTCAGTGTGTACTTACAGTTCACTAAATTCCTTTAAAAAGATGATTCTGAATTCTTTATCTGACAGTTCAGGGATCTACATTTTTTTAGGATGAGTTATAACATGATTTTTCATGATACTTGATTCCTTGCACTGGTATCTGCATATTAAAGACTTCACAGGTTAGCTTTGGCAGAGATAGTCCTTAGCCAGTCAGGTCAGTTTGGGTATTTGGATGTGTGTGCTGGTAACATCCTTGGGCTGGTGAGGCCTACTAGTAGGATCTATTTTGAGATGAGGCAACTAATTGAGCTCTGAGTCGGGGGCATGCAGGCTGTGCCACTGGCTGAGAAAAGCTGGATAAGATTGCTGGCTTAGTCCCTTGCCCAAGTGGGGCTATGATGGGTTGCCTGGATTCTCTGGGCAGGCTTACTAGATGGTCAGGACTGGGTACTATATTCAACAGTAATATGTGACTGTGAAATAGCTTCCTTCCCTGATGGGACTGCAAAGCGGGGCCCAGGGCCTGTTTGGCTCATTGTTTGGGGACTTGAATCAGACAGGAGTGTGCACTGAATATTCTGTTTCAGTGAGGCTACCAGTTTTGCTCTGCAGAGAGAGAAAGCTGCCTGTTGTGTTCTTTGTTCAAGTGCCACTCTAAGCAGAGCTGTTGGATAAGTTACACAGATTCCTGTGTGCTCTGGTGGGGTTCCCTGGTCAGGTAGGCTGAGGCTGTTTTCAGCAATGAGTGGGAGCTATGAGTTAGTTTCCCACCCCAGGCTCACTGTGAGAACAGCTCCAAGACCCAGGCTCACCGGGAGAGCAGCGCCGGGGCCCAGGCTCACGGGGAGAGCAGCGCCGGGGCCCAGGCTCACCGGGAGAGCAGCGCCGGGGCCCAGGCTCACGGGGAGAGCAGCGCCGGGGCCCAGGCTCACGGGGAGAGCAGCGCCGGGGCCCAGGCTCACCGGGAGAGCCGCTCCGAGGCCCAGGCTCTCGGGGAGAAGCAGCTCCAAGGCCGCAGGAGGGCAGCGTGGTCAGCATGTAGCCCTTCCTCCTGACATTCTAATGCAGTCTCTCCTGGTCTCTGTGATGCAAGCGGATGCTTCAGCCTCAATCTTGCGCTCCAAGATTCTCTTAGTGGTGTCTTATCCATAACTAGTTGTTACTTGTTTTCTTGTAAAGAAGAGCAAAGTCAGAAACAATCTGTGTCGCCATTTTGTTAATGTCACACTCTCATTTCTCATCAGCAATTCCTAAAAAGTTTAATCCATCTTCCACATTAGTAAAATGTTACTGTTTTAAATGAGAATTTGACATCATCTAAAAATGACTTATACTAAATGCATTATATATACATAATAAAAGCCCCATAAACTCTTGTTAAATGGATGAATAAATGGACGGCTGCATGATGGGCATTAAGTTGGTTCAAGCACAGTTATTTTGAGACTTCCTAACCATAAAACAATTGTGAAAAGAAATGCCAATTAGTCAAAGCCATTTTCTAGTCCTTAACCTCTGAAACAACTGTCCAAATCACTTCAAAGTATTATAAAGTTGTTTTTCTTTGTTAGTTTCTTGATTTTATTTTATTAAATCAACCAGAGAAAAGGATCATACTTTATGTGAACTTTTGGAATTGGATATACCAATAAATAATAATCAGAATAACCACAGTAATATCTCTGCAGTGCTAAGATACAATGGAAATTGTGTTTCCTAGGGTTACTTTAAAATTAAAAATTCTTTCAGTTCCAAATCCATATACATTGCACAGCACAAGGGAATATTCTTCCTGAAATAAAGTGACTAATTCTCACCCACTAGATTGTTATTCAAAACACATTCTTTTTAAGTATACCTAAACACATTTCAGTAAAGCTAAAAGCATCCAGAGATCTATAGCACTCATCTTGCTATAAATTTGAATGCAATCCTGACCTGTATTTTTCTGAATTAATAAAAATGTTACTTGGGCAATCGGGTTTTGCAGTTAATCAAGAGAATTGTATCTTTAAGAGAGTATCCTAGCAACCTCTCAGCAGCTAAGAAAAGACCCAGTAACAATATACACCAATTTAATTATGCTGCTGGTCTCCATCAAACTTTGCAGTTAATCAAAAGGATATTTAAAAACAGAGACAGAAATTAAGCCACAGCTGAAAATGAGAACTACTGGTGAAGGAACTTAAGAGATGAATTTCATAACTAAATGAGAATTTATATTCTGGAACATGTTTATCAATAAATAGAGTAACAATAAAATTGGTAAAGTTATGATTGCTGTGGGGGCATCAGAACAAATATATTAATTACTCTCAGAGACAGCTAGGCCCAAGGCCACAGCAATCAGAACTTTATAGATAAATTCAAAACTTGTCCATGGCCCATCCAAATATACAATCTCTAGTGCCAATGCATTTTATGGGCTCTAAGTCCTAGAGAAATGTGGTATTCTTGAGTACCCATTTGGAAATATAGCTAATTTCATCACCACCACCAGCTCCGTCCAGCACTTCGCCTACCCCGCATTACCACCACTGTTTTATACAGCCTGGTACTTGGCACCGTCTGTTTATACAGAGTGCATGGAACAAGTCTGCCCTAGATGAAGTGGAGTTTTTTGGGAGGGTGGTGGTGGCAAATCAAGGAAGCCAGAGAATTACAGTTGGGGACTTTGTATAGCAAACAGCATCCAGACTTGTAAAACACGACCTAGTTTGTCCATGTATATAGGAATTCTTGTTTTGTCTTCACAGATGCTAAGGAGTAGACACATGAGAAATTTGAATACTCAGTTCTAATTTTTCTTTTATCTAATATGTTCCCTATATTCAGGCTAATTTAGATCATTTTAATACTTCTTAAACCTTAAGCACAGAAACTACTTTCCTGGGCCATTAAATACAGACAGTCAGACACACACACATATTTTATCAAACTTTGAAAAAGCTTAGCTTTTCTTTTTTTTTAATTTTTATTCAATTTATTGGGGTGACATTGGTTAATATTATATAGGTCTCAAGTGTACATTTCGATGATACATGATTTGTATATTGCACCGTGTGCCCACCACCCACAGGCAAATCTCTTTTTATTACCGTTTTCTTGACCTCCTTTATAACCTCCCCCCACTCTCTTCCCCCTTGGTAGCCACCATACTGTGACCTCCTTTACCACCTCCCCCCACTCTCTTCCCCCTTGGTAGCCACCATACTGTTGCCTGTGTCTATGAGTTTTTGTTTGTTCATCTGTCTTGTTTGTTCATTTGTTGCATTCAGTTTTATATCTCACATATGAATGAAATCATATGTTTCTTGATTGTTTCCATCTGAAATATTTTGCTTACCATAATATTCTTGAGATTCATCCATGTTATTGCAAATGGCAATATTTCCTCTTTTCTTATGTCTGAATATTATTCCATTGTATATATGTACCACATCTTCTTTATCCAATTATCTGTTGAAGGACACTTTAGTTGTTTCCATGCCTTGGTGTAGGGCCGGTGGTTGTGGCAATGCAGGTTCACATGGGATTCGGGCAGAAGGTAAAGGAACTGTGGAGCCAGAAAATGTGCTATTCCATTTATTAGAGTCTCACAACAGTGGACGAGTATGCAGGCAGGGAAAACCACATCCCTCTCTCTCTCCAGACTCACAAACCAAAAACAGGCCAGGGTAGGGGGTGGGAGTGGAGGGAAACCCCTTCCCTGGCAAACAATAGCGAACAATGGCCCCTCCCTCCCAATTTGCAATTTGCAATCTGCTGCTCCGGGGGCAAGCACCGCAGCCTTCTACAGACTACACACACATGGCGTTGCCTCGTGCTCACGCACCAATTAGGCAAGGTGCAAGCAAGCAAACCTAACACACTTGTTTACCCAACAGTTGGCCACTGTGAATAATGTAAAAACATTTTCAGAATGAAAGAAGATAATTACTAAAATTTGAAAATGAGCTCACAGTATAAATAGGTATAATTTGTGACAACAAAAACAAAAAGGGAGGGGGAAAGGTCTAAATTTGCAAAAGGGAAGCTTAACTGTTCATTTTAAAAAGCTTGTTGCTATAATAAAAAGCATGCTAACAAAAATACATCAAATTTAAACCATATTGGTTAGTTTTTCTTCAGGCAGTGCTACAGGACAATGTTTTGAAGGTTGGGGATTATAGACTATGATGGAAGAATGCCATATCATCTATTCAATGTTTCTGTGCTAATTGTTCCAATAGGATTCCTCCTTCCTGACAAGTTCAAATCTTCTATAGTCAAAAAACAGACTATAACTGGTTATAGCCATAAAAGAGAGAGTGTTTTTCCTTGTCCAGGCAGTGTGCAGTGTGAGGGAACAAAAGTGAGTCCATACAAGGCATCTGTACACTGTGATCCCAAGCCCCTAGATGCTAAATTTGAATTTGCAAAAACCCTACACATAGCCATTTCTGTCTATAAAAGAATGCCTCACCCACTGTCACCTACTAGTATGCCTTGGAACAGTGGTTCTCAAACTTGAGCTGAATCAGGACCCAGAAGGCTTTTTAAAACAGGCTCTGAAGGTTCTGATTCAGGAGATCTGTAATGAAACCTAAGAATGGGCATTTCTGACAAATTATCAGGGGATACTACTGTGACTCTGGGGAGGAGAACACTCTTGGAGAACTATTGCTTAAAGCAGGGGTTCTCAAACTTTTTGAGGTCGGGGCGATTTAAAATCCTACAAATAATTGTAAGCTCACTATAGACAAATTTCTGAGAAATACAATAATTAAGTCAAATATTAAAGAAAAAAATATAAAGTCCAAGTGTGATTTTATGGTAATTAAATGAAATAAACATGATAAAATTAAGTTTATTCTAACATTAAAAAACATTTTTATGTTACATATGTTGAATTATGCTTTTTAGAATTCATAAAAAAGAGGAATTGAAAAATAAACGACTAAAAAGTTATCTTTTTATATATATAGATACATTCTTAGTAAGATTTAGTCAATTTGGCAGGTCCCGGTGCAAATGTGTTAAGTTTTTTCATTCTTGTGTTTATGAGAAACATGATCCTGCTGTGTCCTAGTGATTTCTTCAATGTTTGGGCATATATTTGAAAGGCAAACTCTCATTTACTCATCAATACATTGAAGAATTCCTCTCTTTTTACTCTTAATTGTGTTGAGAGTAGAAAATCCTAATTCACATAAATAGAATTTTGAAAATTGTAGTAAAATGTTCAAAGCTTTTTTAGATATTGCCACATACTCTTCTTTTACAGAAATCCAAAAGGCTTCAAGAGACGATTCTTTATATTTAATCATCAATCCACGATCAGTGAATATTGTAAGGTATTTCCCCCACCAAATAGGAAAAAAGAAGGAAGAAAGAAGGGCGTAGCCAGGAAGTGTGGAATAGCAAAAGCTTTATTCAGAGCACATCCCGGACAAGGTTCTGTGGTCCATGAAAGGGGGTCAGAGAAGTGCACGGATTCTACCACATAGGGGTAATTTATAAGGTCATTACGGTGGTCGAGTTGATATGACGTGGCGAAATTTCATTGGCCGACAGACAGTCGTTCTTTTTCAAAGGGCTCCTGGGAAGTTTCTTTTTGACGAGCATGGGTATGGGCAGTTCCAGCTAAAGTTCCTGGGCCTGATTCTTCACCTGACCTTCCCTCATTGCCAACTGACCTCACATTCTGACCTTTTATGTTAGATAGGGGTTGCTGCTATTCATCTGGCTACTTCCTGCTGGTTAGGGGTGTCATGGGGAGGGGAGGTCAGAAGGTGGTGGCTCTGAGGGGAGTCATGTATATGGTTGTAGGAGCATCTGTTTGTGACTCGAGAAACTTCGCGGATGCAGCCCCGATGATTGACAGTCATAGGGTATGTGGAGTCTCCAGGTAATGTTGAGAGAGGTGACAACCTGCTGGACTATTTGGGCAGTGAAGGCCAGGCCGTTGTCTGACTAGATATTAGTCGGCAGTCCAAATTGCAAGATGATACGTTCAGTGAGAATGGAGGCAACAGTGTCTGCCGTTTCTCGAGAGGTGGGAAAGGCTTCTATCCATACTGAAAAGGTGTCAACAAAAGTTAAGAGATAATGGAGTTTTCTGTGAGGGGGCATATGAGTGAAGTCAATCTGCCAATCCTGGCCTGGCTCGTGACCCCTCAGCTGATGAGTAGGGAAGCAGGGGCGGAGTCCCCCTTGTGTAGAGGCTTTAGAACAGATAATGCATGCTGTGTGTACCTTTTCAATAGTCTGCTGGAGGCCTGGGAAGAAAAAGAAAGGTTATAAGAACCGATCAAGAGCTTTTGGTCCTATTGTAAGGAACAGTGGATATCAGAAAGGAGAGCTTCAGCCTGTCCTTTTGGTAAGGCAATTCTATCTCCGAGAAATATCCATCCCTGGTTGCACACATCTCCACCCTTTCTGAGGAGAGTCTGTTCTTCAGGAGTGTAGGAAGGTTCCAAGGCGGTGGAGAGAAACATGAGAGGAGAGGGGGAGGCTCCCAGGGGGAGGTTTCAAGCTGCCACGTTGGCCCGAGCATTTCCCAAGGTTATTGGGTCTTGAGAGGTTTGATGGCCCCTACAATGTACCACAGCCACCTCAGTGGGAAGCTGTAATGCCTGAAAAAGTTTAGAAATGAGGGTAGCATTGATTATGGGGGAGCCCTTGGTAGTGAGGAAGCCCCTTTCCTTCCAGAGGGCAGAGTGGCTGTGGGTAATAAGAAAAGCATATTTAGAGTCAGTATATATAGTTATGTGTTTTCCCTGGGCCTGCGTGAGGGCAATCAGCTCTGCTTTTTTGGAGGTGGGCCCTCTGGCAGCTGTTGGGCTTCTAAGGTAGAGGAAGTAGTGACCACCATGTAGGTCACCCGTCATCATCCGTTGGGTCTCTGTACAACTCCCATCTACAAAGAGTATTAGATCTGGATTTTTTAAAGGAGAAGGGGCGCAACCGGGTTAGGGTAACCTGTGGTAGTGGGAGAGCCCTCAGTCAGGAGTGGTAGAAGTAAGTGGGAAGATGCTGTCAGCTGGATAGTGGCTCCGAGACTGTGTAGAATGTCCTGACCTAGAAGGGGTACAGGGCATGATGGCATAACTAAGAATGAGTGTGAAAAGGGGATTCCGTCCAAACTGCATGTCAGGGGTGGCATGCGAAGGGAAAAAGAAGGGGTCGTCAACTGCTATAACCAAGACCTGTGAGGGAACTAGAGGTCCAGAGTGTGATGGCAAAACAGAGAATGTAGCCCTCATGTCCACAAGAAATGAGATGGACTTAACCATTCCTGCAGCATTACCCTGAGCTTGGCGAGGGTGATGGGAGTCTTTGAGTCCGGGCCGCGTCAGTCATCCATGAGGCCTAGGAGTTTGAGTGGTGGGCCCGCTTGGCTAGCTTGGCCTCCCATTTGGGTGGCTTGTCCTCCACATGGGGACACCGAGAAAGAGCCTGTTACCCAAAGGGGCAATCACTCTGCCAGTGACCGGGCTGCTTGCAGTTAGGGCAAGGCTTAGTGGGCAGCCGCGGGCAGGGGCACTGCCGGGTACAGTGACCCTCTTTGCCACATTTTGGCCCGGACTTGGGTCGGGCACCTCCTGTGCCTTGCCCCTGTTGCTCTGCAGGCCTCGGGGCTGCCACAAGAGCCTGGGTTTGGAGAGTTACCTTCTGCTACATGTGGGCCTGGTGAGCAGTCTCAGCCTTTTCCTCCCAACAATTAAAAACCTTTAAATGCCATGTTCATCAGGTCTTGGATAGGGGTTTGGGGTTGAGAATAAGAGGAAGGGGGGCTCCTGGGGAGCTCGGCACCCAGATCTTGCCGGAAACGCCAGAGCCAGAGGCAGGACAGGACCAGGCCTTCCTACAAGAAGACCAGGGCTGGGCCATGGGTTAGGAGCCCTGCAAAACCAGCGTGAGGGCCAATGGCTGGTGGAGGAGAGCCTCACAGGGCAGGGGCTTAAGAATACAGTGGAGAAGGAAGGGGCCCCTGGCCGGCAGGGGAGGAGAAAAAAGGACTGGTATTTACAGGTGAATGAGAAACAGGATTCGGGGAAGGGAGGGGAAGAGCCCGATAGGATAGAGGGAGCCATGCAGGAAGGGAAGAGAGTTGATTGTTGGCGAAGAAGGAAAAATCAGGAGTGGAGGTTTTTCTGGCCAAAATGGGCCTGTGTCATAGAGTAGGTAGCACAAAGATTAGGATGGGAGCACAAATACTAGAAGCCCTGAGTGTAAGGGATCTCCAACCAGTTCCCAGTTCTTTGGCAATAGTTAAATTGGTAAGGGTGTTAAAATCGAAAGTCCCTTCAGGAAGCCACCTGCTTTGATTATCCAGTGGGTATAGTGGCCTGGCCATGGTGGAAAAGAAGATCAGTTTCTTCTTCTTTAGGGAGGGAGAGATTTCTGATAAGGCAACTACAGGAGTGTTTTTGGATCAGGTTTAGATTCCTGTGCCTCTGTGGCCACCCTCAGTCCTCAGAGTGATCAGAGATGAGAATTGGCATCCTACAACTCAAACTTTGGCCACCAGACAGTTAGGTAGAGTGAGTGTGTCTGGGATGTCTCCATGGGCACACACGCACTCAGAATGGATAAGAGGTCCCTGATGCAGCTGTGATTATGGACAGGGAGTCTCAGTGGAAAGAACTGAGGGGAGGCTGGAGGCAGGGGACTTACCGCACTGTGTGCCGAAGTGGGTTTTATTCCGAGTTATGGGCCCCATTGATTCTGGCCCCTAATGATAATGTTTAAGGTGATAAGGTTAACAGATTTTCCTGCCTGTGTTCTTTGGTTCTATTGATTGTATTACTCTTTTTTAATTTTTTCAGTGAGAGGAGGGGAGGCAGAGAGACAGATTCCCTGCATGCACCCTGCCCAAGATCCTCCTGGCAAGCCCATTAGGGGGTGATGCTTTGCCCATCTGGGGCATTGCTCCATTGCTCAGCAACCAAGCTATTCCTAGCACTTGAGGCAGAGGCCATGGAAACATCCTCAGAGCTCAGGGTCAACTCACTCCAAAGAAGCCATAGCTGCAGGAGGGGAGGAAAAGAGAGTGATAGAGAGAGAAGTAAGAAGGGGAGGGGTGGAGAAGCAGATGGTCACTTCTGTGTGCCCTGACTCGAATCAAACCTGAGACATCCACAGGCCAGGCCAATGCTGTACTACTGAGTCAACCAGCCAGGACCTGATTCTATTTTTCTATTGAAAAAATATTTCAGATAAAGAACTTACAGATTTGTACTAATTATTTGAAGGAACACCTCAGTAAGTGCTTAGGAGAATAAATATTACAGATATCACTAATGTTAGAAAGCAAATAATGAAGCTAAATTTAAGATTGGTGGAAGTTCTTTTAGAAGAAAATAGACATTAATAACCCTTTGTTTCTAGATATACCCACATTTTTTTCAGTATTTGTGAAGGGCTATGTGGGGTAAATCAGATTTTTTTTTTAATCAGAGTTAAAAACATCTAAAGTCTACGATGTCTTGTTACAGATTATGTTAAAAGTCTGCCTAACCAGGATTAATATCAGCTGGTTCAGGAATTCTGAAACTTGATATTCAGGTCAGTTAGAGAGAAAAGAAAGGCAGCAGCCTCTGGCCAGCTATTCAGGGCGCTCCTTAGCTCTACCAGCAGGGAGGCTTCATCTGGAATTCTAATGCCCAGCTCTTGGACCATAGTACAGCTCCTGATTTCTATCTATTCTCCTCCATAGAAACGGCCGGTAAAGCAAAACTATGTGTACAAACTGCTTCTCTTGCAGGCTGCTTGTTCGCAGAAGCAGCACAGTGCCTTCTCTGGAAGACTGTGACCTCTGCGTGGGCCTATGAAGACAAAAGCCATTTCAAAGATGGCAGATTATAGGGTAAATTAACATGTTTCATTTTTTAAATTCCACATTCACCAGCTTATGTTGTTAAAACAATATAGAGATAAAAGAAAATGCTGAATAGGTAATACTCTCTACTTGCATGTCCCACTATTTTACTTATTTTCTTCTCCCAAGAATACAACGTCTCATTTAGTCCTCGTGGTGACCTTATAAGATATGATTAGCCTCATTTAACATTTGAGGAAACTGAAGAAAAGTTAAATTATCTGACCAAAGTTGTAATTACTAAGTGGTAAACTCCAACACAACTCCCAACCAAAAAGCAAGCGTATTTTTTCTGCCCTACCCTGGGTACCCATTTCTGTTTTTGTTTTTGTTGTTGTTCTGGGTTGAAATAGACTATGTACATTTTTATGGGTATATGTTTCAGAGTTTTAGCATTTAGTATATGTATGGGTATATGTTTCAGAGTTTTAGCATTTAGTATAGGAAAATATGTATCTGGATCTCTAAGCATTTTCTATGAACTCTAAAGTTGTTTAAAAGTCTTGCATGTTCATCTTACATACTGCTGAAATTACTCACCCTTTAATAACAAGATGGACTTCATAGTGCAACCTATGGTATAATTGTATCTTTTTACAGAAATGATTTGTTTTTGGGATAAGGTAGCTTGAATAAATAACTAATGCTTATTCCACTAGGAGCCTTTCAACATTTTTTCCCCTTCCAGAGAGTCATTAATTTAAGGTATTTTAATTGGAAAATACAGTAAATGTCTTTGTGCATCTAAAATTTCTTAATCGAGGGAAATGCCACAGAAATCCTGATGATTCCATGAAGAGGGGTAGGAGTAGGGAGTCGATCCTTCCCCTACACAATACCACCAGCCATTTGGGCAGGTACATAACATAAACTAGCCAACCAGACTCTTGCCAGAGATAGAGGAAAGACTGTCTCTTTTTGAGGCAGGTACTCACTAAAGGGGTTAATGTGGGTTTGAGGCTGCCAATTACAATATTGTTGCCAAATGTAGAATTTATCTGGAAATGAATGATACCCAGCAAGGCTAGGAGGTGGACAGCATAAGTACTAATATTTGAAACTACATATCAAACCAGTTTATTGAGATTTCCATATGCAAGCCAGAAATAATTTCTTTATTTTGCTTAAGCTAGTTTTATGTGGGTTTCTATCACTTACCACTCAGTGAGTACTAATGCAAAATTCTCTCTAAATTTTTTTTCTTTTTTTATTAAGTGAGAGGAGGGGAGACAGAGAGGCAAACTCCTGCATGCACCCCAACCAGGATCCACCCAGCAAGCCCCCTACTGGCCAATGCTCTGCTCATCGGGGGCTGTTGCTCTGTTGCTTGCAACCAAGCTATTTCTAGTGCCTGAGGTGGAAGCTCCACAGAACCATCTTCAGCACCTGGGGCCAGTTCTCTGGAACTAATCAAGCCATGGCTGTAGGAGTGGAAGAGAGAGAGAGAGAAAAGAGGAAGGGAGGGGTGGAGAAGCAGATGTTTGCTTCTCCTGTGTGCCCTGATGGAGAATTGAACCTGAGACATCCACATGCTGGTCTGATGCTCTACCCCTGAGCAAACTGGTCAGGGCTCTAAAATATTTTATTTCTTTAGGCTTCTTAAACTGAGACTACTGAATGTACTCTATTACCTGTGTAACCTTTCACTTGTATATTATAATCTATTACTCTCAACTGTAAAATGAGAGCAATATTAAGTATTTACTTTAGAAAAAACATGAGAATTAAATGAGCTAAAGTACAGAGGTTTTGTGACTTTTCCAAAAATTCACATACACATTGAGAGAGAGTTGGGACACAAATTGTTACATCACACAATCATAAACTTTTGCTTTTCCTGGATTTCATTACTTTTTGCTGTGAGGCTATTAACTCTTACTTCTTATGACACTAGCTGTCCTCAGAAAATCTTTCCAAAGTTTAGGCTTTCTACTCTTCTGTAGATTAGAACAGAACCTCATCAATTTTATTGCACAATTAATGCTGAATAATGTAAAATTCTAAGTGCAGACCTAAGAGGCACAATATAGTACAGATTTTTTTTTTTAGTTTATTGATTTTAGAGAGAGAGAGGGAGAGAGAAACAGTAACATCAGTCCATTGTTCCACCCATTAATGCATTCATTGTTGACTTTTGTATGTACCCTGACTGGGGATCAAACCCACAACCTTGGCATATGGGGGACAGTGCTCTAAATCACGGAGCTACCTGGCCAGGGCTAATACAGATGTTTTAGGACAGTTAATTTGGAGGTTAAAAAGGTTTTATTTCTTGTATCTTGTGCAAAGTATAGTGCCAGTGTATTATATATCCATACCTATGATCTATTTTTTAATTACTTTATTTTCTTTTTATCATTTATTTATTTTTAAATTACAGTTGACCTTCAATATTAGTTACAGGTGTACAGCATAGTGGTTAGATATATACTTATATAACTTACAAAGTGATTACCCCAGTAAGTCTAATACTCATCTGAAATCATACATAGTTATTACAATATCATTTACTGTATTCCCTGTGCTGTAGTTTACACTCCATGACTGTTTTTATAATCATCAATTTGTGTTTCTTAATCCCTTCACCTTTTCACCCAGTCACCCAAACCCCTCCCATCTGGCAACAGGTTTGTTCGTTGTATCTATGGATCTGTTTCTGTTTTGTCTGTTTATTTATTTTGTTTTTTAGAACCCATATATAAGTGGAATCATATAGTATTTGTCTTTCTCTGACTCATTTCAATTAGTATAATATCTTCTTGGTTCATCCATGTTGTCGCAAATGGCAAAATTTCAATTTTTATTATGGCTGAGTAATATTCCATTGTACATGCATCACATTTTCTTTATCCATTAGTCTACCAATGGATAAAGACCACTTCTTTATATCCTATACAAAAGGTGATATCCATATCTTAGCTATTGTAAATAATGCTGCAGTGAACATAGGGGTACTTATATCTTTTCAAATTAGTGTTTTGAACTTTTTTGAGTAAATACCCAGAAGTGGAATTCTGGTTATATGATAGTTTTATTTTAAATTATTTGAGAAAACTCCATACTATTTTCTACAGTAGCTACACCAGTTTACAATCCCACCAACAGTGTATAGCAGCTGTGGGATTCAGTGGGTTAGCACTGGTTCAGCAGAACCAATACTTTTTTTTTTTTTTTTAGTTCCACAAGCCAGTTGTTAAAATGGCATTTGTAATCAGGGTTCTCTCTAAGGTGGGAATCAGAAATTTATATTCCTTACTCTTTTTTTAACGTTCATCTGCACAACAATGTATTCTGAGCACTCATAGTAATGTTCATTTTGTCCATAGGTGAAAAATATTGCAAGTGAGGAAGCCATTCCAGAAGCAATATAGAAATACCTCAAATAACAATTTTATTGTTTTCTTTTTTTTGGTCAGGTATTATTTGATATTTTTTCATTAATATTCTAAAACTCTTTCTTATACCATAATCTAGTTTTGTGTACCTCTTTTATTGTTCTCATTTAATTATTAAATGCATGAAATAATAAACTATCTTTTGGTATATCTTTTTTTACACTTAAAATGGCCATAGGGCAAAGAACCAGTTGTTAAATTATTTGAATCCCACCACTATGTACAGTGTTC
This sequence comes from Saccopteryx bilineata, assembly GCF_036850765.1. Lineage (NCBI taxonomy): Eukaryota > Metazoa > Chordata > Mammalia > Chiroptera > Emballonuridae > Saccopteryx > Saccopteryx bilineata. Next base: position 52,639,737 of record NC_089490.1, read on the forward strand.
CCTTTTCTCCACATCCTTGCTGGCACTTGTTTGTTGATTTATTGATGATAGCCTTTCTGACAGGCATGAGGTAATATCTTATTGTGGTTTTAATTTGCATTTCCTTGATAATTAGTGATATTGAGCATTTTTTCATATGTCTATTGGCCATCCACGTGATTTCTTTGGAGAAAAGTCTCCAGGTCCTTTGCCCACTTTTTAAATCAATTTGTTTGTTTTTGGTGTTAAGTTGTGTAAATTCCCTATGTACTTTAAATATTAACCCCTTATTAAATGTATCATTGGCAAATATCCTCGCCCATTCTGTAAGTTGTCTTTTCATTTTTTGATGGTTTTCTTTGCTGTGCAAGAACTTTTTAATTTGTTGTCCCATTTGTTTATTTTTGTTTTTGTTTCTCTTGCCTGAGTAGACATAGCCAAAATAATAATAATAATAATAATACTGCTAAAAGCAATATCAAATAATTTACTACCAGTAATTTTCTTCTGGAATTTTATAGTTTTGGGTAATGCATTTAAGTCTTTAATTCATTTTGAGTTTATTTTTGTATATGATGTAAGAAAGTAGTCTAGTTCTTTTTCTTTTCTTTCCTTTTTTCTTTTTTCATGTATCTGGTCACTTTTCTCAGCACCATTTATTGAAGAACCTGTCTTTGCCCCATTATATAGTCTTGCCTCCATTGTCATAAATTAATTGACCAGACAGGCATGGGTTTATTTCTGGGCCCTCTATTCAGTTCCATTGAACTATATGTATGTTTTGATGCCAGTTCCATGTTATTCTGATTACTATAGTCTTGTAGTATACTTTGTTATCAGGTAGCATAATACCTCCAACTTCGTTCTTCTTTTTCAGGATTCCTTTGGCTATTTGGGGTTTTTTGTAGTTCCATATACATTTAAGGACTATTTGTTCTAGTTCTGTGAAAAAAATGCCAGATATTTGGATAGGGATTGCTTGAATCTGTAGATTACTTTGGATAGTAATGATATTTTAATCATGTTAATTCTTATTCATAAGCCTTCCATTTACTTTTATCTTCTTTAGTTTCTTTCTTCAATGCCTTATACTTTTGCCTAGTACAGGTCTTTGAACCCCATGGTTAAATTTATCCCTAGGTATTTTATTCTTTTTGATGTAATTTTAAATGGATTTTCTTAATTTCTCTTTCTGATAGTTCTTTATTGGTGTATAAAAATGCAACTGATTTCTGAACATTAATTTTGTGTCCTGCTACTTTACTGAATTTATTAGCTCTCATCATTTTTTAGTGAATTATTTTGAATTCTCTATAAATAGTATGTCTTCTGCAAATAATGACAGTTTTACTTCTTGCATTCCAATTCAGATGGTTTTTGTTTCTTTTCTTGTTGGATTGCTGTGGCTAACCCTTTCAAATCCATGTTGAATAAAAGATATTAAAGCAGACAACTTTGTCTCATTCCTGACCTTTAAAAAAAGCTCTAAGTTTTTAACTGTTGAGTATAATGTTAACTGTGGAATTTGTAATATATGGCCTTCATTATTTTGAGTTACATCCCCTGTATTCCACTTTGCTGAGAGTTTATTTTTTAATCATAAAAGAATTTTGAGTTTTGTCAAATACTTTTCTACCTTTATTGATAAGATTATATGATTTTTTTTACCTGTATTTTCTTTATGTAGTGTTATCACATTACTTGATTTGTGGACATTAAATCAACATGAAATTCTTGTAATAAATTCCACTTGATTATGTGTATGATCTTTTAAATGTATTGCTGAATTTGGTTTACTAATATTTTATTCAGATAATCTGCATTTATGTTCATCAGAAATATTGGCATACATTTTTCTTTTTTTATAGTGTCTTTGGTTTAGCATTAGGGTGATGCTGACCTTATGAAATGTGCTTAGGAGCCTTCTCTTTATTTTTTTAATAGTTTGAAAAACATATGTATTCTTCTTTCAACGTTTGAAAAAATTAACCTGTGAAGCCATCTGATCCAGGGCTTTTGTTTGTTAGGAATATTTTGATTACTGATTTGATTTTGTTAGTAGTACTTAGCAGTCTGGTAGATTGTTTTTTCTTGATTCATCCTTGGAATATTGTATGTTTCTAGAAATTTGTCCATTTTGTCCAGGTTTTGTTGGCATAAAATTGCTTCTTATTGTTTCCTTATAAACCTTTGTATTTCTGTGGTGTCAGTTGTCCCTTCTCTTTCATATCTGATTTTATTTATTTGAATTCCCTTTCTCTTTTTTTCCTTGATGAATCTATCTAAAGTTTTATCAATTTTGTTTATCTTTTTATTTTATTTTTTATTTATTTATTTTTTTTTTTCTGAAGCTGGAAACGGGGAGAGACAGACAGACTCCCGCATGCGCCCGACCAGGATCCACCCGGCATGCCCACCAGGGGCGACGCTCTGCCCACCAGGGGGCGATGCTCTGCCCCTCCGGGGCGTCGCTCTGCCGCGACCAGAGCCACTCTAGCACCTGGGGCAGAGGCCAAGGAGCCATCCCCAGCGCCCGGGCCATCTTTGCTCCAATGGAGCCTTGGCTGTGGGAGGGGAAGAGAGAGACAGAGAGGAAGGAGGGGGTGGGGGTGGAGAAGCAAATGGGCGCTTCTCCTATGTGCCCTGGCCGGAATTGAACCCGGGTCCCCCGCATGCCAGGCCGATGCTCTACCGCTGAGCCAACCGGCCAGGGCCTGTTTATCTTTTTAAAGAACCAGCTCTTGGTTTTATGAATTCTTTTCTGTTTATTTAGATTCTATTTAATTTATTTCCACTCTGATCTTTATTCTTTCCTTTTTTCTACTCACTTTGGGCTATTTTTGTCTTCTTTTTCAAGTTCCTTTAAGTGTAAAATTAGATTGAGATTTTTCTTTTTCCTCAAGGTAGGTGTGTATTGCTATAAATTTTCCTCATGGCACTGCTTTGCCTGTGTCACAGAGATTTTTTTTTTTTTGTCTTTGTGTATTCATTTTAATTTGTTTCAAGGTATCTTTTGATTTCTTACTTGATCTCATTATTAACCTATGTATTGTTTAGTAGCATGTTGTTTAACCTCCACATAGCTGTGTGTTTTTCATATTTGCCTTGCAACTGATTTCTAGTTTTATATCATTGTAATTGGAGAAGATGCTTGAATTTGCTTTAATCTTAAATATTGAGACTTGTTTTGTGGCCTAATATGGTCCAGGAAGTGTTCTATGTGAATTTGAAAAGAATGTATACTCTTTTGCTTTTAGGTAAAATGGCCTAAATATATCAATTAAGTCCATATGGTCTGTGTCATTTAAGGTCACTGTTCCCTTGTTGATTTTCTGTCTGGATGATTTACTTATTGATGTCATGAGGTGTTAAAGTCCCCTAATATGACTGTATTAATGTAAATCTCTCCTTTTATGCCCAATATCTGCTTTATATATTTAGGTGTTCCTACATTGAGTGAGTAGACATTTACAAGAAGTATATCCTCTTGTTGGATTGATCCCTTTATCATTATAAAATGCCCTTCCTTTATTTGTTTTAACAACTGTGTTGTAAGGCCTGTTCTGTCTCAGTATGGCCACCCTAGCTTTTTTTATTTCCATTTGCTTGAAATATCTATTTCTACCCCTTTCTTTTCCGTCTCTGTGTGTCTTTCAATATTAAGTGGATCTCTTACAGGCAGTACAAGTACAAGTTGTGTTTTTTGATCCAATCAGCCCTCCCATGCCTTTTGATTGGAGTATTTAATCTATTTCACTGAAGTAATTTGTGGTATGTATTTAATACCATTTTGTTAATTGTTTTCTGATCATTTCTGCAGTTCTCTGTTTTATTCTTATTCTCTTGTTCTCTTTTCTTGTATGTTGATGATTTTTTATAGTGTTGTGGTTCCTTCTCTTTATTTCTTGTATATCTCTTGTAGATTTTGGTTTGTGGTTACCATGTGTTTCACATATACCATCCTATGTTTATATCAGTCTACTTTAAGTTCATGGTTGACTAAGTTACAACACATTCTTTTTTTTTTTTTTTTTTTTTGTTGTTTTTTTTTTGTTGTTTTTTTTTTGTTTCATTTTTCTGAAGCTGGAAACAGGGAGAGACAGTCAGACAGACTCCCGCATGCGCCCGACCGGGATCCACCCGGCACGCCCACCAGGGGCGACGCTCTGCCCACCAGGGGGCGATGCTCTGCCCACCCTGGGCGTCGCCATGTTGCGACCAGAGCCACTCTAGCGCCTGAGGCAGAGGCCACAGAGCCATCCCCAGCGCCCGGGCCATCTTTGCTCCAATGGAGCCTTGGCTGCGGGAGGGGAAGAGAGAGACAGAGAGGAAAGCGCGGCGGAGGGGTGGAGAAGCAAATGGGCGCTTCTCCTGTGTGCCCTGGCCGGGAATCGAACCCGGGTCCTCCGCACGCTAGGCCGACGCTCTACCGCTGAGCCAACCGGCCAGGGCTAAGTTACAACACATTCTGAAATCACTACATATGTTACTCACCTCCTGCATGCTTATATTTATCAATATTTTTTCTTTTGTGTGTTCCTTAATTTATTGTTGTAATTATATATGATCTTCCTACTTTGCTGTTGAACCTTTGTACTAGCTGTGTAGTTGGTTAATCTACTGCTTACTAAGTATTGTATTTGTCGTATATATTTTTTTATCTTTTCTACTTAAAGAAGTCCCTTTAACATTTCTTGTAATGTTGGTTTAGTGGTCATGAACTCCTTTACCCTTTTCTTATCTAGGAAGCTATCTTTCCTTTGATTCTAAATGACTGACTTGCTGGGTAGAGTTTTCTTGGTTGTAGATCTTTTTTATCACATTGAATATTTCATGCCACTTCCTTATGTCTGCAAAATTTTGTTGAGAAATGCACTGATAGTCATATAGGAGAGCTCCCTTGTACATAACTAACTGATTTTCCCTTACTATTTTTAATATCTTTTGTCTTCAACCTTTGACATTTTAATTATGATGTGTTTTGGTGTGAACCTCTTTGGATTCCTCTTATTTGGGACTTTACTTCTTGAACTTGTATGTCTATTTCATTGACCAGTTTAATGAAGTTTTCAGTCATTACTTTTTCAAATATGTTTTCAAAACCTTGCTCTTTCTTCTTCTTTTAGAACCCCTATGATGCAAATGTTGTCCCTGGGGCCGTTTAAACTATACTCATTTTTTTCAATTCTTGTCACTGTTCAAATGGGTATTTTTCTTTACATTGTCTTCCAGATCATTAATTTGGGACTCTGTTTCTCTAACCTGCTGTTGATTCCATCTAATGTAGTCTTCATTTCAATTCTTGTATTCTTAAATTCTGACTGGTTCCTTTTTACAGTTTCTCTTTCTTGAGGTTCTTACTGAGTTCACCCATTGTTTTCCTAAGTTCATTATAAGCATCCTTATAACCAGTGTTTTGAACTCTTTATCTGGTAGATTGCTGTCTCCATTTCATTTAGCTCTTTTCTTTGAGTTTTGTCCTGTTCTTTCAACTGGTATATTTCTTTATCTTCTCCTCATTCTGGTTGCCACCTTGTATTTGTTTCTATACATTAGGTAGATACGCTACATCTCCCAGTCTTGGCAGAGTGGCCTTAAGTAGTACACATGTCCTATGAGGCTCAGTAGTATAGTCCCCCTGTTCACTTGAGCTGGGTGCTCCATAATTGTCCCTCTGGTGGGTTGTGTCATCATGCTAGTTAAGCATTGACTGCTGCTGGCACATCAGTGGGTGGGATTGACCCTCAGGATGGCTGTGACTATAGCAGAAAATGTGTTGTGTGGGGGCTTACCCCACAAAGAATCACTTTAGCTATGGTGCTAATCAAGTCTGCCTTTGAAATGTATCATTTGTGGGGTTGGGTAGTGTTCTGCTGTGATCTGAAGCCATTCACTGGGTTTATTTCTGGAAGCTCTTGAGAAGGGCTCTGGTACAGGCCATGGTCTGCTGCTATTTGTTCCAGGCTTGAGACTGCCTAGTAGGAGCTACAACATTATCTGTTATTGGTTATCTCTTGTACTGGGCTTGGAGGCACTTGTGAGAGGCTTTTTTGTGAATTGAAGCCAGCTGCCAATAACGCCATGCATAAGATCTTTGGTGGTCAACACAACATGTGCTAAGTAAGGCCAGCCACCTCTTGTGCTGGATTGGAGGCTGCTTAGTTGAAGCTACATTCCAGGACAACACTGGCTGCAGATAATGCCAGGCTTGGGGCCACTTGATGGGAGTTACAATGTTAGTTAAGGCTGGTCACCCCTTGTGACAGTCTTGGGGCTGTTTAGCAAGAGGTACATAGCATGCCATAGTCAGCCACCACTTGTTTAGAGTTTGTGAACCTTTGATTTCAGGCAAGTCTACAGCATGAACCAAGGCAGGCCCCTCATTTGGAAAAGCTGCTGGAAGCAGTTTGGCAGAGCATGTGGGTGGTGTCTCAAGGAATCACCAGGGTGACTGCTTAGCCTGGTTAACAGAAAGCTCAGATTTGACACCCACCTGCACCTGATGGTTGGGTGAGGGGAGGGCTAAACAAAGAGGCAATGGCACCTGCCAGCACCTCTGTCCCTGGAGAGAGTCACCCTGTCCCTTGCCCTTCCAGCTGTCATCCTGAAGCCAGTCAATTCAGTTCTTTCCTGTATGTCCCTGGTGCTGTTCAAGTTGCTGCCCCCACACTGGAGACCAGAGCAAGTAAGGTTATAAATCCATATGCAGACCCTCAAGGGAAACGCTTGGGACTCTAGCAGCCCTTCATCTCACTTGGATGTAATCTCCACAGATTTTCATAGCTAGATATTATGGGGACACCTTTTCCTGGCACTGATGTCCTGGGCTAGGGAGGTGGGTGCGGGGCTGGGAAACTTTGTTCCTCAAGGGGTTCCTCTGCAGTCCTCCCGTTTCTTAACTGCCACACCATGGTTATGAAACTGCCCATTCTAACTCCACCCCTCCTACTAGTCTTGACTTCTTTATAACCTTAGCTGAAGGACTCCTATTCAGCTAGTCTTCAGGCAGTTTTCAGTGATGGTTGTTGTATGACTTAGTTGTAATTTTGATGTGGTAATGGGAGGAGGCAAGCACTGCATTTACCTATTCCAACATCTTGACCAGAAGTCAAACTCTGATCTATTTTCTAAATTAGCTTCTAAAAGAAACTCACAATTAGCTATAACTGATGTTTACTGAATGCTTATAATATACCAGGCACCCAGCCAAATATTAACCAAAATTTTCATTTACTCCTCAAAACCACTTTAATTAAGAAGTATTTTAAAAGACCAATAACAGCTGAGAGATCCAAAGACACTCAGGAAGGGTGTGGGTGAGCCGATGGGCAGGGACGGCTCACTGTGCTCTGCATCCAGTCTGTGAGGGCCGAGGACAGGTCTGTCTTACTCTCCTGGTATCCAGTACAGTGTGGCACACCCAGGAGCACTCACAGTTAATGAATACATGCTCTTTATTAAAAGGAGAGCACTGTCAAATGATGTAATAGGGGACTTTCCTGTGAAAGGGGCATTTATTGTGTAAGCGGAAAAAAGCTTAAAAGGCAGACTCTTTCTTGACAATTTATGGTACCTTCTTTAATCCTAAGAAGTCCATATTGTTAGCATAAATTTCCCCACCCCCTTTTCATCAGGCATATACCCAAGTAACACCCAACAAGGGATACTAGAAGTTTAGTATGAATGAGATGAAGAGAATAAAAAAAACCCCAGCAGGTCAGCCAGAAAATAAGTTTATTTTATGATTCAATTTAATTCTCCTTACCCCCACCCTTTTTTATATTATGAGCAATATATGCCATTATTATAGCTATTAAAGGTGAAAGTATTAATTAAAACTATAATCATCTGATAAGACTAGCTTACTGTCTAACCAATTTTAGGGCAAATTCACCTACTTCAGCTAAAAACACTGGACAGAAAAAAATAGGTGAATAATGAAATAAAAACCCTGTAGGTCATATTTCCACTATATATTTCTTAGTAATATAAGGTATCATTCAAACAAGGAGTCATAGTGTGTTTTCAACTTTTATTAGTAATAATTCTGAATACAAATAACAAACTTAACTTGACATTTAGAAAAAAATGACTTACTCTCTAAGGTTTGTGCATAAAGAAAAACCTGTTCTTTACAGTTTACTCTCCAATTTTAATGCTTCACACCATATTTATTCTAAGCCTATAACTTAATTTCAGGTTTAAATGAACAATTCTGTCTTGTTGCACCTGGTTACAGGCTAAAAATCATCAGAGAGACAAAAGTGAGAGTAATTACAATGTCGTGAACATAAAATTTAACTATAAGGCCTTATAAAAAGCCTATAAGACTAAACCTAAATATTAACATACTTCTAGCAGCTATGAATGAAATAACATTACATAACATTTTATTAAGAACTGCATCACAATATTGTGGTTTACATATATTAGAATGATTTGCAACATACTAAATGATTACTTACATCAGACATAAAAATCTATTTATTAAACCATTTAAAAAATATAGTTTAGCACTTTTGGGAAATTCAATTCCCAATAAATGACAGAAATACAATTTAAAAGGTAACTGGTACATCTTTTTAATTAGAGACCTAACCAGGTATATCTTGTTAAACAGTTAGGAAATAATATCAATAATAAGAATTTATAAGAACTTAAGATAAAATAGTAACACGGTAACCTCATCAGTATGTATGCTTTGCATTAGAAATCATACTATGAGTGAATACACAGTAAATTCTTAGGGGGAAAAAACAGCTCATTTTAGAATAAGTGTCAATCTACACTTCTTTTTTATTCTTCCCCCAAAACATTATTTCTACCACTCTTAATTTTAAGTGTTAAAACTCTCCTTGGTTGGTAATGTATTACTACTTCTTAAAGACCAATCATACCAGCATAATGTAATGTCATAAAGTCCTTTGCAGATGACGTGACCCACAAAGAACAAAAGAGTAATGCAAATGCATTTCAATAGAAAAACGTCCACCCTACACTGCAAGGCAGAAGTCCCATTTCTAAAATACTTTGAACAAGGTTTGCTTAAAAATTAGTTCTATAACAGTATTACACTTTAATTATGTCTTCAGTTTGACAGTAAGTTCAAATCTTAATAGTATATATTAAAATTTCCAAGTTATATTCCTTTGGAAACATAATTGCTTTGAAAATCTTTCTATATTGGAATGAAATTTCCTCTACTTCATGTATTTGGTATGAATTCTCAGATACAAATAGTGAGAACAAGGAGAGGAATTACTGATTACTCTAGGAGCCATGTCAGGGGAATTGTCCCTGTAAACAAATAAATGTCCCCTGAATTCAACCTAGTACGTTAGCACAGTTGTAGGTAAGTTATTTAATGAGACTTGTAATTGGGAAATAAATAGTGCTTACCTCAGGTTTCTCCCAAAGGAATAGGAAATCTCAATGTTGTGGTTGCTGCCACTTAACAGTGGCTCAGCCTTGCCATGTAAGAAAGGGAACTCTATCCATTAAGGAGTGGGCTCCGAAGTAGCACCGTTCTCTACCACCTGGGAATTGCAATTCCCAACTGTTTCTCACCCTTCATTTCCATACAGTAATATGCAGGAAGACTATTTTTGGTCATATCCTCACTAAGCTAAATACAAATAAATAAACAGGAATTAAAAATAGAAAATGAACTCCAAGAGTGAAACTTCCCACAGAGCTGATCCAAGAGGTAAAACTTACTGGTAAATAAAATCAAAATGAAGTAAAATATATCTCTGTTTTTGGTTCGATTCAAAAGAGCCTCCTTCATTGTTGGCAAACTAGCTATGTGGTGTGGTATAATCTCATTTCTTTTGCATTGTATTTATGTATTAAATCACTCCTTAATGAGAACTTTTCAATATTAAAAAGTTTTAATGTTTATAATATATACCGTATTAAAATATTTTCGTTATTTACAAATGAAAAAATGGTTTCTCCAGCCTATGGGAGCTGTGCGACTTCTTCAATGTCATCGTCAGAATCAGCTTTCCTTAATCTGTGTCTGCTTGGATTAAAACTTCTTCCTTCACTGAGGAAAAGGTCGTCTTCCTGTTCTCTCCCCGGGCTGCTTTTGCACCCAGGGAGAAAATCTAAAGGGTCGAAGTCTCCTCTGCTGGCAGCCCGAGAATTCATGTCACTGCTTTTGGAGGACACGGGGCTGCCGCTGCTGACACCAAACAGCTGTTCCATCAAATTGAGTTTTTTCTCTTTTCTTGTGGTTAAATCCAGACCGTCCTTACTAAGTTTCTCTATACTGTTTATTTGGAAATCCAAAAGGCTACTTTTTTGGCTAAATGAATTTGACTTCCCTGATGTTTTTGCAAATGAAACCACACAGTCGCCAAATGCAAGCTCATCTGGAGAGACTGGACTTCTGATACTTCCTGGATTCTGACAATCTCCTTTTGAAGTGATAAGACTGATGTCTTGCAGATGATGCCCATTAAATAATCTCCCTGGGGATTCAGAGAACATGTATGTTTTGGGGCTTCTCTGTGGGGAGTGCTGTTTAGATCCCTTATCAAGTAGCAATGGCAGAGGAGGACATTTTCGATTCTCAGAATCCTGGCGTTCCTTGTCGATTTCATTCAGTTTTGCAAGTAGCAGTTCTCTCTTCAGTCTTTCCTCTTCCCCTTCTTCCAATTTACCAATATTTAGAATTTGGCACATTTCTACTTGGTATCTTCCAGTTTCTGTTGCTGGCTTTACTTCTCTCTCCAGCATAGATGTCTTTTCTTTTTGCTTTTTACCAAGTTCTTCTCTTTCCCATTCTGTATAAAACCAAATTTTAAAAAAGATATTTATAGCAGTCAATGTTTTTTGCAGGAAACCTCAACTCTCATCTTTTATAAAACAACAATCTTTGTGTAATTTTGGAATTATTAGTATAGTAAAAATGAACACTGTAATTTCATTTCTATACTTGATATTCAAAAAATATACTTAATGGTTGTTGCATTTAAGATTTCACATTTAAAGAAAAATTTTGTTCTTTGATTTAGGGGTGGTGAAGGTTCTCTGCCTATTTTTTATACCTGATATACTGCTGCATGCTGAATGGAGGGTGGTGGGATGGATGGAGAAAGAAACCACTTTTATTTTAAACTTAAAAGTAAATTGAATCTCTGGATGTCATACCCTGAGAAAGACACATCACTTTCTAGTATTCTGACAGGAGAAACATTAACCTGAAACTAATTATGCTTTAAAAAATGGGCCTATATTCATCAATAAGGTTAATTTCACTAAATATCTTTTAAAAGACTGAGAAGCTATTCCAGATAAGAAAATGCTATAAAGGACAATACTGTATCAGCTGACAAAATTAATATAGACAGCAGATTAGAGAAATGGGTTGTATCAAATTTAAATTTTCTGAGGTTGAAAACAATATGGCATGATATAAGAGAATTGCTCTATTTTGGAGAACTACTCATGAAAAGTATTTTAGGGTATGTACATGAGGTATACACTTAATCTTAACAGTTCTTTGGCTGTTGTTGCTTTGTTGTGATTTTGAAATTATTTCCAAATTAAAAATATTAAAATATGTAAGAACACCATAGCATTTGGTAATTTTAGTGAATGGTATACATTCTCACTGACATCAGAGATCATTCCATATAGAATCCAGGGGGAAAAAATCAAAAAGTCAAAAAGGATAAAGAAAGGTGACAGTCTATTATTTTTCTCTTTACCTGGTACCTTAGACAGAACTGAACATAACCTCCTCATTTTCTTTTCCCTTTTGTTTTTTGTATTTTTCTTAAGTGAGAAACATGGAGGCAGAGAGACAGACTACCACGTGGGCCCAACCGGATCCACCCGGCATGCCCACTAGGAGGCAATGCTCTGCCCAGCTGGGGGTTGTTCCGTTGCAACCGGAGCCATTCTAGCACCTGAGGCAGAGGCCATGGACCCATCCTCAGCACCCAGGCCAAGTTTGCTCCAATGGAGCCTTGGCTGCGGGAGGGGAAGAGAGAGAAAGAGAGAAAGGAGAGGGGGGAAGGGTGAAGAAGCAGATGGGTGCTTCCCCTGTGTGCTCTGGCTGGGAATCGAACCCAGGACATCCACATGCCAGGCTGATGCTCTACCACTGAGCAAACTGGCCAGGGCAACTTCCTCATTTTCTATTCTATAGTTCAACATAGGATAGCATCTCCCTTAGTGCATTAGCCAATAGTGCTATTCAACTGTTATATTGTTGTTGTTTAATTCATTTTTTTCTTCTTTTTCCAAGTAAGAGGAGGGAAGATAGAGAGACAGACTTCTGCACGCACCCTGACCAGGATCCACCCCACAGCTCCCATCTGGGGCCTATGCTCTGCCTGTCTGAGCCATGCTTGTAACCCAGCCATGGCTGCAGGAGGGAAAGAGAGAGAGAGAGAGAGAAAAGGCATAGGGGTGGAGAAGTAGATGGTCGCTTCTCCTGTCTGCCCTGATCAGGAATTGAACTCAGGATATTCACATGTCAGGCCAACATTCTACCACTGAGCCAACTGCCCAGGGTCTACTGTTATATTGTTTTAAATACACAAACACACAAACACACACAAATGTACATACACTACTTTACGTAATAATTACTCGTAATTTTATGAGCCATTAACTTAAAGAAACTAAAAGCAGCTGCTATATAATAAAATACATTCAAAGGATTAGTCTCACCTATATCTTTAAGACATTTTATCCTGATGGAAATGGATTTATCACTAAACTTCATTTCCAATATCTAAAACCATGTGAACCGGTTCACTACACTTCCACAGTAATGGTTGAACATGGTCAAGATTTACTTTACATACTAAAACCAAAGAAAATTTATAGAAATATATTCAGGACCTCATTCTTCAATGATTTTTTTTTATTGTACTTTTCTGAAGCTGGAAACGGGGAGGCAGTCAGACAGACAGCCGCACGCGCCCAACCGGGATCCACCCAGCACGCCCACCAGGGGGCGATGCTCTGCCCATCCGGGGTGTCGCTCTGCCGCGACCAGAGCCACTCTAGCACCTGAGGCAGAGGCCACGGAGCCATCCCCAGTGCCCAGGCCATCTTTGTTCCAATGGAGCCTTGGCTGCGGGAGGGGAAGAGAGAGACAGAGAGGAAGGAGAGGGGGAGGGGTGGAGAAGCAGATGGACGCTTCTCCTGTGTGCCCTGGCCGGGAATCGAACCCGGGACTCCTGCACACCAGGCCGACACTCTACCACTGAGCCAACTGGCCAGGGCCATCCTTCAATGATTTTAATGCTTGGGCTAGTCTATTTAATAAGGTCAAGCCAATAAAGAAGACTGGACTTTAGTTATGTCTTCATCAAGCTTTAGTTAATACACAAGAATTTTTTTCCTTTTGCCTGAACTTTCTGAAGGTAATTAACTTTGTCCTTATTGTCTAACGCTAAATAACAAATGAAATACAGTTTTCACTTTTTTTCTTTCCTTTGAATGAAGTTACTGTTTGAGATGCTGGACAGAACATCTCCTACCCCTGTGTCAACCTTTCTTGTTCTTTATATCCAATTCGGTCTTCAACTAAAAAATATAATACTAGGGGATGTTAACTCTTTCTTTCCCAAGAAATGCTGACTCATCATGTATTTAAACAAACTCTTACCATCCTTCTTCAGCTTCTCAACGTCTTGTTTATCAACACAGAGTCCTTGATTTTTAACACATTTTTCTTCTTTTTCCAAAACTGGGTTTAGAATCCCTGCTTCTTCATGTGTATCTTTCTCTTGAGATTTCAGGTCCTATTACACATTAAAATAAAATTCAAGTTCACATAAAGAAAAAGGAGAAGCAGCTATATAAATATTATAAAATTGTCCCCATTTAGCATGATACCAAGTTAGAAATTTAAGCAAATTTTCAATTAATAGATCAGGAAGTCTGAAGTTACCACCCTTTGAAAGATACTTCAAAAGCACATAGGTATTTCTTTAGTTAAAATTTTAAGGAAGCATTTATAAGCTATTATCAAAATCAATATCATAGATGTAAAGTCAATAACCTCCATAAAATCTGAAGAGACAAGTTTCAGAAGTATCCTTGCTTTGTACATTTCACAGCAAAATTTGATTAATTCAGTTAACCAGAAGGGCTGTTAACCAGTGATAAAGGCCAACTGAAAGGATGCTGAACTGTAACACAGGCAGAGACAATTACACTGAATCTTTCAAGTTAATACTAGAATTTGAGTCTCACATACACCTTTAGGTCCAAAGCCTTTGATTAATAATTTTGTAAAATTTAAGTCAAAAATATAAACTTAAATTTCTTATGGTCCCTTCCAAGAGTGTAATTTTTCTTAATAAAAGTAAATATCTATTATTAGTAGACTTATATAGCAGAGCTATGTTCCCTAGTATCCATCTTTCCCTTTCCTTTTAGTTACAAATTACTTTGTTTTAGCAGAGCAGAGGGCTGCTCAAGTGGAGACTACACTGACCAGCCTCTCTTGCAGACAGACAAGACCAACAGGGTATAAGTGAAGTATGTATATGAATTTCTGATCACACTTGTAAAACAAAAGCTGCTTGCCCTTCACTTCCTTATTCCTAACCTTCTCACAAGGGTGATGAACCAGTTCCAAGCATATAGAAGAGGACTACATTCTTTAAGATGGAAGAGCAGCCTGACCAGGTGGTGGCACAGTGGATAGAATGTTGGCCTAGGATGCAGGAGACTCAGGTTCAAAACCCCAAGATCTTCAGCTTGAGCATGGGATCACAGACATGACGCCATGGTCGCTGGCTTGAGCCCAAAGGCCACTGGCTTGAAGTCAGAAGTCGCTGGCCTGAGCAAGGGGTCACTGGCTCAGCTGGAGCCCTCGGTCAAGGCACATATGAGAAAGTAGTCAATGAACAACTAAGGTGCCGCAACAAAGAATTGATACTTCTCATCTCTCCCTTCCTGTCTGTCTGTCTGTCTGTCTCTATCTGTCCCTCTCTCGGCCTCTCTGTTCTGTCTCTCTCGCTTAAAGAAAAAAAAAAAAAAAAGGATGGAAGAGCAGTAAGACAGAGGATGACTACCATTGAACAAAGCTGTCTATCTATTCTAGACTATCCATTCACCTTCAGTCTATCAGGAGAGACTTGTATTTTGCTTGAAACATTGTGTTCTGGGTGTCTTTACAATAGCAACTTTGCCTGTACTTTAACTAACAGTTACCATTTGTTGAGGCCTTTAAATTTCATGATTAGTTATTACCACAAGCTTAAAGGGTAACACACCCCCATTTTTTAAGTTAGAAAATTGAAACCCCAAGAAGTCGCACAACTGAAATGTCAGAACCAGAATTTAACTAACAAGCAGTGCTAATTCCAGGACTGCCCTCTTTTCATTATATCAAGTTGCTGTTCCTTTTGCTGAAACTTATAGACACCAAATATTTTTATCATCTTAAAGAATTACTTTGCTATTCCACACTTTACCCTTTCAAAAAGACAAATTAACATGATCTCCAGTCTCAATGACTGTGCAAATACAGTAAGAAACACAGCAGATACAGCTAACTTGTTTAAATTGTAAAAGAAACAAAAACTTGAGTATGCACAGGAACCAAATCAGCCATCCTTCCTGTTTTATACAAGTAGAGATCTCAGGGTCACGGGAAAACGTTCAAGCCACAAAAATCACAGGATTCTATAAAATATAACGGCTCTTTGGTACAGGTTCCCTTTGGATTTAAACTAAACACTAACCTGACCTGTGGTGGCACACTGGATAAAGCGTTGATGTGGAATGCTGAGCTCACCAGTCTGAGGCTCCCTAGGTTTGCACAGTCAGGAAACATACGAGAAGCAACTACAGATTGATGCTTCCCACTCCTTCCCTCATGCCTTTCTCTCTCTCTCTAGTCAATAAATAAAATCTGAAAAAAGCCCCACCTAAACACTAAAGAGAAAAACCTCTTAGAAGAGAGCACCTCCCAATATTCAGAATATAAGTCCTATTAAATGAAGGTCCAACACAGACCCACTGAATGTCACTCTAATTTGAATGGTATAACGTCAGATTCCACTGATTCACCTAACTCAGAAAGTTCTCTTCTATAGCATGCCCCCCCAAATTAAATGTAGTCAGTTTCTAACAAATCATTTGAAAACTATTATAATTTGCTTTTAAACATAAAAGCAAAGATTTTTAAAGATGATCTTGGTATATACAAGGTAAGGAACTTCGAAAGTAAATTTTTCTTCCCGTCTACCTCCAACCCAGAAGGTACAATCAACCTTTCTGAAGCATCTGAAAGACACAATGTAGACTAAGATTCAATCCAAAGAATTTAATAAAAATACACAGTTGTCACTCATCTCTTACATTTACAGATAGAGCAGGGGCATCACAGCTGACATTAAAAATGTTTGATACTGTGTTTCAGGAATAACTTCACACCTCGAGTTTGGTACCTAATTCTATTGCTGAACTCACCAAAGTAAGACGTTCAGGTTCCCTTTTGTTTTTATAACGCATAACTGTTTGTGGTGCAATAGGAAATCCTTCCAGCTTGAAGTCTTCACTGGTTTGTACTTCTTTTGTACACTGGCGTATAAAATCAGTCTGGCATGCAGCTACCGTGAAAATTATAAAAGAATTTTTCTTATCTTATGAAACATTGCTAAGACATATGGAATTCAGCTGGTATATATATTCCATGTAAATGAGACAATGCGTGTTTGTCTCAGCTCCATGACTATTCATGTTAGTATTTTTGTTTCTAAGATTTACTGGCAATTATGTAATTTGAGGACAATTCTAACAGGTAAATCCTATCAGGCTTTTATAAAGTTTACATTTTTAACTTTCTGTAATTCACAGAAAAGAAAAATTATGCTTTTTTTTTAAGGTAAAGTTATGCAAATCAATACCAAAGTATTTATAAGTGAAATGCAATAGCTGGATTTTGCTTTAAAATACTCTGGGAAAAAAGTAACAAAATATTCAATACATCATATATAACTGTTAAAGCTAGGTGATCTGTCCATAAAATGTTCGTTATACTATAATCTCTCGTTTGGAGTACGGTTATAAAGATTTCTTAGAAATTATGTAAAATATAACTTAAAAACTCAGAAAAATCTTGAGAAAGTTGAAAGAATTTCTGAAAACTAACAGTAAATACTAAACTAGTTAGTAGTTTAAAGGAAACTTAAATTTCAATAAATTCTTTTCCCTTTGCCTTCCTCCTATTTCAGAATTTATTATAGTAATACCATGTTTTTCAACAATAATAGTTACTATACCGTTTTTTCTTGATGTATCTTCTTTTTCTTTCTTTGGAGAAAACTTTGGTAGACGATTAGAATATATGTTTTTTACATTCAGTTCTCTCTCCTTTTCCTGTAAACAAGCCCAGCACAATCAAGGACAGAGTCTCAGTTTAAGACAAAAGAAAAATCCTCACCTTGTCACTTGGTATTTTATTTACCAAATTGGAACATAACCGTTTTTTTTGCTCCATAAGACACACTTTTTTTCCCCAAAAGTGGAGGGGGAAATGCCCATTGTGTCTTATGGAGCAAATATTCTTTTTTTTTTTTTAGCTGCTGCAGGTTCCCAGATAACTAGAAGAGTATTTGAACATTAAAGTCTCTTCTCATTTGTTAATAACAGTGCTAATGGTTGTTAATACTGCTGTTGAGTTTACATTGTTGAAATATTATTGTGGTATATTTTATTCAATATTTTAACAAACCATTTGGTTCAGAATATATTTTTTTCTTATTTTCCTCCTTAAAAACCGAGGTGCGTCTTATGGAGCGAAAAATTTGGTACATAGTTCAGTTTCCCTTTATAACTACCTAACTATAGAAAGAAATGTCCCTAGGACATTTAGGTTAGGGTAGAGCAATGATTCTCCCTGCAAAGTCCAATATATACTGGCAGGCAAACAAATGAGAGAAAATAAGACAAAATTAATTTTCTACTCCCTTTTACCTGATAGAGCTAGTGTTCTAAACTGTCTTCCAGGCTTAGCAACAGAGACAATTTATTTAGCATCTCTCAGTTGTGAGTTATAAATTATTAGGTTAAAAATTAGAACTTATTTTTACAACACAAGTGTTCTTGACCCTTTGGAGAAGATAGATAATGCATAAACAACAAAAAAAGATTTTGCACAAAATTTCTACCCATCAATTATCTCAGGAGAGAATTTTAAGAATATCTGTTTTAACAAAACTAACTGATTTGAATGCTTCCTCTAAACACTGAAAATAAAATGAGTTATTTAAAATAACTTTAAAAATAATTAATCATGAGGTTATCTGAGGAAGAACACTGGATTATTCAAGCATGTGACAAAAAAACTCTGGTTCCCCTAATTTTCTTCCAGAATTTTATGACTTATTTCAGTTATATCATTCATATTAGTGTATTCAATGTTTCATTTTTGTCATGTTATAGTAACTATATTAACAAACCTTGTCTTTAAAGTGCCAAGGATACTGAAATCTTGTAAATGATACTCTCTGATTTATAAATATGAAAGTTAACAGTGTTGTAAAATATTGAGTTTCCATCTAATATGTATTACAATTGTAATATGTAATCATAAAAAATATGATTTTAAATAAAGTACCTTTAACTTGTGACATAGTTGTTCCAACTCCTTTTGAAGAACGTCATTTTCACTGTGAGCAACGTCAGCCCTTTTCCTTTCAGCACGCAGCTGTCGTTTGAAACTCTTATTACTCAGTTTCAGGTATTCTGAGAGTTCCTATCATATTTGTACAAACACATAAAAATAGTACTTATTGTTCAACAGTAAAACATTACACTTAGCATCAAAGTGAATTTTTCAGTAGTATTGTACAATATATACAAATGAAGCTAGGATTAGTGTCTGTAAACAAAATAAACTGTGAAACAGACTGACCAACAATTTATTACTTAGCTACTATTCCTTTCTTTGTTTTTCATAATGATTTATAAATAATTTCTTAAAGCATTTGTCTGAAGAATACATGGATAGTCATTTAAGTTGGGAGCAAAAAATAGCTAAAGGGATGAAAAACGGGTTTTTGAGTCATTGATTGGGCAAACAATTTTACAAAGACAGCTGTGTAAAATTGCATAGCAATAGCCTGACCAGGCAGTGGCACAGTGAATAGAGCATTGACCTGGGATGCTGAGGAACCAGGTTTGAAACCCTGAGGTTGCCAGTGTGAGTGCAGGCTCACCAGCTTGAGCACAGGGTTGCTGGCTTGAACGTGGGATCATAGACATTACCCCATGATTGCTGGTTTGAAGCCCAAGGTTGCTGGCTTGAGCAAGGGGTCACTAGCTCAATGGGAGCCTCCCAGTCAAGGCACATATGAGAAAGCAATCAATGAACAACCAAGGTGCCATAGCTATGATTTGATGCTTCTCATCTCTCTCCCTTCCTGTCTATCTGTCCATGTCTGTTCCTTTCTCTCTTTCTTGAAAAAAAAGAAAGAAAGAAATCATACCAATGATCTTTTCTGACCAAAATGGTATAAAACTGAAATCAAAATAAAAGTGAGAGATCTATAAATAAGTGAAAACTAAACAACACACATCTAAACAAACACTGAGTCAAAAGAAAAAAAGGGAAATAAAAATTATCTCTAAATAAATAAAAATGGAAATGTAACAACCAAATATTATGGCATGCAACAAAGGCAGTTCTGAAAGGAAAGTTTATAGCAATAAATGCATATATTCAGAAATTAGAAAGACTGAAAATAACCTAACTTTACACCTCAACAGATTTAGACAAAGAACAAGTTAATTTCAAAATCAGCAGAAGAAAAGGAAAAAATAAAGATCTAAGAAATCTAGCAAAAACAAACAAGGGAAGGAAGCCAAAATGAGAAGACAAAGAAACATGTCCCAAATGAAATAGGACAAAATTCCAGAAAAAGAACTAAATAAAAAAGTAAAGCAATTTATCAAATACAGACTTCAAAACACTGGGTTTAAGGATGCTCAGTTGACTTAGGTGAAGAGTAGATGAACTCAGGTGAGAACTTCAACAAAGAGATAGAGGCCATAAAAAAAGAAAAGTCAGAAATGAAGAATACAGTAACTGAAGTGATAATAGGGAATCAACTGCAGATTAGATGAAGCAACTCAATCAGTGATCTGTAACAGGTAGCAGTAAACACCCAATCAAAATAACAAAAAGAAAAATAACGACAATAGTTTAGCAGTAGTTTTCAACCGCCAGTCCGTGGACTGGTGCAGGACCACTAGAAATTTCATGCTGGTCCACGGAATGGCGGTTGAAAACCACTGATTTAAGGGAACTTTGGGGACAACATCAAGTGTGCCAATGGTAACATTACAGGGGCACCACAAGAAGAGAGAGAGCAAGGGATTGAAAATCTATTTGAAGAAATAATGACCAAAAACTTCCCTTGCCTGGCTAAGGCAATAGACACACATGTCCAAGATGCTCAGAGAGTCCAATGCAAGATGAAACTGAAGAGGCCCACATGAAACATATCATAAGTAAAATACCAAAGTGAGAATATTAAAAGTAGCAAGAAAAAAGCAGTTATTTATATGCAAAGGAACTCCAATAAGACTTAGTACATTTTTCAACACAAACTTTGAAGGTCAGAAGGTATTAGCACAATCAAGATTACCTAGCAAGGCTATGAGTTAGAATTGAAAGAGAGATTGAGTTTCTCAGACAGGAAAAAGCTAAACGAGTTCATCAACAGTAAACCAGTATTACAGAAATGTTAAAGGAACTTTAAGTAAAAAAGAAAGATAAAAAATATGGACAAGGAAATAGAGAAAAGAAAAAAATCTCACTGACCAACACAAAACACTTAGTAAGCAGTAGATTAACCAACTATAGAGCTAGTACAAAGCTTAAGAGGCAAAATAGGGAAATCATGTGTAGTTATAATAAATCAAGGGATACAAACAAATGAAGTAAAAAAATAATAAGAAATACAAAAATGGAGAAGGTAAGTAAAATACCTACTGATTTCAGAATGTGTTGAAACTTAAGCAACCATCAACTAAAACAGACTGATATAAACGTAGCTTGGAATATGCAAAGCACACAGTAACCACAAACCAAAATCTACAAGAGATATACAAGAAATAAAGAGAAGGAATCCAAACGCACTCCAAAAAGTCATCAACATGTAATAGAGCAAGAGAATAAGGAATAGAGAAAAAGTACAAAAACAATCAGAAAACAACAAAATGGCAAAAGTACATAACTATCACAAATTACTTTAAATGTTACAATCAAAAGGTGAGTAGACCAAAACACAAGACCTGTATTTTTACTGCCTACAAGGGTCTCACTTCAGACTGAAAGACACACAAAGGTTTAAAGAGATGGAAAAGCAAATTTCATGCAAATGCAAATGAAAAAACTGAAGTAGCAATACCTATAGAGACAAAATAGATGTTAAAATAAGGGTTGTTAAAACAGATAAAAGAAGTGCATTTCATAATGATAAAGGGATCAACCCAACAAGAGGATATAACTCCTGTAAATACCTACACATCTAAGATAGGAGCACCTAAATATATAAAATATTTATAAATATATAAAGCATATAAAGGAAGAGATCAATAGTAATGCAGGCATAGTAGGTGAATTGAACACCCCACTGATTATCTGGACAGAAAATCAACAAGAAAAAAATTGTCTTAAATGACACATTAGACCATATAGACTTAATTGATATTTTTAGAACATTTCATTCCAAAGCAGCAGGATATACTGCTGCTTTTTAAGTGCACATGAAGTATTTTCCAGGACAGACCACATGTTAGGCCACAAAACAAATGTCAATATTTAAGAAGATTTAACTCATATCAAACATCTCTGATCCAATGGTATGAAACTAGAATCTGAAGGAGAAAACTGAAAAAAACACAAACATGTGGAGGCTGAATAACATGCTACTAAATGCCCTGGCCAGTTAGCTCAATCAGGTAAGAGTGCAGTCCTGAAATGACAAAATCGTGGGGTCGATTCCCGGTCAGGGCACACATCGGAAGCAACCAAGGAATGCACGACTGAGTGGAACAACAAATGGATGCTTCTCTTCCCCCTCCCCTCTCTCCCCTCCTCTCTCTAAAAAAATAAAAAAGTAAATAAATAAAATAATAAATTTGCTACTCAACAATGAACGAGTTAATACTGAAATAATGAAACAAAACAAAATATACTTTGAAACAAATGAAAATTCTCAAAATGTACAGGACACAGCTAAAATAGTTCTAAGAAATATACAGCAATACACACCTACCTCAAGAAACAAGAAAAATCTCAATCTAACCTTCCACCTAAAAGAATTAGAAAAAGAAGAGCAAACATAGCCCAAAGTAAGTAGAAGGAAGGAAATAATAAATATCAAACTGGAAATAACAAAACGGTCTTAAAAAAATATCAATAAAACCAAGTTCTGGTTCTTCCAGAAGATAAACAAAATTGACAACCTTTAGCCAGATTCATGAAGAAAAAATGAGAGAAGGTCCAAATAAAATCAGAAATGAAACTGGAAAAGTAACTGACATCACAAAAATACAAAAGACTACAAGGATATAATTGGAAACAATTATCTGCCAACAAATTTTACAACCTGGATGAAATGGATAAATTCCTACAAACATACAATTTTCCAATTCTGAATCAGGAAAAAACAGATAACCTGAACAGATAACTACTATCAAAATAAAATCCATAATTAAAGAACTCCCAACAAACAAAAGCCCTGGACCAGATGGCTTCACATGAAAAGTTTACCAAAAATTCAAAGAAAAATTAACACTTATCGTTTTCAAACTATCCAACAATCTGAAGAGGAGGGAAAGCTCCCAAACTCATTTTACAAGGCCAGTATTACCCTGATACCAAAACCAAAGACCCTATAAAAAAATCATAGGCCAGTATCCCCGCTGAGCATAGATACAAACATCCTCAACAAAGTATTAGCAAACCAAATTCAGCAATACAAAGATCATACACCATGATCAAGTGGGATTTATTCCTGGGATGCAAGGTTGGTTCAATATCCTCAAATAAATGAACGTGATACACCACATAAACAAAATGAAGTTTAAAAATCATACAATCATATCAAAAGATGCAGAAAAGGCATTTGACAAATGCTAACTTCCATTTATGATAAAAACTCTCGGCCATGCATTAAAAACACCTAATATATATATATAGTGAAAAGCTAATTTATTTACAGTTCTGACTTTCCCTCTCAGCAGGCATTATTTCCATAGTTTTCCTTATCTTCACTTTCCAAACCACGTGTTGACTCTTAGCAATTCTAAGCCCTAACCTCAGGGATTGTTTGATACATACATATAACAGGTAGAACCTAATAATATAAGTTGTCTGTGTAACAGTTATGGGGTAGTACCCTTTTCCTCTCTCATTTCAATTAAAAAAATATTGTAAAGATCTGCTTTATTCTCAGACTAGAAACTCAATATTCTTCCACCCACCTCTCATACCAGTTCTCATTTTGGGGAGCTGAGGCACATACCTGCCCCAAAAGATGTCTTTCCGAAATGTTCAAAGAAATGAAAATATATTCATGTTGCATTTCTTACAAAATGGCCACAAAATGTTAGTTTTATACACTACAGCTATTATAGTATTTTTAAACTAGAGAAATAATCAGATAGTCAAATAGTGTATTTTCCCAAATGACTATGATCCACACAATTATTTATCTATTACACGTGGCCCTTGTTTACAACATATACATGTACACAATCTTTTGCATCTTTCTCTTAAATACACAATATTATTTTTTCTAATTTCTTACTGAAAAAGATAATACTAAAGAAATAATCTTCACTTCAATAAGCAATCTTAATAGAGTACATTAAATGTCCAATCAAAAATAATGCAAAACAGCACAATTAGAAGCTGTAGAAATTTTACCTTAATTCTTCTCTCAGTGTTATCTAATTTTAGCTCTGCTGCAACTAGTTTCTTTGTCAAATCATCTCGTTCAGGTAGGTGTCTAGTTTCAGACATCTTTTTCAGTTCTTCCAAGGAAAATTTTGTGCTACGTAGTTCAATTTCTGCATTTTTCAACTTTTTCTCAGATATCCGTTCTTTCTCTTGAGATTTTCTTAAGCATTCTTTGAGTGCTGCAATCTCATTGTTATGGTGAGCAATAAGTTGTGAGATTTCATTTTCTGTATCTTCAAACTTACTCAGGGCTTTCTCCTGTCTGTACTGAAGCCTTTTCAAAGTCTTATTCTCTTTTAGCAGCTCAGCTAACTTGGCCTGAAGTTCAGTTCTTTTATTCTGTAAATCAGTGACTTGTAGCAGTGTTGAAGAAATAACCTGTTTTGCAACAAAATCAAAATCTTTCCAAGGTGGCTCCTTTTTGAGGTTCTGGGAGCAAAATCCCACTAGGATTCCCTTTCTGTTTGGTGGACCCTTAGAATTTGGTTTCCTAAAGGCTAAAAAAGAAACAGTAATAATGTAAAATGAAAGCTGTACCAAATGTAGTATTATTTTTTATACTAACAAGTGGATCCATAACATTCTTCAGTTATTTTGTTCCTTAACACATGATTTTATAATATTTAGTTAAATATCAGATTTTATTTAGAACTTTTAATATAACATTTTATTAAGAAAGGTTTGGGCCTGACCAGGAGGTGGTGCAGTGGATAGAGCATCGGACTGGGATGCCAAGGACCCAGGATTGAGACCCTGAGGTCGCCAGTTTGAGCGTGGGCTCATCTAGTTTGAGCAAAGCTCACCAGCTTGGACCCAAGATCGCTGGCTTTAGCAAGGGGTTACTCGGTCTGCTGTAGCCCCACGGTCAATGCACATATGAGAAAGCAATCAATGAACAATTAAGGTGTCGCAACGAAAAACTGATGATGGATGCTTCTCATCTCTCTCCATTCCTGTCTGTCTGTCCCTATCTATCCCTCTCTCTGACACTCTCTCTGTCTCTGTTAAAAAAAAAAATAAAAAAAAAGAAAGGTTTGGAATCTTTTCAGGAAAGTGAAAAATATTCTGATCCATCAAAATGACAATAGTAGTTTACAGGGAATTATTCTGCATTGCTTTAAAAGATGGCAGTATCATGATTTACCGTTTTTAACTTTACAGTAAGATAGCAAGTCAGAATTCAAACATGGACATCATCAGCATTAACATGTTGCCAAATAAACACTGGACAAACATTTTGATATTCAGGTCATTTGTGCAAAGACATTTGGCCGAGATCATCATTTGAAATGTGGAAATGTAAGTTTTCTCTAAATTAATTAGAACTCTTTTTCTTAAATTGGTAAAACAGGATGACATGTTGTATAGTGAGAAGGTTTGGGTTTAGGACTCAGCTTTACCACTGAATAACTCTTTGGGCAACTCAACTAAACCTTTCCAGGTCTATCTGCCCTGCCCATAGAATGAGGGTAACACCACTTACATAAGTATGCTGTCTTGAAGATTAAATGAATTGTGCTTGTAAAACAAAGTCTCTATAAATATTCTATCAGTAAAAAAAACTTAATCCCACTTATTAGTGATTGAAAATGGGAAAACACTTAAGCAGTACTGATGTGATTATAAATCTTTCTCAGGAGCTTGCTTCTGTGTGATGCTCATATCAAAACGTCTGACATCATTTGAGAAAAAAATAAAAACTAAACACTACATTCTAAAAATATACGCATATGAAATCCTTAAAGTGTACATATTAGATCCCAACTTTTCACAGAAATCTGGAATGTTATTTTTACTAAAAGTTCATTTAACTTGGGCCTTCATATACAGAACATCTGCCCTTTAATTTTTTTTTTTTTGAGTCAGAGAGAGGGATAGATAGGGACAGACAGACAGAAACGGAGAGATGAGAAGCATCAATCATCAGTTTTTCGTTGCAGCACCTTAGTTGTTCATTGACTGCTTTCTCATATGTGCCTTGAACGTGGGCCTTCAGTAGACCGAGAAACCCCTTGCTCGAGCCAGCGACGTTGGGTCCAAGCTGGTGAGCTTTGCGCAAACCAGATGAGCCTGTGCTCAAGCTGGAGACCTTGGGGTCTCCAACCTGGGTCTTCCACATCCCAGTCTGACGCTCTATCCACTGCGCCACCACTTGGTCAGGCAGAACACTGCCCTTTAAAAGAGAGTTTTGCATATCTGCCACAGTCCCGAATAATGAACTTTAATCTCCAAAGTGACTGCAGTTTTTTCAAGAAGGAAATGTATTCCAGAGTAAAAAGAAAAAGAAAAAAGAAACTAGAAAATCCAACCTTCCCCTACCCATCTTGCCAGCCATGAATACCCTGATTCCATTATTTAAACAAGCAAAGATTAACAAATAGCATTTAGAATTTAATATTATAAAGTTTCATTAAAAAGACAGATTATAGCCTGGCCAGGCGGTGGCGCAGTGAATAGAGCTTCGGGCTGGGACACGGAGGACCCAGGTTCGAGACCCCAAGGTTGCCAGCTTGAGCGTGGGCTCATCTGGTTTGAGCAAAAGCTTACCAGCTTGGACCTAAGGTCGCTGGGTCGAGCAAGGAGTTACTCAATCTGCTAAAGGCCCACAGTCAAGGCACATATGAGAAAGCAATCAATGAACAACTAAGGTGTCGCAACGAAAAACTAATGATTGATGCTTCTCATCTCTCTTTGTTTCTGTCTGTCTGTCCCTATCTATCCCTCTCTCTGACTCTCTCTGTCTCTGTAAAAAAAAAAAAAAGAAAAAAAAAGATAGATTATAAAGATGATGTTTTGAATGTATACTGATTTGGGATTCCAATTCTAATAACACTTGAATACATCAAAGAAGTGGTAATAAAAATAAATAAGGGAGGCCCTGGCCAGCTGGCTCAGTGGTAGAATGTCAGCCCAGTGTGTATATGTCCCGGGTTTGATTCCTGGTCAGGACACACAGGAGAAGTGACCACCTGCTTCTCCATCCTCCTCCTCCCACCCCTTCTAGTCCCACAGCCATGGCTTGATTGGTGTGAGTGCATCAGCCCTGGGCACTAAGGATGGCTCTGTGGAGCCCCCACCTCAGGTGTTAAAAATAGCTTGGTTGCAAGAGGTGCCAGATGGGCAGAGCTTTAGCCCAGGAGGGGGTGGGGGCTGGTGGATCTGGTTGGAGCCCATGTGGGAGTCTGTCTCTCTATCTCCCCATCTCTCGCTTGGAATAAAACAAAGAAAAAAGAGAAAAATGAGGGAAAACCTACTTGCAACTCTGAAACTATACTATCCAATACTTTAGTGACCAGCCACATGCAGCTACTGAGAAATGTGAAGTGTAGGTAATACAAACTGAGATACGCCATAGCTGTGAAATGCACACTGGAGTTCAAACACTCTGCCTTTAAAAGAATGTAGAATATTTCATACACATAACGTTTTATATTAACTATATTTATTAATTTTTTATTTTTTACAGAGACAGAGTGAGTCAGAGAGAGGGATAGACAAGGACAGACAGACAGGAACGGAGAGAGATAAGAAGCATCAATCATTAGTTTTTCATTGCACATTGCAACACCTTAGTTATTCATTAATTGCTTTCTCATATGTGTCTTGACCGCAAGCCTTCAGCAGACCAAGTAGCCCATAGCTGGAACCAGCTACCTAGGGTTCAAGCCGGTGGGCTTTTGCTCAAAACAGATGAGCCCGCGCTCAAGCTGGCGACCTCGGGGTCTCGAAACTGGGTCCTCTGCATCCCAGTCCGATGCTCTATCCACTGCACCACCGCCTGGTCAGGCTATTAACTATATTTAGAAGAGTCATTTGGGATATGTTGGCTTAAATAAAATATATTATTAAAATTAAGTTAACCTGTTTGTTTTTTTAAATGCAGTTACCAGGCAATATAAAATTGTATGTGTGGCTTGCATTTGTGAATTGCATTATATCTCCACTGGACAGAGTGCTCCAATTTTAAGTTGAAGAGTCCATCATTTTAATTTTCTTTCTTTCCAACATACCGAATTAACAGAGTTTTGGTGTCTATATGCTATTACGGACTATGTACTCAGCTTTTGAATTGACAAAAACTTTATACATAAAAATGATATACATAAAGATGAATCTTCATCATTCCAAATTTCTGATTTTTATGTATAAAGTTACACTGCTCAGCAAACAAGATTTCCTAGAAATAAAAACTTGTTTTATTTCAAAGTTGAAGCCTATATAAGAGTCAAGATAAAAATTTTCCACTAATATTTTACTTGTCAGGCAAAGACTTCTACAACCAGCTTTTTGACATTCTAAAAATCTGAACATAACTTTCATCTACCTTTTTAATTTTAATTTTTAAAACTATCAAGATGAAATGTAGTGTTAATAGGAGTGAGAATATGACTGACCGCCATGGATGTCATTCATCTGACCCTTAGTCACCACCAGAAAGAGGGTGAGAAAATAATGCTTTTTTTCTTCCTTCAAGAGTTAAAAAATAAAATATAACATTTAAAAAACATGTAGTAAAGATAAACTATGTATCTAACAAAAACTCAAGATGCTTCTTATTTTACTGATAAAAGAAGTAGAATAAATATATATATAACATACAAACTTGCATAACCTAAACTATTATTAAATTTTATCATTATATCGATATAACTTCTGATAGAGCAAAATTTTATTTTTTAAAATAAAATCTTATGTTAAAAATGAGAATGAAAGAGCTGCTATTAAACATGCAAATCCACAAATTTAAGTGTTCAAGATATTGTTTTAATCACATCTGTTCTTTCTTTCGTTTAGTCTATACTGGTGATTGCAGCTTCAACCAAGGAAAATTAGTATTTAAGGAAGGCTATCAGTTTGATCCTGTTGCTTGATCTAAAGCAGACAAATTACCACAATTTTAATTCAGAAGACAATGCAAGCCATAGAACTATCCAAGTCAGACTGAAGACAATAACTGAAATTTCTGTAGGTGATGTTAGAACTGTTTTTAACACAGCTTCTTCTCAATATCTTCTCAAATAAGATAAGGCTTACCAAATTCTGACTCTTTAATTGGGTGGCCTCTGAAACTGCTCTGGAGAAGGAGTAAAAAAAAATCAAAGTATTCCTACCAATAATTCCCTAGGTATGTGAATTATTTCTTGGGAATGAATAAGCATTTTCCAGGGCACAACACAAATATCTGTTTGTTCTTAACCATATAAAGCAAAAGTGTAATATCAGATTATGCTCTCAACCACAAAATCAAGAGGCTCACACTAAGGAAGAGACCAAAATCCTGTAAAATTGTACTGTAAAAAAGGGGAAAAAAAGGAAAGGGAGGAAAGACAGAGGGGGAGGGATGAAGTGAGGAAGTGAGGAAAGAAGGCAGGAAGGAAGGGCATCCGATATGAACATCCCTGGGAAGTAGATCAGAGGTGCATGAAAGGGGTATTTTCAAAAGGAACATACATTCTTGTAGATTTCTTAAAGAGCAAATACTATTTTTCAAAGTAAAAATTTGTATAGACAATTTTAATTATACCCCTGCTTAAATCTTTGCAATGTTTATTCCTCCACAGAAACAATCGATATATTAGCATGCACTCAAGATGTTTCATGACCTAGGCCATTTTCCTTTTCAGATTCCATTTACACAACTCCTTGCCTTGTAATCAAAACTGCTGCATTTATTTATTTATTTTTATTTTTAATTATTATTTTTTTTTTTTAGTGAGAGACAGATAGGGACAGACAGGAAGGAAGATGAGGAGCATCAACTTGTTATGGCATTTTAGTTGTTCATTGATTGCTTTCTCATATGTGCCTTGATCCGGGGCTCCAGCTGAGCCAGTGACTCCTTGCTCAAGCCAGCGACCTTGGGCTCAAGCCAGCAACCTTGGGCTCAAGCCTGTGACCATGGGGTCATGTATATGATTCCATGCTCAAGCCAGAGACCCCAAGCCCAAGCTAGATGAGCCTGTGCTTAGGCAGCGACCTTGGGGTTTCAAACCTAAGTCCTCAGCATCCCAGGTCAATGCTCTACCCACTGCGCAACTGCCAGGCCAGGCAAAACGGCTGCATTTATTAACATATACTATAACCACCTCATTTAGCTCACTTTCTATGGTGTACTTGGTAGTCTTTACACATTTTGCTACAAAAAACACACACTGGTGTTTTCTTGACCAGGGATTAAGGTGAAGAAGAGATTTCTAGCATATTATCTAAGTAAATGTGTATTAATTAGTACCAGTTCCAGACTAGTAACACTTGAATAAGAAAGTATTCCTAATTATTAATATTGTTTCTATTGTAACATAGTTTGATGGAAAACAGACTGGTGATCTCACCCCAAATTCTATTTCTAGGTCTAATTTGAATTTTTGCACTAAGTGTTGCATTATCTAGAAGTAACTGTACTCAATTTAAAAAACTGCCCCTTAACCACTGTGTATCAATGCCTTTCATTACTTTTTTAAAATAAAGACAGTAAAAGGTACAAACGTTTTGATGTTTCTGCCATGACAGTACCCCCAAAACTCTAAAACAAGCATTTATACAGGAAGAAAGCAAAACGAGAGCCTTAACTAATGGTTTTTTGCAGGCGTCCCCAAACTACAGCCCACGGGCTGCATGCGGCCCGAGGCCATTTATCCGGCCCCGCGGCACTTCCGGAAGGGGCACCTCTTTCATTGGTGGTCAGTGAGAGGAGCACTGTATGTGGCGGCCCTCCAACGGTCTGAGGGACAGTGAACTGGCCCCCTGTGTAAAAAGATTGGGGACCCCTGGACAGTGACTCTAATTTTAACAGTAATTCTATACATGCTGCTATAGCAACACTCATATAAATTCATAAAATATATTTTATTCAAAGTGTAAATTAGCCCACTGCCATGCATACATTAATATACACATTAATTGAAGAGTTGCTTTCATGCAAGCTTTCCTTAAGCATTCAAAATTAGTCTTCTAGGTCTACTGGACTCTTAAAAAATGCTTACCTTGTTGACGCACTTGGCTTTGGCTATGTGAAATACGTCTTTTAGTATTTTTCTCCTTAATAGTCATAGGTGGGGAGGGATAGATCAGAGATGACCGGCCAGAAGACTGTGGTGTAGTTCCAGAGTCAGATGAATGGCGCTCACCTGCCTTACTTTCTCGGTCAGTATCTGGACTTATTTCTCTTTCCCCCATGGTTTTGAAAAAAAGTCTCTATTCACATATTTCATAGATTCTTTAATCCAGAAAAATCCGTGGCAAGCCTGAAGAGCCTTTTTTAGAGTCCTTAGATCCTGGTGAAAATATTCATGTCTCTGCAATTTGCTTTCCTTATATATCTGTATTCCACAATTCACTTTAGCAACCAGAAGAAATACTTTTTCCCCCTACAATTAAGGAAGGGAGAGGGAAATGCATCATATTTCATGAAATAGATTTCTACAGTTAAGTACAATAAAAGATACTAAAAGCAAAATAATATACAACTTACAATTTTAAAAAGAGGGTATAGTTAAAGTCATCCATCTTTTCATAGTTATTTATGGTACTTGAAGAAAAGGCAGACTGTCACAGCCAAGATAGAGAACATGTAAAAGTATCTGATATATAATGGCTTCTGAATAAATATTAACTGTGTTTGACCCCCTTGAATATTAATATTTAAAATAAATGCAAATGTTGATTTTTAACAGGTGACTAATGATTGAATAACCAGTGTTTTTCTTTTGGGGGATGCGGTCAGGTACTAAAGAACAAGCATGCTAATGAGAACAAGGAAAAGTATCTATGGTTGACTACATAAAAATGTAAAACTGAAGTATGTAAATGTTAATCTAATTAAAATACTTGGTGAAAAACATTTGTAACATGACATAAAAATGGTTACCATACTAAACACATAAATAAATATACTCAGACTACCCCATAAATAAAAAACAGGAGGCCAAAGTTAAATGAGCAAACACAGGTTAAGACCCATAACAGACAATACAAATGATAGGCACATAAAAATATTTACCCTCAAATACCATTATTAAACCTATCAAATTATCAAAGAGTTTTCAAAACAATACTCCATGCTGCCAGAACGGCTATCAAGAAAAAATCCACAGAGCCTGACCAACGGTGGTGCAGTAGATAGCACACTGACCTGGGTTGCTGAGGCCCCCGGTTTGAAACCCCAAGGTTCATCAACCTGAGCTCATCAACACAATCCCATGGTCGCTGGCTTGAGCCCAGAAGTTGCTGGCTTGAAGCCCAAGGTGCTGGCTTGAGCAAGGGATCGCTGGCTCAGCTGGAGCCCCCCACCTGCCCTGTCAATGCATGCACAAGAAGCTATCAACGTACAACTAAAGTCCGCAACTATGATTTGATGCTTCTCATCTCTCTCCCTTCCTTTCTCTCTCTCTTGCTAAAAAGAAAAAAAAAAAAAGATACAGAATTTTTGGAAAAAATGTTGACAAGATGAATTAAAACTTTAATTTTGCATTTAATTTTTGACCCAATAATTCTATTCTTGAGTACCAGTGGTTCTTCATCTATCACAGGGGGTTTAGGTTGCAGAACCCCATGCAACAGGCGAACATCCACGAAGTAGCAACCTTGTATTTACTATATTATTTATATATATATTTAAGACTTTATAAACCCTCCCACACTCTTATTAACCTTTCCCACACTGTTATTAACACTTCTTATGCTCTTACACACTTTCTACACTCTTAAATCTATGTAGTTTTAACAACATATAAAATTCTACACTACATATTTTATTTTGATTTAATATTTTTAATATTTAATTAATGCTTTTATATTGTTTTCAATTTTTTAGGCTAGAAAATGCTATTTTACTTCAAAAATAATTAAAATAATAAATATATAAAAATACCTATATACCACAAAAACCTGCAATATAGCAAAAAATCTGCCATACAAAATTAGATATATATTGATACAATTTAAAAATCCACAATACAGTGAGACCACGAAAAGTGAACCACGATATGGCAAGGGACAACTGTAACCCTAAAAATGGGGGGAGAGTTATGTGCAAGTGGCTAACGCAGTACATTTAATTATGCATGTATCCTTCATGTATTCCCTAAAAACTACATGCTAATTACATGAGAATACTTTCTTAATAGTGATCAACTCAAGAACAGTGCCAGGCGCCCTGGCCAGTTGGCTCAGTGGTAGAGCATCAGCCTGGTGTGTGGATGTCTGGGTTTGATTCCCAGTCAGGTCACACAGGAGAAGCGCCCATCTGCTTCTCCACCCTTCCCCCTCTCCTTTCTTTCTATCTCTCTCTTCCACTCCCGCAGCCAAGGCTCCATTGGAGCAAAGTTGGCCCGGGCACTGAGGATGGCTCCAAGGCCTCCGCCTCACATACCAGAATGGCTCTGGTTGCAACGAAGCAACACCCCATATGGGCAGAGCATCGCACCGTGGTGGGCATGCTGGGTGGATCCTGGTAGAGCGCATGCGGGAGTCTGTCTTTCTGCCTCCCTGCTTCTCATTTCAGAAAAATACAAAAAAAAAAAAAAAAAAAAGAATAGTGCCAGGAACACTAGAGAATACTTTTCATGTTTGCCAAACTTCTGATTATTTAGGATCTGTTTTAAAATAAGGCAGGTATTTCTACCCCACATATACTTGTGCTGCCCCATACACTGTTACAATTCTTCAGGACAATAAACAAGTATTTCTTAGAAAATATAACAACCCAAAGATCCAAGCCTTCCTAGAGAATAGAAACTTAGACACTTACAAAAAATCACTTTTAAAAACTTGGTCCTTAGTCTTTATAAAAAACATTGTTGCCTGGCTGACAACGCTGTTCCAGAAACACAATTTAAGCAAGGGAATAGTCAAACAAAAGTTAACAAGAACAAAAAAAGATACGAAAATTACACCAAAAGAAAAAATAGGTAAAGATGAGGTAAGACAACTATTAGAATGATAACTATTTTTTCTTATAAAGTATAAACAAAAAGAAAGTACAACAGCTTAATAAGATTATATAACAATTTAGCACTGGAAGGAACCATGGGGAATCACTCCTTTCTTTACATAAATTACATAAATTAAGGACACTAAGGCTTTTTAAAAGAAAGTCACTTACCCAAGATCTCAATGTATCTAAGATCTCAGATCTAAGTCAGTAAAACTTGAAATGGACTACAAGTTTTCTGAATCTTAACTGAGTGACCTATTCAATATTTCACTATCAACGATCAGATGAGAATTACCTTATCTCTGAAGCCACCTACATCTGCATCTACCCCATACTGTTGCCCTTTTTGCTAAAATTTATAAAGCATTTCTGCTCCTTTTTAGAATTAAATCTTTTTTTTTTTTGGTCTTCTTCCCCACACTCTCTTTCCATCTCAAATATTGTGCTCCTACAATTGTGTCTTTTATATGCAATCATACCTATCAACAAACTGGCGCTAATAAAGCAGTTGCTTGACTCCATGTTCTATCTACTGCATTTACAACCCAATTTCTCTACTCCAATTTTCTAATAAAAAATTTAAAGAATAATCTGTAATCTAGAATGACTCACTTCTTTTCCAACCATTTTCTTCTAAATCCACACTAGTCATATTTTCATACCCACTGAAATAGCTTTTCTCAAAACAGACAATGACATTTATTTTGGCCAAATCCAATAGCCAATTTCCTGTCCCACTTGTACCTGACCTCACAGCAGCATTTGACAAAACTAATCATTCCTCCTTTCCTAAAACACTCTCTCCTTACTTAGCTTCCACAGCCACCTGCTTTCCTGGTTTTCATACCACCTCACTGGCTGTCTCTTCTCAGTTTCCGTTGTGAAATCTGCCTCCTATTCCTGATTTCTAAATGCTGGAATATACAAGGCACCACAAATTAGTACCATTTTATACTCTCTCCTTAAGTGATGTCTAGACTTCTTTTACCCTGATTCCATACTCATATATCCACCTTCCTATCTGACAGCTCCATCTAAAAATCATTTCACACTAACATGTCCAAAACCAAAATCACAATCTATCTCCCTCATACCCTATTTGCCTGATCTCATTAATGGCACTTCCATCTATTAATTAACTGTGTAGCAAATTTAAAGATCATTCTGGATACCCTCTTAAGCTCACACCCCACATCAAAACGATTTGTAAAACCAGGCTGTTTTATCTCCAACTATATTCCAGATTTGATTATTTCTTACCATTCCCACTGCTACTAACCTAGTTCAAGCCACCATCTTTTCCTCACTTGAACTTCTGCAACAGCTTCCTAATTGATATTCGGCTTTTATTGTTGCTTCTCCAGTGGGAAAAGGCTGCTTGACATAAGATCAATCAGCATTGCTCTCCACGGCTTTCTACAGCCATCCTATTCCTTAACCAAACCCGAAAACTCCTACAAGATCTAGCCCTCCTTGCCTACTTCATGCTTATATCATACAACTCTTCCCCTCATCTGCTTCTGCAGCCAAAGTAGCCATCTTCTGTGCCTGAAACATGCCAACTCACAGACTATCTACTTGTTGCCCCTGTTACTTAGAAGGCCCTTTTCTTAGAAGTTCACAAAGATGGGTCCTTCTCTTGATCCTGTTCATAACACAAATGCCACCCTTTTTTTTTAATTTTTAAAATTTATTGATTGATTTTAAAGAGAGGAGAGAGAGACAAAGTGGGTGGACAGGAAGCATCAACTTGTAGTAGTTGCTTCTCTTATGTGCTTTGACTGCACAAGCCCAGGATTTTGAACCTGCAACTTCAGCATTCCAGGTTAACCTTCTATTCACTGTGCCACCATAGGTCAGGCACAAATGCTACCTTCTCAAAATGGCTTCCGTGACAATTCTGTTAAAGTGAGCCCAGGCACTTTGTCTTATCACTGTTTTGTTTTCTTCATAGACCTTGTTACTATTGGAAATAATCTTAAATTTACTGTCTCTCCCACTAAATATAAGATCTATGAAAATAGAAATCTTTCCTGTCTAGTTCACCAAGGTAACCACATACCCTTATTAATATTTTGAGGAATAAATGATTATCCTATAATGTTATTCCAAATAAAATATTAATGATTTTACTGTATAAAATTTGCTTTTCTGTTTTAAAGGAAATGTTAAATATTCCCTCTTTCAAATAATTGCATAAGGCTTACTTAAATTTCCAGAATCCCTAAAAGAAAAGTTAGCAGATCAAAAAATTTTGTTCAGGACTATTACCATAGTCAAGTTGGAATATTATTACTGGTTTAATTTTAAATAACTGAGATGATACAGTAAGCTTCAGACAAAATAAATTTCAGCTATAGCTAACAATAATTTTTATTTGACTAACAAACTAGTAACAATATATTAACAAAATAAAATAATTTATTTCTTTAAAAAAGTTATCTAGATTAATAGAACATTGAAGATTTACTAATTCTTTGTGACCAACAATGAATGAGTTAACAGTTGTTCATCTGTTCCCCCTACTTATACACGGGTAACTAGATAAAATCAAAAAAGAAAAACTGTAATTCTTGCCCAATTTCAATTCCTAAGAATTGTTTATTTTCTAAAAATGCCCAAAAGTGCTATTATGGCAATGCTAGAAAACACATTAAATCAAACACTTGACATTTTCCAGTCAAAAATAAACTTTTTTTCTAAAAAAAAGTCCCAAATAGTACTGGCCACACAAAACAGGTCAGAAAAAAAGATTAAGCTTCTTCAGTAAAAGAATACCTCCTTTATATATAGTTTCAAATGACTCAGAATGTAAATCTAAAGTATTAAGTCCAATGTATATGGACTATCATAATGATTCTCTGATTTATGTAACTTTAAGAAAGGTATTTAGTTTGGGCGGAGGAAACTGTATAAAATCATATCATTGTTCCTATCATTTCCCTGTGTCAGCTCGTTTGTATAAAACATTGTTGCCTGGGGAGATCCAAGATGGCAGCAGAGTAGGTGGAAGCTATACTCACCTCCTCCCAGGACCAAACTGGAATGCAACTACATTATCAAAGAATTATCCGGGATAACCAACTGAAACTAACTGAAAAGAAGTCCTATAACCAAAGATTTACAGAAAAAGCCACACTGAGATTGGTACAAGGGGTGAAGATGTGAAAAGGGCTGGCCCTGATCCTACAGGGTGATGGCTGTGGTTCCAGAGAGATACCTTAGCTGCAGGGGGTTTCCTTGAGAGGTGTTGGGTCTAAACCCCAACTGGGCTCCCCAACCCAGAGTACCAGAGCTGGGGAGAGGCACCCACATAGCGCTTGGCTTTGAAAAGCAGTGGTGTTTCTGTCCACCAAGGAGAGATGGGAGTCTGCTAGAGACACAGCACACTCTTAAAGAGCCAACACACAAAACTTCGTTCACAGCCACTCACCCTGGTCTCCAGCAAAGGAAGGGTAGAGCGGAACTCATATGATGAGTCTGAGGTCTAGGGCTCTGGGGAGAAAGCTGAAGGGACAGCCACAAGGATCCTGTGCTGAGTCCTTTTCCCTTATCACAGAAATTATCTTTTTTTAATTGAATTTATTGGGGTGACACTGGTTAACTTAATTATACAGGTTTCAGGCGCTCTATTCTGTAACACATTTCTGTACACTGCATTGTGTGTTCACTCCCCCAAGTCGAGTCTTTGTCTACCACTATGTATCCCCTCTGTGCCCTCCCTCCACCTCCTGACACCTTCTTTCTTGGGTGGACCTTTCCCTCTGTGTGGTATTTATGAACCTGGGGGAAAGCAAGAGCCCTATCGACTGGACTTCCTGTTACCCTGCCCTGGGGAGCTTGTGCCCTGCCGAGGAGTCAGCTGACGTGGCCAGGGCATAGCGGTCTGGACAGACTGAGGGGATGTCAGTGACTTAGTCATGTGGCTTTGGTGCAGGGGCCATTCCTTCCACTTTTCTGTGAACCTGACTACACTTCTCTCTCAGAGGAGATCTGCTAGCACCAACCTCTAGGCTTCTGACAGACCCACCCTCCCTCTAGGCTCTGATCTAT
Source organism: Saccopteryx bilineata (assembly GCF_036850765.1). NCBI lineage: Eukaryota > Metazoa > Chordata > Mammalia > Chiroptera > Emballonuridae > Saccopteryx > Saccopteryx bilineata. Next base: position 52,677,659 of record NC_089490.1, read on the forward strand.
AGGCCCCACCTGCTTGACTTCCTGGGGACCCACCTTGCCCAGGGGCAAAATCCAGGACAGACTGATCTGGCAGGGGGGCATACCCCCTCCACTCCCCTAAGTCTTTAGTGCAGGCACCTCTCCCTCGTGGGAGATGCACTAACTCTATCCTCCCAATCTGCGGCAGCCCCACAGAGTTTAGCTCCATCTCCTCCTGGCAGAATCTGAGATAGACTGAGCTGTGTGGCTCTAGAACAGGGGCCACTTTTCCCTCACAAGTGCAACTAGGGCAGAGCTGTCCCTTTACATGGCCAAATCTTGGTCTGTTTGTTCCTGATAAACTGCTGACCTCACCCTAACAACTCCAAGACCCCACGACAACACAAAAGTATAAGAGAACCCTGCAGGTTGCAGCTAGACTTTGTATATCCAGGTCCATCAGCTGAGTGGCCTTAAGTAACAAACAATTTTCAGATGGATTTAACTGATACCTTCAGAGCATTTCACCCCAAAGCCAGAGCATTTCACCCCAAAGCAGGAGAATATACATTCTTTTCAAGTGTACATAGAACACAGTCTAAGGCAGTCCACATGTTAGGACACAAAACAAGTCTCAATAAATTTAAGAAGACTAAAATCACATCAAGCATCTTCTCTGACCATATGGTATGAAACTGGAAATTAATCACAAGAAACAAACTGAAAAACACACAAAAACATGGAGGCCAAACAATGTGTTGCTAAAAGATAAAAGGGTTAACAATGAAATCAAATAAGGAATCAAAAGATACTTCGAAACAAATGAAAATGAGAACACAACAACCCAAATTCTCTGAGACACAGCAAAAGAATTCCAAAGAGGGAAATTCAGAACACTGTAGGCCTATCTCAAGAAACAAGAAAAATAGCAAATAAACAATCTAAGTTTACACTTAAAGGACCTCAGAAAAGAACAAAGCCCAAAGTGAATAGAAGGAAGGAAATAATAAAGATCAGAGCAGAAATAAATAAAATAGTCTAAAAAAAAATTAATGAAACCAAAAACTGATTCTTTGAAAAGATAAATAAGATTGACAATCTTTTAACCAGTCATCAAGAAAATAAGAGGACCCAAATAAATAAAATCAGAAATGAAAGAGAATAACTGACACCAAAGAAATATAAAGGATTGTAAGAAAATATTACAAACAACTACATGCCAACAAATTGGACAATCTGGACAAAATGGGTAAATTCCTAGAAACAAACATACAAGCTTCAAAAACTATATCAGGAAGAATCAGAGAATCTGGACAGAAAAATACATCTAGTGAAACTGAAGCAGAAAATAAAACAAAAACCCCTCCAAAAACCAGAAAGTCCTGGACCAGATGGCTTCAAAGAAGAACTAACACCTATGTTTCCCAAACTATCCCCCCAAATTCAAGAAGCGTGAAGATTCCTAAGCGCATTTTATGAGGCCAGCATTATTCTAAATCCAAAACCAGATAAAGACATGACAAAGAAACATGTTCCTGACAAACACAGATGGTAAAATTCTCCATAAAAGATTAGCAAACCAGATCCAGGAATATATTAAAAAGATCATTCACCATGATCAAGTAGGATTTACTCTGGAATGCAAGGTTGGTACAATATCTGCAAATCAATATATGTGATACACCACATAAACAAAACGAAGGATAAAAACCACATGATCAGATGTAGTTTCTAATTCTGATTATACTCAGTCATTCTGAAGGACACTAATTAGATTGACAGGGTCCTACATGTGGGCTTTGGAACTAGAGTCTATTTAACAATAATATGCCTGAGAACAGTGGTACTAAGTAAGGCAACTTTTGTAAGCTTAACAATGTATCCTAATGGTCTTTATAGGACCACTGCTGATTTTTTTTAAAGGTAGTTACTATTAAGTGGTGAAATTTTGTAAATAAATCATAATACAAAATAGTTACCGCCCAGAACTGGGTATTCTTTGTACAACGTCAAATATCTTGCAAAATACAAATTAGGAATAAAAATGTTCCATATGATACATGTATAAATTCTTAAGATTTCATCTTGTACAGTAAAATATGTTGGTATATGACTTTCCTTATTAATTTTTAAATGATTGGATAAATTTTTTAAATTAAAAAAAACAAAGAAAAAAAAACACATGATCATATCAATTGATGAGAAAAAAAAATTTCATAAAATCCAGCACCCATTTACAATAAAAACTCACCGCAAAGTGGGAATGGAAGAAAGATATCTCAACATAGTAAAGGCCACATATAACAAACTCAAAGCCAACATCATAATCAATAGGCAAAAACTACAAGTTGCGATCAGGACAGGGATATCTGCTTTCACCACTTTTATTCAACATCATACTGGAAGTCCTAGTCACAACAATCAGACAAAAAGAAGAAATAAAAGGCATCCAAATTGGAAAGGAATTAAAATGTCATTATTTACAAATGACAGGATACTATGATATATAAAGAGAACCCTACAAATTCCACCAAAAAACTACTAGAACTGATAAATGAAGTCAGTAAAGTAGCAGGATACAAAATATATATCCAGAAATCAGTTGCATTTTCATATACCAATAATGAACTATAGGAGAAGGAAGCTAAGAAAACAATCCCATTCACAATTGCACCAAAAAAAATATCTACAGATAAATTTAAACAAGGATGCAAAACACCTGTATTTGGAAAATTATGAGACATTGAAGAAAGAAATTAAAAATACAAATAAGTGGAAGCATATACTGTGTTCACGGATAGGAAAAAATAACATTAAAATGTTCCTACTACTCAAAGCAATCTGTAGATTCAACGCAATTCCTATCAAGGTACCAATGGCATATATCACAGAACTAAAACAGATATTTCAAATATTTATATGGAAACAAAAAAGACCCCAAATAGCCACAGCAATCTTGAGAAAGAAGAAAATTGAAGGAATCATGCTACTGTATAGTTTGCTGTCAAACTATACAGCAAGGACACATCAATCAAAACAGCATGTACTGGCATAAAAACAGACTTATTTACAGATCAATGGGACAGAATAAAGAGCCCAGAAATAAACCAGTGCCTTTACAGTCAATTAATATTTGACAAAGAAGGCAAAAACATACAAAGGTATAAAGACAGTCTATTCAATAAATGGTTTTGGGAAAACTAGAGAGATATGTACAAAAAATAAACTTATTCTTACACCATATACAAGAATAAATTCAAAATGGATTAAACACTTAAATATTAGACTCAAAACCATAAAAATTCTAGAAGAAACATACACAGTAAAAGTCTCGGACATTTCTCATAACAGTATTTTTTCTGATATGTCTCCTCCTGCAAGAGAAACAAAAGAAAAAATAAACAAATGGGACTACATCAAACTGAAAAGTTTTTGCACAGCAAAGGAAGCCATTAACAAAATGAAAAGACAACCAACTGAATGAGAGAACATATTTGCCAAAGGTACATCTGATAAAGGTTTAGTATCCAAAATATATGAAGAACTGATACTTCTCAACACCAAAAAAAACAATCCTAAGGTAAAAAAAAAAAAACCTAAACAACTAAGGTAGGGTAACTAGAGATACAGAGTGCAGATATAAGAGATGGGCAAAGAACCTGAATAGACACTTCTCCAAAGAGGGCAGATGGCCAATAGACATATGAAGAAATGCTCGACATCACTGATCAAAGAAATAAAATCACAATGAGATATCACCTCATACCAGTCAGAATGGCGCTCATCAATAAGTCAACAAACAACAAGTGTTGGCAAGAATGTGGAGAAAAGGGAACCCTCGTGCACCGTTGGTGGGAATGCAGACTGGTGCAGCCGCCTTGGGAAGCGGTACGGGGGCTGGAGGAGGCAGAAGTGGGTAAAGGGAAGCTAAGGGGTGATGGAAGGAGACTTGACTTTGAGTGGTGAACACACAATGCAATATACAGATGACGTATTATAAAATTGTTCACTTGAAACCTACTTAAGTTTATTAACCAATGTAACCCCAATAAATTCAATAAAAATTTAATAGAAAAAACAAACAAAAAAACTGCTGCTTGGCTATTTCTGCTGCCAGCAAAAGAGCTCATACTAGATGAGAATAATACAAATGAACTGAGAGAAAAGTTAAATAAGGAGATTTCTCACCACATGAAGAAAAATAACTAAAGATAAAGCTAGAAACAATATTGCTGCATTAAAACTGCAACTGCTTCTCTCCTACAAAGGAGAAAAATGACTGAAACAAATAAAACCAAGTAAATTTTTCCATTCCTCTATTTACATGTTCCAGGATATTCCTAAAGCATCTTCTTATCCTACTTTTATTTACACAACACCTACTCTTGCTTAAAAATCAAGATTATAAAAAAAAAAATCAAGGTTATGCTTAGATTTCAAGTATGGTTTCCTAGATTTCAGTCAGATCACAGTAAATGCTAGAGTTAAAATTTACGGGATAATCAGGTTCTCTTAAACAGCATTTTAAAACAATGGGTCAAATTAAACCATTTTTAAATTTTTTTTATTAATTTTAATTTATTGTGTTAACATGGATTCAAGTGTCCCACTGAATATAATACCCTCAGCCCCCACCCCGTGTCCCTATTTACACCCTCTTTGTCCCTCTCCCCCTAACTTCCTCCCCTTCCCCTCTGGGATTTGCTGTCCTGTTATCTGTATCTCTGTGTTATGTATATGTAATTTCACTAATCCTTTCATCTTCTCTGATCCCATCTCCTCATCCCTCTTTCCTCTGACAGCTGTCTTCTGGTCCCTGTGACCCCACCTCTGCCTCTATTCCATTCCTCAGTTCACTTTGTTCATTAGATTCCACAAATAAGTGAGATCATATGATATTTTTCTTTCTCTGCCTGGCTTATTTCACTTAGCATAATAATCTCCAGGTCCATCCATGCCATAGCAAACGTTAAGGCTTCCTTCTTTTTCATGGCCACGTAGTATTCCATTGTATGTATGTAAGCCATCCTAATTTACAACACATATTTCTAAAGTTTAGTCAGTCAAATGAAAACATCACAGAGTATTCTTTAATTCATAAGGCATTTACTGAACATCTACTAAGTGTCAGGCACTGAACTGTGGATGGAGCTGGACAGAGAAAAATAAGTAAGACACAAGTGGTCCCCCAACTTTAAGGAACTCATAGCCAAGCGGAGAAACGTTAACACAAGAGTGTAAGTACTATTAATAAAGGGAAGTAAAGGAGGCTAAGTAAATGGAAAATAAGACTGGAGAACAGAAGGGAGTTTGGAAAGCTTTCCAGGGGCAATAATGCCTAAAATGAGTCTTGAGGTACTAGAAGAGATTAAGTACAAGTATGACGTAGGTTGTATGTTTGCATTTTAGGGGGGTAAGATGGTAAATAAGGTTAGTAAAAGTAGACAGTTGGTGAGGGAAGACCCTATTTCAATAAGAGGAAGCAGCATGTGCGAAAGTAGAAGGCATGAAGCTGCTGGCTTCTAAGTAATCAAGGCCCTGCTGATTGTATCTAAGCAGGAATGTGGCTTCATCTCTGGTCTACTCTGGGAGTCACTGCCTCAGATTACTCAACACACTTGGGCAAGCCTTTTACTCAGCCATGCAAGAGAGATTTCAGTCTCTAAACACTAATGTTCTCTTCTCACATTTCCCAGGCTCATGTGTAAGTTAATTTCCACAGTAGGACAGTGAGGTCGGAAGGAGGGTGAGGACTGTGAAAACCCGGGAGGGCACGCTCTGGTGCATGGAGCCCACAGCACCACCAGCTCGTGTGACTGTGGCTGCAATGAGTTCCACAGCAGCCCTTCTGTCAGTACCTGCAAATGGTGGATGGCTTGCTATTTGCCAGGTGATGTGACAACAGGCATTGGTTTACTTCCCAGCACACACCATGGCATATAATTAAACTGCAAATATATAGTTTACAACTGTGCTGTCCAATATAGAAACTACTGAGCACTTGAAATGTAGCTAGTCAGAACTGAGATATGCTATAAGTGTAAAAAACATGGGATTTTGAAAACTCAGTACATACAAAAGAACATAAAATACCTCATTATTGCCTGACCTGTGGTGGCACAGTGGATGAAGCATCAACCTGGAAATGCTGAGGTCGCCGGTTCAAAACCCTGGGCTTGCCTGGTCAAGGCACATATGGGAGTTGATGCTTCCAGCTCCTCCCCCCTTCTTTCTCTCTGTTTCTCTCTCTCCCTCTCTCTCTCCTCTCCAAAAATGAATAAATAAAATTAAAAAAAAAAAGAAAAAAAAATACCTCTTTATTAATCTCTTTTACATTTGTTACAATGGCGAAACAGCATTTTGGATATTTTGAGTTAAATAAAATATATTAAAATTAATTTTACCTGTTTGTGTTTTCTTGTGTGGCAATTGAAAAAAATGCTATGTGCAAGCATAAATTATGTTTATGGTTCACACTATATTTCTATTGGACAATGCTGGTTTAGAATGACTGCACTGGCTGGGAGGTAATGGTAAAGCAATACTAAGTGGAAGAAACCATTACAAGGATCTTTATTTCATATTAAGAAGTTGGTTGGAAACAAAGGAGCTTCTGTAGGAATAAAATGATCAGATCTGACATTAAGATCCATCTCCAACCCAAGAACTAGAAGGCAAAAAGGCCAAAAAAAGAAGACCAGCTGGTGTTGAAATGAAGTGCCTAGAATAGTGGATTAAACTAAGGTAGGGTAACTAGAGATATAGAGTGCAGAACTGATTCAGAACTATTTATCAAGTAAAATAAATTGGACCTGGTGATGGGTTTTATGTAGAGTATAAGAATAGTGAGCAGAACCTAAATGAATTCCAAAGAGTGGGGCTTCCAAAATTGGGTGACTATGATACCATTCAATAGGACAAGCTTGGTGACGATGGGTTCACTATCAGGCATAGTGAGTTTTCCTGTGGGAAATTTATACGGAAATACCAAAAATTAGCTACATAAATTTGGAGCCAATCCAAGAGTTCCTAGAGAGAAAAAAAAAATTGAGAGTTCATTAATACAAAATAGATAGTGGAAACCAACACTACCAAAAGCCTGAGGATCAACACAACCAAGGAAAATAGTGAAGGGATGCAGAAGACTGAATTATGAGGAAACAGTAATGAAATGATGGGTAGAGTAGGATTCTACTACTAAGAAGATGAACCATGACAGGCCGGAGAAGAGCCAGGACAAAGGGTAGCATCTCTACCATAATGAACTTTTACTGTGTCTTAGAGAATTTACAGTTCCATGATTATTTACTCTGACAAAAAAACAAACAGAAAAAAACCTTCCAGAGTCACCTACTACTTTTTGATATTTGAAATAACACTTTAACAACTTAGAAAATCAAAACAAACCAATATTTCCTATTTTGCAATTGATAAACATACAAGTCAACATGCAATTTAGATTAGTATAAAATTCAAATGAGGAACTACAACTTCAAAAAATACAGATTAGCCCTGGCCGGTTGGCTCAGCGGTAGAGCGTCGGCCTAGCGTGCGGAGGACCCGGGTTCGATTCCCGGCCAGGGCACACAGAAGCGCCCATTTGCTTCTCCACCCCTCCGCCGCGCTTTCCTCTCTGTCTCTCTCGTCCCCTCCCGCAGCCAAGGCTCCATTGGAGCAAAGATGGCCCGGGCGCTGGGGATGGCTCTGTGGCCTCTGCCTCAGGCGCTAGAGTAGCTCTGGTTACAACATGGCGACGCCCAGGATGGGCAGAGCATCGCCCCCTGGTGGGCAGAGCGTCGCCCCTGGTGGGCTAGCCGGGTGGATCCCGGTCGGGCGCATGCGGGAGTCTGTCTGACTGTCTCTCCCCGTTTCCAGCTTCAGAAAAATACAAAAAAAAAAAAAAAAAATACAGATTAAAATAACAACCATGCTAAACAAAAAGAGAAAATAATCTTTAGAACCATACCATTTTTCAGTTGTACGGTTTTCCAAATACATGTAACCTCCACCCACCAAAAGAAAATCATTTTTTAGGTGACCTTTGATCCCAAAGAGATATTTATCTGTTTTTAACCTGAATCTGAAGATAAAGGATAGCCATAAACATGTATGTGCCCAACTGTATTTTCCTAGTGATAGTGTGGGGCAGATGTGTTAGGCTTGCTCGCGGATTTACTGGCTGCAAGCTCTTTGCTTGATTAGTGCACTAGTCAGTGGCAGAGGCACCTGTGCACAGCCTATATAAGGCTGTGGGTGCTTCCCTTGGGCGATGATTCTCCCAGATCGCTCTTTCGCAACTATGAGTTGTGGTTTTCCTTGCTCCCTTACCCTTACTGCGAATATCAGATTTCCTTTTGTTTATTAGCTCTTGCTCTTTTGTTTATTTGCTGGCCTATCTTTGCGAGCCTCTGATAAACAGGTATGGACTGACACTTTCTGGCTCCCCAGTTTCTCTACCATCTGCCCGAATCCAATGTGTACGTGCCTGGCCATGGTGACCGGCATTACATCTGGCATAATGGGCAGGGTTCAGAGCAGATGAGTATGGGGCTGCCGACACCCATGAAGGGTGAAGTAGAGGAGTGGTTGCTGTTCTCCAGCATATGGTTCCTCATGTCTGTCCTTTTGGGGACTATGGGGTGGCTAGTTTTCACAGCCCTGCGAGGCAGCCTGAGGTTGAAAGCTCCAGGGTGAGCTGAGGAGCAAGCGGCAACAACGGCACAAGCTGGAACAGTCACTGGAGAAAGAGCTGCAGATTTGAGAATTGTAATTAAGACTGCAGGCTGAGAACCAGTGACTGCGTGAACTGGAGTCAGCACTGGAGAGGGGCCAAGTGGACAGCCATAGCCTTCCATCCAGCCACTGACACTATTTGGACACAGGTGGGTGTCCAGTTAACTCCCTGGGCAACCAGCACCTGGCCACCTAAGGCAGAAGTGTATTATCCCTTGAGTGCTCAGGGAGACAGCATTATGAAGGGCACCTTTGTAATTTCTTTATGGCCAATAATGAGTTCTCCCATTTTGCTGCACATGGAACCAGTAGAGAGCCTGGTGCGCAGGCCAGTAAGGTTTGGTATGCTCGCCCAGGACGGCCTCTGGTACCTGCTGCTGTGCTGTCTGCAGACAGAACTTTGTCCTGTATTCTGCCAGAAGGGAAAGATTAGCCTCTCGGTACCACTGACCACTCTATCATTTCACCCATAGCTGTGTTTGTAATTCTGTTGCTGTAGACTGTACTGTTTTAGTTTTTGTAATGTATCTCACTCCTCGCACAGGGACCAGCGGGGAAGAAACCTGTCGCATAGATTATGATATGAGCAACCCTAAAGGGGTGAAATGTGGGGCAGCTATGTTGCTAGGCTGGCTCATGGGTTTACCAGCATTTTGCTTGATTAGCCGTAAGCACATGGCAGAGGCCCTGGGTGCTGCCCCTGGGCAGCGATTCTCCCAGATCACTCTCGCACCACCCTGAGGAGCAGTTTCCTTGCTCCCTTGCCCTCACTGCAAATAGCAGATTTCCCTTTGTTTAATAGCTCTTTCCCTTTTCTAACTTTTGTTGTTTATTTGCTCACCTATCTGTGCGAGCCTCCAACAAATGGGTATAGCCCAACACTTTCTGGCTCCACAGTTTCTCTACCCTCTGTTCGAATCCAATGTGGACGGGCCTGGCCTCCGCCACCAGCATTACAGATAGGAATCAAAACTTTCTCCAGACTTTGGGGGGGGGGGGGGCAAAAAGGGGGCCAAGACAAAATAGATTAAGAAAATCAGTCAGTGCAGCCCCATCAAATAGTTCACACAAACCAAACTCCAGTAACAAATCCATTTTAACTAAACTACCCAAGTTTTTTCATTTACTCAAGTATAGGTACTCCCTTCCCTACATCCTTCTGAACAACCCTGCCCCAACTCCTCCTCATTTCCCAACCCCGCATCTGTCAGCCTCCCCTCCTCCCCTGCCCTCTCCCAGCTGCGAACACTTCACTTGTTTTCCTAAGACTTGCTTCTCCCCACGTCCCCAAATCCTCCCGCATCCCTAATCCTTTCATCCTTCCCGCTTCATCAACGCCACCCGCACACTCCCATACACCAAAGCCGCACCGACGGCTCCTCCACGCCCCAGTCCCACCACGTACCCCGCCAATTCCCCGCTGGCTCCACGCCCACCCCAGAGCCCACCCCCGACAGCCCAGCTGGGCCTCAGTGACCACGCGGCGGCCCGCCCCCTTGCCTTCTCTCTATGCACCAAACTCCTCTCCGGAGCCCCGCCGCCTAAGGGAGGGGGGGGAGCGCCTGGCTCCGGCGGAAGCTACGGAGTCGGAGGGGCGGATGCCAAGGTAGCGGGGGAGCGAGAAGTTTGAACACAGGATTGGAGTAGGGGCCGCGGGCAACTCTCGGGAGGCAGCCGCGTTGCGACTGCGGCTCCAAGGTAACGGAGGCGGAGGCCTGCATTCCACTGTGGCCGCAGCCAATGAGCCGTGGCCAATGATGCCCGCCCCCATCTCCCATTGGCCTCTGTCGCCACGCGGCCCTTTCTATTGGATTCCATAGAACTGGAAGACAGGACAATGACTACAGGAGAAGGCGGCCATTGGTTGGCTGCTCTAACTGTAGCGGTGACAGAAAACGGAAATCTTTAGCGCTGAAGCTCAGCGAAGCTCTCCTGCGGCCCTTTAAACTGTGCCGAGTGTGGCGCGACCTCAGAGCGTCCTGGGCCTCGGGTGGTGGGAACGGGATCACGCGCGCGAAGGGGACAGGGGCTGCATGCTTTGCAGGGATTGGAGACTGTGTAATTGAAAGCATGAACAATTGTCTCCAATCCCTTTTTTGAAAACCGACTGGTTTTAAATTAGGAGGAAGTTAAAAGTACTCCTTACTAGTACTAGCTAGTTACCTCTTGGTTTCAGCCCTGAAGTTGCCGATTTTTCAGGAGGATGTGGAGTTAGTGCACTAAAGCTCCTGCCTCGAGATCATGGCCTTCGCAAATCACCAGCGCGCGGTGAATTTAGTTTGAAAGTGGTTTTTAGGTTTTGAACTGGGTTTGAGATGGAATGACATTACAAACATTTGCACACAAATATTTGGAAACATCTGTGGTGCATGTCAGTGACCTATTGAGAGCTGTTGTATTGGCATATTTCTCCCTTTTAAAAATGACTCATTAAACGGCAATCATTGCAGAAGTAAGGAAGGTAAAAAGAGAATTGTATCTTCGGTGAAGGTTACGTTAAGCCTTTCTAAACCTTCTGATTATCAAGATGGTTGGAACAGCGTACTCCGTTTTTTCGCCATTGTTAGTTTCTTGAGAGCTGGGTTTTACCTCCATCGGAAGAGACATCCATTAAAGCAAATGCGTTCTAATCAGTCTTCTGACCGTGAATTATTGTAATTCCATTTCTTGCTTGACTTCGTTTCCCCAACTTTGCTCTACTTCAGAGCTTTAATTTTATACTGTCAGTGTATTTTACTTTAAGTTTCAGACTAACCCACGGAAACAAAACCGTAATTAAAGATAATTTTCTGTAAAAGATAGCAATCATCTGTTAGTGAAAAATAAATGAGTCATCCCTTAAACTGCTCTGAAACATCTTTTCATCAGTTTGTGCAGATCTGCTAATGCTCTTCCTCAAAATAGCTCACTGGTTTATAACTCCGTTAGAATTAGTTTAATATACGCATCAGTGGATTACTTTTAAAGAGGTTGCTATAAAAAGTCTTTCGAAACGTGAAAAAACAAAAGTCCTCAGAATCAAATAAGGGTTGTTAACATTCAAGCACAGCTGTGAATTAAACTAATTTATTCACTCACATTATAATCTCGTTCCATCTTCACTGAGAATACCAGACAGATATTGTTACTCATCATTATACCTGAGTAAACAGATTCAGAGAGGTTAAAGAATCTACCACAAGATACTGAAGTAGTGATAGGGCCAAGATTCAAGCTTACTTCTGCTCAATTCCAGGGTTCAAATTTGATGGCTTTAATGTGTTTCTCCTAACAGGTTAATAGAGTTAATAGAGCAAGAAAAGTATTTAAAAGGTCTGGAGTTTCCAAAACATTGTCATTGTATGTAACATGTTTTCAAGAGCTTTTCAATGTGCAGTTTCATTCACGCTATCATATTCGGAATAACAGTTACTATCAACTTATTTGGGCCCTTGCTGGTTGGCTCAGTGGACAGAGCCTAGGCCCAGCATGTGGATGTCCTGGGCTCAATTCCCAGTCAGGGCACACAAGAGAAGTGACCGTCTGCTTCTCTCTCCCTCCCTCCTTCTCTCCTTTCTCTCCTTTTCCCCCTATGACAGGCAGTGAATCAATTTGGTTTGAGCATCAGCCCCAGACAGGGATAGTGGGTGGGTCACGGTCCAGGTGCCTGTGAGTCTGTCTCACTGTATACACTCCTCTCACTTAAAAAAAAAATGGTTATGCAAAATTAAAGGTAAGTTTCAGGTTTTTGTATGATTTCACATGGTTTTAATAGAATTTTCTAAGATTATAGCATTTGCCATTTTATTTCATTATATACCACACAAGATTCAGTTTTTCAGAAAAAAAGGAAGCCAATAAAACTACATTTTTATATTATTGTCACTTGAAATTATATTCAACAGAAATCAAGTTTAATTTTTTTTAAAGATTATATTTATGAAAAAAATTATACTAATAATCATTAAGCACTTTGGAGTTGTTTTTTGGGGTTTTTTTTTTTTTTTTTTTTGCATTTTTTCCGAAGCTGGAAACAGGGAGGCAATCAGACAGACTCCCGCATGCGCCTGACCGGGATCCACCCGGCATGCCCACCAGGGGGCGATGCTCTGCCTAGCACCTGAGGCAGAGGCCACAGAACCATCCTCAGCGCCCAGGCCATCTTTGCTCCAATGCAGCCTCGGCTGCAGGAGGGGAAGAGAGAGACAGAGAGGAAGGAGAGGGGGAGGGGTGGAGAAGCTAATGGGCGCTTCTCCTGTGTGCCCTGGCCGGGAATTGAACCCAGGAGTCCTGCACGCCAGGCCAACGCTCTACCACTGAGCCAACCGGCCAGGGCCAAGCACTTTGGAGTTTTATTTTCAATATTCCTGGGCTTACATTTATATTTTAATGTCACCAGGTTTGTTATATTGCTAACTAAATGTTTATTTTCTACAGAATTTTGCCTCATTTTATGCTATGTAGCAGATACATATAATATTAAAATTTTCCTAGAAATGGCTTACCAACATAATTATTTCTATTTTACATATGGGAAAACTAAAGAGTTTGAACAATTTGTTAGAAGTTTCATAACATTAGTAGGCAAAGTAATAAGTAGAATTTCCAATTGTAGACAATCCAGAAATTACAATGATTATAATGTAAAAGGAACATGCTATAAATAACCATATATTGAAAAGCACACTAGTATAATTATCCTTAGCTAATATTCACATGTTCATTTATTACCATTCTTAAAAAAAGAAAAAGTACTGTCATAATTTTATATATTTATTCTAGATATGTGATAAGTAATACAAAATTCAAAAATTTTAAGTCTAAGTAGTTGGTGTCCATATTGCTAGAAAATTTTAAACTTAACAATAATTTCCAGATAAGTAGTAGGTTATCAGCATACAATAACTTTTAAACAGTATCTAATATGTGAGGTGTCTAAAAGGGAAAACTTGAGTTGGGTGTAAAGAACAATAAAATTAGAGACACAGAACGTGGTCTGTTATAACAAGTTTAGTCTAATTGTTATTTGCCTTTGCAATATGGAAAACTGATACCTTTTGATTATTGTTCTACTTTTAAGAGAAAAATGTTTTTTGGTCATTTGATAATTTTTTTTTAAAGATTGATTTTAGAGGGAGGAGAGAGAGAGTAAGAGAGGCAAAGAGAAAAGCGTGGGGAGGGATGTAAGAATCGGCTCGCAGCCACGGTCTTGCCTGTGCCTTGACTGGGAAAGCCCAGGCCTGTGAGTCAGCGACCTCAGCGTTCTAGGTCAACGCTTTTACCCACTGCACCACCACAGGTCAGGGTCCTCTGGTGAGATTTACAAGTTATTAATTTTGTTACTGAAAAAAGAAAATTATTGAGATGTGTACTACTGTAGTATTTTTCTTTCATAATTAGTAATTCATTAACAGTATCTCAATTTCATGGAGTTTATTTGAATTTTCAGGGCTTTTGCTATTGTTTTACACAAGAAGAACTAAACCAAAAGTTGGGTTGAGCAAGTTTTTAATAGGTGTTTTCAGATTATGTTACTTTACAATTACATCTTAAAGGAAATTGACTGACAGATGAAATGCCATCTCAGTAGGGAAGCATTGAAGGAAACCATAACTCTATTTGTATTCATATTGTTAGATTTGAAAGGGAGAATAATTGCCTGTACTCAACTGAAAATAATCCACAGAAGATTCTGTTAAGATTAGTGTCTACATTTTAAATTTATAATAACTATGCTAGGTAAAGAAAAAGTGTTGTTACTACTTTGGAGTTCTAGCATAATAAAATAGCCATCTATTTCTCCAGTGAAAACAGGAAAATAGCATGGCAGAATTACAATGGAAAATTTCTAAGTTAGAAACTTTTGTTCATTCATTAAATCTAGTGGTGAGATTCAATGAGTTCTTTGCTCTAAAGACTGTTTTAAGTACAAAACGATATACCGAGAGGTAGTTTATTATTTTATGCATTTAATACTTAAATAAGAATAATAAAAGAGGTACACAAAACTAAATTATTGCATAAGAAAGAACTTTAAAATATTAATGAAAAAATATTAACTAATACCAGGCAAAAAATAATAAAATTATTAAGATATTTCCATATTGCTTCTTGAATAGCATCCTCACTTGCAATTTTTTTCACCTCTGGACAGAATGAACATTCCTACAGGCGCTTAGAATACTCTGTTGCACAAATTAACTTTATAAAAAGAGTAAGGAGGCCCTGGCCAGCTAGCTCATCAGCATCGGCCGGGCGTGTGGAAATCCCGGGTTTGATTCCCAGCCAGGGCACACAGGAGAAGCGCCCATTTGCTTCTCCACCCCTTTCCCTTTCCTTTCTTTCTATCTCTCTCTCTTCCCCTCCTGCAGCCAAGGCTCCAGTGGAGCAAAGTTGGCCCAGGCACTCAGGATGGCTCCATGGCCTCTGCCTCAGGCACTAGAATGGCTCTGGTTGCAGTGGAACAACACCCCAGATGGGCGGAGCATCGCCCCCTGGTGGGCATGCCCGGTGGATCCCAGTCAGGCACATGCAGGAGTCTATCTCCGTGCCTCCCGGCTTCTCACTTCAGGAAAAAGAAAAAAGAAAAAAAAAGTAAGAAATGTAAACCTGCGATTTCCACTTTGGGCCGCTGCCCAGGGGCCCACCTTAGAGAGAATCCTGATTACAAGTGCCATTTTAACAACTGGTTCACCGAAGTCAACAAAAATTAGATATTGGTTTTGCCGAACTGGTGAGAACCAGCTGAATCTCATCACTGATGAAATCCATATTGAGTATTAATTAGGTACCTTCACGGAATATAGAAATAAAAAATAAAGTTCTTGCTCACTGTCTAATGAACAAGAAAGATGAGTTTGTCTGATTGCAGGTACTGTGTAAAAAGGGTGACTATATAGGTATGTCAGGGGTGGTTAGGGGACTTGGAGGGGGACTCAATTCAGCCTAGTGGCTTAGATATGGTTCCCAGAGGAAGTAACTCTTGACTTAGAGTTCATGTTACATAAAAAGTAACCAGAATTAGGAAGATATACAAGATAGAAACAAATCACTATATACCCAGGCATTAGCTAGGCGGGACAAATGGTTTAGTAAAACATAAGAGAAAGCATGGTGGGGAAAGGTGGGTGGCACACTAGGAGAGGGAGTTGCCAGAGATATGGCTGGAGAGGAGGCAAAGGCTAGATGTTTAAATACATCTTTAAGAAGCTTATATTTAATCTCCTTACTACAAGTAGTTATTGATGAATTGAACAGCAGAATGATATGATTGATCAGCATTACATGATCCAGTAACACCATGTAGGGTGAGACTACAAGCAGAAAGGTCATCCAAGATCTTTTCAAGAAGAACCAACCAGTAACTTAAGACAGAAATGAGGAAGGTTTGAGTCAACTGATATCAACTGAGCACCTTCTATTCCTGACCCTGCCGTTGTAGATTTACATACTCCTTTTAATCCTTGCTATAACCCATTTGCATCCTTACTACAACTCTGTGATATAGTATTATCTTTATTATTATTATTATTATTATTTTGCCACAAGTGAAATCTGCAGAGGCCCAGTGCTTTGCCCAAGGTTACAGTGAGGAATAAGAGAGTGAGGATTTAAACCCTTGCTTTACTCCAGCACATGGGCTTTCAACCCCATTTTTTTTTAACAGAGAGAGAGAGTCAGAGATGGATAGACAGGGACAGACAGACAGGAATGAAGAGAGATGAAAAGCATCAATCATCAGTTTTTTGTTGCAACACCTTAGTTGTTCATTGATTGCTTTCTCATATGTGCCTTGACTGCGGGCCTTCAGCAGACCGAGTAACCCCTTGCTTGAGCCAGCAACCCTGAGTCCAAGCTGGTGAGCTTTGCTCAAAGCAGGTGAGCCCATGCTCAAGCTGGCAACCTCAGGGTCTCGAACCTGGCTCCTCTGCATCCCAGTCCAACGTTCTATCCACTGCACCACCGCCTGGTCAGGCTCAACCCCATTTTTTTAAACTGTGATTGTAACTCATTAATGGATCATCCAATCAATTTATGGTTTATGATCACATTTTTTAAAACAGATGTACCTGTAGAGTAGAGCAGAAAGTATCAGAGTACATGGTATACAGAAAGGATAAATATCATTTTATGAAAATTTTGTTTGTTATCTTTATATATATGTAATATGTTTATTTTTTTACTATGGCTCAAAGTAAAAAAATACACATTTAAAAATAACTATATTGCCCTGGCCGGTTGGCTCAGTGGTAGAGCGTCAGCCTGGCATGCGGAAGTCTCGGGTTCGATTCCCGGCCAGGGCACACAGGAGAGGCGCCCATCTGCTTCTCCACCCCTCCCCCTCTCCTTCCTCTCTGTCTCTCTCTTCCCCTCCCACAGCGAGGCTCCATTGGAGCAAAGATGGCCCGGGCACTGGGGATGGCTCCTTGACCTCTGCCCCAGGCGCTAGAGTGGCTCTGGTCATGACAGAGCGACGCCCCGGAGGGGCAGAGCGTCGCCCCTTGATGGGCGTGCCGGGTGGATCCCGGTCAGGCGCGTGCGGGAGTCTGTCTGACTGTCTCTCCCCGTTTCCAGCTTCAGAAAAATACAAAAAAAAAAATAATAATAATAAAATAAAATAAAAATGACTATATTATGACATACTCCAAACACAGTGAGGAAAGAAATAAAATAAGGAAATGCATTTCCTGGGTTACAAGACTGGGTGGCTGGTTGTATGTAGACTTATATTGGAGAGTAATAGGAGGAAGAGGAGCTTAGGCTGACTCCAAAGTCCTGGCTAAGCACCTGGCACCCTTCCCAGAGATAGTACGGAAGTGCCCAGTGTGAGGTAAAGGACAGATACAAGTAGTTTGGGGATTATGTTTGAGACATCTACAGGACATCCAAATGAAGATGCAGATGGCATTCCTGAGGAAGTTAAACATACATTTCTAACATGACCTTGTAATTTCACACCATGGTATAAATATTAACACAGGAGAAATTCAAGCATATATTTAAAAAATACTCTATTGATACTGTTTATAGCAGTTTCATATATATTAGGCACAGGAAACAACCCAAATATCCATAAACAGGAAAATAAATTTCTAAACATACTATAGTATACTCTCCTCATCTGCAGTTTTGCAGTCTGTAGTCCAAAAATATTATGTGAAAAATTCCAGAAATAAACAATTCATAAGTTTTAAATTGTGTGCCATTCTGAGCAGCATGATAAAATCTCAAGCCATCCTGCCCTGGCCGTGAATCATCCATCTGCCCTGCATATTGACACTGTATACTCTACCCATTCATAAGGCCCTTAGTAGCCATCTAGGTGATCAAATCAACTGTTGCAATATGACAGTGCTTTTGTTTAAGTAACCCTCACAGTAGGGTAATGCTATGATGTCACATGCCTACATCAATCACTTCTCATCTCATCATGCAGGCATGGTATCATCTTATCACAAGAAGAAGGGTGAGTATAATACACTAACATATTTTTATTATTTTTATTACACTATACAGGGGATCCTCAGGTTACGACAGTCTCAACATATGACATTTCAAGTTTACAACGCTCACTCCCAAAAACTCTTTAAAAACATTGAGACGTGAATGTTTTGGCTTATAATGTTAGCATTGTACTTACGGACTATGTGGGCGAACTAGTTTGGTTGTATGCAGTGGAAGAATATGCAGTAATGCTTACCTTAGAGCATATAAAGGGATCAGCCCCTATGACCCAGTATCTCCAGCACCTTCTGCAGGTTCTCCTGCCTCTCCAGCTTCCTCCTCCCAATAGGTCACTCTCTCCCACCTTGCAATGCCCCTTCCAGTGCGCAAGCCAACCACAGGAATAAGGGTAAGAACTTTATTTTTTTCTGTTACTACAGTACAGTGTAGAAGATAGTATATTTATGTCTTTTTCCTTTTTCTGTAGCTTGGTTGTGTTTTTATGTTCTAGATTATGATTTTCCAACTGTGTTAGGATAGGTAAGTGACTTAGGCTAGGGTGTGTTTTGACTTACACCAAAATTCAGGTTACGTCACTGTTGTAGAAACTGTGTTGTGACCCTAGAACTCTCTGTAGTGTTATAATTGTCCTATTTTTAAATTATTGTTAATCAACAGTAAGGTAATCTCTTTCTAAGCCTTATTTATAAATGTATTAAATTTTATCATAGCATGTATAGGAAAAAACACAGTATATATAAGGTGTTGTACTATCCATCAGTGGGGGAAAGGTCATGGAATGTATCCCCCAGGGATAAGAAGGGACCACTGTATAAAATTGTAATGCTGGTAATCAATAGAAAAAACTCTTGGTCAACTCAGATGAATTTCAAAGACATGATATTAAACAAAAGGAAATCAGACATGAAAGAATATATTGTGTATATTTTCATTACTAATCAGTTCAAAAGCAGGCAAAAAAAATCTATACTGATGAAAATAAGAGCTGTCTACTATGGAGATAGGAAAGGGAATTGACTGGAAGATAAAGAGATTTTTAGAGCAATGTAAATATACTATATATATATATATTTATTATATGTGGCTTAAGTGCCTGTTTGTCTCCGATAGCTTATTGGTTGCTTGCGTAACTGTACTAGCCAATGGGTGAAGTTGCCATGGCATTCAAATAGTCCCGCCTTCTGGCATACCACCTCACAAATTAAGGTTAAAGATTGGAGCAATTATTATGCTGTTAAGAAATCTTAACACCAGAAGGGGTCTTTGCAATGGTACAAGACTAGAGGTTCTCCAATTGAAAAATAATGTCATAATAGCTAAGTCTTTGACTGGCTCCTCTAAAGGCGAAATACATGTCATTCCAAGAATTGATTTGGCTCCATCTCAAACAGGGTTGTCATTTCAATTGAGACGTAGACAATTTCCTGTAAAACTTGCCTTTGCTATGACCATCAATAAGTCTCAGGGCCAAACGCTTAAGCGTGTTGGCATTTTTTTACCTGAGCCTGCATTTGGACATGGTCAACTTTATGTTGCCTGTTCAAGAGTTCGTGAAAGAACGGACGTAAAATTAAAAATAATTGATGGTCCTCTGCAAGGTGAGCTTAAAAATGATGGAAAGATCTACACAAGAAATGTTGTGTACAAAGAGATCTTTGACATGTGAATTAACATTTTATTATTTAAATCACCTTTACTTATTGAGCTAGCTGTGGCTCTTAAGAAATGTACCGCCAGTGGTTTCCTTCATTGCACTCTACTTTAAGCAATTAAGCAAGTAGAAGGGGGAAACCCCGTGGGGCAGTAAGCAAAGGGGCATCCTCGCCGCCTGCCCTGGGTAATTCAGTTTGAATTAGCAGAAACCTTTGCACAAATCATTTTAATTACAATCTATAATATCTAGAACAGCGGTCATTCGTATGACCGCCAGGCTTTCTAGTATATATATATATTGACTGAGCTGGTAGTTAAAACAGTGTTTCCTTTATCAAAACTAATCAAAATTTATAATTAAGATAGGTGTTTTTCTCTGTATATGCACTTTACCTCATTTAAAAAATGGCTTATTTATTTAAAAACACACATGTCGCCTGATCAGGTGGTGGCACAGTGGATACAGAGTTGGACTGGGATGCAAAAGAACCAGGTTCAAAACTCTGACGTTGCCAGCTTGAATGCAGTGTTGCTGGCTTGAGCATGGGATCATAGACATGACCTCATGGCCACTGGCTTGAGCCCAAAGGTTGCTGGCTTGAAGCCCAAGGTCACTGGCTTGAGCCCAAGGTCACTGGCTTGAGCAAGGGGTCACTCGCTTTGCTGTAACCCTCCTAGTCAAGGCACATATGAGAAAGCAATCAGTGAACATCTAAGGTGCCACAACAAAGAATTGATGCTTCTCATCTCTCTCCCTTCCTGTTTGTCCCTAACTGTCCTCTTTCTGTTTTTCTCTCTGTCTCTGTCACACACACACACACAAAAATAAAATAAATAAAAATAAAAACACACATATGTCTTATTTAATAGAAAAATCTAGAAGTAGACCTGGCTCAAAATATAGTTAGATCCAGGTGCTCAATGTTATTAAAGTTTTGCTTTTCTTTATCTCTTGCATGTACTCACCTGTGTGTTGGTCTTATATCAGGCAAACTTTCCCTGCAAGGTCTGACCACCAAAGCTCCAAACTTACATTCTATTCATCTAACAACCCCATTAGAAAAATAATACATCTTTTCTGATTTGTCCAGCAGAAATCCTGGAATTAACTATAATTGCTCATACCTGAACATGAACTAATTACTATGGCCAAGTGGTTGCCTGGGCTGGGGGAGGGAGAAAGACTATGAACAAGTCATCTGAATTTTCATATTCTTCAAGAAAAGCTGAGAGTTGGTTCTCCAAAGGAAAACTAGAATGATGTTACTAAAAGGATGAATACTGGACAAAACCAGTAGAAGATAATGGTAATTTTATTCAAATGGGTTCATAGACCAGTCTGGTATACTTGCTTTTAAAATTCATTTAAGAAAAACATATGTACTTCTAAGTTTCCCAGTCTCTAAATACAGATAGAGTCAACCAAATATTGTTATCTGACCCCCTCTGCTTTATAGTACCTCCACCATCAAAACATATGCCCTCCCAATAATTTCTGGAATTTTCCAGAGAATATTTCATATTTATAAACACATCTCCCTCCACTGATAATCCCTTCTGGGAAAGACTGGTCTGTCCATGCAACAGTCTATCCCATTTCTCTCAGCAGTTCCCATCGGTAGCTGTCACTGATCCATTTAGTACCACCACTTACGTCAGTGCCAAAGCTGAACTGGAATAGTGCCAGTTATACGCCTATTGATTCTCAACTCCTAGCCTGCTTTTTTATATTATGTGATATTGGGGCTAGTACTTGGCAAATTATATTTTCCAAACCCTCTTGAAGGTTGGCTCACTGGCATTATTACGGGAAGATTGAAAGGTGGGAGTTGGGGAAAAAGGAGTTCCTTCTCGGTGTCCCTGGTTCCTATCAGTATTACTCCAGCAGCAGCAGTGGGCTCTAGTCCAACATGACTTTTGCTGCTCCTAGGACTGTATTCCTATATCTGCCCCCTAAGTGTGCAGACATCAGCCCCGGGGGCCTTTTCTCTGAGTTCCTAGGTTCCTGTGCCCTCACCTCTATTCTTTTGTTCCCTTAACGGTGCAGAAACTGCTTGCTGCCTGTATGAATATCCAGCTCATCTCAGTGTTCCCTTTGTGATCTCTCAGCCTTTCAACACTTCTGTACCAATTCTCTGTGTTAAATACCCTCTTCTTAAACCTAGTGTTGTTTTTGCTTTCCCAACAGTATCCTGACTGAACTAATAATACCTTAGAGCCAAATATTGGAGGTGAAGGTGAAATACCCTCTTCCCTATACAGGGTGGGACATAAGTAAGTCTACAGTTGTTCATATTGAAAATAATACAATAGGCCCTGACCGGTTGGCTCAGTGGTAGAACGTCAGTCTGGTGTCTGAATGTCCCAGGTTTGATTCCTGGTCAGAGCACACAGAAGAAGTGCCCATCTGCTTCTCTACCCCACCCCCTCTCGCTTCTTTCTCTCTCTTTCTCTCCCCCCCTCCTGCAGCCATGGCTTGATTGGAGCAAGTTGACCTCAGGAACTGAGGATGGCTGCATGGCCTCCACCTCAGGCACTAAGAAGAGCTTGGTTACTAAACAACAGAGCAATGCCCAAGATGGGCAGAGCATCACCCCCTAGTACAGTGGCCGGCAAACCGCAGCTCGCGAGCCATATGCGGCTCTTTGGCTCTTTGGCCCCTTGAGTGTGGCCAGCTTAGGAGTACCCTAATTGAGTTAATAACAATGTACCTACCTATATAGTTTAAGTTTAAAACATTTGGCTCTCAAAAGAAATTTCAATCGTTGTACTGTTGATATTTGGCTCTGTTGATTAATGAGTTTGCCGACCGCTGCCCAAGTGGACTTGATAGTGGGGATCCTAGTGGATCCCAGTCAGGATGTCTGTCTCTCTGCCTCCTCTCCTCTCACTGAATAAGAAATAATAATAATAATAATACAATAATTAAGAAATCATAATACAAGAATAAATTCAGTTTTTGCTTACAACTGTAAACCTACTTTTGTCACATCCTGTATATTACTTTTGTTAGATGGGTCCCAGTGAATTGTTACTTGCTGCTATAGACTAAATGTTTGTGTCCCCCAACATTCATATGCTGAAATCTAATCCCCAATGTGATGGTATTAGGAAGGGGGGCCTTAGGGGCCTCCTTAGGTCAATAAAAGAGCCATCTGCAAATCTGAAGTGGGTCCTCTTACCAGACATCAGATGTCCCAGCATTTTGATCTTGGATTTGCCAACCTCTAGAACTCTGAGAAATAAATTTTCTGTTGTTAAGCTATTCAGTCTATATAGTATTTTTGTTATAACAACCTGAAATGACAGAGACTCTTGTTATGAAAAAGACACTGCTTTATATAATTTAGTAAAATAGTGCCCTCAGTTCTCTTGCCTTATGACACAAATACAGTACGGAGCTGGCCTGGGATGGATTCAAATAATGGTCACCTTGCTATAGTCAGACACTCTCTTCTGTGACAGCTCTTGATTGAGATAGCTGTGCTTGACTCTTTTCCCCTTGGAAAAGTTCTTTCCCAAGGATTCTGAAGTCTATGACTCAAGCTGAGATCCTCACTGTATGTAAGTAGAATCTGCAATCTGTATGGCTTAGTACGGAGGCTAATGAGTTGATGGACTTGGCGCACACACAGAATATAAATGAGAAGATTGAGTAAGTATGCTTATTATTAGGTTTGTAGTCTCAATTATTACTTTACCCCTTTCCTCCACACACAAAACATATATAAATACCAGCAAAAGAAAATTCCCACAACAGTTTTAGCACCTTCCAGGGAGCAAGTAGCATAATAGGTGACTGAACAAGTATTAAAATGCCTTGAAATATCATCTTATGTGTAACACTTTCACAAAGATTACCTCATTTGATTTTAAAATAGCCCTGAGAAATAGAAAGGGCAGATATTTTCCACTTTTAATAAGAGAGGAAACTGACCCTGAGGTTAAATCAGATTTGTCTAATGGGACTATAATATCAATCATATTTAATTTTAAATTCTCTAGTAGTCACAGAAAAAGACTGTAATTTTTACACTATATTTTGTTTAACATTATCTGAAGCAGGAGTGACGTCACGGAAATGGCGCCGTGAGCAGCGCGTCCGACAGCTCTCCCCTATATCACAACAAATTTATCAACTAGAAACAGAAAAATTTATCCTCGGAGCATTCCGGAGTTCCACACAACCTGATAGCGAAAGGACTGTTATCACTTGAATCTGAGAGACGAGGGTGTGGAGGAAGCTACCACAGGGACGTTCTTTCAAACCGCAAGGAAGTGCGCCTGTGGTGAGTCAGCCCATATACTTGGGAACCGCGAGCCGCCGGGAGCAGCCAATGCGAGCTGCCACCGCGAGCCGCCGCGAGTGGAGCGGCCGCCGCGAACTGCCGCGCGCGCCCGGTCCGGTTGAGCACCGCTGACGTTCCCAGCGGCCCGCACACTGCGAGTGGGGGTCGCCGGCCACCGGTGCCCGGAGCGCCCCATTCGCGCGCGTGCCTTGGGTATTCCACGCGCCCAGGGCGCCCTGCTGGCCCGCACACCCAGGGGGCTCCATTATCCTGCGCCTGGTGCGGTCCAGCCGCCAGCGGCGGGGCGAGCGGGAGAGGCTTGGGAGATTCTCTCCGTGGGCGGGGCACCTCACCCAGCCATTCAAGCTAACAATCAAGCGTTGGGGGAGGGGCGCGCACAGGCAGCCTAAAATACCTTCGGAAGCACAGCTGTGACCCAATCACTGAAATTAGCTTAACCCATGAAATCTGCGCACCCTCGGTTCTAATTGATAAGATCTCTCTCAATTCAGCGTTCCAAGACAAGAGGCGTGATATTTTTTAGTGCCTCTCGCTAAAGGGGCGGGGGCAACTTCTGATTAATAGAGCCTCCATATTTAGGGATAAACGCTAACAAGAAGGACTTGGCAGATAATAAGGTCTATACTACACTAGTCGTAAGCAGAGACTAGTGCCTCTTCTTCCCTGCAAAAACAGGCTACAAAGTGTGGAAAGCCTGGGTTGAGAGGTCCAACTAAATGATAGGCGCTGAACAGTCACCTTGACAACAATTGACTCCCACCCCCGCCTGATTACACTGGAGGCCCTGACTCTCAGAGCCTTTCCCAAAGCCTTGCACTGAGTGGGGATAGAGTGGGGATTTCCCAGCTCTTTGAGCCTCTTACTCCCCAGGCAGAAGCAGTTGCAGCCTTATAGCTGGATCACCAGGCTGCTAATTCAGAAAGGGGGGACTAGGAGAGAGAATCCAGGAAAGCAAACTCTCTCATCGTTGGACCCTGAAAACGCCAACAAGCCTTTACTTCCAGCAAGACTAAAGCCAATTATATGACATTGCCATAGAATCCCATCAACTGCAAATCCCTACCTAAGAGTGACACAGGGGCAGAGCCTGGGGTACAGAGTCACCGACCAGGAAGAGGGAGAGAAAAGAAAAAGGAAGAAGTTAACCTCTCAAAATCAAGAAAAACCCACAGACTTTACAACTTGATCCATTAATTTTTTGTTGTTGTTGTTGTTGTTGTTTGTTTCTTCTATCTTTTTGCCTTTATTTCCTCCACCTCGGTCCTTCTATTCTCTGCCCATCTTATGCTTCCCCTTTCTTGAACTACACTACCCATGAGTGTTGCATTTTATTTTTCTTCTTCATCCTCACCCTCCTTTAAGGTTATACTCCAAAACACTTAACTCTCACTCTCTTCTCTCTCTCTTTTTTTTTTTTTGTCTTGCTTTATTTTTTTTTCTCTTCCTATTTTATTTCTTCCTTCGTTTTTCTCTTTTTCTTATTTTTTCCTTTCTATTCGTTTTTTCTTTTCTCATATTACTTTCCTCCCATATAATCCTCAATCACGAACAAATTAGTTAATTTGGGATTCAAGGCTTTTTTTTGGCTTTATTTCTCTTTTTTGCTTTTGTTTTTATTTTTTTTTCTTGTTTGTTTATTTTTGTGGCATTTTGGGTCCTCCCAACCCAAGGTCTCCATTGTATTTAGTCTTCGCTCCACTTAATACAACAGATTTTTACTTATTATTTTTATTTTTTCTTCTTTATTATTCTTTTTTGGTCCTTTTTTCTGGTTCCCTCTTATCCCTCTCATTATATCTCTTAGTTGACCATCACATACAAGCAAATCATCTTATGCTTGTCTAAGATTTTCTTCCTTTTTTTTTTTTTTTTTTTTGCATTTAGTAGGTCCCTACTCCTTTTTGCCCCTTGAACTCTTCACCCCAAATCAGGCCCTCCATTATAGGCACGATATTTCCCTGAGGAGGGGAGAGGAGGGAAAGAGAAGAGAGAAAAAAAGGGGGAAATAATAAATTATTATTGTTTTTTTTTGTGGGGTGTTTTACCTTTTTTTTTTTTTTTTACTTTTTACTCTTTATTAATTCTAATTAGTGCTATCAATAAGACCACCCTCAGATGCCGATAAGAAAGAGGAAATCGAATATTATGGATACAAAAGAAAGAGAGGTAACACAAATAGATGTGGAAAAATCTATGGAGAAAAGACTTAACATATTGGAAGCCTTGGAGCTAAATGACAGAGAATTTAAAATAGAAATCTTAAAAATACTCAGAGATATACAAGAAAACACAGAAAGGCAATATAGGGAGATCAGAAAACAACTCAATGAACACAAAGAATATATTACCAAGGAAATTGAAACTATAAAAACAAATCAAACAGAAATGAAAAACTCAATTCATGAGCTGAAAAACGAGGTAACAAGCTTAGCTAACAGAACAGCCCAGATTGAAGATAGGATTAGTGAAATAGAAGACAAACAACTTGAGGCACAGCAGAGAGAAGAAGAAAGAGACTCAAAAATAATAAAAAACGAGAAAGCCCTACAGGAATTGTCTGACTCCATCAGAAAGAATAACATAAGAATAATAGGTATATCAGAGGGAGAAGAGAAAGAAAATGGAATGGAGAATATACTCAAACAAATAATAGACGAGAACTTCCCAAGCCTGTGGAAGGAACTAAAGCCTCAAATTCAAGAAGCAAACAGAACACCGAGTTTTCTTAACCCCAACAAACCCACTCCAAGGCACATCATAATAAAGATGACACAAACCAATGACAAAGAAAAAATTCTCAAGGCAGCCAGGGAAAAGAAGAGTACAACATATAAAGGAAGGCCTATTAGATTATCATCAGATTTCTCAGCAGAAACTCTACAAGCTAGAAGAGAGTGGACCCCAATATTTAAAGCCCTGAAAGAGAGGAACTTTCAGCCAAGAATACTATACCCATCAAAGCTATCCTTCAAGTATGAAGGAGATATAAAAACATTCACAAATACAGAAAAGATGAAAGAATTTATCAACAGAAAGCCCCCACTCCAGGAAATACTAAGGGGGGTTTTCCAACCAGATTCAAAGAACAAAAGAAAACAACACCACAAGTAACAGCTCCACCAAGAACACAATAAAACCAAACTTAAACTGTGACAACAAAGGAAAAAAAGGGGGGAGAGGATGGAGATTAACAGTAGCAAAGGATGATGAAGTGCAGAAATACTTATAAGATAGGGTACTACAATGAATATGGTAGGTACCCTT
Source organism: Saccopteryx bilineata (assembly GCF_036850765.1). Classification (NCBI taxonomy): domain Eukaryota; kingdom Metazoa; phylum Chordata; class Mammalia; order Chiroptera; family Emballonuridae; genus Saccopteryx; species Saccopteryx bilineata. Next base: position 52,705,021 of record NC_089490.1, read on the forward strand.
TTCATTACTTAATGGTAACCACCCTTAAAAAAACCACCACAAAAACACTTGACTTAAAAAAGGTAGCAACAGAGGAAAGAAGTATGGAACACAAACAAACAAAAACAAATGATAGAAAAACAAAAGAGAAGAATCAAACTAGATACAAAACTAACAGAAAGCAATTTATAAAATGGCAGTAGGGAACCCACAAGTGTCAATAATTACACTAAATGTAAATGGATTAAACTTACCAATAAAAAGACACAGAGTAGCAGAATGGATTAAAAAAGAAAATCCAACTATATGCTGCCTACAAGAAACACATCTAAGCAACAAGGATAAAAACAAATTCAAAGTGAAAGGCTGGAAAACAATACTCCAAGCAAACAACACCCAAAAAAAAGCAGGCGTAGCAATACTCATATCTAATAATGCTGACTACAAGACAGAAAAAGTACTCAGAGACAAAAATGGTCATTTCATAATGATTAAGGGGAAGTTGAATCAAGAAGACATAACAATCCTTAATATATATGCACCAAACCAAGGAGCACCAAAATATATAAGACAGCTACTTATTGACCTTAAAACAAAAACTAACAAAAATACAATCATACTTGGAGACCTCAATACACCGCTGACAGCTCTAGATCGGTCATCCAAACAGAGAATCAATAAAGATATAGTGGCCTTAAACGAAATACTAGAACACCTGGATATGATAGACATCTACAGGACACTTCATCCCAAAGCGACAGAGTATACATTTTTCTCTAGTGTACATGGAACATTCTCAAGAATTGACCATATGTTGGGCCACAAAGACAATATCAGCAAATTTAGAAAAATTGAAATTGTACCAAGCATATTTTCTGATCATAAAGCCTTGAAACTAGAATTCAACTGCAAAAAAGAGGGGGAAAAACCCACAAAAATGTGGAAACTAAACAACATACTTCTAAAAAATGAATGGGTCAAAGAAGAAATAAGCGCAGAAATCAAAAGATATATACAGACAAATGAAAATGAAAATACGACAGATCAGAATCTCTGGGATGCAGCAAAAGCAGTAATAAGAGGAAAGTTCATATCACTTCAGGCCTATATGAACAAACAAGAGAGAGCCAAAGTAAACCACTTAACTTCACACCTTAAGGAACTAGAAAAAGAAGAACAAAGACAACCCAAAACCAGCCGAAGAAAGGAGATAATAAAAATCAGAGCAGAAATAAATGAAATAGAGAACAGAAAAACTATAGAAAAAATCAATAAAACAAGGAGCTGGTTCTTTGAAAAGATCAACAAAATTGACAAACCCTTGGCAAGACTCACCAAGGAAAAAAGGCACAGGACTCAAATAAATAAAATCCAAAATGAAAGAGGAGAGATCACCACAGACATCATAGATATACAAAGAATTATTGTAGAATACTATGAAAAATTATATGCCACCAAATACAACAATCTAGAAGAAATGGATAAATTCCTAGAACAATACAACCTTCCTAGACTGAGTCATGAAGAAGCAGAAAGCCTAAACAGAACAATCAGCAGGGAGGAAATAGAAAAAACTATTAAAAATCTCCCCCAAAATAAAAGTCCAGGCCCAGACGGTTATACTAGTGAATTCTATCAAACATTCAAAGAAGACTTGGTTCCTATTCTACTCAAAGTCTTCCAAAAAATTGAAGAAGAAGCAATACTTCCAAACACATTTTATGAGGCCAACATAACCCTCATACCAAAACCTGGCAAGGATGGCACAAAGAAAGAAAACTACAGACCAATATCTCTAATGAATACAGATGCTAAAATACTAAACAAAATACTGGCAAACCGAATACAACAACATATTAAAAAAATAATACATCATGATCAAGTGGGATTCATCCCAGAATCTCAAGGATAGTTCAACATACACAAAACGGTTAACGTAATACACCATATCAACAAAACAAAGAACAAAAACCACATGATCTTATCAATAGATGCAGAAAAGGCTTTTGATAAAATACAACACAATTTTATGTTTAAGACTCTCAACAAAATGGGTATAGAAGGAAAATATCTCAACATGATAAAGGCCATATATCATAAACCATCAGCCAACATCCTATTAAACGGCATAAAACTGAGGACTTTCTACCTTAAATCAGGAACAAGACAGGGTTGTCCACTCTCTCCACTCTTATTCAACGTGGTGCTAGAAGTTCTGGCCAGAGCAATCAGACAAGACAAAGAAATAAAAGGCATCCATATCAGAAAAGAAGAAGTAAAGCTATCACTTTTTGCTGATGATATGATCCTATACATCGAAAACCCGAAGGACTCCACAAAAAGATTATTAGAAACAATAAACCAATACAGTAAGGTCTCAGGATACAAAATTAACATACAAAAGTCCATAGCCTTTCTATATGCCAACAATGAAATATTAGAAAACGAACTCAAAAAAATAATCCCCTTCACGATTGCAACAAAAAAAAATAAAATACCTAGGAATAAACATAACAAAGAATGTAAAGGACCTATATAATGAAAATTACAAAGCATTGTTAAGGGAAATCGAAAAAGATACAATGAGATGGAAAAATATTCCTTGTTCTTGGATAGGAAGAATAAATATAATCAAAATGGCCATATTACCCAAAGCAATATACAAATTTAATGCAATTCCCATCAAAATTCCTATGAGATTTTTTAAAGAAATGGAACAAAAAATCATCAGATTTATATGGAACTATAAAAAACCCCGAATAGCCAAAACAATCCTAAGGAAAAAGAATGAAGCTGGGGGCATTACAATACCTGACTTTAAACTATATTATAGGGCGACGATAATCAAAACAGCATGGTATTGGCAAAAAAATAGACACTCAGACCAATGGAACAGAATAGAAAGCCCAGAAATAAAACCACATATATATGGTCAAATAATCTTTGATAAAGGGGCCAACAACACACAATGGAGAAAAGGAAGCCTCTTCAACAAATGGTGTTGGGAAAACTGGAAAGCCACATGCAAAAGAATGAAATTCGACTACAGCCTGTCCCAGTATACTAAAATTAATTCAAAATGGATCAAAGACCTAAATATAAGACCTGAAACAATAAAGTACATAGAAGAAGAAATAGGTACTAAAATCATGGACCTGGGTTTTAAAGAACATTTTATGAACTTGACTCCAATGGCAAGAGAAGTGAAGGCAAAGATAAATGAATGGGACTACATCAGAATTAAAAGTTTTTGCTCAGCAAGAGAAACTGATATCAAAATAAACAGACAGCCAACTATATGGGAACTGATATTTTCAAACGACAGCTCAGATAAGGGCCTAATATCCAAAATTTACAAAGAACTCATAAAACTCAACAACAAACAGACAAGCAATCCAATAAAAAAATGGGAAGAGGACATGAACAGACACTTCTCCCAGGAAGAGATACAAATGGCCAACAGATATATGAAAAGATGCTCAGCTTCATTAGTTATTAGAGAAATGCAAATGAAAACTACAATGAGATACCACCTCACTCCTGTTAGATTAGCTATTATCAACAAGACGGGTAATAGCAAATGTTGGAGAGGCTGTGGAGAAAAAGGAACCCTCATTCACTGTTGGTGGGACTGTAAAGTAGTACAACCATTATGGAGGAAAGTATGGTGGTTCCTCAAAAAACTGCAAATAGAACTACCTTATGACCCAGCAATCCCTCTACTGGGTATATACCCCAAAACCTCAGAAACATTGATACGTGAAGACACATGTAGCCCCATGTTCATTGCAGCACTGTTCACAGTGGCCAAGACATGGAAACAACCAAAAAGCCCTTCAATAGAAGACTGGATAAAGAAGATGTGGCACATATACACTATGGAATACAACTCAGCCATAAGAAATGATGACATCAGATCATTTACAGCAAAATGGTGGGATCTTGATAACATTATAAGGAGTGAAATAAGTAAATCAGAAAAAAACAAGAACTACATGATTCCATACATTGGTGGAACATAAAAATGAGACTAAGAGACATGGACAAGAGTGTGGTGGTTACCAAGGGTGGGGGGGGGGAGGGAGGGAGAGAGTTGGGGGAGGGGAGGGGCACAGGGAACTAGATGGAGGGTGACGGAGGACAATCTGACTTTGGGCGAGGGGTTTGCAACATAATTTGATGACAAAATAACCTAGACATGTTTTCTTTGAATATATGTACCCTGATTTATTAATGTCATCCCATTACCATTAATAACAATTTATTAAAAAAAAAACATCTGAAGCAATATCATTTCAACATGTAATCAATAATTAAAAGTTGTCAGTGAGATATTTCACATTTTTTGTACTAAGACTTTGAGTTTGGTGTGTATTTTACAGTTACAACGCATCTTAATTCAGACCAGCCACATTTCAAGTACTCAATAGTCACATGTGGGTTGTGGCTACTCTTTTTGACAATATAGAGTTAGATTATTTACCCAGAGGCATATAATAGGAAGAAATAGTGGTCCCACCCAGGTAGCCAAATTTCTAAAAAGGGAAATAATGATCTGGAAACCTAGAGACCTGAATTTCAGATAGGACTCTGCCTCTGTCTTACTCTGTGGGACAAAGCCTTCTACCTGGTTCAAGCTTGGGTTTTGGTTTGTTAAACAAAGCAAATGCCACTAATCAAATATCTTGGCTTACTTCCCCAGCCTGCCTCATGAAGCCTTTCCACAAGTGAAAGCCACCTGACCTCTGGTGGCACAGTGGATAAAGTGTTGACCTGGAATGCTGAGGTCACAGGTTCGACACCCAGGGTTTTTCGGGTCAAGGCACATACAGGAAGCAACTAATACAAGTTGATGCTTCCTGCTTCTCCCCCTTCTTTCTCTCTCTCTCTCCTCTCTCTAAAAATCAATTAAAGAAAAAAACATATAGGGAAGCTCAATGTTTAAAACACAGGAACTATTGTATATTTAAAACAGAAGAACTGCTTCTCTGTTGAAGGGGGCATGGCAGTGGAGAGCGGAAGGGATGCAAGTGGGTTACAGCCTATCTAGTGTATACGTGTGTTTATGTATACACACACAGGCATATTCTGAGGGGCCTCCGATGAACCCTTGGGGCATATGTGAAAACCCTTGAAGGAAAGAAACGGTCTCTCAGGTGCTTCTCATTTTAAAAATGTCTTTGAGTCTGTGGATAAAATTCCACTTAGGCATGGCTGACTCTGTCAGCTAGTTCTTAGTTTAAACTTTAACCAAGAAAGAGAAAGTACCATTGTAAGTCCTGTACTGTTCACAGACATCAGTGTATTGGTGTTTGACTCACATTTTTTTATTTCAGATATCACCAATTTTTCTAAATGAAAGGGGTCTTTAAGATCAGGTATTCAAGTGGTTTTCTGATTTTCCCCGTCGTCCCAGAAGCTTCTCCATACAGCACCTTACTTAGAAATCTGAAATTCTTTGAAAGAGTCCGGATGGTCCCACAAAGTTGAAGTGCATGTGAGGCAGAACCCGAAGAGCTGAGAATCTCCCAAATGCCCCCTTCCAGATCAGCTCCCCCAAGGATCCTCTCTCAAACCACCAAAACCGACCAATGCACAATATTTTAAAAATTGAATTTATTAGGGCGACACTCGTTAACATACTGATACAGGTTGCAGGTTCCCAACTCCATAATTTTAACAACCGAAGTTTAAACCCAGCTCCAACCTTTCCGTCAGATGAGGAAACTGAGGCCCAATGAGGTGTTCAAGGTCCCACCACTAGTAGCTGATGTCAGAGCTGTCAGAGAGCTCAATCCCTGCTATTCAAGAGCTTGCTGGTACTGGCTCACAAGGGCCAATTGTTACACTTTCAAAATTGTGCCAGCCAATTAACATCATGCTGGTAGCTGGAAATCGGGCATGGTAGAAATATTTATACGATAGAATCAGCAAATGCTACAAATCTCTAGGGCTTTCCCTAGAGAGCCAGTAGTTAATCCGTTACCAGGCCACCTCTGAACCAGGAGGTCCTGAGTCCGGGTCTCGGGTGTCTACACACTACGCTGCAGCCTGAGAATGAATGCACTACTCCCTGATAGAAACAAAATTTTAAGTTAATACAAAATTCAAAATAAAGTAAAAATTGTGCCTGTTTACGAGGAACTTAATACCTAAAATAACAATTTTTCTCAATATTTACCACATTCTATTGTCCTGTGGGTACTGGTTCCCTTGATTCTTTCAAACTGTTACTTGGAGACTTTAGCTACCTTGGGGATTGATTTTTTAGTGTTGGGTGAGCCAGGCTGGTCAAAGCTTAAGGATATTAGTTAAAATTAAAACCTAAACATAAAATAAGGAGAACATAAAAGAAACTATCGAAACTGCCATTTGAGAGGCGAATGATCTGATGATATACCTTCTCTCTCTGTCTCCCTCTGGTGCTATTTCTGTCCACGAAGGTATTAAAAGGTCGGTGTAAACAACTGCAGGTCTCCAAGCCGCTCAAGGCTGGCCTCGTGCCTCCTCCCAGTTAATCCTCCCAACTGAGTTTGTGATTCATAGTCTTAACAATGTTCTTTGTGGCGCTGTCCGGCCCTCCTCCAGGGCCTGCTTGGGCATGCTTGTGATGTCAGATGCCTGCACTTCAGCTGTCCTTTTGTATCCATGGTGATGGATGAAAAATAAGCTGCTTTGCAGTGATTTGAACTTTAATCCATTCAAATGACGCATACTTTATTACTCAGGTGACTTTTCTTCCCAATACTTCCAGTTCAGTGAAATCTTGAATTATTCAAACTGAAGTAAAATGCTTTTATTTTCCTTTCTTTCCTGTTCTTTTTTTTTTTAAACCTTTAATGCCTTGGTAAATTCAAATAATCTTTGATTTCAGCACCTTAAAATTTCTTCTTGATAGTTAAATGCATAGGAAGTTAATTTCAGAAATATGACTCCAAAGGAAAAGAAATTACAAAATATATTTGAATGTCTTTCTCACTATAGCTACATAGGTAACTTGTATGAGGCTAAGTAAAGCCTAGAGGACCCACATAACACAAGGGAGAACATACAAAAATTATGAAATTAGTGTTGCCCCTTAACACCAGAAGTACTTGACACCATTTTAGTGGTCTATAGACATAGTATTAAATAACTGATTTCCAATCTTTCTAAATTCAGGAAAAAGAAAATCTCAGCCTGGTGGTAGTCTTTAGCAACTTGCTAATACTTACTAGTCTTTGTGTTTATTTATTTACTTTTTAAATAATTCATGCATATTTATTTATTTATTTATTTACTTATTTATATTCATTTTTAGAGAAAGAGAGAGAGAGAGAATGGGGGAAGAGCAGGAAGCATCAACTCCCATATGTGCCGTGACCAGGCAAACCTGGGGTTTCGAACCAGTGATCTCAGCATTCCAGGTAGGTGCTTTTATCCACTGTGCCACCACAGGTAAGGCTAATCTTTTTTTTTCTTTTTAAAGAGCAGACTTTTTGTATAAAAATTTTGCATGTGATAATGTCTAGCCAAAACATGCTAACTACTATCAACTTACATAGTTTCTTTCCATTTATAAATAAATAACACTGACTCTCCAGTGATGCAAAGTTTCCTTATATTAAAAACTGATGTAATTAACACTATAAATGACACAAACAAATAGCAGATACCACTAAGGTGGGGGGTGGTGTGAGGGACATATATTTACACACTTTTCTTAACTATTATCTATATTTTCCTGCTTCAAAACTCTCGACAATCAATAATTAGTGATTAGTATACCTTAGGAAAAAATTAATATTATATGAAATATTTAGAATAGGGGAACTCATAGAGACAAAAAGGAGGATAAAGGTGACTAGGAATGAAGATGGGGAATACGAAGTTGTCTAATGGATACTGAATTTTTGTTTGGGATGGTAAAATATTCTAGAAATGGACAGTTCTGATGGTTATACAATATTTTGAATATACTTAATGCCACTGAATTTTACACTTAAAGAAATATAGGTACTAAACTTATGGACTTTGGCCATACAGAACATTTTATGAATTTGACCTGAAAGGCAAGGGAAGTAAAGGCAACAATAAATTAATGAGGTTATATCAAATTAAAAAGCTTCCACACAGAAAAATAAACTGACAACAAAACAAAAAGACAGCCAACCAAATAGGAGATGATATTTCTAAACAACAGCTCCAATAAGGGGTTAATATCCAAAATATAGAAACAACTCTCAAAGCTCGGCAACAAACAAGCAAATAATCCAATAAAAATGAGAGAGAATCTGAACAGACACTTCTTCCAAGAGGACATACAAATGGCCAACAGATATATGAGAACATGCTCATCTTTGCTAGTAAAGAAATGCAAGTCAAAACTACAATGAGATACCACCTCACACCTGTTAGATTAGCTATTATCAACAAGGCAGGTAATAACAAGTGTTGGAGAGGCTGTGGAGAAAAAGGAACCCTCGTTCACTGCTGGTAAGAATATAAACTTGTACAACCACTATGAAAGGAAGTATGGTGGGTCCTCAAAAATTAAGAATAGAACTACCATTATGACTTAGCAATCCCTACTGGGTATATACCCAAAAAACTTAAAAACATTTGGTATGCAAAGATACATGCACCCCATGTTCATCTCAGCATTATTCACAGTGGCCAAGACACAGAAACAACCCAAGTGTCCTTCTATAGAGGACTGGATAAAGACAATGTGGTACAAATATACAATGGAATACTACTCAGCCATAAGAAATGATGACATAGTGCCATTTAAGATAACAAGTATGGACCCTGAGAATATTAAACTGAGTGAAATAAGTAATCCAGAAAAATCTAAGAACTATATTATTTCACCCATAGATGGGATATAAAAATGAGACTTATGGACATAGATAAAAGTAGTAAGGGTAGAAGGTTGTGGGGGGGGGTGTGGAGGGGAAGGGGGATAAAGAGGGACAAATATATGGTGACAGAAAATGATTTGACTTTGAGTGATGGGTACACAACACAATCAACAGTTCAAATACTATAGAAATATTTACCTGAAACCTATGTACTTGCATTGATCAATGCCATCCCATTAAATTTAAATTTTTAAATTAAAAAAAAAAAGGTTAAAATGGCACACACCATACACACACATCCCACACACATGGTTCATTAGTAAACTATAGAGATCCCTCTATGTCTAAATCAAAGGTTTTAGAATTGAAAGTGTAGTAATTAAAGAGGAAGGTAAACATATAAATGGGGGGGGGAGGGCTGAACACAAGTAATAAAAAGGGTTTTAGTCTTTTAAACCAGGGACGAAAGGGTTATAGTTCTCTGACATCTCAGGAAGTGCCTCATGCTTGACTAAGGACTGAAGCTGTTCTAACAGGTAGAAGGGGTGTGGGAATGGAGAGGGTGTGCTGAAGAGAACAAGGGTCTCAGCTAGAATTTCTCAACCAGTCAGGCAAGTTAGGCTTGGGCTTCTGGCCTAGGATGGAAGAATCCAAACTATATTATCTCAGTTGCCTTTTTCCTCTAAACTAGATAAATGGGATTTTCCCTTCTTTTCTAGAGTCATGTACTTGGTAATCTGTATGTGTTTGTTCTCAGTCTATATATGTTGGTCACCTGTGATAAAATAGGTTGGTTATACACAAGTCATGTCTGGATGTCTACTGTTAGCAAAAAGGTTTTTTAAAAATAACATGTATATCCTTGACCAGTGGTGGTGCAGTGGACAAAGCATCAACCTGGGGCGCTAATGTCCCAGGTTTGAAACCCCGAGGTCACTCACTGGCTTGAGCACCAGCTCACCAGCTTGAGCGTGCAGTCTCTGGCTTGAGTGTGGGATCATAGACATGATCCCATGCTTGCGCCCAAAGGTTGCTGGCTTGAAGCCCAAGGTCACTGTCTTGAGCAAGGGGTCACTGCCTCAGCTGGAGCCCCCTGATCTAAGCATGTATGACAAGCAATCAGTGAACAAAGTGACGCAACTACAAGTCAATATTTCTCATCTCTCTCCCTATTTGTCTCAATCTCTTTCTCTCTCTCTCTCGCTATATAATAATAATAATAATAATAATAATAACAACACGTATATTATTGTGGTCAAACATACATAACAAAAATTGCCATTTTAATCATTTTCTATGTACAATTCAGTAGAATTAAATACATTCAAAATATTGTGCAACAATCACCACTATGTCTAAGACTTTTTAAAACCATCCCAAAGAGCAACTCTGTACCCATTAAACAAAACCACCCCATTTTCTCCTCACCCAAACCCTGGTAACCTTTATCTACTTGTTTCTGAATTTGCCTAGTCATAGATATAGGTGAAATCATACCAAAAAAATGGTTAAAATGGTAAATTGTATGTATACTTATGTATATTTTACCACAATTTTTAAAAATACTGCTACTTAATGGCGGTTGTCAGCCTTGGTAAAATAAGTTGTTGTGAACTGACATAGGCAGAGCTAGTGAGGCTCTGAATCTGGCCACAGAGTCTAGTGAAGCTGACATGCACAGGATGTTCTTCCTGAAAACTCAGAGGCAAAGCAGGACCTGTAGCAAGTCCAAGCTATAGCTTAGTGTCAGGAGCCATACAATTCACCGTTGGATCCTGAGACAAGGAGGGGGCTGGCTGTGTAGGCTTAGGAAATAAAACCAACTGCAGGAAGCATGAGTAACCTGTCTTGTTTGGCCTCACTGAACTATCTTTTTATCAGAGGCATTGTGGCCAATTGATCACTCTTAATGACAGAACAAGAGTGAATCTGGCCCTGGCCGGTTGGCTCAGTGGTAGAGCGTCGGCCTGGCGTGCAGAAGTCCCGGGTTCGATTCCCGGCCAGGGCACACAGGAGAAGCGCCCATCTGCTTCTCCACCCCTCCCCCTCTCCTTCCTCTCTGTCTCTCTCTTCCCCTCCCGCAGCAGGGCTCCATTGGAGCAAAGATGGCCCCGGCACTGGGGATGGCTCCTTGGCCTCTGCCCCAGGCGCTAGAGTGGCTCTGGTCGGGACAGAGCGACGCCCCGGAGGGGCAGAGCATCGCCCCCTGGTGGGCGTGCCGGGTGGATCCTGGACGGGCGCATGCGGGAATCCGTCTGACTGTCTCTCCCCATTTCCGGCTTCAGAAAAATACAAAAAAAAAAAAAAAAAGAGTGAGCCTGAGGTCATGGCACCTGAACCAGGTAGCAGGGTAGAGAGAACAGATATTTCATGTATTTTGGTCCAGATATAACAGCAAAATTATATTGGGTAGGTTTTAACACTGTGACATTATGCAAGACATTTAGAAAAATCATAATAGATGGCTTCAGAAGATGTTTTTTCCCATAGAATACAAAATAAACAATACAAATTGTGGGGTAAAAATTGATAAACTTGAAAATGTCTCTAGCCTTTTCCTTTTCCACTTTTTGCTAAATGAAATGTGATGTGGGATTGTTCGTATTGCCCCAGAATTGTGCCCCTGCCCACTTTTAAAGAGATACTCTTTAAAAGTCATAAATAATTAGTTCTCAAAACTTTCTACCAGGGCTTATTAAAAAGTGTACAACAGCCTGACCAGGCAGTGGCCCAGTGGATAGAGCATTGGACTGGAATGCGGACGACCCAGGTTCGAGACCCTGAGGTTGCCAGCTTGAGCACAGGCTCATCAGGTTTGAGCAAAGCTCACCAACTTGGACCCAAGATCGCTGGCTAGAGCAAGGGGTTACTCAGTCTGCTGAAGGCCCGCGGTCAAGGCACATATGAGAAAGCAATCAATGAACAACTAAGGTGTCGCAATGAAAAACCGATGATTGATGCTTCTCATCTCTCTCCGTTCCTGTCTGTCTGTCCCTGTCTGTCCCTTTCTATCCCTCTCTCTGACTCTCTCTGTCTCTGTAAAAAAAAAAAGTGTACAACCAACGTCACCTCCATCAACCACACCACAGGAAACTCTTCTCTCAGCCTTCACCTAACCAAAGAAGAGGCCTAGTGCTGGGGAGCGAGGGGAGGAAATCCAGGAGGGTAATTCATAGAGCTCTCACTCCCTGACTGACGCCTGCTAAATTGTAGCCCCTTTGCAACTTTGTACTGCCACTGGAATAAAGCATTTGAGGCAGTTCTTTGGGGAGTTTTCACTGTTCATGGGGCATCTGTAGAGACCAATGTCCATGTCAATTCTAAAAATTTCTGAAGGTAAGAATAGAAAAACCACTTCCAATAAGGCTTAAAGATATAATACAGGGGGTCCTTGGGTTACGACACAGTTCCGTTCCTATGACAGTGATGTAACCCGAATTTTGGTGTAAGTCAAAACACACCCTAGCCTAAGTCACTTACCTATCCTTACATTGTTGTAAAATCTAGAACATAAAAACACAACTAAGCCACAGAAAAAGGAAAAGGACATAAATATACTGTACTGTAGTAACAGAAGAAATGACAAAAATGGGTGTAAAAAAAAATTCCTTACCTTTATTCCTGTGGTTGGCTTGCACACTGGAAGGGGCACTGCAAGGTGGGAGAGAGTGACCTATTGAGAGGAGGAAGCTGGAGAGGCAGGAGAACCTCAGAAGGTGCTGGAGATACTGGGTCATCGGGGCTGATCCCTTTACATGCTCCAGTATACATGTTACTGCGTATTCCACTGCACGCAACCAAACTATTTAGTTCACCCATGTAGTCCGTAAGAACAATGCTAATGGCATCAGCCAAAACACTCACGTCTCAATTTCTTAAAGATTTTATGGGAGTGATTGTCATAAACTCGAAACATCATATGTCAAGACTGTCGTAACCCAAGGAACTCCTGTGTATCTATAAGAAAATGAAAGCTGCCCGAACCTGGTTCGCCATAATAGTAAAAGAATATGGCAAGGACATCTGTGGTTGTTTGATCCATGCGAGGGTGTGGGGAGTTGGAGGAGTAGCAGAGGGGCACAGGCCTGTCCAGGAGGCTGTCGGGTGGTAGGTGCACAACATAAACAAGAAGCTGGGAGGGTCAACTGCTGATTGACTTGTGTGACGTCTATTCTTTTCCTCACAGCAACGGAGAGGCTGGTAAGTCTGAGCAGTGTCCCAAGGGAACCGCACTCCACCTGCTTGGAGACCATCTTCTCTTCTGAGGCGTGAACTTGTTGAACCAGAGTGAGGCCGGTGAGGCCTCCTCACCTCTGACCTCTCTACCTCGGCCAACTGCACTGCCTCCCCCACTTCTACTGCATGGGGGAGGGAAGAGCAAGGGGATAAACAAGAAGACTAAAGTTTTAAAACTGAACTGTACTTCAAAACCTGAAAGTAACCAGAATGTTATGGAACCTGTCCAAGATGTTAATCGGGAATTCAATAGATTCAATAAAGAACAGCTGAAAATAACAATTGGCAATATATATATATACATATATATGTATATATATACACTATTTTTATTAATATTTTGCTAAGCTGAAATAGGTGAATTATCACACAGAGACAAACTATAGTATATGCATAACTTTATATTGAGAATTGAACACACATGTCTAAACCTCTGCCTCCCAAAGTCCCAGGAAAATAAGAGAAAAGCCATAAAATAAATTTTAAAAAAATGCTTAAAGATTAAAAGCAGCATTAAGGAATGGGGGTGTGAAATGGAGATAGTTGAGGAAATTGCTGAGAAAATTCTGGAAGATAACAACTAAATAGGATTAGACTGAAGGAGCAAATCGGGGAATAAAAAAAACTACAACCTAAACCTTCATAAGTAAGAGGGTTCCTTTCCAAAGGATGCCCAGAGATATTCCAAGTTTAGAGACAACATTGGAAAAAGTCAGTTTGGGATCCGGATATCATCAGTGTAACTAAAGAAGTACTGAGGGAATCTGGTCGCCTCCACTTCCTTTTCCCTCTCTTTCCCCTGGGTTTGCATTTCCAAAATCATTCTATAATCACAGCACACACAGCTACTTCAAGCCATGAGGCAATGTCAACATTATAAACTAAAACAATTAAGAAAATATAACAAAAATCGGGAAGGAGGAAAGTGGAAGAATATCTGTCCTAATTTCTTCATCTTTCATAACAAGTTGATGGATACTGTCTATAATAATGAATAAATAGTAGTAAAACATATGATTGGAGGCTAGAGAATAACCACCACAAACAAATAAACAAAAATCCCTTTAAAATATTCAGTGGCTACTGATGAAAATTTGTATCTCCTGGGAGTGCGACTTGTCATAAGGCATGGGGAAGGGCAAGAAATCTTTGATATATTTGTATAATTTAAAAGGTTTTCTGAATTTTTATATTGCTTTAATAAAAATAAATAATTTTTGATGCCTAGTAAGAATAAAATGTAAAGAAATACACTAAAGTGTTAACAGTGGTTGTTTTTTAATAAAAACTATGGGCAATTTTTGTTTTGGTTTTCTGCAAGTCTATATTTTCCAAGTTTCCTATTTTTATTATTATTTCCACAGTAGAAAAAAATCATTATTAATCAAATGTCATGACCATGGGTTTCTTTTGTTTGTTTGTTTTGTTTTGTTTTCATTTTTCCTAAGCTGGAAATGGGGAGGCAGTCAGACAAACTCCCGCATGCGCCCGACTGGGATCCACCCGGCATGCCCACCAGGGGGTGATGTTCTGCCCCTCTGGGGCATTGCTCTGTTGCATCCAGAGACATTCTAGCGCCTGAGGCAGAGGCCACAGAGCCATCCCCAGCGCCCGGGCCATCTTTGCTCCAGTGGAGCCTCGGCTGCGGGAGGGGAAGAGAGAGACAGAGAGGAAGGAGAGGGAGAGGGGTGGAGAAGCAGATGGGTGCTTCTCCTGTGTGCCCTGGCCGGGAATCAAACCCGGGACTCCTGCACGCCAGGCCGACGCTCTACCACTGAGCCAACTGGCCAGGGCCTGACCATGGGTTTTCTGTAAAGTATTTCACATATAATATTTAGCTGAAGAGAGGAGAATTAAAGATGGGCCAGTAGTCTTTGTACCTACTAGTAACAGGAAGAGGCAGAAGTTGGAACTGAACAGAGGAAGTTGGCACCAATTTCAGAAAGGAATAAATTTTGAATGTACTCGGGAATGGAAAGTTTCACCATCCATGAAGTTTACTGAGCCACACTCGGATTTTTCCTCACTGTGATTTTCTCCTTATCTAGATTTTTCTGTCTGATAAGGCTTGCATATGCATCTCCCTCCCACCCTTATTTATCACAACGTAATAAAAATCTGAGCACCGCAGAGATCACAAATGAGACCTTCCCCATTAGGACATATTGTATCTGGAGCTGCTTTCTTCCTGGTTTGGCACTCACAAGGTCATGTCCATCACAGGTCAGACATGATCTTACAGAGTTGGCTTCATGATCTCCTGACTGCTGACCCTCCTTGGTCAAGGAGTCAGGGCCAAGCAGACTGTTGAGTTCTTCTACAGGATGGTCACTGCATATGGTGTGGTTAGTGCAGAATAGTATGATAAAGTAACTGGTTCCTGTAAGAGGTAACTCCTCTGCACAGCAGCCTCAACTATTTAGTGCCTCCAGCAAAACTGTCTTACTTGTACTTCAAGGTCATGACCACGGCATCTGTCCCTGTGCATTTATTTTAATACTTTTTTGGCCAGTGTCCCAGAAGAGCATATTCTTTCATGCAATATTCAGCAAAGATTTTCTATGAAAGTCAGTGATCATGGTTGCAGTGTTAATTGAACATAAAAGGGTAGCATGCCAGCCTACTGCAGGCAAAGAGCCCCTTTAGAAATATCCACCAAGAAGCCTGATGAAAGGCATTTGAAATTTTTGTACAATGTTTCCAAAATTTGAAGAACTATTTCTTTTTGAAGGGCCTTTTTGATCCCTTTGGTAGATTTTTATCACTGCAGACTATAAGGACATTGTAAGGCCAGGAGCCGCCATCGTGGCCATTCACATGCAGGTTCCCATTGGATTCGGGCAGACGATAAAGAAATGGTGGAGTCGGAGGATGGGGGGCCATCCTATTTATTGGTGTCTCACCAAGACAGGCAAACCACAAAAGAAGACAAGGGAAAAGCAGAAAACCAGCTCTTCCCATGAAGGGCAAGGGATCAGGGGAGCCCCTGCAATTGTGATAGCAGGAACTGTGTGTCCAAGCTCCTGGTCTGTCCCACTTTATAGTGTAGAAAACCCAAATCCCTTAATCCAATATACAAACAAGGAAGTCTCCGATACAAAGTCACTTATCCAAGGCATAATTGGATTCCTCATGAGAGTGCACCACCCAGATCATACAATCAGTCAAGGGTGTGGGGAAAAGCTTAGTCCCAAAACCAAACCTTAGGCTACAATGACCTGGCCTGCTTATAGCCTGTCCCCCACACCCAATATAAGTCACAAGCGAGCAAACATATATATCATATTTACAAACTTATTTGACCAACAGACATCTTAAACTATGTACAAGTTCTTTGGCATTACAAAGTTTCATCCCCAAATTCTTTAACATATAATGGAGCAGTAGAAGCTATTGAAATATTAAAGGAGTTGTGGCTGCCTTCACGGTGGGCCCACTAAACATCAGCTAGGGTCTTTTTTTTTGGGTAAAGATCTTGCTTCTCAAAGTGGGTTCTACAAATAGTGTCAGCATTGAATTATCAGAACCACATGAGATCTACAGAATAAGAATCTTCATCCCAGGTGATTTGCCTGCACAGAAAAGTCTGAAAGGGACTCGCTTAGGAGAATATGAGGTTGCCTTAGGAAAGTTCTCAGCTGTCAAACAAGAGTGTTACATCTTATGAATTTCACAACTAACTTCTGAGCATGCTATATTGGTTATTTTATATTCAATGTAAATTAGATGCTTCTCAGAATGATAGCAGTATTTCAGTTTGCTGTTATTCTAAGCATGAGACCCTATGCCTTAGGGTTTGGAATCAATCCCTTCATTGTCTTGGTGATTCAGATCCTTTTAATTGTGATTGCAGATCAGAGAGGATCTCATCTCTCAAAGATTACTGAGTTTTTGATTTATAAGCTGATTTTCAGTCATTGCTGGAAATTTTTTTTTAGAAGTACTTACATAATTTACACAGCCAAATAAAGAAAAGACAGAGTTCACAGCTGTCTTTTTTTTTCCATCTTTTTGCCACCGCCTCTGAGCTTGTACCTGCTCAGAGTAATGTTACACTGATCATAAATACATAAATATAGCCTAACCAGGTGGTGGTGCAGTGGATAGAGCGTTGACTTGCAACACTGAGGATCCAAGTTCTGAAACTCTGAGGTCACTAACTTGAGCATGGAGTCGCTGACTTAAGTGTGGGATCATAGACATGACCCCAAGGTCGCTGGCTTGAGCAAGGGGTCACTGGCTCAGTTAGAGCCCCCCAGTTAAGGCACATATGAGAAAACAATCAATGAACCACTAAGGTGCCGCAACTATAAGATGGTGCTTCACATCTCTCTCCCTTTTGGTCTGTGTTTCTCTCTCTCTCTCATGCTAAAAAAACAAAACAACAGAAACATTAGGAAGATGGTGTTTGTATGTTTTTTTACCCATGGAAATACTGGATTCGGATGAGCTTCTTTAAAAACACAACAAAACTTCAGTTTTAGATGAGATGCACACATGTTCAGAGGAACTTAGTATAGAAGGAGGAGTTCATCATCTAGATGAAAATATTCTGTGCTTGTGGTCCTAGTGAAGAGACCGGAAAATTCAGTGTGTGTTTTAAACTGGGTTTGTTTCTTTGATTTTTTTTTATCACTTGAATGAACATGAAAATATGATGTATTAAAACAAGAAGGTTGCCTGACCTGTGGTGGCACAGTGGATAAAGCGTCGACCTGGAAATGCTGAGGTCGCTGGTTCGAAACCCTGGGCTTGCCTGGTCAAGGCACATATGGGAGTTGATGCTTCCAGCTCCTCCCCACCTTCTCTCTCTGTCTCTCTCTCCTCTCTCCCTCTTCCTTTCTCTCTCCTCTCTAAAATGAATAAATAAAAAAATAAAATAAAAAACCAAAAAAAAACCCCAAGAAGGTTGACTCTTACAGCCATGATAGACCATCATGAACACCAGTGATCTTGAATGACTTAATTTTGTACGACTGAACCATTTTCCTTCCTTTTCCATTAGGTTTCTTCCATAATGTACAATTTTTCTAGAAAATTATATGGTCTGGTCCCATTTTATAAAGACTCGTCTTCATGCTGAAGAAATGTTGCAGCTGTTGTTCATAAGCTATTATTTTATACGTCATCATCTATTTCTTTGTGGTCATTTTAAAATTCTGTGGTCAGTTGAGCTGTGTTGAGACACTGTAGTTCATGAATACAATTGTCAAAAGCCTTTGTAGCTATTATGCCATTATGGTAGTTGTTTAATGTATAAAAAAATTAAGTAGGAATTTCTTAAGCGTCTAGAAGGTTTTTTTGTAAGAAATTCCATGGTGGAAGAGGAACATGCTTTTTAAATCACTAAGTTTGTGTTAAGAACAAAATGTATGCGTAAATATTAATAGAGCCTTTCTAATCTTCTTTTGACAAATTCTACTGACAGTCATTTGAGAGTTCTTGTTTTTGGAGTATTCTTTGAAATTCAATAGAGGATTTATTGAGGAGTCTGCAACAAGGAATAAAGAATGTTGATTTGAAATTTGTAATTCAAATATACTTTTCTCTAAATCCTAAAATCCAGTCAATAGAAATGTAAGTTAAAAATATAAAATTTAATAGCTTTCATATTGCAGAGTAGTGCAATTAAGAGCACAGACACTTTGAAATCAAAGGTCAGACAGACTTGAGTCCATCACTTAGAAGTTACAAATAGAACAAGTTACTCAAACTCTTAAGTTTTAGGTTTTTATCTGTAAAATGGAAACCATTATGTCTACTTCCTCAGACTATTTTGAAAATTAAATAAGATAATTGTTTAGTAAACCCCAAGGCTAATGAGTGTAGGTATTATTATATTATTATACAGAGTGGTGAAAAAGTAGATTTACAGTTATATGGACAATTATACAATAAATAATAAATAACAATACAGCAATAAACTCTGTGTTTCATGACTCATAACTGTAAACTTACTTTTGCCCCACTCTGTATATAATATTCCTGTGTATGTGTGTGTGTGTGTATCCAGTAAAAATCCAGGCAAAACAATAGAAAATTGGACAAAAAGCATGAATACCCATTTCTATGTCTAGCTAGACAATGAAAAAGATAAATATTATTATACAAATATATATTTTTATTACAGAAATTGTCATTATAAATGTAATGATAATGTAAATATCAATGTCATGATAATGTAAAGAAATTTCACTCATAATAGTCATATTTTGTGACCTACATAAAGAAAGAACTAAAAATATACCATGTCTCTGGAAAGAAAAACTGAATAATTTAATAATGTCAAATCATTCCAAAATTGATTTATAGGATCACTGACATCCAAAAACCATTTCTTTAAAATTTTCAAAATGATGCTAAAAAAAATTTAGATAAACACTAAAAGTTGAAAAATAATAATTTTGAGAATTATATAACATGTTCAAATAGTAAAATATTAGTGTTACAAAAATTAAAATATATGATAAAGTTCTCAAGTCAAAAAATATTATTCATGAAATGATTCTAAGAGAAGTCATGAGTGTAGGGATCTTTGTTTATAACCTTTACTCATACCATTCTATCAACTACATATCAAATGAATTTAAGAGTTAATTGTATAAATTGAAAATATAAAAAGCAAGCATAAAATTAATTATCTAATTTCTGCAAATAGAAAACTTCCTAAAATCACCAATGATGAAAAAAGTCTTCACTAAACACACGAACAAAGGATATGAACAGACAATTGGCCAAAATAAATTAATACATATTCACAAATGTGGAAAGGTCTAATATCATTAGAAATCCTTTTTAAAATTAAAAAATAAAATTATTAGATCTAAGTAGATTTTTGCTTTTATCTCTCTGCTAATTTTCTACTTCAAGAATAAAAACACTGAATGCTGGTAAGGAGGTAATAGAAACAGTCATTCTCATACTCTTGGGGTGTATAAACTGGTTTAAATCTTTTTGTTAGTAATATGTGAAAAGTCTTAAAGCAACAGTATCCCTTAACCAAATAATTTTACTTTTAGAATTATCCTTGAAGGAATTCCTAAATGCAAAATTGTAAAGTTCAAACTTGTACTTACATTATAACAAAATTATTTTTGAAAGAAAGTTGGAGATACCATAAGGAGTAATGTGGTTAAATATATTATGGTTTATGGTTAAATTTTTAAAAACATTAAATATGTGCATAAAATTTATAATAAGAGGAAATTTATATAATAATGTTTTTTTTAAAAAAAAGAAACAAACTTGAATATAAAATTATGATAAATATGCAAAAATATTAACTTTGTGTTTGGATGGTAGAACTAAGGGAATTTTTGTATTTATTTCCTAAATATATGTTCTGATTTTTCTATTATAAATATATTTAACTTTTTTTAGTGAGACTCCTGCATGTGCCCCAAAAGAGATTCACCTGGCAACCCCCATCTGGGGCTGATGCTTGAATCAACCAAGCTTCTTCAGTACTTGAGGCCGATGATCAGACCAGCTGAGCTATCCTCAGTGCCTGGTGCTCACACTAGAACTAATTGAGCCACTTTTTGTGAGAGGGAAAGAGAAAGAGAAGGGGGAAAAGGAGGGGGAGAGACACAGATAGTCACTTATCCTGTGTTCCCTGACTGGGAATTGAACCCAGGACATCCTCATGCCAAGCCAACGCTCTATACACTAAGCCAACCGGCCAAGACCATAACTTTTATGATTAGAAAAAAGATAAAATACTTTTGAAAACTTCAAAGTAACATTTACTTTTACAACAATGCTTTTCTAGTTATGTAAGAAATATTCAAAATAACATTTGTCAATTTATATTTCTTTGCTGACCACATGCATAATTATAGATTCCTAGTGTCCACATAGAATGATATTATATACATATTAACAAACTTTGATAAAAATTATGAACATTTTTTAGTTTTAATCTGCAGACATAAGGAGTATCTGCAATTTGTATTTTTTATAATATTTTATAGATCATTTTAAAACTAATGATAAGTAAGGTGTTTGGGAAAAGAAGATACAGAATTCTAAAACTCATCAAATTTTAATTTTTATTAAAATTAATACTTATCTATATATCTTTTCTTTTTGCCTTTTTAAGTTATGATCATTTTAGTGGTCCATGAAAAAAATTAAAATTTATGATGATGGAGATACTGAATTTTCCAAATTATTATTAAAATGTAAAAGATTTAAATTCTTATTGAGCAACAAAAAGCATCCAGCATATGTTTTCAGAACATCTGCAACATGAAAAAAGAAATGTAAGGAACTATTAATAGAAAAATGGAGGACTGGAGCATTCCACTGGGAAGGTTCCTGGATCGCAGCAACCATTACCATGCAGGAGCCTTCCAAGGGTAATTATGATTGGAATATTTACATTTGGACTAAATGCACACTGGAGGGAAGTGCTTTGTAATTAGTAGTGGATAAGCTTACTAAGACACAACCTTGCTTCAGTCAGCAAACACTGGATATCCAGAGAATGTCTTTTTTCTAAGTAAACTTTAATATTTTATGAGACAATTATTCATTTATATGTCTCATTTGTCATACAAAACTTTTTCCAGAGTGCTTCCAGGAGAAAAATTATCCTGATTGCAGGAAGTGTAGAAATAATCAGTCTAGAATGGACAGACTATTATGTACATTACAGTTTATTATTTTGAATCTCATTGATTTAGGATTGTTCACATCTGACTGGCCTCTTGTTTTCCTTGGAATCATCAAAGAAGAAAATGTTTATAATGCAAATTAATATCTTAAATGAGATATCCTAAAAGTGAAAACCAATTTAAACATGTCAGCAGTGTGTGTTATGAAGTTCAGATGAGTTTCACTTGCAGGAGCAGTACATGCAAAGCCAGGCGGAGTAAACAACAGGGGAGGATGTGTGCAGCCTGCTGCTGTAACTCTTCTAGAGGGCTCAGCTCTGGAGATGGACGGACTGTAGAATCAGCAGTCTGGGCACAGGTCTTCCATACACAGAGGGTCAACCACTGTCAAAAAACTAGGCAGTGGCTTAGGGTGTGGCGTACATTACGACAGCACTAGATCCTGGCCTCACAATCAGCATTTCATGGTTTCATACATACATAATAGAAATGTAATTTTTAGAATCCTTTTTGAAAGGATTTTATTTAAGGATATTGAAAGCACAAAATCCATTCATCAGATAGAGTCAGATATTTACTTTAAAAAATGAAAACTCTAAATAAGTTCTCCATAAAAAAAAGACACATCCCTAATCGATCTTCTCACCAATAGTGAAACAGCTGTTGCTCAGAAAAGATTTCTGATAACAAAGTGAGGTGAATCTATAAAATGCATTGTTGACACTTCAAGTGTTTTTTTTTGTTCTTTTTAATTTTTTTTATTTTTAAATTATTTTTATTTATTCATTTTAGAGAAGAGAGACAGAGAGAGAGAGAGAGAAGGGGGGAGGAGCAAAAAGCATCAACTCCCATATGTGCCTTGACCAGGCAAGCCCAGGGTTTTGAACTAGTGACTTCAGCGTTCCAGGTCAACGCTTTATCCACTGTGCCACCACAGGTCAGGCTGTTTTCTTAATTTAACTTTTTATTATGAAAATGCTCAAACGTATTCAGAAACAGAGCCACTAATATAATGAATCTCCATGTATCTATCTCCAAATGAAAACAATTATCAATGCCGTGTGGGCAAAAGTAGGCTTACAGCTGTGAGTGGCATTCTTTTGAGTTAATAAAGCTATTGTAACAATCATAACCTGCATGTCTTTTTCCATTCCAACAACTGTAAACCTACTTTTGCCCACCCCTGTATTTTGGTGGCATAGACTTTGATTAGAATTACTACTGAAGGGTAATACAGTAGGGTGTGTCTACCTTTTTCACCTTATCTGAATACTAATCATAGTCATGACGCATATATGAATGAATCATGAACAAATTTCAAATTAAAAGAAAATAAAAGGATTTAGTCCAAAAAATTTGTAACAGGAGAAAAGGGCACTCCAACTGGTAGACGAATTTGATGTAAAAACTGGTAAAATGAAATAGAACAAATCATATTCCTATCATACAGTCACCAAAACAAAAAGTCAATATTGTATCAACTTTCCAAAGAATAACAAAGAAGCTATTTTGGAGCTGTAAAAAAGAAGGGTAGGCCCCGGCCGGTTGGCTCAGCGGTAGAGCGTCAGCCTGGCGTGCGGCGGACCGGGGTTCGATTCCCGGCCAGGGCACATAGGAGAAGCGCCCATTTGCTTCTTCACCCCCCCCCCCTCCTTCCTCTCTGTCTCTCTCTTCCCCTCCTGCAGCCAAGGCTCCATTGGAGCAAAGATGGCCCGGGCGCTGGGGATGGCTCCTTGGCCTCTGCCCCAGGCGCTAGAGTGGCTCTGGTCGCGGCAGAGCGAAGCCCCGGAGGGGCAGAGCATCGCCCCCTGGTGGGCAGAGCGTCGCCCCTGGTGGGCGTGCCGGGTGGATCCCGGTCAGGCGCATGCGGGAGTCTGTCTGACTGTCTCTCCCCATTTCCAGCTTCAGAAAAAAAAAAAAAAAAAAGAAGGATAAATCAGGAATGAGGGTTGATTAATTATAGTAACAGCATATTGCAGATGCAAAGCTGAAGTAAACAGGATGAAAGACTCAGAAGCAGGTAGGGACGGCTGTGGGAAATGAGAGAAGACAGGCACTCTCAAGGAGAAGAAGCAGTAGGAGCTCTGTCCAGTGAAAGGGCCCTAGAAACAGAAACATAACAGTAACAAGTAGACCAAGTGCCCATATCTTGGTCTCTAATGGTATTCCATGCAGAAAGGAACCAGGCCTTCTAGGAGGACTGGTTGATTCCAGGATTGGCATGTGACTGTCATATTGGATAGCACAGGTTTAGTCTATTCTTCTTGTTTTAAATACCAGTACCAGGGAAGTTATGTATGTTTCCTAAGTCATTCAGGTGTTCAACGGCAAAAGCCAAATTTAAAATCCACATCTCCTGATAACTAGCAAATTGTTATTGCACTATGCCATATTACTTATGTGTGAATATATATATTAATATAATATTTATTTTATTTTGTTTTATGTTTATATTTATTTCTAAAGAAAAAATAAATACATTTTAAAAAATGAATACTAGAAGCTCCGTGGGAGCAGGAATAATTTTCCTGATTCACTGACATTTTTCTCAGTGCCTAGTAAATTGATGACATATAGTGGTTGCTTACAAAATATTTGTTGAGCCTGACTGTTGGTAACACGGTGGTTAGAGCATCAACCTGGGACACTGAGGTCCCAGGTTCACAGCCCGAGATCATTGGCTTGAGTGTGGGCTCATCTGGGTTGAGCACAGGCTCACCAGCTCGAGTGTGGGGGTCTCTGGCTTGAGCATGGGATCATAGACGTAACCCCATGGTTGCCGACTTGAGCCCAAAGGTTGCTGGTTTGAAGCCCAAGTTTGCTGGTTTGAGCCCAAGGTCGCTGGCTTGAGCAAGGGGTCACTGGCTCAGCTGGAGCCACTTGGTAAAGGAACGTTTGAGAAGCAATCAATGAACAACTAAAGTACTGCAACTATAAATGCTTCTTATCTCTTTCCCTTCCTGTCTGTCTTTCTGTCTTTTTCTCTCTCTCATGCCCATATAATGTGTGCGTAAAAAAATCAAAATTGTTGAATAAATAAATGCAGGGATAAACAGTTACAAAATGTCAAAATCATCTGCTATGTGATTATTTTAACTAGGCTATCATCTACGTGAAAGTTGATACTATATTTTATTCACTGTCTTATCTTTTTATTTTAAGTTCTTCCATTGATTTGAGAGAGAGAGAAAGGAATGGGGAGATAGAAGCAGCGTCTCATTGTTCCATTTAGTTGTGAACTCATTGATTGGTTCTTATAGCTGCCCTGATCAGGGATTGAACCTGTGACCTCAGAGCACCGGAAAAATGCTCTATCCTCTGAGCCACCTGGCCAGGGTCTATTCTTAAGCACCTACAACTTGGGCTTATATCAAATACTTACAGGGCCTGACCTGTGGTGGCGCAGTGGATAAAGCGTCAACCTGGAAATGCTGAGGTCGCCGGTTCGAAACCCTGGGCTTGCCTGGTCAAGGCACATATGGGAGTTGATGCTTCCAGCTCCTTCCCCCTTCTCTCTCTCTGTCTCTCTCTCTGTCTCTCTCTCCTCTCTCTCCCTCTCTGTCTCTCTCTCCTCTCTAAAAATGAATAAATAAAATTAAAAAAAAAGGTCTTCTCATCTATTAAAAAAATACAGAACTTTTTGAAATAGTTATGAAATGGTGATTTATTGATACGACAAATATTATCTGGATCTGAGGCAGCACAATGTGGTAGAAAGAGCACTCAGCCAAGATAGGTGGTCTGAGTTAGGGTCTCAACTCTGCAATGAACTGGTTTTGTAACTTTGGATAAGTTCCTTCAGCATTCTGGGCAATGTTAATATAAAATATTGAATCATATTTCCAATCTCCAATTCAATTTTAATTCTAAGATCAATCTCTCCATACCCTTGCCATAATAATAATTAATTTTGCAACACTCCAGATGTAATAGCTTAGTAATTCAGTTATTTTTAAATGTACGGCATTTTTCTTCTGAAACTGTCATATCAGATAGGTCATGAGAGAGTCAAGATACAAAGTTGGGTTACAAGTGTTCTGAATGTCGATTTTCGTCATCTTGATTACAGAGGTAAAATGCTGAAGACACCTTGACAGTGGCATAAAATAGATCTGGTAGCAAATTCTTCTAGCCCCGACTTGTTAAACATGAAAATGTGTCTAAATGTGTATGTTCCTTTCAATTTAAGAACATTAAAATATGGAGAGTTGTGTAATATCACTTAAGCATAGAGTAGGGTGTGTAACATAACAGGTCAACTACTATCATTGGCTAAACTATTTTCTACATAAAATTGACCATCACCAACAAAATTTATTTAGTCATTGGTTCTCCTTCTACCCAGCTACGCAAAAACCCATCATAGCCAACAAAGTCTATTTTTTCAAAAAATTCCACTGGTATACTTATTGTTTCATCATGTACTGCCCACCACTACCACCACTCCTATCTGAACTGTCTTGAATGGCAATAATATTAATGATTCATTTTATTATTTGCTGATGGTGCATTAACTCTTGAAATGTTGTCATATTTAGTAAATTAAAAGCACAATGAGGTATCACCTCATACCTGCCAGAATGGCTATCATCAATAAATCAACAAGCAAGTGTTGGGGAGGATGTGGAGAAAAGGGAACTGCTCTGTTGTTGGGAATGCAGATTGTTGCAGCCACTGTGAAAAGCAATAAGGAGTTACCTTTAAAAATTAAAATGAAACTGCCTTATGACCCAGAGATTTCACTTTTTGGAATTATCCAAAGAAACCCAAAACACTGATTTGAAAAAATATATGCACCCCATGTTCATTACAGCATTATTTACAATAGCCAATATTTGGAAGCAGCCCAAGTGTCCATCAGTAGATGAGGGGATAAAAGAAGCTGTGGTACATTTACACAATGGCAAGCTACTCAGCTGTTAAAAAAAGAAGGAAATCTTACCCTTTGCAAGAGCATGGATGGACCTGGAAAGCATTATTCTCAATGAGATAAGCCAGTCAGAGGAAAACAAGTACCATATGATTTCACTCATATGTGAAATCTAATGAACAAAATAAACTAATAAGCAAAAGTAGAGACAGATTCAGATAGAGAGCAGGTTGACGGCTGTTGGGGGTGGGGGAAGTGTGAGGGGGAGTGGTGAGATTGAGCAAAGAAAAAACTCATGGACACAGACGACGGTGTGGTGATTGCCAGTGGGTGGGGGGAGTTGTACAGGAAGGCGGAGGAGGGTAAAGGGGGGATAAATGGTGATGGAGGCTTGACTTGAGGTGGTGAACACACAGTACTGCATACAAATGATGTGTTGTGGAATTGTGCACCTGAAACCTGTTTAATTTTATTAACCAGTGTCACCCCAATACATTCAATTTTAAAAAGATTTTTTTATCATATTTAGAAAGCAATGGCCCTGGCCAGTTGGCTCAGTGCTTGAGCATCAGCCCAGCATGTGGAAGTCCTGGGTTTGATTCCCGGTCAAGGCACACGGGAGAAGCACCCATCTGCTTCTCCAACCTTCCCCCTCTCCTTTCTCTCTGTCTCTCTCTTCCTCTCCTGCAGCCAAGGCTCCAATGGAGCAAAGTTGGCCTGGGCGCTGAGGATGGCTCCATGGCCTCTATCTCAGGTGCTAGAATAGCTCCAGCTGTAACAGAGTGACACCCCAGATGGGCAGAGCATTGCCCCCTAGTGGGCATGCATGGTGGATCCCTGTTGGGTGCATATGGGTGTCTGTCTGACTACCTCCCCACTTCTAACTTCAGAAAAATACAAATAATAAAAATAATACAGTGTGTCCATAAAGTCATGGTGCACTTTTGACCGGTCACAGGAAAGCAACAAAAGACGATAGAAATGTGAAATCTGCACCAAATAAAAGGAAAACCCTCCCAGTTTCTGTAGGATGATGTGGCAGCATGTGCACATGCACAGACAATGACGTAACATCATGTATACAGCAAAGCAGCCCATGGCCATGCCGGTCGAGATGTGGATGGTACAGAGGAAAGTTCAGTGTGTTCTGTGGCTCGCTAAATTCAAATCCATGACCAAAGTGCAACGTGAATATCGGTGCATTTATAACGAAGCACCACCACATAGGAATAACATTACTCGGTGGGATAAGCAGTTGAAGGAAACGGGCAGTTTGGTGGAGAAACCCCGTTCTGGTAGGCCATCAGTCAGTGACGAGAGGCTATACGGGATAGCTACCTAAGGAGCCCTAAAAAATCTGTGCGTGAGCCCACATCAAACTGCACTGAATAGGTATGAAACTGGGAGAGTTTTCCTTTTATTTGGTGCAGATTTCACATTTCTATCGTCTTTTGTTGCTTTCCTGTGACCAGTCAAAAGTGCACCATGACTTTACGGACACACTATAATAATAATAGAAAGCAATGACAGTTTGAAGTCTGAAAGGGAAATTGGGTTAACTATATGAATTATGGTTTTTTTACTGTTCTTTTCATGATTTTTTAAAGGTATCTTCTTTAGGGTTAAACAAATTGGTTGGCGTTTAAATTTGACATAAAAATATCATCTAAATTCTCACTTTTGCAGCCATTGCTGAAGTACCAGCAGTCAAAATAAATTCAATACCTTTGTGACTTCTGACCAGAGCAAGAACCATAAAACACATTTCAATGCACCTTCCCACATTCTCCTCTTTTCAAAGAGTTGAGGAAGAAGTCTAGTACAAAGTTTGATGAATGCCCATACAGAAGGATGATGAAGTTCAGGTTGTGTGAGGAGACTACAAAGGGCAGCAAGTTGGAAATGTAGTCCAGATTTACAGAAAAAAAATGTGTCATCTACAATAAATAAGTGCAGTGGGAGAAAGCTAATGGTAAAACTGTTTATGTGGGCACTCACCTAGCAAGGTGTTTATCAACAAACTAAAGCTGGACAAAGACCACAAGAAGGTCCTTGAACGTACAGGTTCACATCTTCATGTTCACTTTAAAAACAGTCATGAAACTACCCAGACCATCAGGGGTATGTATAATTGAAAAGCCATCAATTATCTGAAGGCAGTCACTGTACAGAAGCAACGTTTGCCATTCCATCACAATAATGGAGTTGGAAGGTGTGCCCAGGTCCAACAGTGAGGCTGGACGCAGGGTCAGTGCCCCAAAAAGAGTACTGAATTTTTGCTGCACATGCTTAAAAATGCTGAACTTCGGGGTTTAGATGTAGATTCCCTGGTCATTAGGTACATCCAGGCAAACAAATCTCCCAAGATGCAGCGCAGAACTTGCAGTGCTCAAGGGCGGATGAACCCTTACATGAGCTCTCCCTGGCGGACTGAGATGATCCTTACTGAAAGAGAGCAGATTGTTCCTAAGCCAGAAGAGGAGGTTGCATAGAAGAGAAAGATACCGCAGAAGAAACTGAAGAAGCAAAATAAATACTAATAAAAGTAAACACATAAACAAAAAACATAAACCTGAACATAAAGCCAAATCTCAGTAAGTAGGAAAGAAAAAGGGCAAATACAAGGAAGAAACAATTGAGAAGATGTAGGAATAAAGTAATCTTAGATACAACTTTCATTAAAAACTGTTAAAATGAAATATATAAATAATCGAAACTCTTAAATGGAAGTTTGAAATATGCGAGGTTGAATGGTAGCAATACGAAGAAAAAGCAAAAACATGTTTTCAGAACAGGTTATCATGTTTATTCCTTCATGGCTCTCAATATAATATTATGTTCCCTCTTCTTGCAATGAAATTTCCCTCCCATTTGTCTATCTGTAAAATCCCATGTGTCCTTTAAAACCAAGCTCAGGCATAACCACCTGTTACAGATTGTTTTCAAAATTTCCCCTCTCACACCCATTCCAGGACTGTGGCTAGTCATCCCTCAAAATGACCTTCGACACGGCCAACTGACTTGCCTGGCCAATGAGAAAGTAGCAAATGTGACACAGGCAAAGACTTGAAAAGTGATTACACATCGAAACTTATTTTCTCTTGCCCTGGCGGGGTGGCTCAGAGGATGAGGTGTTGTCCTGGCCAGCCAAGGTCGTGGGCTCAATTCCTGGTCAAGGCATGTATGGGAAACAATCAGTGAATACACAACTAGATGGAACAACGGGGTGGAATGACAGGTTGATGCTTCTCACTCTCTCCAATGAATGAAAAAAATAGACAAACTTTCTCTGATGGTTTTGGAACTCAGCAATAAGAAGCCTACGCTAGCCTGCTACATGATGGAGACATGTGACTCCACTGCCCCTGTCACTCCAGACACCCACCATGTATGTGAGTGAGGCCTTTCATAAACAATCAGACTTCAGGACACCACCTAAATGTGGCCACACGAGAGCCCTGGTGAGACCAATTAGGCACATCCAGCCAAAACTGTGAAATAGCAAAATTGAGCTAATAAATGATTATGTTTCTAAGGACTATGTTTTGGAGTGGCTTATTATAAGCAGAAATTGTTATGAAATTTTGTTTTTAGAGGGGAGTTGATATAACAAATATCTAAAATGTACGACAGTGGCTTTAGGACTAGGCAGTGATCTTGTTGAGTTTTGGGGGAGATTTATCGGTATCGCTTCCTACTCCGCCATTACTCTGACGTCATCTCCCCAGGACTAGGCAGTGAGAGGAAGCTGGAAAGGCTGTGGGCTAAGGCTGTTAGTGAAGTCTGGAATAGTAGTAAGAAAACTGTTTTAAAACTTGTAGTTGCTTCACTTTAACTGTTCATTGATTGCTTCTCATATGTGTCTTAGTGAAGGGGGGGGGGGGGTTCAAGCAAAGCCAGTGATCCCTTGCTCATGCCAGTGACCTTGGGCTCAAGCCAGCGACCTTGGGATCATATCAGTGATCCTGTGCTCAAGCCAGATGAGCCTGCCCTCAAACCTATTACCTCAGGGTTTCGAACCTGGGACCTCAGCGTCCCAGGTTGACATTCTAGCCACTGTGCCACCTAGTCCAGTCAGTAGTGAAACAATTTATAAAACTGTCACATTGCTACTTTGGAATATAGAAAGTATACCTAATAAGCTAAAGAGATAATCCAGTGTCAACTGATTTCTGCCAGTTATATAGTAGAAAGTACTGTGAGACAGAGATGAATTAAAGAGGGAACTGTTCAGTTTGTAGATAGAATTTAGAAGACAATGGCCTTTATGCCTAGCTCAGGAAACTATAAGAATATAAAACTTGCCCCTGGCTGATTGGCTCAGTGGTAGAGCATCGGCTTGGCATGTGGAAGTCCAGGTTCAGTTCCTGGTCAGGGCACATAGGAGAAGTGACCATCTGCTTCTCTACTCCTCTCCTTTCCCTTCCCCCATCCCTTCCCCTTTCACAGCCATGGCTTGATTGGTTACAGCAAGTTTGCCCCAGGTGCTGAGGATGGCTCTATGGCCTCACCTCAAAGGCTAAAATAGCTCAGTTGCCAAGCAACAGAGCAACAGCCTCAGATGGGCAGAGCATCACCCTGTAGGGGGCTTGACAGGTGGATCCTGGTCAAAGCACATGTGGGAGTCTGTCTGTCTGTCTGTCTGACTCCCTGCCTCTCACTTAATAATTTAAAATATATATATAAAAATTTACTATATTTTATTTGAGTTTTAGGTTTTCTATTCAACATTAATTTGTACTTTCTCTAAATTTGCACTTTTTTTGTATTTTACTAATTCTGCCATGTAGTTTTCTTAGAAAATGCTAATCTCTGAGGCTACAGGTGAGGCAGCCAAAGCTATTTGCCCAATTACGTAGTAAATAGCAAAGTCAGGATTTGATTGTGAGCTATCTGAATTCAAAATTAGTACTCATTCCTTTTTCCTTGTTTCCCAAATTCTTGCAAAAAGGAGAGCCTTCCAGGTTATGAGCTACTTTACTTAAAATAAAATGTATACTATATTTTCATTTATAACTGATCCTCAATAAATAAATACACAAGAGTTTTACAGACCTGAATCCTTTTAATATTCAAGTTGAGTGCCAGAATGATACATTATGTATGAAGGGCTAGAATTTGCTTTCCCACTTTTGTAATTATAATGGAGAGGAAATGATTGTGCCCCGGCAGTTTGTGCCGTTGATGGTGAACTCCCTTTGATATCTGACCCGTAATGCTCTCCTGGTATGTCTCCTGCTGCTTCCGACTTAGTATCTTCCATTTTTCCTAGGTAAGCTTTCTCTCTCTTTTTTTTTTTTATTCAAAAAATTCCCATTTAGATTAATTCCCTGGCAGGAGAACAAGGAACAAATGGATTTTCAACAACAGGAGGATATAATATTTAAACCTGCTTAGGAAGGGAGGAATACATTCAGCTAAGATAATTGCTCTTTTCTTTCCCCCACCACAAAGAAAAGAAAACTCTATCCTTAAAATGATTTATATGTTATTTTTCCTGAAATCACAGAATACAGATGATGAATTTCTTTAAGTCCTTTGTTCTCTGAATTTTCTCATAATCTCCATTCTTTTGGGATTTGGAAAAGAAATTTCTCTACCTCTTTAAAACATGAATACAATAATAATCAGGCTTCCTATAATGACTTTTCTGTGTGGCAGTTGAAATTTTAGAGATACAAAACTGCACTGTATTTTTTCCAATGTTTAGTTTTTTAAAATTCAACGATGTTGTTTGTACTTTCCTTGAGTTTGTTTGTATTTTACTACTTCTGCCATGATATCTAATTGAAAAATTAATTCTCATTAATTATAGTTCTTTTGTTATTTATCAAATATCTTAATGTAGAAGAGAAATAGTGCACACCTCACAGTTTATCATATTATTTGGCATTATTATAATGCACAATTTCTCAATAGAGGAACTATTTATTAGCATTTTGGGCAGAAAAAGAATTCCTTATGTGAGACTGTCCTGGGCATTGCATTAGCTTACCATCCTTTGTCCCTACCATTTGGAAAAGAAATTTCTCTACCTCTTTAAAACATGAATATAATAATGTTTTATTCAGAATCCAAATGTTTACTGTCTATAGGACCCCTGAGTCATTATGTGTATGGCCAGTAGCTGCGGCCACCATCAAAGCCGCCTGGCCAGTGTCGGTTCGCATTTAATTCGGATCGGTTGTAGAGAAACAATTGAGCTGAAAACTGGTGGTCCATTTTCCTTTATTCTAGACTTGCACTTGGCAAGCGAGTAAAAACACACAATGGGAAACACTTCCCTTTCCAGTCAGGGCTCCCAAAGCAACTGACTCATCTGAGTTTTCCTAGAATCAAAGGCTTCCACCTCACCAGTCTTATTCACCTCTGTTCCCCATTTCCTTCTCCTCCACGAACTGGCTTCTCCTTCACCATTCCACCGTTTTGGCTGCCCCCTCCACGTGGCCTCCCTGACCTACTACCACACAGGCTCTTCCTCTCTACAAGAATTTGGTCACTCTCTCCCAAAATGGCCTCCTAGCTCCTCCTTTTAAAACCTTTTGGCGCGAAAGCCCTCCTCAACACACATTAGCGTAACCAAGCCTCTTCCCAAGCATGAAGGCAATTAATATTATCACCTACGTGATGGCCATCCATGTAGGCAGCACCATCTTTAACAAAGTGAGCATAAAATTACAGTTTACAAACTTATCTGCCCGACATTGTGATAAGTGAAAATGTCTATTCACATTTACAGTTACCCTTTTGGGATATGGTGTTGTCTGTAATTCAATGAGATTCATTGGTATAATGCAAATTTGGGAAATCCACAACTCTCTCATCCTCCCTCTGAATTTCTGCAAACAATTATGAGATTCTCTATGCAGTATCTTACACATGCTCATGAAATAGTCCTCTCCTCTCCCATGTGGCAGCAGCAAATCTCCTTCCTGCTGCTTCAATTTTCTGCAATGATATCTAGGTCATCATTGCTGGTGCTTTTTCCTATTATAGCTCTTTTCAGTTATACACTGATACAACTTATTTCTCAGAACTTAAGTGTTTCCTCTACATCACTATGGTTATGTGGTAGGCAGTTAGCCAGACGTGAGTAGAGCAAGGACTATAGGCCAGGAACAGAAGGCCACCAGCGCAAAAAGCCCCAGGTGCCTAGTGTTGGTCAAATAAGTTTGTAAATACGATGTATATGTTTGCTCGCTTATAGTTTGCATTGGGTGTGGGGGACAGGCTGTAAGCAGGCAGGGTCATTATAACCTAAAGCTTAGTTTTAAGACAAAGCTTTTCACCACACCCTTGACTGTTGCATGATGTGGGGTGATGCACTCTCATGAGGAATCCCATTATGCTTCAGATAAGTGACTTTGTATCAGAGACTTCCTTGTTTGTATGATATATTGGATTAAAGGTTTTGATTTCTACACTATAAAATGGGGCACAGAAGCCCATGCTAGAGGGGAGCAGAGAAAAACCACATGGAGGAGAGGAGAAGCAGCCAAGATGGCAGAGTGCTGAAGGAGAAGCCAGTTTGTGCAGAGAGAAGGAGATGGGGAACAGAGGTGAACAAGGCTGGTGAGGTAGAAACCTTTGATTCTAGGAATACTCAGATAAGTCTGTGGCTTTGGGAGCCCTGAATGGGAAGGGAAGTGTTTTCCCACTGTGTGTATTTCTTGCCTGCCGGGTGCAAGCTAGGATTAAATGTAATGGCCCACCAGTTCTTGGATCCATTGTTTCATTACTGTCTGTCTGAATCAAATGAGAACCTGCACAGGCCAGGAGGCTGTGATGGTGGCCATGGCTACTGGCTTTACAGGAATGAAAAACAGCTTTCTCTGCTCATCTCAGAACCTGTGCAACCCTCTCCTCCCTGAGAGTGAGTTACTTCCCATGAGCATCTCAGTGATTACCAGATTCTGGATTCCATGGGTACAGGGACAACTGAGGAATAATACCTGGTGTATCGCTGGTCTTAAATATTTGAAGTTGGAATTACATTGAATTCATACATTAAATCTGCTGACTAAAGCAACAGCCTAGACCTCTAGATATGTTCAAAAGTGTCCCATCCAAACATAGCCCTGTTTAAATCCCCAGGCTGAGAGATACCACTATAATTTTAGCTTTTAAAAACATGGTAGACACTTCAACTATGTTCTAATCTTATGCTTCCAATTGCTTATATTTTTCTATTGACCCAAACTCATTATGTCCTGAACAAAAGTATTTTCTTTTCTGTCAAATCTGTTAAAAGTACTTTCAAGTTCTTAGTGGAGGAGGGAAAGGAGTCAGTAATATAATCAAATTTGAGATAATCTTGACTCTTCTCATTCTTATTTCTTATTAAGCACTAATTATTAATTCTTAATTAGTGACCCAATGCATCACTAATTTCATTTATCCTTTTATAAATATCTTCTTTCTTTTTTATTTTTTTTCCTGAAGTGAGAACCTGGGAGGCAGAGAGACAGACTCCCACATGCACCTGACTGGGATCCACCCAGCATGCCCACCAGGGGGCCATGCTCTGCCCATTTGGGGTATTGCTCCATTGCAGCTGGAGCCATTCTAGCACCTGAGGTGGAAGCCATGGAGCTGTCCTCAGTGCCTGGGCCAACTTTGCTTTAATGGAGCCTTGGCTGCAGGAAGTGAAGAGAGAAACAGAAAGAAAGGGGAAGGGGAAGGGTAGAGAAATATATAGGTGCTTCTCCTGTGTGCCCTGGCCAGAAATTGAACCTGAACTTCCACATGCAGGGTGATGCTCTACCACTGTGCCAACCAGCCAGGGCCTATAAATATTTTCTTAATTCACCAAATTACATTCTTTTCAAATTGCCATGACACTGTTTTCAGATATTTATTACCTTAAAACTGGATTAATCAACTATCAGTAGCTCAATTTCTCCTTGATTCATTCTGCCCTCTGACCTGTAAAACGAATTTTCCACTGGATCATCATCTATATGTTCTGTACCTATTTGATCAAATATTCCTTGGTCACCAATTTTATAAATATGTATTGGATGTCTAGTATGTACCAGATCTTGTCCTTTACTTTTTTTTAAAAAAATTCTACTTTTTAAAAATGAAATGTATCTGATGATTTCAATCCACACCATTCTCTCTTTTCTCTGAACTCTTGTTCCATAGTAGGTATTGGTCAGAAAAAAAATTGGAATTGTATTGAAAATCAATTGTTTCCACAATAAATGGTAAACAATTAGAAAACCTAAATCACATTTTACACCATTTATATATCTTCTATATTATTTAGAACAGGGCTGGGCACATTATAATTGCTTATGAATAAACACTTGTTCACTGATTTTATTCAAAGCTTAGATTCTTCAAAGATAGACCTGATTCAAAAATGAGTTAGCTGGGATAGAATATTAAGATCTCTTTTCACTGATCTTGGTTGATTTCCTATAGGCTATGATATTTCATCTTGTAAACAAAATTAAATTTTATTAATTAAATTTTTAGGATTGATGTTATTAAATAACTCTTTCTTTAATCACTCAGCACTCCTTTAAAATGAGTTAACACTTATTTGCACAGACTTAGTTATATTATAAAAAAATTATAATTAAAGAAATTAAATGCATGACACAATTATTAAATTTTTGTGGAATCTGATAAGCTATTTGTAAAATTTATACAACAGCAAAAATAGCTAAAGAAGAAAAATGAACGGCCAATAACTACTGAAAAAAGTGTGCATATGAGGATGGAAAAAATCTGCCCATATATTTCTAGGATCATTTTAAGTTTCACCAGTATGTTACAGGTACAGAGATAGATAAACATACCAATGAAACAAAAATAGAAACCTCAGATACAGACCCTCACATACATGAAAGAAGTCAGAGCTAAAATTTTAGAACAGTGTGGCAGAAATTGCAACTTAATAAATAATGCCTGGACAACTTGTTTTCTACATGGACCACATCATAACCAACCAACCAACCAAACAAACAAACAAACAAAACCCTGAATGGATTAAATACATATAAATTTCTAAACTGTCTAAAGAAAATATAGGAAATTATCTTTGCAACTTTGTTACAAAAAAAATTTCTTAAGACAAAAAAGACTACAATCTAAAAGTAAAAAAGATAAATACAAGTCTATTAACCTAAGAACCTGTTTATTAAAATATATCATTTAAAAAATATGAAAAGATAAGTAATAAGCTGGTGTGGGGTAGGGCATGAAGCTTACGTGTTCCAATCTTTGATATATATCAGAACAAAGTATAGTATTATACACACACACACACACACACACACATAAAATAAATCAGTATTATATGTATATAATACTCCTGTGTGCGTATGTGTGTGTATCAAGTAATAAACATACAAACCAACAGAAAAATGGACAAAAAGCACAGATACCTATTTCACAGAAGAAGAAAAACCAATGACTAGTAAACACATATGAATATGTCTAACTTCACTTGTAATCAGGAAAAGGCTGAATACCATTTACATCCAAAATATTGGCAAAAAACATAAAGCCTGACAGATCAGCTGTGCTTGACAACAGGAACTCTTACATACTGTGAATGAGAGGGTAAATGTCTGACGCCCCTTTGGGAAAAACTTGACATTATTCAGTAAAGTTAAGATGCACCAACCTACCAGTCAGTAATTCCAGTTCTAGATAAATACCCCGGAATAAGGAAACTCTCACATATGTGCAACAGAACACAGGTACTAAAATATTCATTGCAGCACTGTTTTTAATAGTAAAAAAGAAAACTGGAACCAGCCCATAGGACCATTGCAGGAGACTAGATAAATAACTTGTGGTAGATACATATAATGGATACTTAAGATATAGCCGTGTAAACAAGTGCACTATAGTTTTATGCATCTATATACACGAAACATTTTGCTGATGAAAAAGAAAGTGACAGAGAATACAGTTTGCAGTTCCAATTGTATAAAACTCAAACATACAAAACCCAACACACATTATTTAGAGATACATAAGTTTTTTTAAAACTACAAAAAAAAATGATAACTCATAATTCAAGATAATGGTTACTTAGGAAGCAAAATGTGAAGTTGAGAGGGTGGCGATGCTTGTTGAGGTACACAGAAGGGACTTCAAAATGGTAATTTTCATTGAGCTGAGTGGTAAATAAGTGTTTATTTTTCTTGTTTATACTGTACTTATATATTATATTCTTTACATATATGAAATCATTAAAAAGTTTCTGTTAGCATATGCAATAGATATTTAGCTAAATAACTGTCCTTGTGGTCTGTCACCTGATTCTAAAGTGAGTGTGTTTGCCCCAATTGTCTGGATATGCGCCTACAGCGCTCACTTGGAGCACAATCTCTGCTTTGCTTGCATGGTTTCAATGACTGTAGAAACAATTCCTCCTTTACAGCTCTGTTTCCTTCACAGAGAATTTACTCTCAAGCTCTACAGAGTAAGGTTATCAATGGAAACATATAGAAAGTCAGAGTAGTTGGTTGAAACTGAGGGCTGGGTTTATTTATATTTACCCTGTATATAAATAATTTGGGAGATTTGAACTTTGTGCTGAGTGGTAATGGCCTATGTCTACAATTTTAAAATAGCATTTTCAAAAATGAGCCCCTTCCCCTCCTTTTTTTTACCACTCTCCCCTCACTAAATATCCTTGGGACCATATGGCCGAAACATTCATGCACCATGCTGCTATCATCACAAGAATAAAGAAAAACTGGGAATTCAACAATCTCCTAACACAACCGCTGTTGCCTGCCAGTTCTCACATCAAACAAAAATTATCAGTTAGGGGAAGGAGGGTTGCACAGTGACTAAGCAGACAGATGGCAGGTGTGAGTCAAAACACTCTGGGGTGCTAGCTCAAATCATTCTGTATTACTCACTGCTGGAGAGAGACGTAATCAAAAAACAGATCGCCCAATGGACCAGGAGTAAAACGCTGAATTTCCAAGTAATAGAAATATACAAGGTAGAAGAGACAACCTAGGTTTTAACAGTTGTATTGCAACTTCTAAACCAAATTGTTGAGCCCTGCCCTTTGATCTTTCTCAGCCTGCATCTGACTTCAGCCTCTCCCACCTTTTCTAGCTGGCCTTCCCTGTGATAAACAAAGAGGTTATTGTTTCTCCACTTCATCTCCCTGTCTGGGCTGGGACCACCTGCGATAAAGGTTAGCCAGCTGCGTTCCTGGAGGTCAGTGTTCCAAAACTAGAGATAAGAGGTTAACCACATCCTTGCCTGGCCAGCCGCCTGTAGTGGTTCACTGCCTTAGTGTTTTGTACCTGAGAATGACCAAATCTAATCTGTATGTGTTAGACACAGGCTTGGAGCAAAACAAAGACTCAACCACTCTCTTATTTGCATAACTGTTTTCCACATTGCTGTAAAAAAAAAAAAGAGCTTTAATGAAATCAAATGTAATTACAGAAAAGGGCCCTAGGTGGAGCTTCAGTACTGGTGGCGACAAATGGAAGAATGCAGTGGAAATAAAATCCAGGTCCTCTAAAAATTCCATAAGGAAGTATAACATTTTTGTTGAATACCTTGTTTTGCTATTGTTGTTCTTCCTGCATAGGAAACAGATGAACATAAAAATATGTCTTTTATTGAAGAATAAGTCTCAAAAGAGCATGGTTCTGTAATAAAGAGTGAAAGCACATTAAAGCTGGTATTCTGTCTCTGGTGGCATTTCTACAAGGCAGCTTATGGGCGAGAAGAGTCCCTCACTCGTTATCATGCACTCCTGAACATTTCTTCTTGCTCCTTATAAGGAAGAACACCACTACTAACATTTATTTCTATAGGGGAAAAAAAATCTCATAAGGGAAATAATCAGTATCATTTTTTAAATGACTTGCCTTTAGTAGGTAACAAACACAAAAACTGTAATATGTCAAAATTATTTTTTCCATTTTTTAAAAATCTTTGTTAACAATGCCAAAACTGAGACAGAATTACTGGATTTTGAGACTTCATTTTATTATAAGGAATTTATATAGCACACAAACAGAGAAAGTGAGGAAGGAGGGGCAGGCCCCCTCTTCCCTGAGAAGAAAGAAATGAAAAGAATACAAGGGAAAGGAGCCAGCAGGGGTAACCGAGTCAGCCAGTGATAAATTAACTATATCCCATAGTTACTATACAAAGCAAGAATAGCAGGATCTGTATGTAACTATGGCCAGTTATCTAGAAACTCCTTCCCCTTGCTGACCCCACTGAAACCCCCCACCACCACCACCCTCCTTGAGTCCTGGGAAACCTTAAACAAAGAAATCACATGCTCATTGCTTAGATACTGTACAGGTATATGACCTGTAAGAAAATCAACTTCAGAGAGCCCATCTTTTGGAGCTACAAATGTCATGTGCTCCACTGGCTTTAATAAGTCCTACTTCCTTCATCAAGTTGTCTGGGCATTTTTGTCCTCCTTTAAATACTACAATAAAACCTATTTGTGTTTCTCTCACAAATAAATGTTTTTGCCCTGGCTGGTTAGCTCAGTGGTAGAGTGTTGGCCTGGCATGTGAATGTCCCAGGTTTGTTTGCCATTGCCATTTGGGGCACACAGGAGAAGCACCCATCTGCTTCTCCACCCCTGCCCCCTTCTCTCTCTCTCTCTCTCTCTCTCTCTTTCTCTCTGTCTCTTCCCCTTGCACAGCCATGACTCGATTGGCTCAGGCAAGTTGGCCCTGCATGCTGAGGATCATTCCAGGGCCTCCACCTCAGGTGCTAAAAAATGGCTCAGTTGCTGAGCAATGAAGCAACAAATGAACCCAAATGGGCAGAGCATTGCCCCCTAGCGGACTTGCCAGGTGGATCCTGGTCTGGGCATGTAGGATTCTGTCTCTCTGCCTCCTCTCCTCTCACCAAAATAAAAGTTATAAATAAATAAATACCAAATATTATTGATGTAAAAATGAAATTTGGAAGATTTTGATGGTTCTGCCCAAACAACGCCAAATAAGTGGTGGAAAAGTGATAACCTAAAAGCAAGATAACATACCTATTATGCAAAAATTCTTAAGCTGGGGAGGGAGTTCATGAGTAGAATTCTTACGCTTATAGAATGTTTAAATTATTTCCAGTTTTCCTTTAATATACCAGATGATATCTTTGTGTACACATATGGTATCATTGTGCACACATATGTAACACATATTCTTCAAAGTACTTATACCAACATATACTCTCACAAATAAATGAATA
This sequence comes from Saccopteryx bilineata, assembly GCF_036850765.1. NCBI lineage: Eukaryota > Metazoa > Chordata > Mammalia > Chiroptera > Emballonuridae > Saccopteryx > Saccopteryx bilineata. Next base: position 52,745,781 of record NC_089490.1, read on the forward strand.
TTCTTACTGCTCCAAATTATTCCAACTTTGTTATCATCAGACTACATTTTAACCAGATTTGTGTATGAAATAGCATCCATTTTTATTTTAACTTATATTTCCTTTATTATTAGTGAGAGTAAGCCTTCTTCATGTGTCTCCTATTTTGTGAAATGAGTGTTCATGTCCATTATGTTTGATTTTTTTATACTGATTTGTAGATGTATTGTATACTCTATATTAGATTTTAGTTGACAATATGCACTGAAAATATGTTCTCTAGTTAGTGGCTTGTTTTCTCTCACTTTTATTATTATTATTATTATTATGATGATGATGATGATGATGATTTTAATTTTCCCATTGACTTGAGAGAGAGAAGCATCAACTTGTTGTTCCACTTAGTTGTTCCATTCAGTTGTGCACTCATTCATTGCTTCTCCTACATTCCCTGACCAGGGGTGGAACTGCCAACTCCACGTGCCAGGCGGACACTCTATACACTGAGCAACCCGACCAAGGCTTCTCTCGCTCTTTTGTTGTTGTTGTTGTTGTTGTTGTTATGTGAGACGAGGGGGATATAGTGAGACAAACTCCCGCATGTGCCCCAACCAGGATCCACCAGGCAACGCCATCTGGGGTTGATGCTTGAATCAACTAAGCTATTATCAACTCTTGAAGCTGATGCTCAGACCAGCTGAGCTATCCTCAGCACCTGCCATGTTCAGTTGAGACACTGGCTGCTGGAGGAGAAGAAGAAGACAGGGGGGAGAGAAGCAGATGGTCGCTTCTCCCATGTGCCCTGAATGGGAATTCAACCTAGGATGTCCACACACCGGGCCAACACTCTATCCTCTGAGTCACTGACCAGGGTCTTCTCTTCTCTTACTTTTCTTTTTATTTTTTTTTATTTTTTTATTTTATTTATTCATTTTAGAGGAGAGAGAGAGACAGAGGAGAGAGAGACAAGGGGGAGGAGCTGGAAGCATCAACTCCCATATGTGCCTTGACCAGGCAAGCCCAGGGTTTCGAACCGGCGACCTCAGCATTTCCAGGCCAACGCTTTATCCACTGCGCCACCACAGGTTAGGCTTCTCTTACTTTTTTAAACAATCTCTTCAGATGCAGAGACGTTTTTAAATATTATTGTGGTCTAAGTGATTCATAGTCTTTTTCTTAAAGGGTTGTTGTTTTTTGTGTGTGTGTGTTTTTTTTTTGGATAATACAATATTTCTCAACCCTGAAGGCACAAAAAGGTTATTTTATATTTTACTTTAAAAAATGGAAAGTTTTGTTTTTACTCCACTTAATATAGATTTTTGTGTATAGTGTGAGGTAGGTGTCCTGTATCACTTTCCTCCATGTAGATATCTATTATCCTAGTAGCATTTATTGATCCTTCCTGATCCACGATGACACTGATATTAAAGACCAAGTTTCTATATGAATGTCGCTCTGTTTCTGGGCTTTTCTTTCTTTCCATTTCTCCCTCTCTTTTTTTATTCTGTTGTTAATGTCACATGATCTTAAATATCTTATCTTTGTAAGTCTTTTATGTGGAAGAGGCTCCACTTAGTAGAATCTTTCATTTTAGGATCAGCTTGTCAAGATCCATAAAACAAAATAAAACAAGACCAAAATGCCTGGTAGGATTTGGAGTTGTGTTGGATTTGAAGTAAAATTGATATCTTTATATTTGAGTCTTTGTATTCCATACATGCTATAGTGTCAGTAGTTTCTTTTAAAGTGTATCAATAAAGATTTATAAATTTGAAAGTTAAATTGAATAATGTCATACCAAGAAAATACTAATCAAATAAAGATTGCCTTGCTATAGCAATAGCAGACAAGATATAATTTAAGGCAAAAAGTATCATTAGAGGTAAGAAGATTCATTACATGAAGATAAGAATTTAAATTTTCTAGGATAATATAACTATTCTAAACTTATAAACATAGTAAGCAAGCCAAAAAAAAGTAAGGATATGTAATATATGAACAACACAATTTCCAATGTTGAGCTGAAGAACATAAGGAGAATATTGTAATTGCTGGTTGTAATATTCTCTATTATGTTCATTGGCTCAAGGTTGTACAGCCTTTTCAAACACACATAGAATATTTATGAAAATAAGCCATGTTTTAAGCCATTAAACTAACCTTAATGAGTTTCAAAAGCTTGGAGTCATACAAACTCATTCTTTGATGCCATTAGATATCAATAAAAATAAATAAATACACCTCTAAACAAGCACTGCTCCACCAAATGGTTAATGAAAATTATAAAATATTTGGATTTGAATAATAAAGAAAATGTTATCAAAAGTATAAGACGCAGCAAAGGCATTACTTAGAGGGAAACTTATAGCCTTAACTGCTTACAAATAGAAAACAGGAAAAGCTTCAAATTTAGTGAGCTAAGAATCCAACTTAAGAGGTTTAAAAGTGCCTGACCTGTGGTGGCACAGTAGATAAAGCGTTGACCTGGAACACTGAGGTCACCAGTTCAAAACTCTGGTCTTACCCAGTCAAGGCACATATGGGAGCTGATGCTTCCTGTTCTTCCCCCCTCCTTTCTCTCTCTCTAAAATGAATAACTTTAAAAAAAAATTTTTAAAGATGTTTAAAAAAATGAACAGCAGAATAAACTAAAAAAGTAGAAACAAGGAAATAATTATGACATATTAATGAACTAGAAAAATATACCACAAATGGGGGTGAAATGTCAAAAGTTGGTTCTTTGTTAATGCTAATAAAATTGACAAAATCCTAGCAAGTTTAATCAAGAAAAAGGAGAAAATTCAAAGTAAGCACAATTAAGAATGAAAAAGGAAACAATATCAAATTCTACAGATATTGAATAGAAAATTTAAAAAAATTATGAACTTTATGTCAGTGAACTTGAAGAATAGAGCTTATCAATACTGAAAAAATAATTTAAAAAGTTACTCAAGTATAACTGTAAAAGAAATAAGCTCTATTAAAGAAACTAAAATAGTAATTTAAAAATCCACCCCCCCCAACAAATGCCAACCTCATAAGGTAGGTGAATTCCATCAAACATCTAAGAAACATGTTATTCCAACTTCACACAAACTCTTCTGCTCATTGATGAACTAAACCAGGTAAGTATTAAATGTATAATATATTATTACATCAAATCATCTGAAGATGACTAATATTGGGCAAATATATAACAAAATTTTAACAATAGAGAATGGGTGGTATTGGCAAAGCTACAAAAATACATCAATGGAAAAAAATATACACACTTTTGAAACAGAAACATTTAGGGAAACCTGTTTTTGCAATATAATAGGTATTTCAGGTAAGTGAGTAAAGGAAAGACTAAGATTACTATTTCAACCTTGGTTTCTCAGAAACCAGAATCTGAGGCGAAACTTAAGGGCTATTACTTTATTGGGAGATCTAAGCCCAGGGCAGCAAAATTTGAGAAGGTAAGTAGGATGGGAAGGAGGGGTAAACAAATACTTTCTGAGCTAGCCACAGCTTCACAAAGAGACACAGTTGGTTGCTCATTGCTCAGTCATGCTGGACATTGTCAGACAGGCTACTTGAATCATCATGTATCACAACAGTCTATGAGAGGGAGGATGGGAAGAGAATCAATCTGCTGGTTCTCTCTTTTCCTCTATTTCTCACTGGACTCAGAAAGCATTCACTCCACCCCAATTCCAGGCTGTATCACTTGATCCTTTTGAGCCACACTTAGGGTACTCATGCCATGATCTGATACCTGTAGTGTTGGATTTTATCTAGAGTGGGCAGAGGCAGGAGGAGCCAGAGACTGTATGGGTTCATTTGGGTTGGACCTAGTGCTCCCATAGCAACTGACATAATGGGGGCAATGTTGGAGCTGGCACTCTCTGTGAGGAAGGTCAAGAGAGCCAGCAGATGAGGCAAAGCTGCAGCAGCCATGGGCCATCAGCAGCTCCCCAAGAGCAATAAGATGAGGACCCTGGGCAAGTTGAGCCTGATTGAATCTGCATTAACTGCGTCCAAAACAATTGAATATCCACATGGCAAAATATATCGGCTCCTATATCATATCTTAAAAAACGCAATGCAAGTAGAATAAAGATTTGTGACAGACAAGACAATTTAGGAGAATGGACCTCCCACCTTCAAAATAGAGGATTTTTAAAACAGGTCTTCAAAAGTGCAAGCCATAGAGTAAAGATTTAAAAATATTATAACATTAATTTTAACAATCCACTATTCGCCTGACCAGGCGGTGGCATAGTGGATAGAGCATTGGACTGGGATGCAGAGGACCCAGTTTTGAGACCCTGAGGTCGCCAGCTTGAGCGCAGGCTCATCTGGCTTGAGCAAAAAGCTCACCAGCTTGGATCCAAGGTCGCTGGCTCGAGCAAGGGGTTATTCGGTCTGCTGAAGGCCTGCAGTCAAGGCACATATGAGAAAGCAATCAATGAACAACTAAGGTATCGCAACGAAAAACTGATGATTGATGCTTCTCATCTCTCTTCGTTCCTGTCTGTCTGTCCCTATCTATCCCTCTCTCTGACTCTCTCTCTCTGTCCCTGTAAAAAAAAAAAAAAGAGAGAGAGAATCCACTATTCATCAAATGACCTCATAAAGAGACAGAAAAGACAAACCAGAAATTTTCAGAAAATATCTGCTACAGACACAACTATATATATGATATTTAGGCTACATAAAAAATTACTACAGGATGTGAGGGCGATCTGGCTGCGACATCTGTCACCTCATTGATCGCCAGGGTTGATTCGGCTGATCTGGCTGGCTAGGCCGGTGTCCCCTTCCTCCCTCACCGCTCCATGTGCGTCCCTCCTGAAGCTGTGCGCTTGGTCGAAGAGGACAACCTTCCCCGCTAGAGGAGAGGACCGTTCTTCGGTCAAGGGTATACGAGTAGCTGCGCTCCCCTGCTAGAACCTCCAAACAAGTCTCAAGCTCCATTTGTAGGAGAACGTAGGGTAGTCAAGCTTCCAAGACTCCAGACACATCCAAGTGAGGTGCTGCATGTGGCAGTCTGCCTTTCTTTAAGAAAAAAAAAAATTACTACAGATCATTAAGAAAAAGGCAAGCAACTCAGTTGAAAAGGACAAACACTATGAACAGTATTTCATAGAAAAATACAAATGGCCTGTGAACATTTTTAAATCTCAAACATTTTAAATCAATATAATACATCATATAATAGGATAAATGACAAAAACTATATGATCATCTCAATAGAAAAAGTATTTGACAAAATTCAACACTCTTCATAATAAAAGCACTTGACATACTAGAAATGGAAGGCAAACTCTTCAATCTGATTAAGAATATTGAAGGGGTTCGGCCTCACCTATGGTGGCGCAGTGGATAAAGTGTTGACCTGGAACACTGAGGTCACCGGTTCAAAACCCTGGGCTTGCCTGGTCAAGGCATATATGGGAGTTGATGCTTCCTGCTCCTCCCCCCTTTCTCTCTCTCTCTCTCTCTCATTCTAACTCTCCTCTCTAAAATGAATAAATAAATAAAATTTAAAAAAAAGAATATTGAAGTGGTTCAAAACAGGTCTCCCCAAGATGTGGCATTATGGCATGTAAATTATTTTGAGCTGAAGGTTATCGAGACTCTACAGGCTCAAGGAAAATCTTTTATCTGTTTCTTAAAGAATTTAAATTAGGGGTCTTTTTCATAATAAGAGTTTCACCAGAAATAACTTTTTAATGCCCATCTATAAAGCAGGGCAAACTTTTAATTACAGAGCATTTGTTCTCTTTATTGTCCTTTGAATGACCTTTCCTCCCCCTTGGAAGTCCCAAGTTATCTCATTGTTATCTTAGAATGACATATATATGTATCTCATTTTAATTTTTTTGTCTCTGATTCTCTTATGTATATATCCAATTAAATTTGGTTATTTTCTCTTGTTAATCTGTCTCAGGTCAATTTAATCATTTATTTATTTATTTTTGTGACAGAGAGTCAGAAGGACAGATAGGGACAGACAGGAAGGGAGAGAGATGAGAAGCATTAGTTCTTCGTTGTGGGTGGCACCTTAGTTGTTCATTGATTGCTTCCTCATATGTGCCTTGATGGGGGGGCTACAGGAGAGCGCGTGGCCCTGTGCTCAAGCCATCAACCTTCGGCTCAAGCCAGCGACCTTGGGCTTTAAGCCAGCAATTTTTGGGCTCAAGCCAGTGACCATGGGTCATGTCTATGATCCTACGCTCAAACCAGCAATCCTGTGCTCAAGCTGGTGAGCCCACACTCAAGCCAGATGAGCCCGTGCTCAAGCCAGCAACCTGGGGGTCTCGAACCTGATCTTCTGTCCACTGTACCACCACCTGGTCAAGCCAATTTAATTATTATCCCAAAGGAACCTAGAAGGGCAGGGAAAATTTTCTTCTCCAACAGTTGGTGCTGTGAGCAGGATATCTCACTTTCAGGGTTCTGCTCAACCCAAAGCTGCTGTAGTAGAAACAGTGGTGAGATTCAAATAATTTAACAACCAGTTCTCTGCCCCAATGACCATTTTAAGTGTAAAAACCCCAATATACTGAAAGGTAGTTTATCATCTCATGCATTTAATATTTAAATAAGAACAATAAAAGTACACAAAACTAGATTGTTACAAAAAAGAATTTTAAAATATTAATGAAAAATATTAAATAATACCTGACAAAAAACATAAAACTGTTATTTAAGATATTTCCATATTGCTTCTTGATTGGCGTCCTCACTTGCAATCTTTTTCACCTATGGACAGAATGACATTACTACGGGCACTTAGAATACACTGTTGCGCAGATGAATATTAAAAAGAGTAAGGAATGTAAAGCTGTAATTTCCACATTGGGTGGTTGCCCAGGCACCCACCTTAGAGAGAACCCTGATTATAAGCACCATTTTAACAACCGGTTCGCCGAACTCAACAAAAAATTAGGTATCGGTTCTGCTGCACTGGTGTGAACTGGCGGAATCCCACCACTGAGTAGAAAGCCCTGGAACCTCAAACATGAGCTGGCAAGTGTTAGAATTCTTGCCAAGATAGACTTCTGGATCTGTACCTGCACATCTGGGTGCAAGCAGAGTGGCGAGATTCTTTTTTTCTTCTCGAAACTTAGATTTCCAGGATAAAATATTTGTGTAACTTGTTTCTTGGATTTAGCAATTCTTGGTTATGTGACTATAAAAGGGGCTACATAGCAACCCTAACAAGCCTAGTGACCAAAAGTAACCATACAGGATGATCTGATCATAGATTCCTAACTGGGCAGGTCAGGGCAGGTAGTGAAGTCCCAGGTTTATAGCTTCCTTTGCAAAGGTTAATCTTTATCTTTCGTAAACGGTTAATCCAGCCCTGTCCATTGTTTTTAAGGATCTAGGATACCATACTTTTGAACCGGCAGATTAGTTTTCTTTTCCAGACCCCTTGAAGGCGTAACTGCAGGCACCAGACCACAAGGACCACACAACTCCTCACTGTCACTTTGTTGCCTACATACTACCTCTCTGTACTATAAATGTTAACTATCCGGTACCTACTAATGTGAAAGAACTATGTAGCTCTCAATTTTACTTTTTATCCAATCCTAAATACATCCCTTTCGTTGTTTTCTCCCCTCTCCTTAATATACCACCAACGGATTTCATGTAACCTTCCCTTTGTTTTTCTCCTTTAATCCTAAATGTATAAAAAGAACTGCTGTGGATTCAAGCTAACCCCCCTATTCTGTTCAAAAGTAGGGGAACCGTGATTCCTGGTGTTCTGGAACGGCTGTTTCAAACTCTGGGAGTGAAATTCATCTTGTGAGGGTTACATGTTTTTTCACTATACATGGGGATGCCTCTTGAGGCCATAGTTAAGTTAGAAAGGCTTATTGCTTTGAGTCACTATGAAGATCCTACTTGTCAAGGCCAGATGATGAATCCTTTGAATTGGAAAACCTTCCAAATTGAAAAGGAACAAAAGATATATTTTTTTTAGCGTTCTCATGTTTTTATAATGGCTAGTCACTAAGATTTCCTAAATAAGATGGAAGGGCAGAAATTAGAACAAATATTAAAATCCTCTCAGACCCTTCCTATTTGCCTTCAGACGTCTGCAGATACTGTTAAAAAAACACATTACAATTGTCCTGCATTTAAGAAAAAAAAAAAAAAAAAAAGGCTAAATCGCCCTGGCCGGTTGGCTCAGCGGTAGAGCGTCGGCCTGGCATGCGGGGGACCCGGGTTCGATTCCTGGCCAGGGCACATAGGAGAAGCGCCCATTTGCTTCTCCATACCCCCCCCCTCCTTCCTCTCTGTCTCTCTCTTCCCCTCCGCAGCCAAGGCTCCATTGGAGCAAAGATGGCCCGGGCGCTGGGGATGGCTCCTTGGCCTCTGTCCCAGGCACTAGAGTGGCTCTGGTCACGGCAGAGCGACCCCCCGGAGGGGCAGAGCATCGCCCCCTGGTGGGCAGAGCTTCGCCCCTGGTGGGCGTTCCGGGTGGATCCCGGTCGGGCGCATGCGGGAGTCTGTCTGACTGTCTCTCCCCGTTTCCAGCTTCAGGAAAAAAAAAAAAAAGGCTAAATCTCACTAAGGACAACCTAAAAATTTTAAGTCCTAAGAACTCACGTGGCTTGGTAACTGTCAGGTTGGAAGCTCCAAAATATGACTACACAGAAACACAGGATGTATATTCTCCATCTATGGCTGGTATCCTAATAAACTGCTGCCAGCACTCCAGGAAATCATAACCCCAAACTACGACAGCAGTTATGAGGAACGTTCCAATTAGATCAGAACGTCTAAAAGTGCACTTAAAGGCAAGGGCTTCCAAATCAAATAGAATGAGATTCCTATTTTAAAATAGTGATGGGCCTGATCAGTTAAAGGTAGAAACTGTGGGAGCCGAATGGAAACCGGGAGGCCAGTGTGTTTCAAAAGGAAAGTTTATTTTAAAAGCACCTGGATCCTGGATACAAGCGGGCTGAAACCAGCAAAAGGGTGTCAGCACTGAGCTGCGGGAGAGAGAGTTAGGTATAGGGATTACTGCACTTGGACATACTTAGATTAGCATATTGGAGTTGGTTGCCTTGGTTACAGACCTTCTCCTTTTTCCCAAGCTTCAGGCCCTGCATGATGGCCTTGTCTCAAGGATATTTTTCAGAACCTTTCCAGGGCAGGGGGAGGTTAGGTGAAGGAAATGTTTACTGAAGAAGTTGCTTTAGTGGAAATTGGGTGAGGGGACTTTGAGATTTAAAGGAGCCAATTTAACCCTAACAGATAGAGCATCAGCCTCAGATGCTGAGGACTCAGCTTTGAAACCCCGAGGTCTCCAGCTTGAGCACAAACTCACCAGCTTGAGCATGGGATCATAGACATGACCCCAGGTTGCCTTGAGCCCAAAGATCGCTGGCTTGAAGTCCAAAGGTCACTGGCTTGAAGCCCAAAGATCGCTGGCTTGAGCCCAAGGTTGCTGGCTTGAGCAAGGGGTCACTGGCTCAGCTGGAGGCTCACCCCCCACCCCACACACACACACCCATCAAGGAACATATGAAAAAGCTATCAATGAACAGCTAAAGTGCTGCAACTACAAATTGATGCTTCTCATCTCTCTCCCTTCCTATCTGTCTGTTGCTGTCTGTCCTTGTCCCCCCCCCTCTCTCTCTCTCTCATGTACACACGTGTGTATGTTAAAAAAAAAACAAAAAACAAATAATAAAATAAAATATTGATGGGATGAAACAAAGAGAAAACAACTAAGGAGCCGCAACAAAGAATTGATGCTTATCATCTCTCTCCCTTCTTGTCTGTCTGTCCCTGTCTGTCCCTATCGGTCCCTATCGGTCCCTCTCTCTGACTCTCTCTGTCTCTGTCAAAAATTTAAAAAAAAAATGGAAAAGTTGGAATTAAGGTAAAAGTCTATAGGGGAATTAATATATTTTGAATAGACTTTATGTGAAGAGATTGAATCTCTTTTACCTCCTTGCATTGTGGAAATAAACGTGTCTCCCTGGGGAACATTCCCATGCCTAATATTGTAAAAACAAAAGACATATAAATCCACCTTTCAAGCAATATTAATTAGACATGCTAAAGAAAAAAAAAAAACATTTTATATAACAGAGTCACAGGACCCATCCCAGTAAGACAAAGTCTTTAGATGATTATTTAAAAAGAGGGATAAATAAAATGGACATTTATGGGTTAAAACAAGGTCTTTAATATAGTACAACCAAAGGCCGGACAGGCCAAAACAACCTACTTTTGGTTCTCCAACATTAAAGAGATCCAAACAAGTCTGATCAACTTACTTCCGATTGAGAAACGTAACAAGCTGGAAGGCAGATATTACAATGAGAAGCCTTACCTGCAATCTCTTGGGCCAGCAGTTAGGGTGGTTAATCAAGATAATGATTGGCCAAAGGGCCAGGGTCCCCTCAGTGTGACCCCTAGTTGGGAACTCAAAGCCTTTTTACACAAAAATGGGTAAAATGGTCCAGGGATAGAAAAGAGAAATTTCCAGGGCCCCTTAATATGGGAATTACATGAACTGTGGTACTAAATACATTGGTTAAGCCCTGACTCAGGCTACAATTAGATTAAAAGAATATAGAAATATAAGGATTGATAAGATTATGAAAATTGAAATGTTTAAACAGGTTTTATGTAAAGAAGTTATGTCAACTTTCTCCTTGAGGATGTTTCATGGGAATGGATATTAAGTCTGGCTGGGAACACTTCTCCTACCCAGTACTATAAAACCAAAACCCATTGATAAGTTCCTAATGGAGGCCATAGTTAAAAATGAAAGAAGGTGGTGGTGCAATGGATAGAGCATCGGACTGGGATGCAGAGGACCCAGGTTCGAGACCCCGAGGTTGCCGGTTTGAGCACAGGCTCATTTGGCATGAGCGTGGGGTAGATGGCTTGAGTGTGGGATCATAGACATGACACCATGGTTGCTGGCTTGAGTCCAAAGGTCTCTGGCTTGAAGCCAAAGGTCGCTGTTCTGAGCCCAAGGTCACTGACTTGAGCAAGGGGTCACTTGCTCTGCTATAGCCCCCCCTCCAAACCTCCACCACCACCATCAAGGCACATATGAGAAAGCAATCAATGAACAACTAAGGAGCTGCAACAAAGAACTGATGCTTATCATCTCTCTCCCTTCTTGTCTGTCTGTCCCCGTCTGTCCCTCTTTCTGACTCTGTCTCTGTCAAAAATTTAAAAAAACATGGAAAAGTTGGAATTAAAGTAAAAGTTTATAGGGGAATTAATATATTTTGAACAGACTTTATGTGAAGAGATCAAATCTCTTTCACCTGCTTGCATTGTGGAAATAAACATGTTTCCCTGGGGAACATTCCCATGCCTAATATTGTAAAAACAAAAGACATATAAATCCATCTTTCAAGCAATATTAATTAGACATGCTACAGAAAAAATCATTTTATATAACTTCATTGAAAGGTTTGTTATGACCCTGGCCTGTTGGCTCAGTGGTAGAGTGTTGGCCTGGTATGTAGATGTTCTGGGTTCGATTTCCAGTCTGGGCACACAGGAGAAGCAACCCTTCCCCCTTATCTCTCTCTCTCTCTCTCTCTCTCTCTCTCTCTCTCTCTCTCTCTCTCTCTCTTCCCCTCCTGAAGCCATAGCTCAATTGGTTCGAGCGTATCAGCCCCAGGTGCTGAAGATGGCTCCATGGATCCTCCGCCTCAGGCACTAAAAATAGCTCAGTTGTGAGCATGGCCCCAGATAAGCAGAGCATCAGCACTAGGTGGAGGTTGCCAGGTGGATCTCAGTCGGGGTGCCTGCAGGAATCTGACTCTCCATCTTCCCTCCTTGCACTTAGAAAAGAAGAATAAAAAGATTTGTTATAATAGGCTAATAAAAATTTAAGATATAAGAGGTAACTAAAAGATTATAAGACTGATATTACCCCTTACAGGTGATCTTTTCAAATGGCTTTCATTCCTGGGTCTAAGACCAATCTTAGGGCCATAATTACAGAATTTCTTAAACCCAGGGAAGATGCTCAAAAGTTTTGTAAATGGATTATCTCCTGGGTCCAGTGAGAGAGTGAAATAAAATTTTCTTTTCCATCTCAAACCCATACCAACTGGCTATTGATCCTTTTTCTCTCAGGGAGAGCTACTGCCTGTGTCCCAAGGGACTATCTTGGCTGTTTGCCTGCCTGGGACTTGCAAGCTGTCACCCCTTTCCTTTGGCTATCAGAGGGATGACTCTGGAAGGTACAACCTTCTCACTCGCCTGAGTCTACAGAATTGTTTAATACTACCAGTATTTACTCTTTGTCCCAGGTGACACATGACAAGAAGACTTACTTAGAAGGATTTAATAACTAGGATCAGAAATTTAGCAACATTGGAAACTCAGAGTCTCAGCTTGACAGGAGTTTTTTAAAGGCCTCTACCCTTAAACTAAAATAAAACTATTAGGGATGATGTAGTTGGACAGGTAGATCAACCTCTGATGTCAGGTAAGTTACAAGCCAATTATTTGGGGAATTGAGAGCAGTTGTTGTTATCTTTCAAATCTTTGCAAAACCAGAAATACAGTTCTGGAAGCAGTTCAAAGCCCACCTATTTTTACCACCCCCAATTCCTAAAACAGAAAAAAAGAAAAACAGAAAACAATTTTTTGAAAGCACAACTGCAGCTCTGGCTCCAAAGTACCCATGTCAGGGACAATAGAAACCTGAAGTGTCTTTTATACAACTATTATTAAGAAAAAAAGATTTTAACCAGCTGAGTGGATAAATTTAACTTATTCCCCATCTTATGGTAGTAATTTTTTTTTTAAGTGAGAGGGACAGACAGACAGGAAGGGAGAGAGATGAGAAGTATCAATTTGTAGTTGAGGCGCTTTAATTGTTCATTGGTTGCTTTCTCATATGTGCCTTGACAGATGTGGGGAAGGGCCTCCAGCAGAGCCCATGACCCCTTGCTCAAGCCAGCGACCTTTGGGTTCAAGCCAGCAATCATGGGCTCATGTCTATGATCCTATGCTCAGGCTGGTGACCCTGTGCTCAAGTTGGTGAGCCCTTACTTAAGCCTGCAACCTCCAGGTTTCGAACCTGGGTCCTCAGCATCCCAGGTTGACGCTCTATCCACTGCATCACTTCCTCATCAGGCTCATGGTAGTAATTTTTAAATAAAGGCATGGAGGTTTCTGTTTACATCTGTCTGTATTTTCATGTGTGTTTATGGTATTTTCTACTTCCATATGGTATTGCTAATTTATAAAAGCTCTAATTGGCCTAAATAAGCTCTTATACTTTAAAACTCTCAAAAATATAATAGAGGAGATGACGTCAGAGTAATGGTGGGGTAGGGAGCGATACCGATAAATCTCCCCCAAAACTCAACAAGATCTTCAACCAGAAACAGAAAAACCTATCCTTGGAGCCTCCAGATGTTTCGCAATACACCCGAAGGTATGGTTGAGCGAAAAATTGGCTAAATATATAACCAAACACCGAAGGAAATAGGGAGTAAGAAATGCTCTGCCTTCCTCACTAACCTAAACAGGGCTGCTTTCTCTGGGATCTGTGAATATAGAAACTGAGGCGGGCGAAGGGGGTGAATAGATCCTGGCCGTGGCACAAACGGCCAAACCAGGCTGTGGCACGGAGATCCAAGCCGAGGAAAAACTGATCCTGTGGCAACCCAGGCAATACAAGCTAACACTCGCGCCAAACCCAAAGAAAGAAAGACAAGCGGGGCAGCCATTTTACCCGATCTCCTGGTCGGCACGCGAGAGATTTCTTCCTAAGCCCCGGGAGTGGGTGTCTGTGTTACCCCACAGAGAGGCAGAGTCAGAGGCCTTTCTGTGGGCTGAAAGCAGAATCTCTGGGAAGCCCCAGCGCCCTGGGAAAGCCGCGCACGGGAGGGAGCGAGAACTAATTCCAACGGTGGAACTTTTCCGTGCTGGTAGGGGATTCACTCAGAGGGAAACGGGCCGGCCTTATATCCTGGTCTGCGCACGCAGATAGTGAGCGAGAGATTCCTCCGAGTGCCTCGGCAGTGCGCGCCCATGTTATCGCACAGAGGGGAAGAGTCAGGGGCCTTTGTGTGGGCCAAAGCGGAATCTCGGGCCACCCCAGCACCTTGCAAAAGCCGCGCACGGGGACGGAGCGAGAGCCAATTCCAACGCTGCAACTTTTCCACGCGGTTGGGGGTTTCACTCAGAGCGTGAGACTGCTGGCCGGATATCCTGGTCTGCGCGCGCAGATAATGAGCAAGAGTTTCCTCCAAGCGCCCCAGAAGTGGGTACCCGCCTGTGTTACCGGACAGAGTGGCAGAGCCAGAGGTCTTTGAGTGGGTGGAAAGCCCGCCTGATTATGCTAGCAGCTCTGACTGACTGAGCCTTACCCAGAGCCCTGTGCTGAGTGGAAATAGAGTGGGGAGTTGCCAGCTCTTTGAGCCTCTTACTATCCAGGCAGAGGCAGCAGCAACCCCATAGCTGGATTATCAGGCTACTAATTGAGGAAGGAAAGACTAGGGGAAAGGCTCCAGGAACAGGGACTCTCTCACTATCAGAGCCTATAAATGCTAATGAGCCTCGACTGCCAACGAGACTAAAGCACAATACATGACATTGCCATAGAGACTTATCAACTGCAAACCTCTACCTGAGCGTGCCAAAGGGGCAGAACTCGGGGTACAGAGTCACCAACCAGGAAGAGGGAGAGAAAAGAAAAAGCAAGAAGATAACCTCTCAAAATCAAGAATAATCTGCTGACTTTATAACCTATCCCATTTTATTATATTTGTTCGTTTGTTTCTCTTATCTTCATACTTGATATTTTTTTTTCCTCCTCCAATTTGGCCGATTAACTCTCTACCGGTCTTACTCTCTCCTCTCCTTGAACTACACTACCCATAAGTGTTACATCTCCCATTATCTTTTCTCTTCTCTTCCTTTCTCTCTATGAGGGTTCCACTCCAAAACCCTTAACTCTCTCTCTCTCTCTTTTTTCTTCTTTTACTGGTTCCCTCTTTTTTCTCTCTCTCTCTCTTTCTTTTCTCCCTCTATATTAGTTTCTTCTTTTCTCCTTTACATCTCCTCTCATTCAAACCTCAATAACAAACAAATTGTCTTATCTGGGACTCAAACTTATGTTTGTGGCATTTTGGGGGGTTTTTACTTCACCTTTTTAACTCACTAGTAGTGCTCCCATCCCTGGCTCTCCATTTTATCTAGTTCTTGTTCCACTAAATACAATAGTAATTTTTTAATTTGTCCCCCCATTTTTCTGTTTTCCTCTTATTCCTCTCATCATAACTCTTAATCAACCAACACCTAAAAGCAAATCATTTTATTCTTGACCCAAGTTTTTTCCTTATTTGCTTTTTGTGGGTCCATACCCCCTTCTTTTTTCTTTTTTTTTTTTTTTTTTTTTTTGCCCTTTTATTACTTTTCCCCAATTCAGGCCCTCCATTACAGGCATTGTTTGTTATAATTCACATTTTATCACAAGATTTTCTCAAGAAAGAGGGGAGAGGAGAGGAGAGGAAAAAAGGAGGGGGAAGAATAATTTCCTTTTTTAAAAATTTTTATTTTATTTTATTTTTCTTTATTTCATTATTAATTTTTTTGAAAAAAAACTTTTAGATTTTTTATTTTTTTAACTTTTTATTCTTTATTAAATCTCATTAATACTATCAACAAAACCACCCTCAGATGCCATTAAGGAAGAGAAAATCAAATATCATGGATACAAAAGAAAGAGAGGTAACACAGCTAGATGAGGAAAAATCTATGGAGAAAAAATTTAATATATTGGAAACCTTGGAGCTAAATGAGAGAGAATTCAAGATAGAAATCCTAAAAATCCTCTGAGATATACAAGAAAACACAGAAAGGCAATTTAGGGAGCTCAGAAAACAACTCAATGAACACAAAGAATATATGTCCAAGGAAATTGAAACTATAAAACAAATCAAACAGAGATGAAAAACTCAATTCACGAGCTGAAAAACGAAGTAACAAGCTTAGCTAATAGAACAGGTCAGATAGAAGAGAGGATTATGAAATAGAAGACAGGCAACTTGAGGCACAACAGAGAGAAGAAGAAAGAGACTCAAAAATTTAAAAAAATGAGATAGCCCTACAAGAATTATCTGACTCCATCAAAAAGAATAACATAAGAATAATAGGTATATCAGAGGGAGAAGAGAGAGAAAATGGAATGGAGAACATACTCAAACAAATAATAGATGAGAACTTCCCAAGCCTGTGGAAAGAACTAAAGCCTCAAGTTCAAGAAGCAAACAGAACTCTGAGTTTTCTTAACCCCAACAAACCTACTCCAAGGCATATTATAATGAAATTGACACAAACCAACAGCAAAGAAAAAATTCTCAAGGCAGCCAGGGAAAAGAAGAATACAACATATAAAGGAAGGCCCATTAGATTATCATCAGATTTCTCAGCAGAAACTCTACAAGCTAGAAGAGAGTGGACCCCAATTTTTAAAGTCCTGAAAGAGAGGAACTTTCAGCCACCAAATCTATACCCATCAAAGCTATCCTTCAAATATGAAGGAGAAATAAAAACATTCACAGATACAGAAAAGATGAGGGAATTTATCATCAGAAAACCCCCACTCCAGGAATTACTAAAGGAGGTTTTCCAATCAGATACAAAGAACAAAAAAAAAAAAACAGAGCCAGAAGTAAAAGCTCCAAGAAGAACACAATAAAACCAAATTTAAACTGTGACAACAACAAAAAGAAAGAAGGGGAGAAGATGGAGATTAACAGTAGCAAAGGACGATGGAATGCAAAAGTACTCACAAAATAGTTCGCTACAATGAACAGGGTAGGGACTCTTTTCATTACTCAAAGGTAACCACCATTAAAAAAACCACCACAGAAGCACATGAGATAAAAAAGATAGCAACAGAGGAAAGATGTATGGAATACAACCAAATAAAAACAAAAGATAGAAAAACGAAAGAGAAGGATCAAAAAGACACAAAACTAACAGAAAGCAAGATATAAAATGGCAATAGGGAACTCACAAGTATCAATAATTACACTAAATGTAAACGGATTAAACTCACCAATAAAAAGACACAGAGTAGCAGAATGGATTAAAAAAGAAAATCCAACTGTATGCTGCCTACAGGAAACTCATCTAAGTAACAAGGATAAAAACAAATTCAAAGTGAAAGGCTGGAAAACAATACTCCAAGCAAATAACATAAAAAAAAAAAAAAAGCAGGTGTAGCAATACTCATATCGGATAATGCTGACTACAAGACAGGAAAAGTACTCAGAGACAAAAATGGCCATTTCATAATGGCTAAGGGGACACTGAATCAAGAAGACATGACAATTCTTAATATATATGCACCAAACCAAGGAGCACCAAAATATATAAGACAGCTACTTATTGATCTTAAAACAAAAACTGACAAAAATACAATCATACTTGGAGACCTCAATATACCGCTGACGGCTCTAGATCGGTCATCCAAACAGAGAATCAACAAAGACATAGTGGCCTTAAACAAAACACTAGATCACCTGGATATGATAGACATCTACAGGACATTTCATCCCAAAGTGACTGAGTATACATTTTTCTCCAGTGTACATGGATCATTCTCAAGAATTGACCATATGTTGGGCCACAGAAACAACATCAGCAAATTCAGAAAAATCAAAGTTGTACCAAGCATATTTTCTGATCATAAAGCCTTGAAACTAGAATTCAACTGCAAAAAAGAGGAAAAAAATCCCACAAAAATGTGGAAACTAAACAACATACTTTTAAAAAATGAATGGGTCAAAGAAGAAATAAGTGCAGAGATCAAAAGATATATACAGACTAATGAAAATGACAAGACGACATATCAGAATCTCTGGGATGCAGCAAAAGCAGTGATAAGAGGGAAGTTCATATCACTTCAGGCATATATGAACAAACAAGAGAGAGCCCAAGTGAACCACTTAACTTCACACCTTAAGGAACTAGAAAAAGAAGAACAAAAAAAACCCAAAACTAGCCAAAGAAAGGAGATAATAAAAATCAGAGCAGAAATAAATGAATTAGAGAACAGAAAAACTATAGAAAAAATTAATAGAACAAGGAGCTGGTTCTTTGAAAAGATCAACTAAATTGACAAACCCTTGGCAAGACTTACCAAGGAAAAAAGAGAAAGAACTCATATAAACAAAATCCAAAATAAAAGAGGAGAAATCACCACGGACACCGTAGATATACAAAGAATTATTGTAGAATACTATGAAAAACTTTATGCCACTAAATTCAACAACCTAGAAGAAATGGATAAATTCCTAGAACAATACAACCTTCCTAGACTGAGTCAAGAAGAAGCAGAAAGCCTAAACAGACCTATTAGTAGAGAAGAAATAGAAAAAAACATTAAAAACCTCCCCAAATATAAAAGTCCAGGCCCTGATGGCTATACCAGCGAATTTTATCAAACATTCAAAGAAGACTTGGTTCCTATTCTACTCAAAGTCTTCCAAAAAATTGAAGAAGAAGCAATACTTCCAAACACATTTTATGAGGCCAACATAATCCTCATACCAAAACCAGGCAAGGATGGCACAAAAAAAGAAAACTACAGACCAATATCTCTAATGAATACAGTTGCTAAAATACTAAACAAAATACTAGCAAATCGAATACAACAACATATTAAAAAAATAATACATCATGATCAAGTGGGATTCATCCCAGAATCTCAAGGATGGTTCAACATACGTAAAACGGTTAACGTAATACACCATATCAACAAAACAAAGAACAAAAACCACATGATCTTATCAATAGACACAGAAAAGGCTTTCGATAAAATACAACACAATTTTATGTTTAAGACTCTCAACAAAATGGGTATAGAAGGAAAATATCTCAACATGATAAAGGCCATATATGATAAACCATCAGCTAACATCATATTAAATGGCACTAAACTGAAGGCTTTCCCCCTTAAATCAGGAACAAGACAGGGTTGTCCACTCTCTCCACTCTTATTTAATGTGGTACTAGAGGTTCTAGCCAGAGCAATCAGACAAGACAAAGAAATAAAAGGCATCCATATCGGAAAAGAAGAAGTAAAGGTATCACTTTTTGCAGATGATATGATCCTATACATCGAAAACCCCAAAGAATCCACAAAAAGACTACTAGAAACAATAAGCCAATACAGTAAGGTCGCAGGATACAAAATTAACATACAGAAGTCAATAGCCTTTCTATATGCCAACAATGAAACAATTGAGAACGAACTCAAAAGAATAATCCCCTTCACGATTGCAACAAAAAAAATAAAATACTTAGGAATAAACATAACAAAGAATGTAAAGGACTTATATAATGAAAACTATAAACCATTGTTAAGGGAAATCGAAAAAGATATAATGAGATGGAAGAATGTACCTTGTTCTTGGCTAGGAAGAATAAATATAATCAAGATGGCTATATTACCCAAAGCAATATACAAATTTAATGCAATTCCCATCAAACTTCCAATGACATTTTTTAAAGAATAGAGCAAAAAATCATCAGATTTATATGGAACTATAAAAAAACCCGAATAGCCAAAGCAATCCTAAAGAAAAAGAACAAAGCTGGGGGCATTACAATACCTGACTTCAAACTCTATTATAGGGCTACGACAATCAAAACAGTATGGTATTGGCAGAAAAATAGACACTCAGACCAATGGAACAGAATAGAAAGTCCAGAAATAAAACCACATATATATAGTCAAATAATTTTTGATAAAGGGGCCAACAACACACAATGGAGAAAAGAAAGCCTCTTCAATAAATGGTGCTGGGAAATCTGGAAAGCCACATGCAAAAGAATGAAACTGGACTACAGTTTGTCCCCCTGTACAAAAATTAACTCAAAATGGATCGAAGATCTGAACATAAGACCTGAAACAATTAAGTACATAGAAGAAGACATAGGTACTCAACTCATGGACCTGGGTTTTAAAGAGCATTTTATGAATTTGACTCCACAGGCAAGAGAAGTGAAGGGAAAAATTAATGAATGGGACTACATCAGACTAAGAAGTTTTTGCTCAGCAAGAGAAACTGATAACAAAATAAACAGAAAGCCAACTAAATGGGAAATGATATTTTCAAACAACAGCTCAGATAAGGGCCTAATATCCAAAATATACAAAGAACTCATAAAACTCAACAACAAACAAACAATCCAATAAAAAAATGGGAAGAGGATATGAACAGACACTTCTCCCAGGAAGAAATACAAATGGCCAACAGATATATGAAAAGATGCCCATCTTCTTTAGCTATTAGAGAAATGCAAATCAAAACTGCAATGAGATACCACCTCACACCTGTTCGATTAGCTATTATTAGCAAGACAGGTAATAGCAAATGTTTGAGAGGCTGTGGAGAAAAAGGAACCCTCATCCACTCTTGGTGGGAATGTAAAGTAGTACAACCATTATGGAAGAAAGTATGGTGGTTCCTCAAAAAACTGAAAATAGAACTACCTTATGACCCAGCAATCCCTCTACTGGGTATATACCCCAAAAACTCAGAAACATTGATACGTAAAGACACATGTAGCCCCATGTTTATTGCAGCATTGTTCACAGTGGCCAGGACATGGAAACAACCAAAAAGCCCGTCAATAGATGACTGGATAAAGAAGATGTGGCACATATACACTATGGAATACTACTTAGCCATAAGAAATGATGACATCGGAACATTTACAGCAAAATGGTGGGATCTTGATAACATGATACGAAGCGAAATAAGTAAATCAGAAAAAACCAGAAACTGCATTATTCCATACGTAGGTGGGACATAAAAGTGAAACTAAGAGACATTGATAAGAGTGTGGTGGTTATGGGGGGGGAGGGGGGAGTGGGAGAGGGAAAGTGGGAGGGGGAGGGGCACAAAGAAAACAAGATAGAAGGTGACAGAGGACAATCTGACTTTGGGTGATGGGTATG
This sequence comes from Saccopteryx bilineata, assembly GCF_036850765.1. Taxonomy (NCBI): domain Eukaryota; kingdom Metazoa; phylum Chordata; class Mammalia; order Chiroptera; family Emballonuridae; genus Saccopteryx; species Saccopteryx bilineata. Next base: position 52,766,740 of record NC_089490.1, read on the forward strand.
CAACATAATTGAACGACAAGATAACCTGGACTTGTTATCTTTGAATATATGTATCCTGATTTATTGATGTCACCCCATTAAAAAAATTAAATTATTATTAAAATATATATATATAATAGAAACGAACCCAAATGATTTTCAGGATCATGTGATCTAGAAAAGCATTTCATTTTAAAGCTGCTTTGGGTTTGGGCTGGGTAAACAGGCATGTCTTAGAGTTATTAGCATTAAGTATAATACAGAGGGTGCTCAGGTTATGACAGTCTCAACATACGACATTGCGAGTTAAGACGCTCACTCCCATAAAAACTTAAAAAAATTGTGACATGACTGTTTTAGCTTATGCCATTAGCATCATTCCTATGTGCTATGTGGGTAAACTAGTTTGATTGTGCTCAGCAGAAGAATTAGCAGTAACGCAGCACATGAGTGAGGGAGTTGGCATCCCCCAGTATGTTTACCTACGCCATTTTGGACTGTTACTACAGTACAGTGTACAATATATTTATGTCCTTTTCTTTTTTCTGTGGCTTAGTTGTGTTTTTATGTTCTAGATTATGATTTTACAACTGTGTTAGGATAGGTAAGTGACTTAAGCTAGGGTGTGTTTTGACTTACACCAAAATACAGGTTACATCACTGTCGTAGGAACAAAACTGTGTTGTAACCTGAGGACCTCCCTTGTACTTATATTCTACTTGTCTTTATTAGCAATAAGTTCATGTTATCTATGTTGCAAAATTTTTCAGCAAAAAAGTAACTTGGTATAATGACAGTTTCATAAGCAAACTAAACATAATTATTAAGATTAAGGTAATTAAATAAATGTTAATAGAATAAAAATTTTTAGGTGAACTTTTTTGAAATAATTACATTTTGTGCATCCTTAGAAATGGTTTCCTAAATCTTTTCGGTAATTTTAAACTTCAACATTTTTTGCTAGGTAAGTTAGTTATTCCCAAAGAAAATAAAATACTGAAACATTAATTGCTAACTAAGTCTAAAGTTTGCCTGCTTTTGACTTCTTATTACAGATAAACTAAAAGATAAACTTTGGTCTGTTAATGAATATGTCTTGTGCCTTGCTGAAAAATTATACTATGAATAAACCTATGTTTCTGGAGGTTATGAAATGTATTTATTAATTTGCCAATCTAAAAATATACTGAAGTAACAGTTCATAGCTACTTAGTTGTTATTAGAAACTCTGATTTTAGTGGTTAAAAATTCCAAGATATGCAATTCAAATTACTAGGAATAGTAAAAGAAATAACTTTGAATACAAGTAAAGTAGAATATGTGTTTTTGGTAATAATAAATGGAAGAAATGTTAATACATATTTGGAGGGAAAAATAAAGTAATTTTGTCTTAAAGATGAAAAAAAATTGAATATTGTAAAATAAAAAAATGAGAAAAAATGTAAAAGGCTTATAAAAAGAGATCTTGAGAAAGGAACTTGTATGTGTGGTAAGCTAAATAAGATTAAAATAAATTTAATTAAGTGAATTTAAAGATCAAAAGTAACAAAGGTTTTTGTACTATTGGTTTGCTCCTGATGTCATAAAAAGTTTTCTGCCAAGAAAGTAAAGATTCTGTGTTTTATTAAAATAATTTTACATGTTTTTATGTCATCTTAATCAGGTCCCTGATTACTTAAAAAACCTGAATCTTCTCAATAGTAAGAGTTAACCTTCTGTATTTGAAAGGCCACAGCTGGATCATGCAAAGAAAGCAGCATCAAAATCCATAAAGATTGTGGCACGTGAAGTTCATTATGCTCCGGCAAGAAACATTCTTCAGTGTCAGATATTTGCCATATTGATGCCCTTGTAACCTGGCAACAGTCTAGTCCTAAATCAGAGGAAGTAAGATCGGTAAACAGTGCTGTAATTAAACAAACAGCCAATGCTGTGGGAAACACAAGATGGCCACCTGGTTCCTTCCAGGACCCTGGCAAACCACGTTTTCAGTTTTGCATTCCTCACTAAGCATAGTACATTTAAGCTGGACTTACTTCAACTGCCACTCAGTATGGGTTATCAATATGTACTTGTTTTTGTATGTATGTTTTCCAGATGGTTAAAGCCCTTTTCTGCATAAAGGTGATACTTGTACTATGGCAAAAAAAAAAAAAAAAAGTTTTAAAAAATGTGTTTCCTTTCACAATCTAATAATGATGGAGACACCCACTCCACTAAGCAAGTCATCCAAGCTGTAACGAAAGCCTTGCAAACTTCTTGGAATTATCACTCTCCCTATCACCCTTAATCGTCAGGCAAGGTCAAGAGAGCTAAGAGGAAAACTAGATTTAAGCAGAACAAGTCTTAGCACAGAGGACTGAATGAACTGGTGAGGATGATTAAAATTTTTATGATTTTTTTTTGTTTAAAATATTGTGGTTCTTTAATCTTTTATTTTCTAGATATAAGAAAAACCTTTCTCTTAAACTACCTATGACTTAGAACAATTTGATAAATTATATCTTTGTAAGAAGAATTAAAACGTTTATCTTTTCCTCTTTACTCAATTCCTCCAGAATTTGGATCATGTAGTGAGTATTCTCATTCTCATGGCAATATTGTTATTTGCATAAGTTAAATAGGAATTGTTGACTGAGGGCACACCACTAAGACTCTAGACCCAAGTATGTGGGTAAAACAGAGGAAAAAGTTTATTACACTCGCGAGTGGGCTCAAGGCAAGGAGGTAGCCAAGAGCCCCGAACAACTTCAGCAAGCAAATTTTATACATTATTTCAGGGAGGGGAGGAGACACCCAGGAATTCAGGAGTCATGAGATAGGGAAGTTGCAACGGCTCTCAGGGTGATTGCCCCAGGTGCTTGTGGAAGAGCAATCACCTATGATTATATCCGGGCGAGGCGGGCCAGTTCCTGTTCTGCAAGCCAAGATTAGCCAAGCAAAGGTCAGATGGAATTTTCTATTTTTACTGTTACAGAATCTGTTTTCCTTGTAACAGGACACAATTGGAGATTGGTTATATCACCAAGGCTTTGACTGGAATGTCATGTCTGAGACAAATATGCATGGACAGATATGAGCACACAGCTTTAAGGAGTTGAGATTGACTTATAGAAGCTAATAAAACTTGTGGAAATAGCAGCCTGGTACCCTGCAAACAGGATTTCTGGCCATCTTACCAGGTGGATAAAGAAGGTCAAGATATTTGGAGGATCTCAAAGAGAGGAATTCACCCAACTTATAGGAATTGCAGGTAAAGTCTGATGGCAAGACATTACCTTGGTTTTTTTCTGACATAAAGTCCTTTCAGAGTTTAACCTAAAAGATTCTTTATGAAAAATTCCAGCAAAGCATATTTAAAAGAGCCTATGTAATCAACTGCTACTCTTGTCATATGTAATGCTGGTGGCTGAAGCCTGGCAGGTCCACATTGGATTCAGGCAGACAGCGGAGGAACTGCAGAGCCTGAAAGTGTCAGACCATACCCATTTATTTGAGGCTCTCAAAGACAGGCAAGCGAATAAACAACAAAAGGGAAAGAGCTGATAAACAAAGGAAAATTTGCTATTCGAAGTAAGGGCAAGGGAGCAAGGAAACCACACCTCACGGTGGCGGGAGAGCAATCTGGGTGAATCACCGTGCAGGGAAAGCACCCACAGCCTTACATAGACCATGCACACACGTGGAGCTGCTACGCACCTATACACCAGTCAGGCAAAGAGCTTGCAGTCGGTAAACCCACAAGCAAGCCTAACACAGCCATTTCCCCCACATTCCAGTGCTTTAGGGTTGCTCACCTCACAATCTACCTGACAGGTTTCTTCAGCAATGGCCCCTGTATGAGAAGTGAAGTACAGTGTATCCCTAAAGTCATGGTGCACTTTTGACCAGTCACAGGAAAGCAACAAAAGACGATAGAAATGTGAAATCTGCACCAAATAAAAGGAAAACCCTCCCAGTTTCTGTAGGATGATGTGGCAGCATGTGCGCATGCGCAGATGATGACGTAACACCGTGTATACAGCGGAGCAGCCCATGGCCATGCCAATTGAGATTTGGACAGTACAAAGGAAAGTTCAGTGTGTTCTGTGGAAGTTCAGTGTGTTCTGTGGCTCGCTCAGTTTGAATGTGTGACCAAAGTGCAACGTGAATATCAGCACGTTTATAACGAAGCACCACCACATAGGAATAATATTACTCGGTGGGATAAGCAGTTGAAGGAAACCAGCAGTTTGGTGGAGAAACCCCGTTCTGGTAGGCCATCAGTCAGTGACGAGTCTGTAGAGGCTATACGGGATAGCTACCTAAGGAGCCCTAAAAAATCTGTGCGTGAACCCACATCGAACTGCACTGAATAGGTATGATACTGGGAGAGTTTTTTCCTTTTATTTTATGCAGATTTCACATTTCTGTTGTCTTTTGTTGCTTTCCTGTGACCGGTCAGAAGTGCTCCATGACTTTACGGACACACTGTATATTACAAAAACAAAAACAGCGCAGACTACAGCAACAGAATTACAAAACACAGCTATGGGCGAAATGATAGAGTAGTCAGCGGCAACAAGAGAGGCAAATCTTTTTCCTTCTGGCAGAATACAGGCCAGAGTTCTGTCTGCAGACAGCACAGCAGCAGGTACCAGAGGCCGCCCCAGGCAGGCATACCAAACCACAATAGGCTCTGCTGGTTAAATGTGCAGCAAAATGGGAGAACTCATCATTGGCCATAAAGAAATTACAAAGTTGCCCTTCATAATGCTGTCTCCCTGAGCACTCAAGAAATAATACACTTCTACCTTAGGTGGCCAGGTGCTTGTTGCCCAGGGAGTTAACTGGACACCCACCTCTAGCCCTGTACCCCATGGTGCCAACAAGGCCACCCATCGTAAGTAGGGGGGAGGGCTGTACAGTCCAGGGCCATGTCCATTGAAACCAAAAAGTGTCCTTGGTGCATCTCTGCAACTGGGTAAGAGCAGTTTCCCAGTACTGGAAGGCTTCCACAGGTGCCCCCACTGCAATCAGGGTCTCTCATTGTTGCAGTCCAAGATCAGTCCATGATAGACAGCCCAGATGTCTGTGCTAATGACCAAGGTAAAGGTCCCTTACAGGCAACTAGGTTCACATAGGGCCTCAGGCCCCATCATGGCAGCTCTGAAGATGCTGCCCCAAGGAGGAGCATGTGGCAACAGTGGCCAACCTCTCCACCTTTGCTCCAAAGAGCATGCTGCCACCCAACCCTTTGTCCCACAATTGTAGCAAGCCTACCAGGGGCTCAGTAGGTAGTCTTTGCTGCTGGGTTTTTACCTTCTGGATGACATATGGCTGAGCTCTGAGTGTGAGGATGGCAGCTTCAGCCCGACCCTCCTCATCCTCAGAAGAGGAGCTGGAAACATCTGATCCCACCAACTCAGAGCCACTCCGCTGGCACAGCTCCGTCTTCGGCTCCTGCAGCTGCCAGCTCTCAACCTGAAGCTGAACCTGCAGTTGTTCCTCCAATAGCTGCCACTGCCAATGTTCAACTTCCAGGGCAAACTGCAACTCATGAACCCATTCGTCCTCCTTTATAGCATTTGCTCCAGTTCAAGCCGTTGCTGCCACTGGTTTGCAGCTCATTCTGGAGCTGTAAACCTCGGGTGGCCTCTCACAGAGCTGTAAAAAACAGCCAGCCCACGGTTCCCAAAAGGAGAGCCATGGGGAGCCATAACAACAACCAGTCCTCTACCCACCCCAAGGGTAGCTGAGGCTACCATTCCCAGCTGCTCCAAACCCTGCTCGCTGTGCCAGATGTAATAATGCCAGTAGCAGAGGCCAGGCAGGTCCACATTGGATTCGGTCAGATGGTTAGAAAAACTGCGGAGCTGGAAAGGGTTGGGCCATTCCATTTAATAAAGTCTCACAGTGGCAGACAAGCACACAGGCAGGGAAAACCATCTCTCAGGCAAACATACAGCAAAATAGCCCCTCATGGTGGTGAGTAGGCAATCTGCAATCCACCATCCGCAGACCCCTGAGTGCAAGCACCCATTGCCTTATATAGGCTATGCACACATGCCTCTGCCAGGTGCTTACACACTAATCAAGCAAAATGCTTGTTGCTGGTACAGCAGCGAGCCTAACACAGCTGTCCCATAGTACCCCACTTGCCCAGAGTGGAGGTTTGGGCTGTACCACTACAAGGTTTGGTTGCCCAGTCTCTCACCCATCCTGCAGTAGGGTATGTGGTCTTGACCATAACTGGCGTTGTGGTCGTAATATTCTCAGTGGTTAGAAGGGCAGTATACACAGCTGACAACTGTTTCTCCACTAATGAGTAACAGACTTCAGTGCCTTTCCACAATTGAGACCAACACCCAATAGGTTGCCATAAGCACTCTGTCCGTTGCCACAAGCCCCATCCAAACCCCTCAGGGGTTACACGGACATCAAGCTCACAGGCAGAGGCAGATTTAACAGTGGGCACACCAGGCATGCGCCCTGGGCCCCAACTTCTGAAGGGCCCCACAGAACCCCAAATTTACACTTTACACTTCTAATGTAAGGGGTCCAATATTTTCTTCTGCGCCCGGAGCCTCAACCAACTTTAATTCACCTCCACTCACAGGGCCTGCATGGCAGGATCAAACACATTCAAGGCCTGTGCCACCTTGACATCTCTCTTAGTTGCTGCAAATGCACCTTGTGCCTGCTCAGTCAAATCCCAGTGAACCCCCTTCTGAATAAGGTGATAAAAGATATGCAGTAACTGAGCTAAATGGGGTATAAATGCTCGCCAATATCCCCAAAGACCTAAGAATTCCTGTAACTGCTTTACCGTAGTGGGCACAGGGTATGCTTGGATCTTATTTATAACTGTGTCAGGGATAACCTTTGTCTTACCTGACCAGACAACTCCCAAGAACTTAATAGATAACCCAAGTCCTTGTAATTTGCCCTTATTGACCGCCCAGCCATACGCTTTCATATGGGATAGCAGGGTAGGGACTGCTTGCTCTAATTCTAGAAGAGAGTCACTAGTAAGCATAATGTCATCAATATAATTCCATTTAGCCAGGTCAGCAGCCACCAGCCCATGACACAAGGTGGGGCTATGCAAATAGCCCTGGGGTAATACTGTAAAGGTCTATTGCTGCCCTTCCCAAGTGAAGGCAAATTGGTCTTGACTCTCTGCAGCTATATCATTAGAGAAAAAGGAGTTAGCCAAATCTGCCACAAAGTGGTATGTCCCCAACTCATGGCTTAACCGATCCATCAGGTTAGCTATCAAGGGCACTGCAGCGTGCAAAGGGACTTCACAACTTGGTTAAGTTCCCTGTAATCCACTGTCATTCGCCAGGTTCCATCTGGTTTGCATATAGGCCACACCAGGGAATTGTAAGGGCTGTGTGCTGGCTGGATTATTCCCACCTTTTCTAGTTCAAGAATTGTCCAAGTGATATCTTCATAGCTGCCTGGTAGGTGGTTCTTTGTTGTGCTGGTCACATGCTGGGAACAGGTAATTGCAAGGGGGAATGTGCTGCTTGTCCCCACAACACTGCCTTCATGACCCAGACTCACCGGCGGAACTCCCCAGCTGTAGTTTCCAACCACAGTCCTTGTAGGACATCTATCCCCAATATATATTTAGGAATAAGAGATACGTATGCCTTATATGGCTTAGGAGGCAGTCTTCCTAACCCCAATGGAATAGTTATTGGCTTCACTTGAACAGTTTGGCCCCCATAACCATCAATGGCCACTGGGGCCTCAGCAAACCATTCTGGGTTCCCATAAAAACGGGAACATTCTGCACCTGTATCCATCAAGACCAGTACCAATTATATATTAGAAGGGGACCAGTGGATAGCCAGTTCCATGTGTGGCCAGCAGTCCACACCCATGCCTGTTAGACAGGTCCCTCGGCCTTCCCCCTATTCAAACTGGAACAGTGGGTCTTGGGGGTCCTCCTCTCTCTCAGCTGTCTCCATAATATAATCTTGTAACCATGCTGCCCATGCACCAACCATTTTATTGGTAGCTGCTGGGGCCATTCTTCTCAGCAGCTAGAATCTCTATCCTGGTTTAAGCTGCTGCCAAAGCTCCAAAAGAACCTTTTAAGGCTTGCCATCCAATTTCTCCCTATCTGCCCCAGCCACAATTAAATCTGCTGACATCTGTGTTCAGGCAACTTTCACAGGCCCGTTCCTCTGGCCAGTTGGAGGGGCAGCACAGGCAGCAGCCCTCACAGCTTTCCGATTTCATGCTACCTCCAGCTCCCCCAAATCTACTACCATCTGCATAACCACATTGATGGACTGTCCCACATGGAGACCCAGGATAGCCACTAGTGCCCCAAAAAGGGATGATAGGGCACTGCAGAGGATAAGATCCCACATTCCAGCTGTAATCACTTTATCTGGTCCACGGGACCCTGGGTTGCTAACATTATTCATACCTAGTTCCTGCAGGACCGGGGGCAGCTCACTATAGCACTGCCACTGATTCACTGCCCTGGCAAGTCTTTAGCATTCTGCCAGACCATATGAATGACAGCCATCACCCATTCTAATAGGGTATGGTTTCCTGGGTTATCATGGAAGTTCTGATGATGCTGCCTCAAGGAGGAGTATATAGTAATGGTGGCCAATTTCTCCACCTCTGTTCTGGAGAGCATGATGCCATCCACCCCCTATGTCCCACAACCTCAGTAACCAGGCTGCCAGCAGTTCCATGGGTTGCTGCCTGAATTGCATCCCCAACTCCTTCAGCTCTGCCTGGGTGTAGGGCTGGACCACAGAGTGCTCCACTATCTGTGGCTGCCCCTGAGGAACTCTTTGCTGCTGGGATTTTACCTTCTTGGTGACCATGGGCTGAGCTCTGAGTCTGCAGATGGCAGTTGCAGTCTGAGCCCCCCCTCAGAAGAGGCGGAGTTGGAAACACCTGCTCACACTGACTCAGAGCCATTCCACTGGAAGAAATGCAGCTCTGTCTTTCATGCTTGCTTTGGCTCCTGCAGCTGCCAGCTCTCAGCCTGAAACTGACTCTCAAGCTCCTGAACCTGCAGATGTTTCTGCAACAGTTGTTGTTGCCAACGTTCAGCTTCCAAGTCAAACTGCAACTCATGAACCTGCAATTCCTTCTCCAGAGACTGCTCCAGTTCCAAGCGCATTGGTGTTCAGCCTGCACCTCACATTGCTGCTCTCGAACCTGGTTACCCTCCTTTTCTAGCACTCACTCCAGTTCATGTTGTTGCTGGTTCTCAGCCTGGGAAAGAGCTAACAAACAAAAGAAAATCTGCTATTCACAGTAAGGGCAAGGGAGCAAGGAAAACCACACCTCACGGTGGTGGGAGAGTAATCTGGGAGAATAGCTGCTCAGGGAAAGCACCCACAGCCTTACAAAGACCACACTCATGTGATGCTGCCGCTCATCCACGCACCAATCAGGCAAAGAGTTTGCAGTCGGTAAACCCGCGAGCAAGCCTAACATAGCCGTTTTCCCCACATTGTACTTATACAAATAACAGGCCAAGTTTATTGAAACTAGACTTATTTTGCAAACAACTGGTCTCAATTTGGCTATCTTTGATAAAAAGGAGGGTGGTTTTATAGAGAAAAATGTTTCAGTAATACACTTTGGTGAATGTAAGATTCTATACAGTAGTAGGATTCAAATAATTTAACAACTAGTTCTCTGCCCTAATGACTGTTATAAGTATAAGAAACCGATATACTGAAAGGCAGTTTATTATTTCATGCATTTAATACTTAAATAAGAACAATAAAAGAGGTACACAAAACTACATTTAAAATATAAATTAAAAATTATTAATACCTGACAAAAAACAATAAAACTGTTCTTTAATATATTTCCATATTGCTTCTTGATTGGCATCCTCACTTGCAATTTTTTTCACCTATGGATGGAATGAATGTTACTATGGATGCTTAGAACACGCTGTTGTGATGAACGTTAATAAGAGTAAGGAATGTAAATTTATGGTTTCCACATTGCGCGGCTGCCCAGGCGCCCACCTTAGAGAAAACCCTGATTACAAGTGACATTTTAACAACCAGTTTGCTAAACTCAACAAAAAATTAGTTATTTGTTCTGCTGAACCTGTGCAAACCAGCTGAATCCCACCACTGATTCCTTGTCTTTTCCAGTATTGTTCCTATCTTTAAACTAGACTGGATACTGAATTCTTCTAATTTATTCCAATATCTGCCTATGACTCTCCAAACTAACATGTCCAGTTTTTCTCCAGTCCTTTGACTTGAAATCATTGAGAACTAAAACTGTTCTTTTCCCAAAGGTATGAGAGCTGAAGTTAAACAACTTAACATAAATGAGAAAAATCACCAGAATAGCTTATATATACTATAAATAATCATTGTGCCTGTTGTATGCAGAAAGGTCACCAAAGGCATTCAAAATGCAAACTAGGAATATCTATCATTGTCACTGTTTTTTCTCCATCTGAAGATGCTTCAAGCCAGTTATCCAGAAATTTTCTCAACTAGCTAACTTCGGAACTCATAAACTAGAATTATAATGTGCTTCAACCATTAATCTTTGATTGACTTTTGTTTTTACAGGGATGTCTCTTATTAAATACCTGATTTCTTGCACTATAGGCCTGACTTTGGGAGCCCACCTGCATCACTGCCCCCTGAAAAAAGATATAACTATTGAACAAACTGATCTATTCTCAAGATCGAGACTGGTTTAATGAGATATAAAGCAATGTAACAATACACTTCTGGAATGTGAAACTTCTCAGGAAGTTTCAAAGGATGGACTAAAAATGTTCAAAACAAGTTTCTCTAAGACGTGCCAGCCATTTTGGTTTGAGAATTATTTTGATTTGAATGCAATCGAGACCCTGTGGGCTCATGAGAAACTTTTACCTCTCCCTTAAAAATTTTAAGTTAGGGGCCTTACCCATAATAAGACGTATCACCAGAAATAGCTTTTTAATCACCTATTTAGAGGGCAGGGCAAACTTCTAATTACTGAAAGTCTGCTTTTCTTATCTTTTTGTGCATGACTTTACTCTCCTCTAAAGCCCCAGGGCACCTTATCTCACCCTTAGCTCAGAATGCCATATACTATATATCTCTTTTTAACATTTGGTCTCTAAACATCTCATGAATGTGGAGTCTCTGACTCTCTCATGTATGTGAAATTCCCATATGTACGTATATAGTTAAATTTGGTTATTTTCTCTTGTTAATCTGTCACATGTTGCATAAATTATTAGACCAGCTGGAGGAACCTAGAAGACTGGAAGAAATTTTCTGCCTCCCACACAGTATCCATGAAAAACTCACAGCTTCCATTATACTTATGGTGAAAGACTTGATGCTTTCCCCTTAAGATCAGAAACAATAAAAGGGTGTCTGCTCTTACCACTTCTAATCAACATTGTATGGGCTGTTTTAGTCAGGGAAATTAGGCAAGGAAAATAATAAAAGGCAACCAGACTGGGGGAAAAAGGAGGTAAAATAATCTCTGTTGTCAGATGTCCTTTCTTCAGTATAGAAAATCCTGCCTGACTTGTGGTGGTGCAGTTGCTAAAGTGTCGATCTGGAATGCTGAGGTCACTGGTTCGAAACCCCTGGCTTGCCTGGTCAAGTCCCATACTCCTCCTCTCCCTTCTCTCTCTCTCTCTCTCTCTCTCTCTCTCTCCCCCCTCTCTAAAATGAATAAATAAAATATTTTTTTTAAAAAAAGAAAATCATAGGACTACTACTAAAAAACTACCAGAACTAATAAATGAGTTCAGCCAGGTTGCAGGACATGAGATTTATGTATATCTGAAAATCAACTGTATTTCTATACAGTAGCAATGACCAAATTTTAAATAAAATTAAGAAAAAAAAATAATTTACAATAGCACCAAAAAATCAAATACTCAAAAATAAATTTAACAGAAATACAAAACTTATACTCTAAAAATTACAACAGATTGCTGAAATAAATTAAAGAAGACCTAAATTACCATATTTCCCCATGTATAAGACAATCTCATGTATAAGATGCACCTTAAATTTGGGACCCAATTTTTGAAAAAAGTGTATTACATAAAGTTATTGAACTCAAGTTTTATTCATCATAAAATTTGTACAACTCCTCATCACTGACAAAACTCCCATCCAGTAGCTTGTCCTCAGCTGTGTCTGATGACGAATCACTGTCTTCAAAAGTGAACGCAAAACAAGCGTGAAAAAGCAGGAAATGCAAGTGGTTCTACAACCACTCTATAAGACGCACCCAGTTTTTAGACCCCACATTTTTCAGGAAAAAGTGTGTCTTATACATGGGGTAATACTATAAATGAAAAACATTCTGTGTTCGCTATTGGAAAACTTAACATTGTAAAGATGGCAGTATTCTCCAAACTGATCTATAGATTCAGTGCAATTCCTATTAAAACTGTAGCTGGCTTTTTGCAGAAATTGACAAGATGAACATAAATCTTATATGGAAATTTAAGGAATGCATAGTAGCCAAAACAATCTTGAAAAAGAACAGAGTTGGAAGGCTCACTTCCAGGTACAAAACTTACTGCAGTCTGACCTGTGGTGGCGCAGTGGATAAGGCGTCGACCTGGAACACTGAGATTGCAGGTTTGAAACCCTGGGTTTGCCTGGTCAAGGTGCATATGGAAGTTGATGCTTCCTGATCCTCCTTCCTCTACCTCTCCTCTCTAAAATAAATAATTTTTTTTAAATTTAAAAATATTATATATAAAAAAATCCTTATTTCTGTGCTGCAGGAACCGAGACAATGAGTTATTGACACAAGAAACACAAATATTGTTGAAACAGAATTGAGAATCCAGAAGTAAACCCTCACATTTAGGGTCAATATTTTTTCAAAAAGGACACCAAAACAATTCAATGTAAAAATAATAGGCTTTTTAAGAAATGATGTTGGTACAACTGGATATCCACATGAAGAACAATAAAGTTGGACCCCAATCTTATGCCATATACAAAATTTAAATCAAAATGGATCAATTTAAATGTGAGAGCTAAAACTATAAAACTCATAGAAGAAATTATACACATAAATCTTCAAGACCTTAAACTAGTCAATGGTTTTTTTGATATAAAGCCAAAAGCACAAACAATAATAGAAAAAAATGCATTAAATATCAAAATTGGAAACTTTTGTGTTTCAAAGGACATGATCAAGAAAGTGAAAGAACCACCCACCAAATGGTAGAAAATTTTTACTATTCTATGTCTGATAAGAAACTTCTGTGTGGACTATATAACAGTCTCATTACTCAATAATAAAAGATAGTATACCCAATTTTTAAAAAGAAGTAAAAGATCTGAACAGACATTTCTCCAAAGGAGATATATATACACATGAACACGTGAAAAGATGCTTATGTGCAAATCAGAACTAAGCTGAAATACTACTTCACATCCACTGGGATGACTATAATCAAAAGACAATAAGTTAGTGAAAATATGAAGAAATAGGAACCCTATACACTACTGGTAAAAATGTAAAATGGTGTGACCACTTTGGAATATAGTAGGTCAACTCCTCAAAATGTTAGGAGAGAGTACAGAGGCATATAAGACAAAATCAGTTGACTTAAGCAATGTCACAAATTGCAAGGAAAATAAAAGATCAAAAGAGAAAGAAGTGCAGTGAAAATAATGCCTTCTTTTTACATGATATATTCCATAAATCATATCTCTAAGTAGTTTTCAAACTTTAATTTTTTAAAAGATCTTATTTATTGATTTTACAGAGAGAAGAGGGGGGGAGCAAGAAGTATCAATTCATAGTTGCTTCACTATAGTTGTTCATTGAATGTCCCTTGTATGTGCTTTGATTGGGCAAGCCCAGGTGTTCGAACCAGCAACCTCAGCATTACAGGTTGATGATCCATCCACTGCATCACCACAGGCCAGGCCAATGTTATTTATTTATTTATTTATTTGATGATCAAGGCTTTACATTTTCTTTTCTTTTTTGATTAATTAATTAATTTATTTTAGAGAGAAGAGAGAGTGAGAGTAAGAGTGAGAGAGAGAGGAGAAAGAGAGAGAGAGAAAGGGGAGGAGCAGGAAGCATCAACTCCCATATGTGCCTTGACCAGACAAGTGCAGGGTTTCGAACCGAGACCTCAGTGTTCCAGGTCAATGCTTTATCCACTGTGCCACCACAGGTCAGGCCTAATGTTAATTTTTAAAATTAACTTTTAACTTAATATATCTAATATGCACTATCTGTACCCAGAGAGTGGCAGACAAGTCAAGACTGACTTGCCTTGGTAAAAAAAAAAAAAAGAAAAGAAAAAAAAGAAAGGCTAAATGTGCTTTAGATAGGGAAGGCTAATTGGCCTGGAACTTAAAATATTCAAGAAACTAGCTTAAAATATTCAAGCTATTAGCTCTTGCTAAAAAAAAAAAAAAAATAGAAGTCAGCATATATATGCTATGCTTGAAAAGCACAAAAGTTATGTTCTTTGTTTAATGAAAAATTGTAATAACCCTGTAAATTATAGACAATTGAGCTTCACTTATAGTTTGAGAAAAATACTGGATTTAATGTTCATATGATCAATGCAAAAAATATCAATAATGCCAAGTATGGAAGAACGCTCAGCCTGATTCTGTGAACGGAAATCTCGTGAAACCCATGACAGCCAGCCAGGCTATGTAGACAGGGAGAATGCAACTGATGGAATGCTGTGGACATGAACAAGGCCTTCATTCTTACACTATCTGATTTTTTCATCAACAAAAGGGATTTAAAGTTATAGTAATCAGGTTTGTAACACTTATATAAAGACTTGTATCCAACGAGTTTAACAACTCAAGAACTCAATATTGCAAGAAGGGCATTTCTAGAAATGCCCCATCTAAAGGCAGACGTTTTGGTCACTACCTGCAGCCCCCTGAAGCCCTACCCTGATTAGTTAGGAAAATGCACCTTTCTCCCCAGCCGGTGGCTGGATTTCAGCCCCTATTTAGGCCTCCCCAAGCATCCCTGTGCAGGACACAACTATACAATCACTTGGCCTGAATGCAATTTTCTTTACCATCTCTCTGATCCTTTTTCTCTACAACATGAAACAGCTTGTAACATACCATATAAATTAACTTGTTTTGGTTTTGGTTTCCTCACACTAGAATATATGTGTCATGATAGCAAAGATTTTTGTTTTGTGCATTGTTACCAGTAACCTAATATGCTTGATTAATCATGATAGTGCTCAATAAATATTTGTTGAAGAGCTTGGCCAGGCGGTGGTGCAGTGGATAGAGCATTGGACTGGGATGCAGAGGACCCAGGTTCGAAACTATGAGGTCACTGACTTGAGTGCGGGCTCATCTGGTTTGAGCAAGGCTTGAGCAAGGGGTCACTTGTTCTGCTATAGCCTCCCCTCTCCTGCAATCAATGAACAACTAAGGTGCCGCAATGAAGAATTGATGCTTCTCATCTCTCTCCCTTCCTGTCTGTCTGTCCCTCTCTCTGTCTCTGTCACACACACACACACACACACACACACACACACAAATTATTGAAGAAAATGGGCTTGAAATGGATCAGAACAAAAAGAGAGAAAAAAAGAGTTACTATATGATCCATCAATTCCACTCCTAGCTACAAGCCTAAGAGAAATAAAAATATATATCCATATAAAAATTTGTACATAAATGTCTAAAAGTGGAAACAACTCATATGCTAAATTTCTCTATAACATTCAGCTGATGAATGAATGAATAAAATGTTGTATATCCATAATGCAATGGAATATTTGGCAATAAAAGGGAAGTATTGATACTGTATATGATACAAGACAGATGAACCTTAAAAACATTATGCTGAGTAGAAAAAGGCACTTACAAAGAACCACCTAGTATATGATTTGATTTATAGAAAATGTCCAATTAGGCAAATCTATAGAGTCAAAAAGTTACCAAGGCAGGGGACCTGTGGGATATGAGAAATGACTGTTAATGGATACAGGGTTTCTTTTTGGTGGATGATAAAAATGTACTAGAACTACCTGTTATGCTGGTTGCACAACTCTGTGAATAAACTAAAAAATATTGAATTGTATACTTTATATGAGTGAACTGTAACTTATGTGAATTATATCTCAATGAAGTTGTTATAAAAATTTTAAAAGTTCTCGACCTCATTCAATATCAGATAGATACAAATTGAAACCACAGTTATATATCATTTTACTGAAAATGAGTGAGGGAAAATCAAATTTTGGAAAGTGCCAAGTGTTAGCATGGTCACAGAATAATGAGAACTCTCATCTGCTGCTTATGGGAGTATAAATTACAGACACAACTTTGGAAAACACTTTGGCAAGGGGTCACTAGGTCTGCTGTCACCCCCTGGTCATATACCCTATGACCTAACAAATCCCCTCTTTGTACATAAACACCGGAAGATAGGTGTAATAATGTTTATAACAGCATCTATTATAATAGTCAAAAACTGCTACCACCCAAATGTGCATCAACTGTGGAATGCATTCAGTTGGTTGGTACCAGGAGTCCCGTGAAATTTACCAATTGTCCCATGGACACTGCCTACAATGAGGCAGAGGACATCCTTTAAATGGAAACCGGGTGCTATGAGGAAAGGAGGGGAATGGTCAAAAACAAACACCACCACCACCACAAAACAAATACTCTCTACACACCAGGGTGGGTTTTCCCCCATCCGTGCTAACCCACAGTGACTATGGTTGTGTTACCTAACTCCCTCATACCTCTATAAAACAATGCACCCTATTATTGTATTAGCCCAGCATGAGCTCACTCAGATCCATAGAAAGAAATAATGTGAGAGCTGAGAAAATGGAGGCTTGGTGACTGAATGTTTTTCAAGGTGCAAGATGGGACTCTATTAGGTGAAGGACACTCTGCCCCTGCTCTGCAGGGAGGAAAAGTTAACAGTGGACAGACGACTCTCCATTTGTCCTCTGGCTCCATTCCCCTTGGCCCAGAGAATCAAGTGCAGGGACAGAGGGTACCTGGACCACCGTTCTTGAAAACCTGCCTTATCCACACCAACCATTTTCCTTCTCTCTACCCACTCAGCTGGGGCTAGAGAGAACCGAACGGATCTGCATCTTTTCATTCCTGTCCCCTCAGGCACAGAAGCAGATATTATCTGTCTTCTAACTGCTGAGAAAACTGCTTCCTTCTTCATCTGAAGTGGTTCCCAGCTTCTCTTGCCACAATCATTTTTCTGTGTGACATTTTCTCAGTTGTCCTTTCTATTAATAAATCCTCACTTGTCACACCATCTTCCCAGGTGACACTGATGTCATTGATTTGCTACCTCACCATAGCTTCCTTTCCTGGCCACAGATACTTAAAAGTGTCTCAAGAGTCCCCCCCGAAAGCCGCCCTTCCTCCCCCTCCAACAACTGCCAACAAATCTAATTCAGTTGAAGGATTTCATGTCCGGAATCTGCACATTTGAATCATCTGTCAACACTGTTTATTTAAGGGAGAAAAACCCAGGAATCATGATGGTCAGACAGGTAGCAAGGAACCATATAGGCCCAAAAAGGAGTTTTAAAACGTGGGTTTTCAAGAACGTACATACATACCTAAAATATATACGTATAAAATGTAACAAAGTAATGCTTCTACAATTCAAGTGGATTTTGCCCTTTAAGATTTCAACTATTTTGCTGATCAACAAGATCAGTTTCGTATGTAATATTTACTTGTTCTCTGTAATGTAGCTCAAGAGTAAAAACAAAAGCCTTTTCAATTTTCTAGTATTTAAAGTTTCTTTGCCGGGGGACATGATACAGTGTGTAGACAGTGCTATACTGGGCTGTACACTTGAAACCTATATATACTGCTCACAAAAATTAGGGGATATTTCAAAATGAATATGAAGTGATTAAAAAAAGAAGTATTTGATTTTTTTTTATTAAACAAGAACATCAGAAAAGCAAATGACAAGTCAAAGAAAGTTGTTTGTTTATGCAAATGAGATGCAATACCAACTTTATTTCATTGATGAAAATGCACTAGACAAAAAGCTGAAAGTACTAGAGTATCTGCACGTTCCCTGATCCCCTAATTTTTGTGAACAGTGTAGTTTGTCAAACCATTTCAACTCAATAAATTTAAAAAATATTTTTAAAAAATAAAGTTTTTTTGGTTATTGTTAATGTTTGTGCCAATACTTAAGAGTTAACCATTTGTAGTATACATCATTCTCTCTGGGAAAGCCCTGAAAATTATTTTACCATCAAGGATCTTATATTTATTTATTATTATTATATAGTACTTTCTTTCAAGAAGATTTTGAGGTGACTTAAAATAAAACAATACAACTATAATAGCAAAATAAAATAAAAGACATACAAAAGAAAGGAAACAAATATGTTTAGCTTAGTAGCAAATACAACTAACACTGATTGAGCACTAACCTAACTCGACCTTCCTAGCAGCCACAGTAAAAAGGGAAACAGAAACCACAACAACAAACACTTCAAATGAAAAACAAACAAATAAAAACAAGTTCGGTGTTCATTTACAACCAAATTTAAAATGAGTTTATAAAAAAGGAAGCGTTCATTCATTCATCTGAAAAGTATTTATTTAATGCTTACAACGAGCCAAATCCTGCATAAGATACTGGGAATACAATGTCAAATATTTTAAAAATTATTTCTGCCCTCAAAGAACTTAAAGCTGCGGTTCTCAACCTGTAGGTCGCGACCCCGGCGGGGTGGAATGACCAAAACACAGGGGTCGCCTAAAGCCATTGGAAATACATATTTTGGCTTTAGGCGACCCCTGTGTTTTGGTCGTTCGACCCCAGCAGGGGTCGCGACCCACAGGTTGAGAACCGCTGACTTAGAGTCTATCGGGAGAGACAGGCAATAAACAAGTAATCAAGCGAATAAATATAAATCACAATTAAAGAAGGATACAGGGAACTAAGAAAACAACCAAGCGGGAAGGTCTCTCTGAGGGGTAACCTTTACAAAATAAGTAAGAGAGAAATTGTATTTTCTGCACAGAGATGCTTCAGGGAGAACAGGCCCTGAAGCACTTCTACAGAAGATGGAATTTTGAGGTGGAGAAACTATAAATGTGCTGGTCAGATACCCCGCTTAGCAGTGCTATAGAGGAGCAAATTGGAATATGCGCTCCAGATTTTTTAATTGAAATGTCTAAGTATGAGGCCCTTGGCATTGAGAATCCAGGAATACTTTTATTTTTAATTTTTAAAATTTTTTATTGATTTCAGTGAGAGAGAAAGGGAAGAGAGAGAGAGAAACATTGAACTAACTATTCCTGTACGTGCCCATCGGAGATTGAACTTGCAACCTCTGAGCTTCTGGACAATGCTCTAACCAACTGAACTATCCGGCCAGGGCAAGGAAGGCTTTCGATGTGAGGGCAGCTGGAAGTCAGATTTACTTAAAGAAGTAGCAGAATCTGCTCCCTGGAGCACACATCCCTCCCTACTTGGGCTTACGTGATTTAGCCTGAATGCAAAGGTTAAGAAAATTGGTCTCATTTTAGTAACTCTTGGCCTTTTAATTGCTTTCCCTCCCACATCTCCTACTTAAGTAAAAGAGAGACAAATAAGAAATGTACTTTTATAATGAAAACATTATAATTCAGATTTGCATTAAAATTTGAATAATTTAGAGATTGAAAAACCAGGAGGAAGTTATATAAAACTTTTTTTTTTTTTTTTAGTTTGCTGAGAGAGGGTTAGAGGCAGACTGCAAGGGGAGAGGGGAAAAATGAAAGTACTAGGGGGAGTTGGAGAGAGAGAGAAGATCCCGCTCTCAAAGAAGTATGATGTTGAAAAAAGCTGACAGGCAGAAAACAAGCCCAAGTGTTGTTGCTATGGTTACGGTATCATCTGGTTTTTTTTTTTTCCTACCCAGTGTAAAGGGTTATACAACCTGGTAACTAGCTAAATACTAAAATTGACCTAACAGTGAAACCAGTTATTTTTGTTATTTTTAAAAAGGGTGATTGTAAATCAAAATGAAACACACACAACTGCTCTTTGTGTCTGCCCTCACGTGAAGCGCTCTGGGATGCAAGCGGCAACTCCCTTGAGAGCATCCAGGAATCTCTGAAGTACGACCGTGGCCTTGATATTCAATCCTTGAGAGGCTATTGTTTTTATTTAATGTACAATTAGGCGATGTCACAGCAGTCGATACTTTTATATGTTTTCAACTGCAATTGTTTTACAAATAAAACACAAGAACTGTCCTCTACAAGGAAAAGAGACTCTTCATTGACCAAAAATCCCATTTTCCTCACATGTGGTGGCGTGCAAGGAATGCACTCCTTTTAGCATAGAGAAATTCACATCTCTCACAGAAACAGAGCTCTCTTGTGCAAGTTCACAGGAACTGTGATAATGAATTGTTGTATCACTACAGGCAGAAAGAATAGCCCTGAACCACCCCACCCACCCATGGCCCACAATATGACACATTAGAAATGTCAGCCAGAGATAAGCAGCTTTCAATCCTGACAAGCTAGAATCGGGCAGGGGTTGGATTTTACCAGTTTCATCCTTACACCGCTTCTCAACCTCCCTGGGCAAACCAGTGTTAGGGTCCCATGAAGGCCAATCATTCCTAAGTCTGATTTGTAGCTCTCAGCTCTTCCCGATAGATAATCTTGCAGGCACCTCAAAACTCACATGCTCCAAGATTCATTCAGCTTTTCCACTCCCCATTCCTTGCTCTGCTTTCCCTATCCCAGTTACTATCCAAGCTAGAAACTTAATGCAACCTTCAACTTTCCCACCTCCAAGCATTTTAGCCATGTAGCTCAGGTGAGTTACCTCATGTGTCTTAGCCTGGGTTTTCCTCAGTTGCCAAATAGATACCTTTCTTCCCAAGTTAGTGATGAGGTTAAATGAGAAAGTGTGTGGGGCGTCCTCAGAAATGGTGGTGGGTTCATGATTATCCCTCGGATGAAGGCGCAGGCTCCTAATTCATCTTCCCGAGGGCAGAACTCCTCTGCTTTCCCCATGTGTGCTCTGTTCTGTGGTGCACAGTATAAAATGTTTGCCTGTCCTTGCGCCTTCATCTCGTGCTGGTGTGTGGAGAGCAGAAAACTTGTCTTTTTAGTTCACAAGTTCCCAGATGGAAAGAAGCACACTCGAGCAGTTGCATACAAGGCACAAGGAACTCATCCTTCCATATGTGTGCCTGTTTGAGATGACCTAATCCTGGACTTGGAGCAGATGCCATAATATATGAGCCATGGAGGTAGGCGGCAATTAGTGTATTTTGCACGTGGGAGGAATATGAATTGTTTTAGTGGAGTGTCATGGATAGTTTCCAAAAATGGCTGCATCAGTATCTCTCACCTAACAGGCTTTTGGCAATGTGACTTTGCCACTTCTTGCCACAAGAGGTGAAGTCTGTCTTCTCTCCCTTTGAATCTGGACTGGCTTTGTGACTTGCTCTGGTCAATAAAATGTCACAGGGGTGACACAGGTCTTATAGTTCTGTTTAAAAGGGTTTTTTGTTTTTCAATAATTCCCTATCAACTTTTTTGCATTTTATTTTTCAATTACAGCTTGCATTCAACATTATTTTGTATTAATTTCAGGTGTACAGCATAGTTGTTAGACAATCACATACTTGACAAAGTGTTCCCCTAATATTTCCAGTACCCACCTGGCACCATAGTTACTACAATATTATTGGCTGTATTCCCTATGCTGTACCTTACAACCCATGACTACAGTATTTTATAACTACTAATCTGTACTTCTTAATCCCTTTGCCTTTTTCACCAGCCCCTGACAGTCCTGTCCCCTCTGGCATCCATCAGTCTGTGCTCTGTGTCCATGTCTGTTTTTATTTTAAAAAGGTTTTAGAGCTCTGTTTTCACATTCTTGGAATGCTCCCTCTAAGAATGCTGCCTTGAGACCACCACATTGTACGAAAGCCCAAGGAGGCTATGTGGAAAGGCCACATGGGGTAAGGTCAGTGTGCCTGCCCTAGCAGACAACCCAGCTGAGACCAGCTGCCAGCCTACCTGTCACGTGGGTACAGCCACACATGAATGATGCCAGGAGAGATTAGCAAGAAGAATAACCCAGGGAACCTACAACCCAACCCATTATGAGAAAAAATAATTGTTAAACTATTAAGCATATGAATAAATACAGCAGGTCCTACAATATGTCCTTTCATTCAACATCTTTTTCATTATAATGTTGATGAGTTTCCAAAGGAACTTAACCCTTGTTTATAACAATTAGCCTATGGTAAAAATTGGTTTTGCTATAGGTCAATTCTCTTACTGTCATAGAACATATCAATCATGGTAAGGACTTACTGTACCTTCCAGATCCTTTTCCAATCTTCCATTAGAGCTTAATTTCCTACTCCCTGAATGATGAATTACTTAAACCATAACTTTCTCCACAGAGTATTATCCAAAAACAACTTGATTTGCAATGTTAGAGTAAAGCTGTAATATTCACAGTAAAACTTACTATATGGAAAATTATTTTCATAAACTCAGATTCAAATGTTAAGTGCCAATAGGAAATCTGTGGCATGGGAATTCAAGCAGCTGAATGGCATGGTTACTATTCGTATACTTTGGTGCACTATTCAATGCATGAGAGTCAAAATGCAAGTTATGTAAAGAAAACTTTGAACAGTATGATCATGATAGTCTGATTAAACTCATTCAACAGCCTGACCTGTGGTGGCGCAGTGGATCAAGCGTCACTTGGAATGCTGAGGTCACCAGTTCAAAACCCTAGGCTTGCCTGGTTAAGGCATATATGGGAGTTGATGCTTCCTGCTCCTCTACCCCTTCTCTCTGTCTCTCTCTCTCAATCTCTCAATCTCTCTCTCTCTTCTCTAAAAAAATGAATAAATAAATAAACTCATTCAACAGAGAAATTCTTTCTGCTGAGCAAGAAGGAAAACAAGTGTCTGAAAGCACTGTGGGGAGAGCTGGTCACTAGGAAGAAAAATTCACCTGGAAATGTAATCTTGGTGGCAAATTTTTACATTGGTTACTTCTTCTCCCGGACATGAGATTACCGACTTCATCATATTAACCCCCACTGGAAAGAATCCAGAGGCTTCTAATTTAAAAGCAATAATAATGTAATGAAACTTTATAGTACTGTTAGATTGGTCTTCAAAACCTGACTCTGAAAGTTGGAAAACTGAGGGTAGAAAGAATGGGCCTTTCCAGAGGTGGGAGATGGGGCAGGTAGAGCGCTTCCAAACCACCCAGCATCCTACTGGTCCTGGCGGGAATTGCAAAGCACCCTTTCCGCTGAAGGAAAGGACAAGTGCTTCGATCCCTGGGTATGCCTGAATTCTCAGGACAATCCTTAAACAAATGTTTTAGGTTTTAGGTGGCAGGGCATGTATTTTATTTTGTTTTTCCTAACTCCTCTTAGTCATATACATATCTATAATTACCTTCTTGGTATTCTCAAGTATCTAAAAACTTGCATTAAACACCTTTGCTGGAAGAATGTGATCCTTCCTGCTGTCACACTAATGGTTACAGTGCATTTCCCCTACCCTGCTGAGCATGCTGGGTGGTTGCAAGTGGGACTGACACCACACATCACAGAAAAACAATCTGACCCTTGATGCCTGGCTGGCTGGCAGACCCTTCAGAAGCCATTTGCTTTTTGGTTAAAATGTCACAGCTTACTGTTTCAAGGAAATTTGATCTTTGGCTTTTTGGAAATCAGAAACCCACATTCCCCATCCTTTTACTAAATACTATATATATAGTCATCTAAGCTCAGGACAATTTCCTTTTTTGGATGAATTTATTTAAATTAACAACTTTTGTCATTTATTTACACACTAAAATCTGGATAGAAAGTTCTGCTCGTAGTACATTGTATAAGTAATGCCGTTACCTCCTACTGTATTTTTTCTTTAAAGAAAACTATTTCAGTTTTGGACATTCACTATTTTCAGAATTAAACCTTAGGCTCCAGTTTTGAGATAGACATAAATATTGTTTTCTAGTTGTTTAAAAGGGAAACACACTTTGCTTCTCCATTAGAATAGAAACAAACACCCCTCCACAGTACATTTTTAGAATTCCTCAGACCTTTAAAAAGGACTTGGCTGACTTAATGACCAGACACCATCCATCTTTCCCTCTAGCATTCATTTTATGAGAATATAAATAACCTAATAACCTTGTTTCACAACACACCCTCTGGTACATAGTACTTGGTTGCTCTCAGACTCACTGGCATCTCAGTTAAAACAGTTTGGTTCGGCTGGTCTTAAATTTTTCTGCAGTTTGGAGCTTTCTACCCCCAGATGATTCCCTGTACCTTCAAACCTCAGCAGTGGACACTATGCTCTAGAGAGCATGCACAGAGAAGAAGACGAGTGGTCTGGTCCCGGATCGGAAAGCAAAGCCCAGAATATCAGGGTCAGAATGCACAGCTCGGCAAAGTGCGTATGTTGAGCTCCCGATGTACCTGGCTTCGGCAGGTCCTGGCTCTTCTCATTCATTTTTCTTACCTTCATTATCACCATTTCCCTCCCTTCTTTAAACCCGCAGTCCTGTTGAGTCCTTACCTCACAGACCTACCGCCTTACCTGCTCTCTTCAATTCTTCCCTCAGACTAGGAGGTGCTTCCTTACTGCTCAATTCTAACCCTAATTAGACAGCTGCACCCAGGACTCATGCTCTGCACCCTTGGGTGTTTCATCAATCATGAGAAAGAAAAGTAGCAAGAGACTGAAAAATGGCCTCGTAGGAGGATAGTTACCAACAGCACCTGGACCAGGATGTGCCAGGACGATCCCTTCAGTACATTGGCTCTTTCAGTCTCTAGATTACCACATGATAATGAGGTATGAAAGCCTTATTTTCCACAGTCTAGATTCAGTGTTAGCTTCCTGTAGACCGAAAACATGTGTGACCCACTGTGTTGCCCTAAGGCCCTGGCTCATGGTAGGTGTTCAAGACGTTCTGACTTAAGAGAATCCAGAGCTTCCTCCAAAAAGATTACAATTCCAACTTAGGACAATAACAAAAATAACAGGCGTCATTATGCCCATGGTTTTACAAAGGTTCCTAGAGTGTCTCTGCAGATAATATTCAGGAGAAAACTTCTGTCTTATGACCTACAACCCCCTGCCCCCCAGAATTCAACCTACAAATCTGACTTCCCATCTGGCTGTAGGTCAGAACCACTGGAGTACTTGCTGGAACTACAGCTGACTTGCCCCACCTCATCCCCTCATAACCAATTTTGATTCTTTAGATATGAGATAAAGTTAGAAAACATGCATTTACTTCAAGTTGCCTGGGTGATTGTCTCATGTCAGGCAAGGTTTGGGTATGCTCCTCCCAGAGAAGGCAGCCATGCTGACAACTGTGTGCCAAGAGAGTGGTGAGGCTGACTGTTGGGCAAATGAGATTACAGAATTTGTATTTTCTGAGTTTGCTCACTTTTATTGTTAAAAATGGCACTGGGCAGCGCCAGGTATGTGATCTGTGAAATTGCAAATTATCTTCCTGCTTGGGAAGGGCCATTGTCTTGCTAATGTTTGCTGGAGGAGAGAGAAGCCATGTTTGCAGAGTGAGAGAGGAGGGAATGCAGATTGCTGAAAAGAAACCATGTTGGCAGAGGTGAGGGGCTTTTGTGAGTTCTGCTGAGACTGGTGGGGACTTTGATTCTAGGAGAAACCGGAGAAGATTCTCCTGGTTGTGGAACCGGAGGAAAGTGTTTTTCCCTGTGTGTTTGCTCATCAGCTGGTGCGAGACTTTAAAAAAGAAATTGCCCACCATTTTTTGGCTCCACTGTTTCTTTCCTTTCCTTTCTTTTTTTTTAATCTTTACTTATTGATTTTTACAAAGAGAGGAGAGATGGGTGGGAGAGCAAGAAGTATCAACTTATAGCTGCTTCACTTTAGTTTTTCATTGATTGTTGTATGTGCCTTGACAAAGCAAGCCCAGGGATTTGAACTGGCGGCCTCAGCATTCCAGGTTGACCCTTTATCCACTGCACCACCACAGGCCAGGTGGCTCCACTGTTTCTTTACCGTCTGTCCAAATATAATGGGAACCTGCATGTGTATGGCCATGATGGCGACAGCCGCGACTACTGGCCATACACTGACCTTCTACACCCTGCAAAACTGCTGGCAAGACTGCAGGTGCAGCACTTGATGGTCTTAACAGTTTTCCCCCATCGGGGCTGGAACAGGATGGGGTGGAGATTCAAGTTGAACATTTGCATTAAATATACCTCTCCTGTTGCTGCTTGAGGTGCCTCCTCATTGTTAAGCAACAGAATATCCCCTTGTGTGATAAGCTCCTTTTCCATTCATGACATTGGACACTGAACTACATATTTGAGGCTGGTGAGTTAAAAGTCAAAATAATTAGCTAGCACTGGCTGCCAAATGAAAGTTTTATGAGGGGAAAATGTATACAAAGAGTAGGAAGCATGCACTATTTTAAAAGTCTGTGTTTGCCTACCGCAGACACTGCTTAGACACATCCAGACTAGTTTGACTAATAAAAGAGGAGAAATGGCCATAGCTCATACTGGCTTTGATTCAAGAATGTGCCCTGCCTTTTCAGGCCCAGGGTCGTGACCTGCACAGGTCCTGTCCTCTCCCCCACTGACAGGCAGCTGGCTCTCCCAATTAAGGAGTCTCTTTCTTTCATTACTCATGTTTCTTCCAGCCTCATTCATCCCAGCCCCACGGTATGGTTAAATCAACAGAGCTATCTGAGTTGGCACAATCCTTTTTTTCCATGGCAATTATTAATACCTCATTCATCCATAGTGGATCCAATAGCCATATTGATCCAAGCAGGCACATAGCTATATTTCCATTAGCTGTCAGGGTTCCAAAACAATGAATCAGTCACGTCTCAGCCTAGCTGCCTTTATTATAAACATAGTCTTATTCACCACCAATGCAGCAAATATGCTTGGGGACAAAGAGAAGAGACTGGCTAGAGAATCTTCTCATCCATTTATCTGATCAAAGAAGGCAGACCATTCCAGTCTCATTTCTCATGTAGCCTAGCAAATAAAATTATTATTGCATTTCTGCACATGTTTCCCATGTTAAATTAGAGAATTTCAGAAATGTCATTATGTAACCTGTTATAGTTTTAGAGATCTGCTCCCGAGACAATGCCTGCCTTTCAATACACTGACTTTACATTTGCTTCTTTGAAGATGGAAAGACATTTTGCTGCCATTCTTATCCTGGAACAAAGGCAAGCACAATAATACTACTCTCCTTTTCTATAGCACGGAGAAATTCCAAAGAAGCAAACTGGGAAAATGAAATAAAAATTGGATAGAGGCCAAGATTGCTGCTAATTAGTTATATATAACCTTGGATAGTCACTTAACTCCTTGAGCTTACTTTTCTCACATATTTTTTCATTTAACATACACTTCTTTGATAATATGCAAATATTTAGAGGCAAAAGAGTGTCATAAATAAAGTGCTTTGGGAGGTGATGCTTTTGTCTTGGAGAGACACAGAGGTCTCATGCCCCTGAACCATACTTTGTGCCTGCCTCATGCACAGAGGGGATACTTATATCTTTATAAATGTTCCCAGCAGTTCACAAATCATGAACTTGATGAATATGGCCCTTTGTTATAGAAACAGATGCTTCTCATTATTCTTGTTAATTGCATTAAAATAAATCATCCAATGAGGTTCTAGACAAAAAGGCTTGGACTACATTTCACGCGGGACAAGTCACTCCAAAAGTAACTGATAAGGGTACTTCTGACATTCACATTTAGTATCAAGTTATACTTCATGCTTAAATCTGATCCCTCACCTCTGGCTCTAGGGCAGGCAGGAAGTTTTCTCACAAATTGTGGTTAGTCCCAAGACTTAGAGCTCATGTCCTGGCCAGACAGCCTTCTTACACAATATAAGACATGTCCTGCCTTCTACACAAGTTCTGACAGAGTTTAGGAACTGCATGAACATCTGTCGTGTTTCGCAGTTCAAAAAAGGAATGGTGCCTGGCATACAAGCAGGACCCTACTAGAGGTATAGTATTGATATATGAATGGGGAGCGAGTGAGTGAATGAATGAATGGACACAATTCCCTCCCCAATCCTTGTCATCACCTGTTTACTTTACTGTTTAGGCTTCAGGGTTATCCACTGCAGAACTAGGGGTGAACTTTATGACCTCAGGCCTATGTCCTGCCTTCTACACAGGTTCTGACAGAAAATGTCCTAGGTCTGGTATGTAGGAAACCTGACCATGTGTGGAACACAGTAGGCACCCAAATCAAAATTAATTAATTGAATTGAGTTCATATTCTAGATTGGATTTACAATTAACTAGATGATGTGTGATTTTTTGGGCACGAATCTTAATCCGTTTCCCCATGTGTAAAATAGAGGAGTTAGACTAGATCATCTTGACTATCTCTTTCTGCTCTCAGCTTCTATGATTTTATAGTTATTTACCCACAGTTTGAATCCACACGCTAATCTTCCTATATGGGGCCCTGAACTGCTCCACAAAAGGGTGCTTGGTAACTTCTCGAGTGTCACTGTCCTCCTCTGTAAAGGTGGTCAACAGTCCCAGAGCTGTTTTGTGGCTTACATGAAACAAGGGACTTATGGTGCCTAGAAACACTCCTGACACATCAAAGGTGCCCAACAAAGGACAGTTGTTGCTGTTTTCATTATTAAATAGTAGCTTTCCCTCTATTCTTTTAGCTAATAAATTTTGCTAAATCAATTGACCTTAAATTAACTCAATACTCTGGTTTGCAAATATTCAGCCACGGATTCCCATGTTGGGCAAATCCAGATTCTAATAATAGCTCACCAACTTACTAGCTGTGTGACCTTGGATGGGTCACTTAACTACTCCGAACCTCAGTCTCATGTGTAAAGCCCAGATCATTGTACTTTTTGCTGGATTAATTGTATGTAAAGAAGGTGGCATAGTAATGGTTTAAAAAATAGCAGCTATAATCACAAGTCCATGCTATTAGGCAAGGCTGGGTTCTGGATTTTTAAAAAACAACTTCACTATCCACAGGAGAGAACAAGCATGTGTAGCCCATTAAATTCCATCCTCCCAAATGCAGCCTACAATGATTTCTGGCAGCGTTCCCCATGAGGGTTTTATTCCCCTCACCCACTTTATCTAGGAACTTCCAGATTATTATCAAGGATCTGATAAGTGGGCGAGAAAACTTAACCCAGTTCCAACAATTAGGATAGTTACTGCCACCTACTCCCTGTCCCAGTATTGCTAAAATACAAACTAGGAACATTTTAAGTAATCCAAACCAGTGCATAATTAACAAGTCATTGTGATTTGACTTTGAAATGAAGCTTGGGATGTTTTGGCAACAAACGTACTAAATAAATTCTTTCTGGGATAAAAATCAAATCCTATTTCTTGAGCTCACATCAACCACAAGCAGGAAGACGCAGCTCCAAACCTCCTGTGTTTCAGAGAAGCAATCCACACAATGCAGAGAATCAACACTCATCTACTCAGGTGTGAAATGTGCGGGGAGTTCACTCTGTGAATTCGGTACACGCAGGTCAGTCCCACTCACAGGCTTCTGTCTATGCCCTTCCTGGCCGTCTAGGGCTCTGGGTGCAGCCTTCAGGGACGGCTGACTGCCTGCTGTCTCCAGCTCTGTCCAGGGCACCTCAGGCTCCTCCCCCACTGCCAGAAAGGACAGATTTTACTGGTACTTTTATTATCCGAGAGGCAGAGAGGCTGGGGCTGTGTCTGTGAGGACGTCTCTGCAGGACTGTTAACCCTGAAGGCAAGCAGCTCTCAGTTTAGACCACAGCTAATGAAAGATCAACCAGTCTGTTCTCCTTAGAGTCAGAAATCAAAAGAATCTGCAACTCAAAAGGAGGAAAGTTTTGGAGGACATCTCTCCTCATTCTTATTTCAGGATCAAAACCCACATCAAAACCCAGCTTCCCAAGCGTCTGAAGTAGGCCTTTGTCCCTACAGTGCCTGAAATAGGTAAGCAATGACCTAGGGAAAGAAAGAGCTGCATTCACTTAAGGAAATGAAATAGGCTCGTTTTAAAAAATATTGTATCTTTTGGTATAGAGTATATTACAATTCATAGTTTCTGGGGACCTCAGGGGGAAGTAATATAGAGAAAGACTTCTAGTGCCTATCAGCACCCAACAGTATTTGTACTCTAGAGATAAGGCTTTGTGCAAACTTTAGAAATAAGATTTGGATGAACTTTGGAACCACCGTCGGTGTATGACCAGTAGTCATGGCCATGAACATGCAGGTTCTCATTGAATTCGGGCAGACAGTAAAGAAACAGTGGAGGCCTGACCTGTGGTAGCGCAGTGGATCAGGCTTCAACCTGAAACGCTGAGGTTGCTGGTTCAAAATCTGGGCTTGCCCAGTCAGGGCACATGTGGGAGTTGATGCTTCCTGCTCCTTCTCCCTTCTCTCTCTCTCTCTCTCTCTCTCTTTCTCTTCTCTGTCTCTCTTCTCTAATAAGTGAATAAATAATAAATAAAAATAATTAAAAAAAAAAAGAAACAGTAGAGCCAAAAAATGGTGGGCCGTTCCTCTACTAAAGTCTCAAACCAGCCAAAGAGCAACACAGGGAAAACACTTCCCTTTCACTCATTCAGAGCTCCCAAAGCCCTGACACATTCTCCGGTTCCACAACCAGGAGAATCTTCTCCGGTTTCTCTTAGAATCAAAGGCCTCGCTTGACCAGGCGGTGGCGCAGTGGATAGAGCATCGGACTGGGATGCGGAGGACACAGGTTCGAGACCCCGAGGTTGCCAGCTTAAGCGTGGGCTCATCTGGTTTAAGCAAAGCTCACCAGCTTGGACCCAAGGTCACTGGCTCGAGCAAGGGGTTACTCGGTCTGCTGAAGGCCCATAGTCAAGGCATGTATGAGAAAGCAATCAATGAACAACTAAGGTGTTGCAACAGAAAAATTAATGATTGGTGCTTCTCATCTCTCTCTGTTCCTGCCTGTCCCTATCTATCCCTCTCACTGACTTTCTCTCTGTCTCTGTAGAAAGAAAGAAGAAAGAAAGAAAGAAAGAAAGAAAGAAAGAAAGAAAGAAAGAAAGAAAGAAAGAAAGAAAGAAAGAAAGAAAGAAAAAGAAAGAGCCTGACCAGGCGGTGGCGCAGTGGATAGAGCATCGGACTGGGACGCGGAGGACCTGGGTTTGAGACCCCGAGGTCGCCAGCTTGAACGCGGGCTCATCAGGTTTCAGCAAGGTTCACCAGCTTGAGCCCAAGGTTGCTGGCTCAAGCAAGGGGTCACTCAGTCTGCTGTAGCCCCCCTGTCAAGGCACATATGAGAAATCAATCAATGGACAACTAAGGAACTGCAATGAGGAATTGATGTTTCTCATCTCTCTCCCTTCCTGTCTGTCTGTCCCTCTCTCTGACTCTCTCTGTCTCTACCACACACACACAAAAAAAAAAAAAAAAAAGAAAGAAAGAAAAGAAAAAAAAGAGGTCCTGGCCAGTTGGCTCAGCAGTAGAGCATTGGACCAGTGTGTAGAAGTCCTGGGTTCGATTCCCTGTCAGGGCACACAGGAGAAGCGCCCATCTGCTTCTCCACCCCTCCCTCTCTCCTTCCTCTCTGTCTCTCTCTTCCCCTCCTGCAGCCAAGGCTCCATTGGAACAAAGTTGGTCTGGATGATGGCTCCATGGCCTCTGCCTCAGGCTCTAGAATGGCTCAGATTGCAGCAGAGCAACGCCCCAGAGGGGCCCAGCATCGTCCCTTGGTGGGCATGCCAGGTGGATCCCCATCAGGTGATTGTGGGAGTCTGTCTGCCTGCCTCCCCCCTCCTGCCCCCTTCTCACTTTGGAAAAATACAAAAAAAAAAGGCCTCACCAGTCTCAGCGGACCTCACAGAGCCTCTCAACTATGGTTCCCCATCTGCACACCTCCTCTTTCACTGCACAAACTGGCTTCTTCCTCAGCACTCTGCATTCTCTCCACTCTCATTCTGCAAACATGGTTTCTTTTTCTTTCTCTCTCTTCTCTCTTTTTTTTTTTCTTCCAAAAACTTTCTGGAGCAAAATCATCTCCTCCAGCAAACATCAGCAAAACAATGGCCCTTCCCAAGCAGGAAGGTAATTTGCAATTTCACAGACCCACATATACCTGGCACTGCCCAGTCCCCCATGCAAACTAAGTGAGCAAACATAAAAATCATATTTTACAAACTTATTTGACCAACAGTCTGTCAGATAATTCTACTTCAGTTACTCTTGAAAAGCAAATTCTTTTGACCTGATTCTTTTGGTGCCATCATTGTACAGTTCCTGAAGGAAGGTGAGTTGGGGGTACTAAGTGATGTGAAATGCACTCTAATCGGAGCCCAGCCAGGAGGCCGTGACAGCAGAGAAGCCACATGTGCTGTCTTAAGTGTTGAGAAAAGATTCTCTTCATGATCTTGTGGCTGAATGACAGTAAGAACTAGTAAGTGAAGTTTTTTCTCCTTACCTGTATTTTAGTGCCTCAGAGAAAGCACAGGGCAAGACGGGAAGCAGAAGGGTCTGTTTTCCAGAAGCCAAACCCGTGGAAGAGGACAGGGTTTGAAGGAGAGGCAGAGAGGCCCAGAGGACATCGGAGGGAGAGCAGGCCTCTGGGGTTTTCTCAGCCTCAGATGGGGGTGGGGGTTGGTGGTGTAGGGAGAACTGTGGGGCCCTGATGGGAGCCGTGTAAGCCATGTAAGAATAGGGGCCTGAACGCTGAATAGGCACCAAGCTTTAGGTGAATAGTCACTAAGGAGGACTCCCTCTGGCCTTGAATGCCCAGCCTGTGTGACAGATGTGGGCAGAAGCATAATCGCACACCTCTGGCCTGGGGCTGCTGGGGCTGGCACCGTGTGGTGGACTGAACATGGGTATCCTGCCAGAATCCATGTACTGACTGAAGTCCTACCCGCACCCCCATGTGATGGTAGTAGGTAGGAGGTGAGACCCTCAGGAGGTAATTAAGTGGGTTATGTCCTGAGAGGGGAGCCCCTAAAATGAGATTAGTACCTTCAGAAAAAGAAACAAGGTGCTCTCTCTGAGTATGCACGGCGGAAAGGCCATGTGAGGACACAGCAAGAAGGTGGCCTTCTAAGACAGGAAGAGCCTTCTCACTAGGAAGTGAATCTGCCAGCACCTTGATCTTGGACTTCTCAACCTCCAGAACTGTGAGAAATAAATGTCTGTTGTTTAAGCCACCCAGTCCCTGGTATTTTCTTATAGCAGTCCGAGCTAACTAGGACACAGAGAGTCTACATCAAAGACCATTATGTAGAGAACTTATCGTCGTTTTTAGCTCTCTGTGAGCGTCCCCCCACCAGATTCTGATGCAGCCCTGGGAGGAAGGGGAAGGGCCCCCGTACTGACTGAATGGAAGGTCAGGTCTATTTAGGTAGAGTCTTGAAGTAAAGATAAAGTTCATAATTAGATAATAGAAAAATAAAATGCAGTATTTCTGGCATAAATACATTTTGAACAGAGAGTCTTATCAGCAGGAATAGGTGGCTTTCTGTTTTCAAACAGCCCTAAATTTAAATTTAGAAAGTCCTACGCTTTTCAACTGATTAGAAGTAATAATAAATGTTATAAGACTGGGACTCTATCTTTTGTATTTCATAAAAACTGTCACATTCATTCACAGCCAGTGCTTTTGTCACCAGAAGCACTGCTTTTCTGCTCTCTGTTCTGCCTTTTATTATTTATTTATTTATTTATTTATTTATTTATTTATTTATTTATTTTTCTGAAGTTGGAAACAGGGAGGCAGTCAGACAG
Source organism: Saccopteryx bilineata (assembly GCF_036850765.1). NCBI lineage: Eukaryota > Metazoa > Chordata > Mammalia > Chiroptera > Emballonuridae > Saccopteryx > Saccopteryx bilineata. The sequence continues at coordinate 52,800,525 of NC_089490.1, forward strand.
ACTCCCGCATGCGCCCGACTGGGATCCACCCAGCATACCCACCAGGGGGCGATGCTCTGCCCATCTGGGGCGTTGCTCTGTTGCAACCAGAGCCATTTTAGCGCCTGAGGCAGAGGCCACAGAGCCATCCTCAGCTCCCGGGCCAACTTTGCTCCAATGGAGCCTTGGCTAAGGGAGGAGAAGAGAGAGACAGAGGAAGGAGGGGGGAGGAGTGGAGAAGCAGATGAGTGCTTCTCCTGTGTGCCCTGGCCGGGAATCGAATCGGGGAGTCCTGCATGCCAGGCTGACGCTCTACCACTGAGCCAACCGGCCAGGGCCTGTTCTGCCTTTTAAAAGACATGAGGTTGGGAAGTTTATTTAACTTCCCTGCCCCACAGGTTTTTATCTGCAAAATTGAGAAGGCACATGCTGAATTAAGAAGAGCCATGCACAGGCCCTGGCCGGTTGGCTCAGCGTTAGAGCGTCAGTCTGGCGTGTGGGGGACCCGGGTTCGATTCCCGGCCAGGGCACATAGGAGAAGCACCCATTTGCTTCTCCACCTCCCTCCTCCTTCCTCTCTGTCTCTCTCTTCCCCTCCCGCAGCCAAGGCTCCATTGGAGCAAAGATGGCCCGGGCGCTGGGGATGGCTCCTTGGCCTCTGCCCCAGGCGCTAGAGTGGCTCTGGTCGCGGCAGAGCGACGCCCCGGAGGGGCAGAGCATCGCCCCCTGGTGGGCATAGCGTCGCCCCCTGGTGGGCGTGCCATGTGGATCCCGGTCGGGCGCATGCGGGAGTCTGTCTGACTGTCTCTCCCCGTTTCCAGCTTCAGAAAAATACAAAAAAAAAAAGAAGAGCCATGCACAAAATGAGGTATTGATATCCACTCTTGGTCTCCATGCTGCATTGCCTATGAATTAGCCCCGTTAGGCTAATGCTGTCTAGGCAATGCTGGGCACTGGGTGGTCATTATGGTGATGATGGTGAAAATGATGATGATGATGACACTAGATGTTGCTAATAATGTCCCTGAATACCTGTCAAGTGTTTTATAGTTCACTAAGGAAGTTTCAAATATTTAATGTGATTTGATACTTTTAGAAACTCTATGAAGTATTGTTTTGCCCTTTTTGCAGATAAAGTCCCTGAAAGAGTTGAATGGAGAGGTCATGGTGAAGATGCCCACCTGTTGAATGGCAGATGCTCCATCCATAAAAGCCTGCGTTGTTTCCACAGGGCTGTAGCACTGGTTTTAACCTCCATCTTCACACTCTAAATCCTGATTTTTTCCTTAATGACAAAGCCCCTTCTTTTAACTGGAAATTGGAACTGTATAATATTCATTTTCTCATTTTGGCTTATAATAAATGTCACATAATATGTCTGGATTTCTCTACCACCCTCACTAAGGCTACTGATAGAAAACACTAAAGTATACTTGTAGTCACTATCCCCCCACTTCCATCTCAGTCCTATTTCTTGGTCTTCATCCAGTCTTCATACTTCCTTGTTTTCTTTGATGCTTAGGTTTCTTTTATTGCCCTGAGGGACAGGCTGGTGCACTTGTCACAGCTAGGGACAGTGGAGCCATATCACCTGGCTCATGGCTCTGCCACTTACTAACTGCATGATCTCAGCAAGTTTCTCAACCTCAGATTTCTCACCTTTAGGTGTGGATAGTACTTGTTTCATAATGTGATTGCAATTAAACAATAGTTCACATAAAGAACCTAAGCACAGTGCCTGGCTATTAGAAAGGGCACCATAAATGGGGGGGGGGTACCACTGTGGTCATTCAGAAAAACCATCTCATCAATTCATCCTGACTAAAGTGTGGAATATAGATCTATCTATCTATCTATCTATCTGTCTATCTATCTTGCTCAAAAAAATTAGGGGATATTTCAAAATGAATACAAAGTGATAAAATATCCCCTAATTTTTGTGAGCAGTATACACACACACACACACTTTTTTTTGTTGTCATAAGCTCTTTACATATTTCTTTAATGTTCTTGTCCTCAAACTTTGGACCTGACCAGAATTACCTGGGAAGCTGTCCACTTTCCTGAGTTCTGAGTGGTAAGCCTGAGTGAGACTGTGGCTGCTGCCCCCAAGCAGGCCTCAGGGACCAATGTCTAAAACACAAGTAAAATGGGAAGGGCAAAGGCTTTGGAGACAGAGACCAGACAGAGCTGGTTTTTATTCATGTGACTTGGGAACTCTCCATACCACATCTAAAAACTCAGTATAAAAATATCCCTGTCATGGGGTAATTGTAAGGAAAAAAGTAAATAAAGGCCCCAGCACAGTGGGATCTCAGTGTAGACATTAGGAACATCAAAGAAGTTCTTTTTTTTTTTTTAATTAAGTGAGAGCAAAAGAGGCAGGCAGACAGACTGTACCCTGACTGGGACCCACCTGGCAAGCCCCCTATGGGGTGATGCTCTGCCCATCTGAGGCAACCAAGCTGTTTTTAGTGCCTGAGGCAAAGGCCATAGAGCCATCCTCAGCATCGGGGCCAACTTGCTCCAGCCAATTGAGCCATGGTTGTGGGAGGAGAGAGAAAGGGAGAGAGAAGGAAGAAAGGGGGGGAGGGGAGAAGCAGATGGTTGCTTCTCCTGTGTGCCCTGATCATAAATCAAACCCAGGACATCCACACACCAGGCTGACACTCTACCACTGACCCACTTGGCCTGTGCCAAGGAAGTTCTAATTAATCTTCTTTGAATTAGAGAAAGAAAAATTGATTTATGTGGTTAAATTAATTGGTGCTCAAAAAAAACCAACACTAATTGAGAGCTGACCCACACTTTGAACACCAGAACTTGGACTTGAACTTGTCTTTCCTGTGAGAGTCAAATTTAGGAGCTTCACAAAATTCCAGGCTCTAACACTTCACTATAGAGCTCACATTTGTGTGGTACATTATTAGCATGTAACCCTTTCAGAATCTTTAGAAGGAGTAGGGATTAACCCACTGCATTAGACTGGTGGAATTGGATGCATCAGAAAGAGAAATATTACATAACTGCACTATGATTTGGGAGAAGAATGTGTTAACTTCTCCTCCTCCACCTGTTCTTCCTTTTCCTCCCTCTCATCCTTTGGCAGATGTATTGTGTTCAATATGAAACTGCAGCCAAAGGGAAGACTGACTCTGAAGAGCCAAGAATGCTTCCCCCTCATCCCCTCACTGTGAAATTTGGAGCTAGATAGCTGTTACCCTAGCAATTTGGTACCTGTCATTGCACTGTCAAGAACAATTTCTTGAACTGAAAAAGCACAGGGTAACTGCCTTTTCAGCACAACCTGAAATTGCTGGCACTTGGCATGAAGAATTCTCCCTTAAAAATAAGAATGTTCTGGGCCCTGGCCGGTTAGCTCAGCGGTAGAGCGTCGGCCTGGCGTGTGGGGGACCCAGGTTCGATTCCCGGCCAGGGCACATAGGAGAAGCGCCCATTTGCTTCTCCACCCCCCTCCCCCTCCTTCCTCTCTGTCTCTCTCTTCCCCTCCCGCAGCGAGGCTCCATTGGAGCAAAGATGGCCCGGGTGCTGGGGATGGCTCCTTGGCCTCTGCCCCAGGCGCTAGAGTGGCTCTGGTCGCAGCAGAGCGAAGTCCCGGAGGGGCAGAGCATTGCCCCCTGGTGGGCAGAGCATCGCCCCTGGTGGGCGTGCCGGGTGGATCCCGGTCGGGCGCATGCAGGAGTCTGTCTGACTGTCTCTCCCCGTTTCCAGCTTCAGAAAAATACAATAAATAAATAAATACATAAGAATGTTCTGCTCATTTCCACCCTCAAAGTTGCAAAGAAAACCTGGAAATATTCTACACATCTTGAATTTTAGAGGTGGAAGGGATCTAAAGAGAGGTGCTTTCAATCCTTTTGACTATGATCCATAGTAAAAAATACATTTACATATGACCCAATGTACACATACACACACACGTTCTACCCAATATAAATTTTATTTCATATTATTGTTATTTAGTCTTGTTTGTTTTGACTTGTTAAATTGGTTTCTCGGCCATTAATGGGTCATGACTTGAAGTTTAAAAAATACTGCTATAGAAATTGAGAAGATGGTGATAGAGTAAGCCAATGTTCCAACTGCCTCCTCTCAGCAACAAATTGGATTACAACTTAATTTAAGAACAATCATCTTGAAAAACCAATTTAGGACTAAACTAAGAGGAATCTATAACTAAGAACCCCAGAAGAAGCCACAAAAAAAAACTGGTAGGAAGGGCGGGGATGTGAAAAGGGCTGCCCCGCTCCCAGGAGCAAGTTGCGGCAGAGTCTACAAGGACCCTCACTGTGGGGAGAATGGCACTGAGAGGTGTGGATCCTCAGCCCCAGGCTCAGAGCCCCAGCTTAGAGCCCCAGAGCCTAGAAGAGGCAACTGGACAGTATTTACCCTTGAAAAAAGCCGGGTTACTGTTTGTGAGAAAGAGAAGAACTCTCAGACCCAGGCTCCATCTTAAAGGGCCCATGAAGAAAATCTCCTTCACAGACACTTGTCCGGGGCTTTAGTGGAGGGGAGAGCTGAGAGGACTGGAGTTGCAAGAGGAGAGAGTTGACTCAGAGGCCCAGGGAGAGACACTGTGGGAGAAGGCCACCCCTGTGCTGAGTCATTCCCCAATACTAAAGTGGCCATTTTTCCTGGGAGAAGCAACACCTTTAGGTGGCACCAGCAAAGGGAAGCAATTACCCTGATCACCAGAGTCGCTCCTGCTCCAGTCAGAGAAAAGGGTCACTCAGAAGAGGGGGCACATCAGGGACACAGGTTATGAATGCTGAGGCAAGGCTGGTACAATATCCACAAATCAATCAATGTGATTTATCACATAAACAAAAGGAAGGATAAAAATTACATGGTAATATCAATAGATGCAGAAAAAGCATTTCATAAAATCTGGCACCCATTTATGATCAAAACTCTCAGCAAAGTGGGAATACAGGGAACATACCTCAACATGATAAAGGCCATCTATGACAAACCCACAGCCAGCATCATACTCAATGGGAAAAAATTAAAATCAATCTCCTTAAGATCAGGAACAAGGCAGGGGTGTCCCCTTTCACCACTCTTATTCAAGCTAGTTCTGGGAATCCTAGCCACAGCAATCAGACAAGAAGAAATAAAAGGCATTTAAATTGGAAAAGAAGAAGTAAAACTGTCATTATTTGCTGATGACATGATACTGTACATAAAAAACCCTAAAGTCTCAGTCAAAAAACTACTAGACCTAATAAATGAATTTGGCAAGGTAGCAAGATATAAAGTTAATATTCAGAAATCAGAGGCATATTTATACATTGACAATAACCTGTCTAAAAAGAAATTAAGGAAACAATCCCCTTCACTATTGCAACAACAAAAAAAATAAAGTACCTAGGAATAAATTGAACCAAGTAGGTAAAAGACTTGTACTCAGAGAATTAGAAAACATTGATAAAAGAAATCAAGGAGGATATATACAAGTGGAAGCATATACCGTGTTCATGGATAGGAAGATCAAACATCATTAAAATGTCTATATTATCCAAAGCAATCTATAAATTCAATATAATTCTTATTAAAATACCAATGGCAGACTTCAAAGATATGGAACACATATTCCAAAAATTTATATGGAACCAAAAAAGAACACGAATAGCCTCAGCAATCTTGAAAAAGAAGAATAAAGTGGGAGGTATCACACTTCCTGATATCAAGTTATACTACAAGGCCATCATACTCAAAACAGCTTGGTACTGGCAGAAGAACAGACATACAGATCAGTGGAACAGAAGAGAAAACCCAGAAATAAACCCACACCTTTATGGACAATTGATATTTGACAAAGGAGGTAAGAACATACAATGGAGTAAAGACAGTCTCTTTAACAAATGGTGTTGGGAAAATTGGACAGGTATATGCAAAAAATAAAACTAGACCACCAACTTATACCATACACAAAAATAAACTCAAAATGGATAAAAGACTTAAATGTAAGTCATGGAAACCATAAACATCTTTGAAGAAAACATAAGAAGCAAATTCTCCTACATCTCTCGTAGCAAAGTCTTTGCTGATTTATCCCCACAGGCAAGTGAAATAAAAGACGGGATGAACATATGGGACTATATCAAGCTAAAAAGCTTTTGCACAGCAAAAGACAATATGAACAAAATAAAAAGACAAACCACACAATGGGAGAACATATTCACCAATACATCAGATAAGGGGTTAATAACAAAAATTTATAAAGAACTTTTAAAACTCAACACCAGGAAGGTAAATAATCCAATTAAAAAATGGAAAAAAGAACTGAATACTGCTCCAAAGAGGACATACAGATGGCAATAGGCATATGAAAAAATGTTCAATATCACTAATTATTAGAGAAATGCAAATTAAAACCACAATGAGATAATACCTCACACCTGTCAGAATGGCGCTCATCAACAAAACAACACACAATAAGTGCTGGTGAGCATGTGGAGAAAACGGAACCCTCCTGCACTGCTGGTGGGAATGCAGATTTGTGCAGCCACTGTGGAGAAGTATATGGGGTTTCATCAAAGAATTAAAAATGGAACTACCTTTTGACCCAGCTATCCTACTTTTAGGAATAAATCCTAGGAACACCAAATCACTGATTCAAAAGAAGATATGCACCCCTATATTTATTGCAGTATTGTTTACAATAGGCCAAGATCTGGAAACAGCCCAAGTGTCTATCAGTGGACGAGTGGATTAAAAAGCAGTGGTACATATATACAATGGAATACTATGTGGCAGTGAGGAAGAAGGAAATCTTACCTTTTGAGACAGCATGAATGGACTTGGAAACTATTATGCTAAGTGAAATAAGTCAGGCAGAGAAAGACAAATATCATATGATCTCACTTATATGTGGAATCTAATGAAGAAAGTGAACTGAGGAATGGAATAGAGGCAGAGGCAGGGTCACAGGGACCAGAGGAACAGCATTCGGAGGGAAGGGGGAGGAGGGGATGGGATCAGAGAAGGTAAAGGGGTTCGTGAAATTATATATACATACACAGAGATATAGATAGTAAGATAGCAAATCCTAGAGGGAAGGGGAGGAGGGTGTTGAGGAGAGGGGGGCAAGGGGCATATAAAGGGGGACACGAGGTTAGAGGTGAGGGAGTTATATTCATTGGGACACTTGAATCCATGTAAACACAAATTAAAATTAATATAAAAAACAAAAGAATCATAAAAAATATAAACTGCTATAGGAGATTGCAGAACCCAGAATGGTAAAGTGACTTGTCTAAAGTCACACAGCAAACAGCTATAAAGAACAGGAAATTCCAAGGCAAGAAGGACTGAAATAAGTGGAGTGAAGGTGGGTGCAGAAGAGGGAGGGGAAGGTAGTGAGGTTAGTAGGGCCCAAACATGAAACTTTCTGTGTCTTAACACACACACATGCTCACACACAAAAACTCCACAAGCTACAGGAGTCAGGGAAGGATTTCAAATAGGCAGCTAACCAAAAAGTTTATGTTTTGAGCTTCTGGTGAGCAGAGCACTAAGATGTAATGGGGGTGGAGAGGGAGGGAGAAGCAATCTCTCCTTTTCTCAATGCCATACCTTCTCTCCATCTTTGTAACAACATCTTCTGGTCATTGCTCCCATTCCCATCTGATGCAAGGATTTCATGCCTGGAATTCCTGTCTTCCCAGGACATCCCCATACCTCCTGATACCAACCCTGGTGACTTAAAAACCCATTTGGATGATCCCTCTAACATCAAAATTCATAGGTCTGTGCTCCCCTGACTCTGATGCCCTCCATTCTAGTTTTATCACCTGAAACAAGGCCTTGCCTGAAACCATACCAGTGCTGCGAACTGTTTTCAGGTATTGTCCTGTGGAATTGCCCATATTCATTTCACTTCTCCACCCTTACTCCAATCCCACCAAGCATTTATTAAATGCTGCTATGTGCTATAATATATGAGGAGTGGATGACAAGTTGTATAGTATACAATCCTTGTGCTCAAGAAAATTCCAGTCATGACACCGACAAACAAAGAACTACAATCCAGAATGAGATATGTGATGCTGCCACCAGTGGCACTAATATTCGTAATAGCAGTAATAATTAACAACTGTTTGGTGCTTTCTATGACCAGGCACTACTTTAAGGGCCTTATGGGTTGACACTCAGTTCTTTTAACTAAAGTTAATTTAGCTGGTAAGATTCATAGCCAGACAGACATTTTGATTTCAGAAACCATGCTAATAACCACTACCCCATACCATCAATGATAAAGAGACACAAGTTGCTGTGGAAGCCCAGGGGACACCAAATGGAGAACTTTTTTTTTAATTTTTATTAATTTTAATGGGGTGACATTAATAAATCAGGGTACATATATTCAAAGAAAACATGTTCAGGTTATCTTGTCATTCAATTATGTTGCATACCCATCACCCAAAGTCAGATTGTCCTCTGTCACCTTCTATCTAGTTTTCTTTGTGCCCCTCCCCTTCCCCCTCCCCATCTCCCTCCTTCCCTCCCCCCGCCCCCCGTAACCACCACACTCTTATCCATGTCTCTTAGTCTCGTTTTTATGTCCCACCAATGTGTGGAATCCTGCAGTTCTTGTTTTTTTCTGATTTACTTATTTCACTCCGTATAATGTTATCAAGATCCCACCATTTTGTTGTAAGTGATCTGATGTCATCATTTCTTATAACTGAGTAGTATACCATGGTGTATATGTGCCACATCTTCTTTATCCAGTCTTCTATTTTTTTTTACAGTGATTAAAGCCTTTAAGCAAACTTTTGGCCAATACTACAAGAATCCATAAAAGAGTAGTGTTCTTAACAAGTTCACCAAGTCCAAGTTGGCCCCAACACCATGCCAAATCCCTGATAAATGCAACCCAACCCCAGTTCAGTCTGTTAGGAGCTGTCCCAAGGAGCAGGAGTCCAGGAAAAGTCCACATCCAGGAAAAGTCCACGTGGCACTGGAATTGTTGTCACAATTCTATACTTTGCAGCTCACGTCTAAGTCCCAATGTCCGCTGCTTCTAGCTGGTAATGATTCAGGTAGACTGGAAAAGCCATTTACAGCATGCGTGGATATGGAGCTTCTGTTCTCCTCTGCCTGGAGAGATGAGACCAGGTTGCTTTTCCCTGGAGCTCTGCAACTGTGGCTTGGTAAAGAGAACCCTGGGATATACTAAGTTGTGTGGCAAAGGTAGATTCATAATAGAAGCTGGCAAAAGGGGGAAAGAGAGCTCTAAATTAGGAGTAGGTCCCAGCTTGAAATCTGAGTGGGGCATTGAGGTAGGAGGAATAAAGGAAACCCTATATATTAAACAAAGCAGCAGAAAATAGGACTATCAACACCCACAACAGAGATCTTTGAGGGAAGAATAAAAAACCTGACTATTCAGGCAAGACATAGTTAAGTGGCCCTTGTGCAAATGAGATCAGTTTACCTGCTTCTTGGAAGAAATACCCTAGGCTCGTCCACAGTGTCATAGATGGGGCCAACGGCCCTGTGCACCTTCAGCCTTCAGTGGCAAACCCCAGAATTTTGGGCAAGGTTAGATCATAGGTGGCTGAAGCAGGGCTGGAAGAGACTGAACCCTCCCTTAGAGGAGCGAGGGGGAAACCCACCTTCCAGTGTCTCTGTTTCCTCACAGCAGAGGCATGTAAGTCTGGCAGGCTTTAGCTCAATGACCTTCCTTTCCACTATTGAAGCAGGACCCAGATGGCATCCTATGAGACCCCTTTGGGGTGTTGGAGCCTTTAAGGGCGTATCCTAAAAGCTGCTATTTCCATTGGGCCAAATGGAGAACATTCTGGAGAACAGGACTGCTGACATTAGTTTTGGGAGGTAATTTAGATTTAACTAGTTGAAGATTGTGGGTTGAATGGAGGTGATCCAGATAGAAAAAACAAAGAGTTAGAGGTGAAAATGGTAGAAAATATTATGGCTAAAACGAATAATTCAGCCTGGCTGGACTATAGAATGCATATGTGAGAATGGCAAGAGATAGGTGGGAAAGATATAAATTTTATTTGTTTTTGTCCCCTGGCAAGTAATGTTTGGGACTTAAAAATGTAAAATGTTATGTCTTTGAACTCTTTCTTTATTATTTTTTTTAAAAGCATGTTCTTTTTTTTTTTTTAGATTTTATTCACTCATTTTAGAGAGGAGAGGAGAGAGAGGGAAAGAGAAGGGGCAGAAGGAGCAGGAAGTATCAACTCCCATATGTGCCTTGACCAGGCAAGCCTAACCCTAACTTGGACAGGCAACCTCAGCATTCCACATCTATGCTTTATCCACTGCACCACCACAGGTCAGGCACTTTCTTTATTCCTAACAACCGAAGGTCTTCTTTCTTTCTTTCTTTCTTTCTTTCTTTCTTTCTTTCTTTCTTTCTTTCTTTCTTTCTTTCTTTCTTTCTTTCTTTCTATTTCCTCCTTCCCTACCTCCCTCCCTTCCTTTTTTTTTTTTTTTTTTTTTTTTTGAGACAGAGAGAGACAGAAAGGGACAGACAGGAAGGGAGAGATGAGAAGCAACAATTCCTCGTTACAGCACCTTAGTAGTTCATTGATTGCTTTCTCATATGTGCCTTGACATGGGGTATTGGGGGCTTCAGCCAAACCAGAGACCATGGGGTCACGTCTATGATCCCGCACTCAAGCCGGTGAGTGCGCTCTCACACCGTCAACCTCGGGGGTTTTGTGCCTGGGTCCTCAGTATCCCAGGCTGATGCTCTACCCACTGCACCACCGCCTGGTCAGGCTCTTCCTGTTTTCTTTCTCTGTCTTTAATCTAAATAGCATTTTGTTTGGTCTTGTTCTTACAGCATTTGCCTCAGGCTTCACACTAAACCACCTCTGCCTTTGTCTTACTTTCTGCCGGATGTTAAGTATCCCTCTGTGAATCTACAGCAGAGCTTGACACAGAGTAGATACTCATTTACAGTGTGTCTGTAAAGTCATGGTGCACTTTTGACTGGTCACAGGAAAGCAACAAAAGATGATAGAAATGTGAAATCTACACCAAATAAAAGGAAAACCTTTCCAGTTTCTGTAGGATGATGTGGCAGCATGAGTGCATGTGCAGATGATGACATAACAGCGTGTACACAGCGGAGTAGCCCATGGCCATGCCAGTTGAGATGTAGACGGTACAGAGGAAAGTTCAGTGTGTTCCGTGGCTCACGAAATTCGAATCCATGACCAGAGTGCAACGTGAATATCGGCGCGTTTATAACGAAGCACCACCACATAGGAATAACATTATTCGGTGGGATAAGCAGTTGAAGGAAACCAGCAGTTTGGTGGAGAAACCCCGTTCTGGTAGGCCATCAGTCAGTGACGAGTCTGTAGAGGCTATACGGGATAGCTACCTAAGGAGCTCTAAAAAATCTATGCGTGAGCCCACATTGAACTGCACCAAATAGCTATGAAACTGGGAGAGTTTTCTTTTTATTTGGTGCAGACTTCACATTTCTATCGTCTTTTGTTGCTTTCCTGTGACCGGTCAAAAGTGCACCATGACTTTATGGATACACTGTATTTACTGAACTGGTTCCAAGAAGGATTTGGGAGTGCTTATAAGATTTATTTGAAAATAATGTAGAAAAGCCTCTGATTCAAATTGATTCAAACCCTGAATCAGGCTTTTTGAGAAGTACTGGTATGCGTTTCCTGGGCCATGGAGGTCAGTGGCCACCAGAGAGAGAAAGGGTGGTTTTGGGAAGGACTGGGACCGCAACCCAGGACAGACAGCAGCCAGGTGCATGGAGAAGAGGAGAGCTACAAGCCACTTTCTGACTTGGTCTGACTTTGGGAGCAGAAACAGAATCACAGAAGTGACTCATGGTGGCCTGGGAGTTTACTCCCTGAGAGGCAGTTCTGCTCCAAGCAAGCCACTCCTAGGTGCCCTCTCAGGGCTCAGCCCAAATGCTGCTTGCACCAGGGACTGATAAGGACACTGGCAGCCCAGAGGACTCATTATTAGCACTTGCAGTGACGAGTGGCCTCAGCATCTGCACTCCAACACTCTTGGGTTGGTTGGGAGCCACCTCACTGCTCAGGACGTCATGAGGCACCAATGTTGCTTTACGTTCAGAAACCCCACTGCAAGGGATTACAGTTCCTGGAATAAGAAGAGTGAGGGGCTCAAATGGAGCTGGGTTTTTTTTTTAGCCAATCAGCAAGTGGGGGCTAGACTACTTCAAGAATTTATACATTGACTGTTCTCCCTGGCTGAAGAGGTCAGAAAGCCAGCGGTTAGAGTCCAGCTGCATGAACCCTGCCACCACGGTACCTCTGTGAGGCTACTTCTGTGCAGGGTAGCTCTACAGTCGGCAGCACAGTATTCGTTCATATAAGTGTGGACCTTGGAGTGGGACCCAGAGCAAATGTGGCTCTGCAGCTTACTAGACAAATCATTTCAACTCTCTGAGCCTGGGCATTCTAGCTGTACCAGGGGAGCGGCTATGAGGATTGTGTGTGACTACACCTGTAAAGTGCCTAGTGCAGCAACTAATACATATTAAATACTCCACAAACTGTGGCTGTTTATTTTTTTCTTCAAGAGCCATGGGCCCCCTGCCTATGAGTTGTAGCACACAAGAAACTGTACCAATTTAGCATGAAATGATTTCCAAATTTATATTTTTCTAAATACCTTATATTTCTTTTCTAAAAATCCATTTTAATCCATTCCTGGTTTCTTCAGGTTTTATTTTGTAATAATGTGCATTGAGATACTTTCTTTTGTCATGTTCAGGAGGCACGAGGCCCTGAACTGTTAGTGACAGTTCCCTAGAACAGTGACAGCATGGCTCACATCAGATGGCAAAGCAAGAACAGCCACGAGGAGAAGCAGGAGCCCGCTGGCATCATGACCCTGCACCAGGCCTTTCTCATGAAAGCCCAAGGGAGATGGATGCTGAAAAAGCGGGGAATGAGAAAGCCAGAGGGTGGTGAGGAGCTGGAGGAAGAGTGACAAGAACCAACATTTACTGGGATTCTTGGGATTCTTGGCTATGTGGCAGCTCTGTTCTAGGCTCCCCCCCCCCCCCCCCCAGTGAGAGGAGAGGAAATAGAGAGACAGACTCCTGCATGCGCCCTGACCAGGATCAACCCGGCAACCCATATGCACATCTGGGGCCATGCTCTGCTCATCTAGGGGCATGCTTGCAACCAAAATGCTTTTTGCGCCTGAGTTTGCATCCTCAGCACCTGGGCTGATGTGCTTGAACCCATCGAGCCATGGCTGCGGGAGGAGAAGAGAGAGAGAGCAGAGAGGGAGAGAAGGATAAAGGGAGGGGTGGAGAAGCAGATGGTCACTTCTCCTGTGTGCCCTGACTGGGAATTGAACCTGGGACTTCCACAGGCCAGGCCAATGCTCTACCACTGAGCAAACTGGCCAGGGCCTCTAGGTTCTTATGCATTTTTCTCACTTGGTCCTCCAGTGACTGTGTGAGAGATGGCATTTTATCTTGTTAGGAAGACACAGGAAGATCCATGTCAGCAATATTAAGTGACTTGCTGAAATCACAAAATGGCTTTGTATCCATACCTTCCTGGTTCCAGAGCTCATTCTCTTACTGGGAAGAACAAAAGAACCTCAAAGAGGCTGGTCCTGAACCTGCATCAACCTCTGAGTTCAGGGACCAGAACTCATCTTCCTTATGGTTACATTAAGGGGTTAGACCGATGACCTGCATGGTCCTTTCCACCTCTCATATGCTGCCCTTGTCATTTTGGAAAACTCTGTTCAGTGACTCAGGGCATAGAAAAATACATGGAGTATCTATTTACTAACTGCCAGATGCTGTCTATTTAATTCATTTATAAATTGCCAACTAACTTTTGAAAAATATCAAACATCTTGATTCAACAATTATTAAAATTTTGCCGCATCTGAATCTTTCATAGCTATCTCTATATCTAACTGTGGATCTATCATCTACAGTGGGTCCTTGGGTTATGACACAGTTCTGTTCCTATGACAGTGACATAAGCTGAATTTTAGTGTAAGTTGAAACACACCCTAGCCTAAGTCACTTACCTATCCTAACACAGTTGTAAAATCATAATCTAGAACATAAAAACACAACTAAGCCACAGAGAAAGGAAAACGACATAAATATACCATACTGTACACAGTACTGTAGTAACAGAAAAAATGACAGAAAATGAGTAAGTCGAAACACTCACATCTCAATTTTTTAAAGTTTTTAAGGGAGTAAGCATCGTAAACTCAAAACATCCTATGTCAAGGCTGTTGTGACCCAAGGATCCCTTGTATCTGAATTTGAAACTAGTGGACATCTTAAGATATCACTCTCAAACGTTTCATCCTGCATCTCCTAAGAATTAGGACATCTTTTTACATAACCACAAGTATTATCACACCAAAGAAAATTAACAGTAGTTCCCTATTTATATCTAGGTTTAATCACCAGTCCAGATTAAAATTTCTGTATCTTCAACAACTTTTAGAGCTTTTTGTTTTTGTTTTTTTTGAACGAAGATCCAATCAAGTTTCATTTATTGTATTTGATTAAACAAGTTAAATAAAAATAGTTTTTCAATCAGGTGACACAGGATGCCACATTCTTAAACAATAGTGACACTAAATACAGTCATATGGCTAATGTGATGACCCACACAGGTCCTTCCAATGCAAAATTGTGGGATTCCTTTGAAGATCTGCTTGGCTGCGTGTGGATAATCTGTCCCACAGCAACCTTGTACTTGATGACATCAGCATCTTTTGATATTTAAATGTATGTATAATTTAATTGATAGTTGCAAAATGGTGATTTTACCAATTATCATTTCTTCTTCGTTTATTTGCAGGCATATCTTAGTAAACAAGAGCTTTTCCTTACCTATTGGGGATGAATTATACTTCCTTTTATTTTTTTTCAATTTTTTAAACTTTTTTTTATTGATTGATTTTTTTAAAGAGAGACTAAGGGAGTAAGGAAAAGAGAGAGAGAGAAACACCAATTTATTGCTCCACCCATTCACGCATTTACGGGTCATGACTGGACGTGCCCCACTGTGGATCAAACTGCAACTTTGGTATAATATCTGGACAGTGCCCCGACCAAGTGAGTTACCTGGCCAGGAAGAATTATAACTTCCTTTAAAGAAGCAGGGCAAAGCCCTGTCCAGGTAGCTCAGTTAGTTAAAGTATTGCTCCAACATGCCGAAGGTTGTGGGTTCTGTCCCCGGTCAGAGCACACACAAGAATCAACCAATGATGACATAAATAAGTGGAACAACAAATCTCTCTCTCTGTCTCTCTTCCTAAAATAAAACAATAAATAAAGAGGCAGGTTGAGAGCCTCTTTCCCTTTCCTAACTTTCAGAGTAGAAAGTTGCTTTGGCCACTTTCAGTAGTGGCAAATTCGGGGTTTTTTCTGTCTTTCCTGCTTTGAAGAGTCCTAAGAATATTTATTTATTTATTTATTTATTCATTCATTCAATATTTATACTCAGCTGCAGTCATTTTTGTTGCCCAAATTGCCCCAAATTTGGCCAGCAGGAGCTCCTTCAACCTGGCTGGCTTCTGTGCCTTTGGGATGTGCCCATCTCCCCTGTCTTTGGCACACAGAAATGTCGTGGGCTTAGCCGGTAACTTCCAGGCCCTCGACCTGGAATCAGCCATTTCTCCAAGGAACCTCAAGACTGTTTATTGGAGGATAGGATTTAAAATCTCAGATCTGCCTGACCTGTGGTGGCGCAGTGGATAAAGCATCAACCTGGAAATGCTGAGGTTGCCGGTTCAAAACTCTGGGCTTGCCTGGTCAAGGCACATATGGGAGTTGATGCTTCCTGCTCCTCCCCCCTTCTCTCTCTCTCTCTCTCCTCTCTATAATGAATAAATAAAATCTTTAAAAAAAAAAAAGAAAAAAAAGAAAATAAAATAAAATCTCAGATCTCTGAACTCAGTGAGCTCACTGCCAACAGAGTATCAATGCCTCTAGGCTCTTCTGTGGCTAAAGCTAAGAAATATATTTATTTCAATCATCAGTTGATATATACTTCTAATTCAAATTTAATAGTACCCGGTTTTCCTTAACGTTCTTCTTTTGCCTTATCCATCCCAGCTTGTTCCAGATGCTACTCTCCTACCATTTCCCCCACGGAGCCTCCCCTGCTCTCCCCACTCCTCGTTCCTAAGCATTTGGTTGGTTCATATTTAAACCAGCAATATTTTCCAAACTTCATTCACTTCTTCTAAGGTTTTCCTTAACTTTTATGTGTTTGTTTTGTTTGTTTTTTTTTTACAGAGGCAGAGATAGACAGGGACAGACAGACAGGAACGGAGAGAGATGAGAAGCATCAATCATCAGTTTCTCGTTGCGCGTTGCGACTTCTTAGTTGTTCATTGATTGCTTTCTCACATGTGCCTTGACCGCGGGCCTTCAGCAGATCGAGTAACCCCCTGCTGGAACCAGGGACCTTAGGTCTAAGCTGGTGAGCTCTTTGCTCAAGCCAGATGAGCCTGCGCTCAAGCTGGCGAGCTCGGGGTCTCGAACCTGGGTCCTTCCGCATCCCAGTCCGACGCTCTATCCACTGCGCCACCACCTGGTCAGGCGACTTTTATGTTTTTATATTTATTTGTACCTCTTTTCTTTGACATGGAAAATCACAGTTCTCAATATCTATAACATATTTACTTATTTGCCATAGTCTACAATATATATACTGTATAAAGTACATTTAAAATTGAAATACTGGATATCACAAATGGGAGTGATTTCCTTCTTGTGCTAATTTAAAGGCATTTAAAAAAAAAAGAAACATGGGATTTTACTAACATTCAGTAGTCATTCCACTTGGTTGAAGGGAGTTTTATTGCACACTGAAGCTTCCATTCTCAAAAACAAATGTTTCAGATTTCTCAGAACAGCTTTAAATATAGTGTGAGTTCTCTTGATGCTGACTTCACCGCCACCCCTGCCCATCTTTAAAGCTCACAACATTCTCTGGTTTTCTTTTTGCGCTACATCCCATTCATCAATGTCACTGGAGCCAGGTTCTGCCTTTTTTGAGACAATAAACAAATGTTCTTTCCTACTGTGTAGTTCTCTAGCAAGTCTATTTGTTCAAAGTTCATTTCTTAAATTATTTGTCCCATTTCTGCTCTATTATTTTTCAAAAAGGTGAATAAACCAATTTAGTTAAATTAAAATGTTTTTGACTCCCTTAAATGATTTTCTCCTGACCTTTATGTGAGTGGTATGGCAAACAGAAACTAGTGCAATGATAGTGCTTATATTGCAGGAATCAAAGGAGGACAAAAACGCCTAGGCAACTTGATGAAGAAGTAGAATTGTTTGCAGGACTACATGACTTTTGTGTTTTAGGGAGGGTGTTGGGCAGATAAAATATATTATGCTCACTTTGTTAAAGATGACGCTGCCCATACAGAAGCCGTCGCCCAGGTGATATTAATGTGTGTTGGGGGCAGGCTGTGGGCAGGCAGAATCCTTGTAGCCTGGGGCTTGGTTTTGGGATTAAGCCTTTCCCACCCTTTTTGATGTGGGGTGGTACAATCCAATCCCATCATGCCCCAGAAAAGTGACTTTATATTAGAAACTTCCCTATTTTGTATATTGGATTAAAGGTTTGGATTTCTACACTATAAAATAGGGCAGAACGGGAGCTTGCTCTCTTGGTTCCTGAGATTATCATTAGAGGAGAGAACAGAGCAGAGAGCAGAGAGAGGCCACGTGGAGGAGGCCAGGAGAAGCAGCCAAGATGGTGGAGTGTTGAGTGAGAAGCCAGTTTGTGCAGTTTGTGCAGGGAGAAGGAAGGAGATGGGGAACAGAGGTGAATAAAGTCTGGTGAGCTAGAAACCTTTGATTCTAGGAAACTCGGATAAGTCAGTAGCTTTGTGAGCACTGAATGTGCGTGGGTTTTGGAGCCCAGTGTGTGTTTTTACTTGCCCTCCGGGTGCAAGCTAGGATTAAAGACTATGGCCCACCAGTTTTTGGCTCCGTTGTTTCTTTACCGACTGAATCCAATGCGAACCTGCATGTGAATGGCCATGGTGGCGGCTCCTGGACTTACAGAGGGGAAGGTGAGAGGTAGCTGGAGGGTCTGTCCTTGATAATCTGATCACTCATTCTTCTTACTGGAGCTGTAGTTCATTTCAAAGAACTGATACCTAAGGTGACCAACTTTTTTACAATGAAAAGGAGGACAAAAATAAATGGAAGAAAACAATATCATAAATAAAAGAACCATTTTATTCATTGCAACAATTATACACTATAATATGATAAATGCATAATAAAAACATTTGTAATATTTTATATTGTAATTATACTTACATGCCTATTAATATTTAATAATAATTGTAAGAAAAATGTACTCATTTAGATACAAATACGTCACACCACATGTAATGGATTGACTCTGCATTGGTCAAATGCAGACATTTACAGAGTAGTTTTCCAATATCAAAAAGGAGGACATGTAGGATGTTGGTCAAATAAGTTTGTAAATATGATATATATGATTGCTCACTTATAGTTTGCATTGAGTGTGGGGACAAGCTTAATGTTGGAAGATCTTAGTATTAAAAGGGTAGGAAACGACCTGACCTGTAGTGGCGCAGTGGATAAAGCGTCGACCTGGAAATGTTGAGGTCGCCGGTTCGAAACCCTGGGCTTGCCTGGTCAAGGCACATAGGGGAGTTGATGCTTCCAGCTCCTCCCCCCTTCTCTCTCTCTGTCTCTTCTCTCTCTCTCTGTCTCTCCTTCTCCTCTCTAAAATGAATAAATAAAAAAATAAAATAAAAGGGTGGGAAATGCTTAGTCTTAAAACTAAGCTTTAGGCTATAATGACCCTGCCTGTTTACAGCCTGCCCCCCACACCCAATGCAAACTATAAGTGAGCAAACATATATATTATATTTACAAACTTATTTGACCAACATTCCACCCCTTTTGCTTGCTTACAATCTAAAGCACAGGAATTTTTGCACAAGGAAATTAGGCACGTTACACAAATTACAACAACATGACAAATCATACAATTTCAACAATTACAAAGATACACTTCACCAGTCTCTGAGTGCTTTGCCAAAAGCGCAAAATGTCCTCAGACTTCTTTCTAGCCATGGGAAAATCTTCCCAAGACAGGGGAAGGGCCTCTAGCAAAGCCACCCCCCTGCCCCCAACAGGGTACTTCACATTGTCCAAAATCCATAAGTCTGTCCAACAAAGGAGCCAATGCCCACTCCAGTCATAGTCCAGGAATCAATCCAAGAACATGGGGCCTCAGCCACCCCACTCATCCCTGCCTTCCTGGCAGGTCTTACACTGTCCCAAGGAGGAGCACGTGGCAATGGCAGTCAGCATTTCCATCTCTGCTCCAGAGAGCATGATGGCAGCCACCCCTATATCCCAAAACTGCAGACCTACCAGGGGTGTAGTAGGGTACTCCTTGCTGCTGGGCTATCACCTTCTGGAGACTGCGAATCGCAACTCCAAATGGATTCTCCTCATCCTCCAAAGATGAACTGAAAACACTGGCTCTCACTGCCAGGTTCGAGCCCCAGGCTGCCACCACCTTCTGCTCCACGGGCCTTGCAGTCCTAGCCCCTGCCTCAGCCCCTGCCTCCCGCTGCTGCTGGGTCTCTACAACGTCCAGGGCAAGCTGCAACTCACGAACCTGTGATTCCTTCTCCAGCAGCTCCTCCATTTCCAAGAGAAATTCACGAACCTGGTTGGCCTCCTTTGGTGCTTGCTCCAGCTCCAGGGTCGGCATCTCTTTCTCCCACATTTGCTCCAGCTCCTTCCACTGCTCGGTTTGCAGGTCCCGGGCAGCCTCTTCCACAAAGCTCTTGGTTTCCTCACACATGGCTGTAAAAGTCAGCCAGCCTACGGCCCCCAAAAGGACAGCCATGGGGAACCATAACAGCAGCCAGTCCTCTACTCCACCACTCAAAGGTGGTGGTGGCTCCATACCAAGCTGTATCGAATTCTTCCACAGACTACACCAAATGTAAAGCCAGTAGCTGTGGCCACCATCACAGTCACCTGGCCCATGCAGGTTCACATTTGATTCAGACAAACAATAATGAAAAAACAGAGCCAAGAACTGGTGGGCCATTACCTTTAATCCTAGTTCACACCTGGCATAATATGATAAATGCATAATAAAAACATTTTAAATGTTTTATATTATAATTATGTTTACATGCCTATTAATTTTTAATAATAATTGTAAGAAAAAAAGTACTCATTTAGATATATATATGTCATACCACATGCAATGGATTGACTCTGCATTGGTCAAATACGGACATTTACATTTTAGTTTTCCAATATCAAAAAGGAGAACATGTAGGAGGACACTTTTCAAGAGAGGACGGAACTTACAAAAGAAGAACTGTCCTCCCTAAAGGAGGACTATTGATCACTGTATGGCCAGTAGCCACGGCCACCATCACAGCCGCCTGGCCCATGCAGGTTTGAATTTGATTCGGACAGATGGTAATGAAACAACGGAACCAAGAACTGGTGGGCCATTACATTTCATCTTAGCTTGCACCTGGCGGGCAAGAAATACACAGAATGGGAAAGCACTCCCCTTTCCATTCAGGGCTCCCAAAGCCACTGACTCATCTGAGTATTCCTAGAATCAAAGTTTCTACCTCACCAGCCTTATTCACCTCTGCTCCCCTTCTCCTTCTCTCTATGCAAACTCTGCACAAACTGGCCTCTCCTTCAGCACTCTGCCATCTTGGCTGCTTCTCCTCTCCTCCACGTGGCCTTTTTCTGCTCTCCTCCAGCATGGGCTTCTGTGCCCCATTTTATAGTGTAGAAATCAAAACCTTTAATCCAATATACAAACAAGGAAGTCTCTGATACAAAGTCACTTATCTGAGGCATAATGGGATTCCTCATAAGAGTGCACCACCCCCTATCATGCAACAGTCAAGGGTGTGGGGAAAAGCTTAGTCTTAAAACTAAGCCTTAGGCTGTAACCACCCTGCCTGCTTACAGCCTGTTGCCCACACCCAATGCAAACTATGAGTGAGCAAACATATATATCATATTTACAAACTTATTTGACCAACAGTCACCTTATGATAATAAGCAAGGTCCACATCTGTGGTTTGTTATTTTCAAACTCTTCTGTATGCCCTTGTTCCCTCAGTCAAGAACACTGAGGTCACAGGCAGGAGCGTAAGACCTCGGACATTGCAGACCCCTCTTTCCTCTGCATTCTTCTGGTTTCTCCTTCACTTATCATCTAATCAACATGTGCTAGGTTCATGACTATCACCTGGCTTGCAAAGCACTTATGCTTTAGCACATGAATAATATATTAACCTAGCTCTAAATACATCACCCATTTGTCCTTGGAGGATAACAGTGGAGAGTCCTGTGTGAGGATCAGTATCCATTTTAGCCTTGAAATCAGGAGCAGAATAAAATAGTAATAATTTCCTGGTCTGAAAAATTATTTTTCAGGGGAGGGGTCATGAAAAAGAAAAGAAAACATGTATAGGAAGAGAAGAAGTAAGAAAAAAGTGGAGAAGAAAGAAGAGAACAGGAGCAAGGGATGGAATGGGGGTGGGTGTTGCAGAGAAAGAATCAAAAGGGTCTAAACCCGTGCTGGTGAACCTATGACACGCGTAGCCATTTTGGATGACACGATGTGGCCGCATACCAGAGAAGTATGGGGCCGCATGCTGAGAGGATGTTTCATCCTCGGCTCCTACACGGCCAGGTGCAGTAGCTGAGGATAAAACATTTGCTGTAGTGTAGACACTCTGTGCTGGAGGTCTGTAGGCCAAAACAACAGAACTCCGGCACAGAGTGTCTAGTTCTGGCACTTCCGGTTAGGCCGCTAGGGGATCTTGGACCTCACTTCCGGCCGGCAGAGCAGGGAGCAGTGGAATGCCGCGGGGGACGCATCTCTGGGGTCCTGTGATCGCCATTACCAGCAACCACATAACCACAGCAACCATCACCCAATCTACTGTTCTGGGATGTTGTGGATTTCTAATTGACCATCATTATTGAGATAAGTGAGGGGGAGGCTGGGAGAGGCGAGGGCCTGTGCTATGGGTGCCGTTTCCCGCCATTTGAAATAGCGACAGCCATCTTAATTTACATAAGATGCAACTTGCAGAATTTCAAGACAGCATCTGGGCTCCGGTGTTTGTCGACTTGAGGTCAAAGCTTGAGAATCTGATAAGGTGCTGCTTGGAGAATCAAGAGGAGTGCCACTATGAACAGAAAATTTGGAGTGCCTGGAACCAATTACCAGACACTTTTAGCACCCTGAAAAATATAGCAATGGCTTTACTCACAATTTTTCCCTCTACGTACTTTTGTGAGACCTTATTCTCAGCGTTAAATAATATCAAAACCAACAAAAGAAACAGATTGACAGATGAAGTTAGTAGCGCTTCCTTGGGCTTGAAGTGTACAAAATACCAACCTTCAATTGAAGATTTAGCCAATGAAATTCAGCAACAAAAAAAGTCACTAATAGGCAGGTTAGTTAAAGAATTCCCCCTCCCCCTCACTTATCTTAGTTCACGGCACCCCACACAAGTTAAATAATATCAAGACCAACAAAAGAAACCAACTGATAGATGAACAAAGAAGTCACTTAAGCAGGTAAGTTAAATAATTAGTTTTTGGTTTATTAAATACAGTTATATATTAAAATTATACATTTTTGTTATTTAAACTATAAATATCATGAAATTATGGTTTTTTACTCGAAGTGACACACCACCCAAGTTATACTTGAGTTTTTGGCAAATTTTGACACACCAAGCTCAAAAGATTGCTCATCACTGGTCTAAACTGTATCACAGACATAGGTCTGGTGGAAAGAACTGTTCTCTGAGGGCTGGAAGCTGTGTTTTCCAGTTCTATATCTAGGGAATCTGAGGAATGTGGTTGTAAATCAAGCACTTTAGGAAATACAGTGCCTCCTTTCATTAGCAATTAATATTCATGAATGCTTAATATGTACCGCTAGTTTATTCAACATTTGGCATGGATTATGTCATTTAATTCTCACCCAAGCCTAGGAATAAGGTTTTATTATTATCTCCATTTTACTGATGTGGAAACTGAGACAAAGTTGCTAAATAACTTACTCAAGGCTACACTAAACAAACGACCATAGCATCATTGTTGCTACTCACCACCTCTGTGGTCTTTCTTGCCAGCAATAGTTTGGGTTGCCAGTATGCCCACCCTCCACTCTATTCCCAGAGGACAAATGATAACAGACCTCAACGCATCTTGGCTCTCACACTCTCCTTTCTGACATATATTTCCAGCCTCCTTTGCCCATCGCCAGGTGACCCAATGAGGTTAAGGAGAATTCTGCTGGGAGCTTCTGGGAAAGCTTGTCTTCTGTGATAATAGAAAAGCATACTCTCTCCTTGTTCTCTTCTTTCTTCCTACTTGGATAGTAGAATAAAGATGCCATACTTGTGGTTGTGGATGCCACCTTGCAACCATCAGGCACAGAGCCCCAGGAAGTACATCATTAGGCTAAGGATTGCAGAATGGGAGCGGAAGTGCCCTGGGCTTTGAGGACATTGTTGGACTGCTACAATAAACCTGGATTCACCTCCCTGTACTCCTCTTGTTATGTGAAATAATCAAACGCCACTATGCCTACTAGAAATATGTCAGGTTTGCCAAATGTGCAGCTGCATTTATATCCACAGATATGGGAACAGAAATGGATGTTGGACAGACCGTCTTTGTTTTAGGCCGACAGTTGGCCATTCAGTACTGCAGAATATTCTCCTGGCACACTGCTCACCCTCAACCTTGACTCCAGTTTACAGTTGCTACTCTTAACCAAGGAACAAAGGCAAAATGTAGCAAATTACAGGAAAACAGACACTGATGATATTTTAACTACCTAAAATATTCTACTTTATATCTAAAACAGAAAAATGAATGATGATATTGCAAGTACACTTTAGATCATACTATGATTCCTTTCAAGGGACCCATGTTCCATATCTCTGCATTGTTCTCACACAACCACTCACTACAACCTTTGTACTACCACCCAGGACTTTAGTTTGCTTTGAAATGGTCTCACCTTGCCTGACCAGGTAGAGGCGCAGTGGATAGAATGTCAAACTGGGATGCAGAAGACCCAAGTTCGAGACCCCAAAGTCACCAGCTTGACTCCAGGCTCATCTGGTTTGAGCAAGGCTCACCAGCTTGAGCCTAAGGTCGCTGGCTCGAGCAAGGAGTCACTTGGTCTGCTGTAGCCCCTCCCCACCCCACCCGGGTCAAGGCACATATGAGAAAACAATCAATGAACAACTAAGGTGCTGCAACGAAGAATTGATGCTTCTCCCTTCCTGTCTGTCTGTCCCTCTGTCTGACTCTGGCTGTCACATAAATAAATAAATAAATAAATAAATAAATAAATAAATAAATAAACAAACAAACTAAAATGGTCTCACTTCAACCCTAACACACACTCATTAAATTAATCTCCATAGTCCCAGCATCTAATAGAATGCCTAGTGCCTAGCACAAACTCACTAAATGCTTGTGGTATGAAATTAAAATTGCATAACACACCTTTTATTGAACAGCTATCAAAGTTATAGGCTTCTCAGGAATCACAAGGACATATTAATACTATTCTGGTCTTGAGAGATTATTTCTTAATATTTATTAAAAAATTAAATAGATGCAAGTTGGTGAAGAAAGTTTAATAAGTTACTGATATAGAATAGGTGTTCAACAAATAAACTAAACAGATCAGATTGGCCTTTAAAAAAACTACATGTTCTGGACAAATGTAAACTGTGATTAAGGTAAAATGAGGCATTCTACTACATTGTTCCTAGGGCAAGAAGAATTTAATGAATGCTAAATATATGTCTAGTTTACAACCAGGGAGCAATTAACATTGGAAGGGCTAGAATTCTACCTACTACTAAGTACTTTATTTTGTCATAAACTCAGTGACATCTGGGCCAGTTTATGGCTTCTGAGTACAGTAAATTGCACTTATAAGGAAGTCTTGCTCCCTGACATCACTGTTAAATGGAGTTTCACTTCATGCAAAAATGTTTCCCCTCTCAAAAGATTCTGTTTAAAACTAAAGGCTCTCATTCTAGTGGAAAACAAAGTACTGTAGCATGATAGCCACAACTAAAGTTGCCCCTGAATAAATTGGATAGACAGATGGGTGCAAAGAACTGAGGAAAAGAACTGGTAACCTAATGATAAAGTGCTCTAAATTTTTTTCTCATCCTTTGATTTTACTTTTCAGAAACAATTGAGGAATTTAAAGGTAAAGACCTTGTTGAGCCTGACCAGGTAGTGGTGCAATGGATAGAACGTCGAACTGGGGTGCAGAGAACCCAGGTTTGAAATCCTGAGGTTGTTGGCTTGAGCATGGGCTCATTCAACTTGAGCGCAGGCTCACCAACTTGAGCATGGGGTCACTGGCTTGAGCGTAGGATCATAGACATGACTCCTGGTCACTGGCTTGACCCTAAAAGTTGCTGGCTCAAGTTCAAGATCACTGGCTTGAGCAAGGGGTCACTCGCTCTGCTTTACCCTCTGGTCAAGGCACATATGAAAAAGCAATCAATGGACAACTAAGGTGCCACAATGAAGAACTGATGCTTCTCATCTCTCTCCCTTTCTGTCAGTCTGTCCCTATCTCTCCCTCTCTCTGACTCTCTCTGTCTCTGTCACACACACACACACACACAAGATGTTTTCAAAATTTATTATTTAAAAAAAAGCATTATGGTTCAAGGTATTAAAAAGTACTTAAAAGCAAATGCTTGTAATTTCCATTATGTAGGCCCTTAAAAATTATAGGCAGCCTCAGCAATCTTAAAAAAGAAGAATAAAGTGGGAGGTATCACACTTCCTGATATCAAGTTATACTACAAGGCCATTGTACTCAAAACAGCCTGGTACTGGCATAAGAACAGGCATATAGATCAATGGAACAGAACAGAGAACCCAGAAATAAACCCACAGTTCTATGGACAACTGATATTTGACAAAGGAGGTAAGGAAATACAGTGGAGTAAAGACAGCCTCTTTAACAAATGGTGTTGGGAAAATTGGATAGCTACCTACAAAAAAATGAAACTAGATCACCAGCTTACACCACTCACAAAAATAAACTCAAAATGGATAAAAGACTTAAATGTAGGCCATGAAACCATAAGCATCTTAGAAGAAAACATAGGCAGTAAGCTCTCGGACATCTCTCGGAGCAATATATTTGCTGATTTATCTCCACGGGGAAGTGAAATAAAAGACAGGATAAACAAATGGGACTATATCAAACTAAAAAGCTTTTGCACAGCTAAAGACAATAAGAACAGAATAAAAAGACAAACTACACAATGGGAGAACATATTTGACAATACGTCTGATAAGGGGTTAATAACCAAAATTTATAAAGAACTTGTAAATCTCAACACCAGGAAGACAAACAATCCAATCCAAAAATGGGCAAAAGAGATGAATAGACACTTCTCCAAAGAGGACATACAGATGGCCAATAGGCATATGAAAAAATGCTCAACATCACTAATCATTAGAGAAATGCAAATTAAAACCACAATGAGATATCACCTCACACCAGTCAGAATGGCGCTCATCAACAAAACAACACAGAATAAGTGCTGGCGAGGATGTGGAGAAAAGGGAACCCTCCTGCACTGCTGGTGGGAATGCAGACTGGTACAGCCACTGTGGAAAACAGTATGGAGATTCCTCAAAAAACTGAAAATCGAACTGTCTTTTGACCCAGCTATCCCACTTTTAGGAATATACCCCAAGCACACCATAGAACGGCTCCAAAAGGAGAAATGCACTCGCATGTTTGTGGCAGCATTGTTCACAATAGCGAAGATCTGGAAACAGCCCAAGTGTCCGTCAGAGGACGAGTGGATTAAAAAGCTTTGGTACATATATACTATGGAATACTACTCAGCCATAAGAAATGATGACATCGGATCATTTACAATAACATGGATGGACCTTGATAACATTATACGGAGTGAAATAAGTAAATCAGAAAAAAAACTAAGAACTATATGAATCCATGCATAGAAGGGACATAAAAATGAGACTCAGAGACATGAACAAAAATGTGATGGCAACAGGGGTGGGGGGTGGGGGGAGGGGGGATGGGGTGAAGAAGGAGAGAGGGGTTGGGGGAGGGGAGGGGCACAAAGAAAACCAGATAGAAGGTGACAGAAGACAATTTAACTTTGGGGGAGGGGTATACAGCACAATCAAATGTCAAAATAATCTAGAGATGTTTTCTCTCAACATATGTACCCTGATTTATCAATGTCACTGCATTAAATTTAATAAATAAATTTTAAAAAATTATAGGCAGAACAATAATAAAAATAATGCCAATAACACTTTATGTTTGTTCGACTTCCATTTCCTCTAACTGTAGCTATATATAAACATTTTCTTATATTTCTTGTGGTGTAATTATTCTAAATGGCCTTTATGCCTAGCATAATGAGAAATTATGAGGAAACTCATTAGCATGTATTCATGAGAAATTAAAATGTTTCAGAATTCAAACAATAACCTAAATGTAAAATTTTGTTTATTATAATATGATTATCATGTATAAAGTCATGACCTAATAACCAAAAGACTGTAGAGTATTAAAAGTTCCTCTAACTTATGTTGCCTAGAATATTTCAACAATATCAATTTTTACCCTTTATTGTGTTATGGTAATATCATCTCCTGACCTATGATGTAATTTTGTTTGGGAGTAGGGGATTCCAAAAAAAAAGTTGATTAGGACAGTTTTACAAGATTTAACAAATAACAAAAACAACAAAATCTAGTCTTTTCCTCAAGCACTTAGCATACTCTTGTAAATTTTCATCTTTCCAATTAGCCATCATCTCCATGAGGGTTGGGGCTATGATTCGTTTACTGCTGGATCACTGGCATCTATCACAGCTTTGGGCACAGAGTGAATGAATATAGCTGCAAGAAATGAACTGCACACAGGTTTTTAGTTTATCCTATGATTATCAGCAAATCTCAAAGCCTCATTGTTACAGTTCTAAGATGGTGGCTTGTGCCATTCTGTCTTTTCATGCCTTTTTTTCAGTTTCAAGTAGGAATAAGTTACTGGGGAAATAAAAGTGTTTTATGCTGTTAAACACTCATCTCTCTCTCTCCCTTCTCCAGAGAATGGAGAACCCTATTGGTTGGGTTGAGTGTGAACTGATTCAAGACCAAGTCCTGAATGTTGGTTTCAAGCCTAATTCCTTGGTTTAGCATTTACCTCTAGGCCTTTACGATGAATGCTGAAAGTCCTATCCAATTCAGGGATTGGTTAGTATGGTTCCTGTTAATTAAGATTTTATTTTATTAAGAATAGACAGAAGGGGCCTGATGAAGCAACATAAAAGCAGTGGATGAATTCTCTCAGGAAATTAAAGCTACATTATTTGACTTTATTGCTGTTTCATTTCACTAATACTCCTATTATCTTAAATAAGGTCTCTAAACTTCATTAACATCAAAAAGTTTTTGTTCAGTACTTCAACTGAACATGACACTGTACAAAGAGGTTTATACAACCAGAGTCTTGTTATTTTGAAAGTTAAATTCACAGACATAAAACAGAAACATCGATAGAATTTATATGCTTTATGCAAGTGAAACCTCCCTAATTCACTTTGCATGATTAATCATAGTTAATACTTACTGAGTTCCTAACTATGTTACAGGCACTGTGTGAAAAAGCACTTTACATACATCTTCTCCACTAAGCCCCCAACAATAATGAGGAGGTGAGGTATCAGCAAGTTAAGTAAACTGCCTAAGGAAGGTCATACAGCTGTGACATTAATCCACGTCTGGCTAGGAGGCCCCCTTTCCTTAACAATTATGACCTACCCCTGCCCTTTAGCTTCTAACCTCGTCCCTCACAAATCTGTCACTCACAAAGAGCCAGATGTGCCAATTCAGCTCTCAGAGGAGCAACTTCCGGGAGCAGGGCAGGGATTGGGGCAGGCATGCTGTAACAACTGAAGGTCCTCAAATCCTTGAGGAGCTTAATTCCTGCATTAAATGCTAGTTAGAACAGGGCAGCTCTGACAGAATTATCAGTCAGATTCTATTCCATTCTATAACTAAAATCCTGACAGTTGATACTCCAGATTGTGTAAAAGAGCTCTTTATTTAATCTGTAGCTAAACCTTAATAAAAAATGTTCATACTGGCTGATTCCCCTTCAAACTTCTGTCCTTGCTTGTCCCCTTGTATTACTCCTCAGCTTCTAATTAGAAAAGCTGATATCCTGGCCTCTACAGCCTCATTTGCTAGCAGTCCTGCACCCTCCTGCTGAAAGTGCTCTTGCAAAGGTCAGTGACGATAATGAACCATCATTATAACAACATCTAGTACCTCTTGTGGAGTTATTGGGTGGCAAACACTGGGCTCAGTGCTTTATTTACAAGGGAGGGAGAAACCTGGAGAACCATAGGGCTGTACAGGACTTGCAGATGGTTTGGCTTAATTGGCCCAGTTAAAAAAAAATTAAGTCTACAGTGAAAAATCAAAATATTTCAGACAGATATCTGAACTTTTGAGATGTGCTGTCCAGTTTGCTACAGTCCTCACAGTGAATGAGTACACATGCACGTGAACCTTCCTCAGCTCTCTCATTCATGTCTCCTGCCCAACCCCTATAGGAATATGATTTACTGTCCATGCTTTACGTGGGTATTCTGGTCCGGAGTGGATAGCAGCTGGGAAAATAGACCTGCTTAAACTAGCTCAAGATGAAAGACTGGGGTTATTAAACAGCAACCCAAGGGCGGGAGCTATGGCAGACCTGGATTCATGGAAACCGAGACTGGGAGTAAGATAGCCACCAGCCTCCTTGTGAGTGTCTCCACTTTTCACTCTGCAGTGTCTCCATTCTCTTGTCACAGACCAACTTCCACTTCTTATTCTTCATTTCAGTTCCCTCCTTGTCTCATACTTGCTCAAAGCTTCTCATCCTCACCTGCAGGCCCCTCACAGCATCTTCCTTCATATTCCTGCTGCTAATGGCCTTAGTCTTTCCATTTTCTGATTGTAAATTCTTGAAAAAGAACAAACTCCTGTATTTTCAAGCTTGGTCATATATGTCATAAATTACTTTCAAGCTGTAACAGGTCACTGTATGGCCAGTAGCTGCGGCCACCATCACAGCCGCCTGGCCTGTGCAGGTTCGCATTTAAGCTGGACAGATCATAATGAGTCAACAGAGCCAAGAAACGATGGACCATTTTCCTTTATTCTAGACTTGTACCGGCCAACGAGTAAAAACAAACACATGGGCATCAAAACCCATTCTTTCTGTTTTTTTTTTTCCCTAGAATCAAAGACCTAATAGCCTCACTCCCCTCTGCATGCCTCCATTTTGGCTGCCTCCTCCCCTCCAACCATGTGGCCTCTTTCCTTCTCTGTAACAGCGTGGTCTCCCCTAAAATGGCCTCCTAGCTCCTCCATTTAAAACTTCTCAGCGTGAAAGCCCTCCCTCCGCACACATTAGACTAACCAAGCCCCTTCCCAAGCATGAAAGGAAATTAGCTGTATCACGAGAGCATCATCACATGAGCAGCAGCCATCTTTAACAATAAGTATGAGCAAACCCAGAAAATACAGATTTTACAACTCATTTGCCCAACAGTCACCCTGGAGGAAGTACACAGATGTGGTACAAAAATCTGTAACCAAGTGAGCTGGGAGTATTCTTCACAGCGTTGTGGGTTGATAGATAATATAAGGCATAACTTAGAGAACATCCTAAGCATAATTAATCCTTTTAACAGTCTTTAGTGATAGTCTTTATTTTTACTTACTTTATAGACATGAAAACTGAGGTTTAGAGAAGTGACAAAATTTGCTCAAGGTATTAAGCCTAAAAAGCTAGAATCTGAACTCAGGCTGTCTAACACACTCAAAACCACCCTTTTCATTATCATCTTTCTTTTTTTATATATAAATAATTTTTTTATTTTAATGGGGTGACATCAATAAATCAGGGTACATATATTCAAAGAAAACATTTCCAGGTTATCTTGTCATTTAGTTCTGTTGCATACTCATCACCCAAAGAGAGATCGTCCTCAGTCACCCTCTATCCAGTTCTCTCTGTACCCCTCCCCCTCCCCCTCCCCCTCTCCCTCCCCCCCCCACCCCCCATAACCACCCCACGCCTGTCCATGTCTCTTAGTCTCATTTTTATGTCCCACCAATGTATGGAATCCTGCAGTTCTTGTTTTTTTTCTGATTCACTTATTTCACTCCTCATAATGTTATCAAGATTCCACCATTCTGCTGCAAGTGATCCGATGTCATCATTTCTTCTAGCTGAATGGTATACTATGGTGTATATGTGTCCCATCTTCTTTATCCAGTCTTCTATTTTTTTTACAGTGATTAAAAGCCTTTAAGCAAACTCTTGGCCAATACAGCAAGAATCCATAAAAGAGTAGTGTCCTTAACATGTTCACCAAGTCCAAGTTGGCCCCAACACCATGCCAAATTCCTGAAAAATGCAACCCAACCTCAGTTCAGTCTGTCAGGAGCTGTCACAGGGAGCAGGAGTCCAGGAAAAGTTCACATCCAGGAAAAGTCCTCATGGCACTGGAATTGTTGTCACCATTCTATACTTTGCAGCTCATGTCCAAGTCCCAATGACCGCTGCTTCTAGCTGGTAATGATTCAGGTAGACTGGAAAAGCCATTTGCAGCATGCTTCTGTTCTCCTCTGCCTGGAGAGATGAGACCAGGTAGCTTTTCCCTGGAGCTCTGCGACTGTGGCATGGTAAAGAGAACCCTGGGATACACTAAGCTGTGTGGCAAAGGTAGATTCATAATAGAAGTTGGCAAAAGGGGGAAAGAAAGCTCTAAATTAGGAGTAGGTCCCAGCCTGAAATATGAGTGGGGCATTGAGGTAGGAGGGATAAAAGAAACACTATATTTTAAGCAAAAAATAAGTAAATAGGACTATCAACACCCACAACAGAGATCTTTGAGGGAAGAATAAAAAACCTGACTATTCAGGCAAAACATAGTTAAGTGGCCCTTGTGCAAATGAGATCAGTTTACCTGCTTCTTGGAAGAAATACCCTAGGCTCGTCCACAGTGTCGTAGATGGGGCTGACGGCCCTGTGCACCTTCAGCCTTCAGTGGCTAACCCCAGCATTCTGGGCAAGGTTAGGTCATAGGTGGCTGAAGCAGGGCTGGAAGAGACTGAACCCTCCCTTAGAGGAGCGAGGGGGAAGCCTACCTTCCAGTGTCCCTGTTTCCTCACAGCAGAGGCTTGTAAGCCTGGCAGGCTTTAGCTCAGTGACCTTCCTTTCCACTATTGAAGCAGGACCCAGATGGCATCATATGAGTCCCCTTTGGGGCATTGGAGCCTTTAAGGGTGTATCCTAAAAGCTGGTAGTTCCCCTGATCTCTATTAGGCTTTTTCTGCCTCTAGGTATCTTAAAAGCCATGCTCAGAAGATCTCGCTGAGGGGTTTGAGGATCCCCATCTGCCTATATAAATCTTTTCCATATATCTGGAGCTATTTGGAAAAAGACAAAACAGTGTTATTAGCTGGATCTAATAAAGAAGGTAGTAGTTTGCAGGCGAAAAAGATTTGGTGTCTCCTGTTCATCAGCATTCAAAAGAAATGTAAATTTTATTTTTTTTTAAAGTAAGAAGCATGATATGGTAGACCCATAGGAGTTCCAGGATATGACTACCCCCTTTTAAATTTTTTTTTAATTGACCTTAAAATGTTTGCTGAGTACACTTTAATAATACCTTAACTTTAAAGATTGTAAGCATGACAAAATACAGTAAATGCTTTTGCTCCATATGCAGGAGTATTTTCAGTTTAGCCAGTTTAGGAAATCCAATAATAGAACAATGCATACAGACAATGAGCTATAACATTATCATCTTTCTTTTTTCTTTTTTTTTTTTTGCATTTTTCTGAAGCTGGAAACAGGGAGAGACAGTCAGACAGACTCCCGCATGCGCCCGACCGGGATCCACCTGGCACGCCCACCAGGAGGCGACGCTCTGCCCATCCTGGGCGTCGCCATGTTGCGACCAGAGCCACTCTAGCGCCTGGGGCAGAGGCCAAGGAACCATCCCCAGCGCCCGGGCCATCTTTGCTCCAATGGAGCCTTGGCTGCGGGAGGGGAAGAGAGAGACAGAGAGGAAGGCGCGGCAGAGGGGTGGAGAAGCAAATGGGCGCTTCTCCTGTGTGCCCTGGCCAGAATCGAACCCGGGTCCTCCACACGCTAGGCCGACGCTCTACCGCTGAGCCAACCAGCCAGGGCCTATCATCTTTCTTAACTGCCTGGCTGAGTAACATTTTTCCTACTCTCTACTCCTTGAGTCTTGGTTTTGTACTTTTCTGATCATTTCTCCACTGTTTTAAATTCTTTGTTCTTCCAATTCTTTTTTTTTTTTTTTCAGGGACAGAGAGAGAGAGTCAGAGAGAGGGATAGATAGGGACAGACAGACAGGAACAGAGAGAGATGAGAAGCATCAATCATCAGTTTTTCGTTGCGACACCTTAGTTGTTCATTGATTGCTCTCATATGTGCCTTGACCACGGGCCTTCAGCAGACTGAGTAACCCCTTGCTTGAGCCAGCGACCCTGGGTCCAAGTTGGTGAGCTTTTTGCTCAAGCCAGATGAGCTCGCGCTCAAGCTGGTGTCCTCGGGGTCTCGAACCTGGGTCCTTCCACATCCCAGTCTGATGCTCTATCCACTGTGCCACCGCCTGGTCAGGCTGTTCTTCCAATTCTGAAATGTAGGAGTTTTCCAGGAGACTCTTCATGGCCCCTTCTGTCTCTTTCTGTACTTTTTCTTAGGCAAATTCATTGGCTGTTACAGATTTGGATGCATTTCTTAACCTGGGGTTCTTGAACACACACAACCCCCATCTCAAAAGGAGCTTGTGGACAGAATTTAGGGAGTTTGTGAACTTGAATAAGACAAAAATAACATCTTTATTGTGGGAGACAGGCTCTAAGCTGACAAGGTCCTTATAGCCTAGGGCAGTGGTTCTCAAACTTTTTGAAATCGGGGAGCATTTAAAATCCTACAAATAATTGTAGGCACACTATATACAAATTTCTGAGAAATATATTATAATAATTAAGTCAAATATTAAAGAAAAAAATATAAAGTCCAAGTGTGCTTTTATGGTAATTAAACAAAATAAATAGGACAAAATTAAATTTATTCTGACATTAAAAAACATTTTTATGTTACATTTTTTGAATTATGCTTTTTAGAATTTATAAAAAAGAGGGGTTAAAAATAAAAAAAAACAACAAAAAAGTTATCTTTTTATATATATAGATGCATTCTTAGTAAGTTTTAGTAAATTTGGCAGGTTCTGGCACGAATGTGTTAAGTTTTTTCATTCTGTGTTTATGAGAAACATGAGCCTGATGTGTCCTAGCGATTTCTTCAATGTTTGGGCATATATTTGAAAGGCAAACTCTCATTTCCTCGTCAATACATTGAAGAATTCCTCTTTTTACTTTTAATTGTGTTGAGTGCAGAAAAACCCCACCATACATATCATCTTAACTTTATACCAAACAAAGGGTAGAAGAAACTTGCCTCCAGTCTTTCCAGGGAACATGGGGGGTAGTGTAAATAATCCAGCACCACAGCTTAATAGCCTTTTGCAACCTAATCAAGCAAGTGAGGTGGGGAGTTGGGCAAACTGTCAGCTCACAGCCAATTCCCCACAACTCTGTCTCCCAAAAATCTAAACTCCAGAAAACCCTGTTGATTTTTTGGTTCCCAACAGGCACATATTTCTCTGGAATACCATAGGGCACACCTGGAAATCTTCTAGGGCGCACCAGTGTGCCCTGGAGCACACTTTGAGAACCACTGGCCTAGGGCTTAGTTTAAGACTAAGTTCTATTCCACCCTTTTAAGACTAAGATCTTTTCAACACCCTTTTTAAGACTAAGCTTTTCCCCACACCCTTGACTGTTGCATGATGGGGGGTGGTGCACTCTTATGAGGATTCCCATATATGCCTCAGATGAGTGACCTTGTATCAGAGACTTCTTTATTTACATATGGCTTATCGGCTTTAATTCTCTATACTATATAAATAATAAAGCAACCCGGGAGCTCTCGGTCTCTGTTCTTGTCATCAGCTTGCAGAGGCTCCCGATCCCATCCTATTTCTCTTTAAGTTTATTTTCTTCATTCTGCATTGTTCTCCCTCAGGACCTGGAATTACTAGCTGTGCTGGTTCACAGCACTTTATATTATATTTTCGCTAAACTCTAACTGAAATTTACCAATTCTTTCAATTATGGATGTAGGTAACAAACCACTGTAATAGCAATAGACCTTTATGACTTTGTTACCAATAGAAATCACAGTATTTATTTATTTATTTAAAAAATTTTTTTTTGGATTTTTTTGAAGTTGGAAATGGGGAGGCAGTCAGACAGACTCCTGCATGCGCCCACCCGGGATCCACCCGGCATGCCCACCAGGGGGCATTGCTCTGCCACAATCAGAGCCATTCTAGCGCCTGAGGCAGAGGCCATAGAGCCATCTCAGCGCCTGGGCCAACTTTGCTCCAATGGAGCCTTGGCTGTGGAAGGGGAAGGGAGAGACAGAGAGGAAGGAGAGGGGGAGGAGTGGAGAAGCAGATGGGCACTTCTCCTGTGTGCCCTGGCCGGGAATCGAACCCAGACTCCTGCATGCCAGGCCGATGCTCTACCACTGAGCCAACCAGCCAGGGCTAAATTTTTTTTATTTATTCATTTTAGAGAGGAGAGAGAGAGAGAGACAGAGAGAGAGAGAGGAGAGAGATTTTTAATCTTTTTTTAAAATTTTTTTTATTTATTCATTTTAGAGACAGTATTTATTTTTATGGTGGTTATTTGAGCCACTACTAAATCATAATACTTAATGCATTATCAAAAAAGTATGTCTATTACCATATCAAAAATTATTGAATAATTTAATAACTGTTTTGAAATTCTTTGTAATCTTGTCTCCTTTTCTTCTATTTAGGAACTTTTCTTTTTTTGAGAATGGGTCCACCAGACTACTAGAGGTTGAGAAGCCCTTTATAACACTTTGCTGCCTGACCTGTGGTGGCACGGTGGGTCAGGCATTGACTTGAAATGCTGGGGTCGCTGGTTTGAAACTTTGGGCTTGCCCAGTCAAGGCACATATGACAAGCAGTCAATGAACAACTAAAGTGAAGAAACTGAGTTGAAACTTCTCACTCCACCCTCCTCTCTCTCCTCTCTCTATCAAATTAATAAAATCTTTAAAAAAAAAAAGGACTCTTGGCCTGTTAACTAATCTTATTATGGTAATTATTTCACATAATATATATGTATATTAAATCATCACGTTGTACACTTCAAATTTATGCAATGTTATATGTATGTAATATCTTAATAAAGCTAAGGAAAAAAAACACTCTATACAGTCTATCATGATTTGTAAAGATCAAGTCTTAGGCAATGCCGGAGCACCTTCCCTAAAACCTAATGACCTACTCAGTTTGTCTGTATTCTGTCTTTAAGTTTCAGCTTCTTGCTTTATCTGCAGCCTTTACTTGTCAGATGGGCATCTAATCCTCTCTGTAGTATGATACCTTGGTGTTGATCTTGGACCTCAAGCTTGTATCCCAGATTGTTTTCTACTCTTGGTTACTTTTTCACTTTGTTTACTAACTCTTGAGTCTCAACTCCATACTGGCCTTTGAGGTTTGCTGGACACAAGCTCTAGACATAAACTTTTTTTCATCCAGTGTGAAAAAACATAGCCAATTATTACCAGAGTAATTCTTAAAGTATAGCTCTGATAATATCTTTCTCTTTGTCAGAATGCTTACGGATTAAGTGCATACTTTTCAGTTAGCACAGTTTTAGTTGCACAAATCAAAAGTTGAGGTGGCTTAAGTAAGATGAGGAATTTATGTCCAGGGATATTACACAGGCCTCAAGAGCAGGGTGACAGAAACAGATTGATTCATAAACAGGGATTGGCCAATGTTTTTGGTAAAGTGCCAGATAGTAATATATCAGACTCTGCAGGCCATATGATTTTTGTCATTCTGCCACAGACAATATGAAAAGGAATGTGTTCCAATAAAACTTTACTTATAAAACAGACAAGTAGCTGGATTAACACACAGGTTTTAAGATCCCTGGACTAAAGAATTGTCAGGACACTGTGAAATTCATTTCAGTCATCCTCCACTTGTCTGCATTGTTGTTCTCTTTCTGTTGACTAGCTTCTCTATAGGTTCTCTGGCTCTTAGGCTGGAACTTGGCTTCTGAAAGCTCTGAGCTCCCAGGTCACAATTAAAGGTCACATTCTCTCTGTCATTCTTTTTTTTATATATATAAATAAATTTTTATTAATTTTAAAGGGGTGACATCAATAAAACAGGGTACATATATTCAATCTTTGTCATTCTTAATTCCTCCAACTCCTTAGGGTAGTAATGTTCCCTGGCCTTGTTTGGGTCAGGTTTTCACCCCCAGACCAATCAGTTGTGGCCAAGGGTTTGGATCTTGTTGTATGAACAGGGTTTTGGGGCACGATCATCACTCCAACATCTTGGATTAGAGCAGAGGAACAGACTCCAGAAAAGGACAAGGAACTAAGCAGACAACCCAAGAGAGTCCCTTCTGTATTCATTCAAGCCTTTCTTTTCAGTCCTGTCCCCTATAAGTCCCCTACTGGCCTTTCTGAAGCAAAACTGACTCTTTACTATTCTCATATACTCTGGATATTCTCACCCTGCATTTTCCCCCATCTGCCAGCAGAAATTCTACTCATTTTATATATATATAATTTCTGAATATATATATTATTTCTGAATATATATATATAATTTCTGAATATATATATATAATTTCTGAAGTGAGATGCTGGGAGGCAGGAGGCAGACAGACTGGGATCCACCCATCAAGCCCACTAGGGGGCGATGCTCTGCCCATCTGGGGCGTCGTTCTGTTGCAACTGGAGCCATTCTAGCACCTGAGGTGGAGGCCATGGAGCCATCCTCAATGCCTGGGTCAACTTTGCTTCAATGGAGCCTTGGCTGTGGGAGGAGAAGAGAGAGAAGAAGGAGAGAGGGAAGGGTGGAGAAGCTGATGGGTGCTTCTCCTGTGTGCCCTGGCTGGGAATCGACCGGGGACTTCCACACATCCGGCTGAGGCTCTACCACTGAGCCAGCCAGCCAGGCCAGAAATTCTATTCATCTTTAAAGTCTCTTTTAAAAGGTCACCTTTCCCTCTCTTTCCTTTATATCCACACAACACTCCATCGGTATTTTGCTTGTTCTGTCGCTATTTCTGTGCCTTTTTATTTTGCAGACAATAGGTGTTCTGCTGACTGAAAAAATGACTTATTCACCTTTTTATCCATTCTCCTATCTTTCAAAGAATAGGCTCTGAGTTTCTATTTGTTGAGTTTAATCATATCTTCAAAATAATATAATTTCAAAAGGAAAAATAGCTGACTTTTATAAAGTCGCATATATACAGGAAATTGGTATCTACCTTTAAGAAAATTATTTTGAATTTTATAAACATTCATTTCCACATTTGTGGTA
The DNA here is from genome assembly GCF_036850765.1 of Saccopteryx bilineata. Taxonomy (NCBI): domain Eukaryota; kingdom Metazoa; phylum Chordata; class Mammalia; order Chiroptera; family Emballonuridae; genus Saccopteryx; species Saccopteryx bilineata. Next base: position 52,839,189 of record NC_089490.1, read on the forward strand.
GCTAAGTTAAAGTATATTTGAAAAGAGATAGTAATTACAGCAAAACTTATATTTAAAATTGTTGATACTAAGGAGAAGTCAAGTCTCATAAGATCGTATCTTCTATTATACTAAATTAAAAAGGAAAACTACAGAGCCCTGGCCGGTTGGCTCAGCGGCAGAGCGTTGGCCTAGCGTGCGGAGGACCCGGGTTCGATTCCCCGCCAGGGCACACAGGAGAAGCGCCCATTTGCTTCTCCACCCCTCTGCCGCGCCTTCCTCTCTGTCTCTCTCTTCCCCTCCTGCAGCCAAGGCTCCATTGGAGCAGAGATGGCCCGGGCGCTGGGGATGGCTCTGTGGCCTCTGCCTCAGGCGCTAGAGTGGCTCTGGTCGCAACATGGCAACGCCCAGGATGGGCAGAGCTTTGCCCCATGGTGGGCGTGCCGGGTGGATCCCGGTCGGGCGCATGCGGGAGTCTGTCTGACTGTCTCTCCCTGTTTCCTGCTTTAGAAAAAAAAAAGGAAAACTACAGAAATGATATAAGTAATAAGAAAGGTTATATATAAACTTAAGATATTCAAAATTGCTCTAAAAAAACAAACAAAAAAAAAAACAAATGGTCTAAACAGATTAGTATTTGTGAAGAAATTTTCCAAGAAACCTCATCATCTAATTTCTTTGTGTCTAGAATTATTAATTAACGTCGTTCCTAGAGCTCTGCTAAGCTCCCCTGCTGAAAGGAAGAAAGTAAATACAGTACTGCGGGAAAAACTGGTTCATTTCCATTACACTGTGAGAGGCTTGCACTTTTGTTAAACAGAAGCACTTGCTAACAACTATTCCTAAACTATTAGCAACTACATAAAAGCTTTTTATCTAACGGCATCCTCCAGGGAGACTGCACTGGAATGTGCAGCAGGTCTGAAAAAGGCACAGATTTGGCTCAACTGTAAATATTAGGTGCACAGAGGCAAGGCCATTGTGCAGGGTAGGGGGCGGGGCGGGTGGGGTCCTGATTCCGAATGTTGATAGAAGGATTCTAATTTCGCTGGGTATTTATTTCTTCTACTACAATTACAGTTTTGCTAAGAAAAATAAAATATCAGTTGTGCTTTCATCTGGGTTTCTAATTTTCAGTGTCTGCAGAAAAAGAAAACCTCTCATTTATCTAAAAGAATCACCTTTCTGCAATCTCTGGGAAAACAGGCGCGCCCAGCCCCATCGCCCCCACCGCCACCGCCTTCTGACAGCCCAGCCTGCCCCATCCCCACGGCCACAGGTCGCTGCGGTTTACCCCACGCAGATGGCCCGGAGATGACAGTATTTATTGGCGTTTCTGGGTGGGGAAGCTCCAAACAAGTAAACCACACACAGAAGCTAAGCTTGGACTTTGAACCAAGCAACCCTTTTGCCTAGTTTTCTTCTTCCTAGTCTCGCCGGCATCCTCGCCACACCTCGTCACAGCCTTTCCCCCGCCTGCGGGTCCCTTCCAGCCACCTGCACACTTAATGGGATTGACGCGCAATACAGAGGCAACCTGAAGAAACGCAGTCCACCAGCCACTCCAGGGAGCAATCCAAACTACAACTCCCATCATGCCCCACACCTGCCACCCTCCACCCTCCTCGCCTGCCTCTTCTCCTCCCTCTCCTCCTCCCCCTCCACTGCCTTGGCTGGCGGCGGAGAGGCGCTGAGCTTTTTTATCTGCAGACCGGGAGGGAGGGATCTAGATCCCTGCGATCTTACCCGAAGGCAGGGCTCTAGCGGGCGGCGGCCGCGGCTCTCAGCCGAGTTTTACCTCCGCGTCCGCACCAGCCTAGAGCCCAAGGGGGCAAACGGTGCGCTCCCGCGCGGCGAGACGATGGTCATCCGCGTGTTCATCGCCTCTTCCTCGGGCTTCGTGGCGGTGAGCACGGCGGGGACGCGTAGCCGGCCGGGGTCGTGTAAGCTGGGGTGGGGGCGCCCGGCGCGGGTCCGGCGGGAGGCGCGGCGCTCGCCCCTGCGCGTCCGGCCGCGCGAGCCGGCGCCCGGCAGGTGATCCATCAGATTCGGTCGGACAATGAAAAGCGGGGCAGAGGTGGATGGGGGACCCCGAGCTCACCCCCGGCTCAGCCTGCACCTCCAGAGTGGGAGACGGCGCGGGTAACCCCCAGCTCCAGCGTGTGGCTCGGAAATTTGGGGAAGAGGTGATCCAAGAGTTTCGGGGTCCCACTTGCCTTGGTGTTAATTACTCCCAATTTTGGACTTTAAGCCTGGTTAAATTCTGTCACTTGCCTTGGTGTTAATTACTCCTGATTTTGGAGTCTCAGCCTGGTTAAGTTTTGTACGGGAGCTTTTTCGGATGCTTGGTTTTCCTAACCTAGCTCTTGAATTAAACAAGTTTAAGTGGTAATTGCTGTCTACCCGCCCTTCCCCACCAAGTACATTTCTTTAGTTTTATACCTGCGCAAAGAGAAGGTAAATCAGATTTTTCCTGTAGTGCCAGGAATTTTTATTTGTTAATTTTTTTAGGGGGGAACGTGGAATACTGTAAATATTTTTACATCTTTATGTAAATGTGTGTTTGGATTCTTCCCTCCTTTAATGCTGTGGTGAGTTTCATCTTGGGGATGTATAAATAGTGGCTTTTTAAATTATTGTAAGCTATTTTGTTTGGTCGATATCCTTGAGTATTTTGGGGAAGAATTTTTTTTTTTTTTAAGAAGGAAAAGTTAAGTAGCTAAATGTCAGACGTTAAGAAAAATTTAGTAGTATACTTGATAACCCACTGAGTAAGACGTAACAGTATGTTTTACGTGATAATGTTAATACTTGGTTTTCTTAGCTACAGGTTAAACTATAGATTTAATAGGCTCTTTGGTGAGATATGGTATACATATATAAATGCATCAAAAAGTGTAGTTTTGATCACTTTAAATTTGACCTGTCCAGTTGACTGTCCAACAACCCAACCCCTTGTCCCCAGATTTGTTTCTGAAGCAGGTGGGATGCAGGATGGAATAAAGTATTGTTTGCAAATTCTGATAAGCCACTGAGGCTTTTTATTTAAAGAGAAATCAACACTGTAGTAACAGAAAAAAGAAAAAAAAAAGACTCCCTTTTGCACTAGGAACAATAGATGGAAAATGCCACCTTATCTTTATGTGCAGGCATGCTCTGCTCCCCAGACTCCTGATAGTTTTGGTGTTTCTAGTTATTTGTGGTTGCTTAGTCATACCTGCCTTTTATAGAGTTCTTCACTGAAGCTACACTTCAATGTTTGGAAACTCATACTATTTTGTAAAAAGATATTTTTCGAATGCACTCCTTCATAAGAATGCTACAAAGCTTTTGGTTTCACCACCAACTTGCATGCTTCTGTAATTGTTCCAATAGCCTTTACTGACTGCACAGGGATGCTTTCTAGTACGTATTAAAAATCTAGGCTATATTGGACAAGTCAGAGCCAGAACTTGAGGTAGTTAAAAAATCTAGGCTATATTGGACAAGTCAGAGTCAAAACTTGAGGTAATTACTTTGCTTATCCTGTCAGTAGATAGTATATTAGTTCTGGAACCCTACACCTCCATTTCCTCATTCCAAAATATTTATTGCCTGCTTGCTATGTACCTTTTTAATTTTATTATTTTATTTTATTTTATTTTATTTTTTTTAGAGATACAGAGAGAGGGATAGATAGGGACAGACAGATAGAAATGGAGAGAGATGAGAAGCATCAATCATCGTTTTTCGTTGTGACACCTTAGTTGTTCATTGATTGCTTTCTCATATGTGCCTTGACCGTGTGCCTTCAGCAGACCGAGTAACCCTTTGCTCGAGCCAGCGACCTTGGGTCCAAGCTAGTGAGCTTTGCCCAAACCAGATGAGCCTGCACTTAAGCTGGCAACCTTGGGGTCTTGAACCTGGATCCTCCTCATCCCAGTCCGACGGTCTATCCACTGCGCCACCGCCTGGTCAGGCTGTACCTTTTTAATTTTAAATCGAATGTTTTGCACATGAAGCTAGACTTAAGAGACCTAAGTTTTAATGCAGTCCCTGACTAGTGGTATAAGCTTGGATAAGATGCTCTATCAGCGCCTGAGTTTGTCTTCTGTGGGATAAAGGATTGTGTGATGAATAGTTCAGGATTGCACTCTAGTGTTAAAATGCCTTGACTTCTTCAGTTGGGTAAATGTGGATAAACCCTCATAACAGCTTCTTTTACTTGAGCAATATACACGTTTGCCTCAAAGTGAATTTGTTTTTCCTTTGGTATTTTACTGTGATGTCTCAGGTCCCCTCACTGCCCACCTGGTGGTATGTGTTCTGACACTATTTGGTTTGAGCTGGAAGACGGACTATGTTATTACATATGTACAGCCCATAAACACTAATTAGCTACTTAATGGACCCAACCTTTTTAAGTCTCCTCAGCCTCCTCAGTATCTCCAATTGTAGTATCTCCTCTATCAATACCCAGTTTTTCTGTAATTATATAATATTGATACTTTTGGCAATGATTTTATGTATATACAAGAATAATGATTTATAAGAGATAATGAAGTTGTTTGAGTCAACTTTAGGGCTGGGGAGGCTAATGGGGCTTATAGTATTAAACTATATTAAGTTTTGATGGCATAGCCGTATTATTTTCCTTCCAGCAGTGTTGTGTTGATCTTTGGCACTGTTTTATTCAGTGACCAACAGTAACTAGCAAGTGCATGGGAGAACAAATAATTTGTTTCCCGAGTCAGTTTGATTTTAGTTGAAGTTTATTAAATCTCAAGGGAAGAATGTGACTAGAATTAGACTTAGCTAAGTGAGCCCCAAGAATTTCCAAAAAGATGCTCTGCCCCAGTCAGCAATAGATTCAAACATTCTATTTAGAGAAAATGCTCATATTTTGTTCTGATTTGTCTGAACTCTCTGGCTTCAACGCTTAAAAGTGGTAGTTGGAATAATAAAAGGATGTTTGCCCTTTTATTCTCCCTAGCTCCAGGTAAGGTCTGCTTTTACTAGGGAATAAAGGTGTTGTTACATTATTATGGTATGGATACACGAAAAATTTGACTTCTTAGGCATCCAATAATATTGCTGCCATTCATATTGTAGCGGAGGACATTTTAGTCCTAGAAAAATAGCATAATTGGCTTATCCTGGTTATTTCTTTGTGTAATAAGTTTATGTAGGAAATATATTAATAGGAATTTTTTATTAAAAACATTGAAATCAGTAATTTCCTTTGTTCATTATTTCATTCATTCAACAAGTATTTTCTAAAGGCTTGCTGCTTGCCTAGCTCTGTCCTTGGTCTTGTGGGGAACTGGAAGAGAGAGAGGGTGTGGGCTTAGTCCTCAAGGAATTCATGTGGGGACCAGGTGGGGAGATAAGATAGGAAAGGTAAAACCACCTACCTGTAATAAAGTACAGCCCAAGGATACACGCCTCTTTCAGGAACATTCTTACCAGAGATAGAAATAATATCGGCAGCAGAGGGATGCATTGCAGGATGTCAGATAAGGCGGAAATGTGCCAGAAAATCATGAAATATGCATGTGGGAGCCTTAGGCAGATGGCATGGAGAGGGATTGAGTTAGATTTGGAGCCTCGAGACAGTGCGTAAGCCCACCCTGTTCAGGCTGGGAAGGGAGGAGCGTTGAGTTCAGCAGAGGTCCCTGTGTACCCCTTTTGAGGACAGAGTAGACTCTGTGTCCTTGAAAGAAGCCATGATAAAACATAAACGCCATAGTACCCAGTGTCTTGGAGATGTCTTCAGTATCTGCAGTTTGCTTGCTCTCTGGAACCTTTTGTCCCCAAGGCAACAAGGTGCTCTCTGACAGGCAGGGACCCCTGGTATGTGATTTCAAAGAAATACCCCCACCTGCCCGGTGTTGATTAAAATATCTCAGAAAAGAAAGTCTTTTATTTTCCGTTAAAGTTCATAGGCTCAGTTGTTAGAGCTGTAAGAAAACATGAAGAGATTTTTAGTGAAGTCCAACCGCCTAATTTCACAGAGAAGGAAATTTGGGCATAGAGATTCAGTGCTTTACCCTGAGGTCATTTATGTCAGTCAGTGCAGAGCAGAGGGTTAAGTGGTTGCCAGGTCTCTTGACTCCTGAATGCATTCATTCATGTGTTTATTCAGCAATGTAATCATTCATGCATGGATTGATTCTTGCATTCATCAATCATTGAAAACCTAAGTACCAGGCCACTGTGTTAAAGTGTTGTTAGGTCATGGTCAGGAGAACAGAACAGACTTAGACTGCTTTTAGACTAGACTTAACACAAATTGATGCTGACTTTCTACAGCCCAAAGACCATTCAATCAAGGAGAATGAGAGACTCATTGCCTTGAGTGTAGTAAGCTAGACAGCAGTATATCCCTGGATGTTGGACAGTAACTGTCACTGGGAGCAAAAGTTACAGAGAAATTGGAAGTCAAGTTAGAGAACATGGAGCTTTGCCCAGGGTTGCAACTGTGTTTTCAAGTAGGGGTGAGAGTAGTGGTGGAAGAACAGGCAGACTCTGTACTCAGAGTTGTCTTGTTCGTTGTACTGAGAAGGCATACCCACCTGTTTTGCATGGCTTATAACTATATATTTTAAACATGCAGTGATCAGTAAAGCAATTGCATCTCCACAGAATGTATTCAGTGAAGCCTTCACTGTGTGAGGAAGCCACCTAAACCAAGTCCCAAGGCAGTTAGAGTCAAGATGTTACAACGTAGAATAGACTCGGCATTAACTCCTAAGTGATGCCAGGTAGTAAGCCTGTGCTCTTTAGCATCTTTAACTCACTCAGTCTACTGAGTGAGTCTTATGGCAAGGTAGTTATTTATTCCTGTTTTACAGTCGAAGAGATCGAAGTTAACTGACCTGACGAGATCATAGGCCGTAGATAGTGGTACCCTGAGTTAAACTCTGATGGGCAGGCGGCGCCAAAGCTTCTGAGAAGTTCTCCACTGTGAGCACTGTGTTGCCCTGGGAGAAGGAGAATACCAGGGATATTTGATACCCTGCTGGACGGGCCCCCCTAAGCACTGCCCCATGCAAAATGGCAGTGGTATCCCCGAGGAGAAACAGTGCTGAAGGGCCTTGGTAGGGGAGGTTGTGCAGTGAGGTTCAGGAAGAGGGGGTAGCATGCACAAAATGATCAGAAGCAGAAATACGTTGGGGTGCAAGGAAAAGAATTGTGATCGTAAAAGAAGGTCTGCCTGGAAAGGTGTGTGTGTGCGTTTCCTAAGGGCCGCCATTAACAAAGTACCAAAAACTGGGTGGCTTAAACCAGTGGTCCCCAACCCCTGGGGCTGCGGACCAGTACCGGTCCGCAAAGAGTAAATAACTTACATTATTTCCGTTTTATTTATATTTGCTTCTGAACGATGTTTTATTTAAAAAAAATGACCAGATTCCCTCTGTTATATCCGTCTAAGACTCACTCTTGACGCTTGTCTCGTAAGTTCGACAATTATATTTAAAAATACCACAGTTTTTATGCCGGTTGCATAATTTTATTTTGTGCATTTATCCGTCTCACCCTAAAGGCCAGTCTGTGAAAATATTTTCTGACATTAAACTGGTCCGTGGCCCAAAAAAGGTTGGGGACCACTGGCTTAAACAGCAGAAACTTATCTCCCAGTTCTGCAAGCTAGAAGTCGAGATCAGGGTGTCAACAGGGCTGCTTCCTCTGAGGGGTGTAAGAGAGACTCTTGTCCCATGCCTCTCTTCTGGCTTCTTATGATTTGCTGGCAGTCTTTGGGGGTTCCTTGGCATGTAGATAATCAACGTGACATCCGCCTTCATGTTCATTCACATGGTGTTCTTGTGTGCATATCTGTCTCTGTGTCAGATTTCCCCTTTTTATAATGACACAGTCATGCAGTTAGAGACCACCCTCATGACCTCATCTTAACTCTGTCATCTGCGAAGACCTTATTTCCAAATAAGCTACATTTGTAATTACCAGGGGTTAGGACTTCAATATCTTTTGGGGTCACAGGGACCCATAAAAGCATGTATTATGAGGGTTGAAATACACTAATTGATGGAATTTCCCCCCCTTTAATTGGAAAGATTTTGAGCAAATTTCTTGAATCTTAAAGGCAGCAGCTGGCTACGTCATGATGTGGAGTTTAGTCAATGTTCAAGGTATATGGCTAGGAAGGGAGAGGCGTCATATCCCAAGGAACACCTCACCTCAGGTTTTCCAGTTCATTGTAATATATTCCCCAAATTTGATATATTTCATTCTACAATAGTATTTTAACCTTGTAAATAAAATATAATTGAGGTTTTGGACTCATAAAATTAGGGGCTTTTTACCCATTTATTTTAGGACTCTTTCAATAAAGATTCCTATTTGAGTAAAGTGAAATTTTGACAAATATTTATAGTATAAACTAAGGATAAGATGGTTTCTACATTGCAAGAACGTAAGACTACTTGAGTCTTGTTTTTAATCTGTTTTTCAATTTTTTAAAATCAAAACCAGAAAAGGAAAACAGCTATAGTGGGGGGACCTCAGTAGCTCACTGAGAAGCAGTGTAAGATGCTAACTCCAAAAAATATTTCTTCTTTAGATTTTTTTTTTTAATGTTTAAGTAATAAAAAGTTTAGAAATGAATTGTGTGTGTTATTCCCCCAGTAACATTAGAATTGGGTGATGGAGTAGAAAAGTCTAGTTTCTTAGTGAATATTTCACTTAAAAAAAAAAAAATTAGAATGGCATACTGATCGTTATATATAAAACTTTAAAATAGTTTATGTTGAAATGCAGATTTAAAAAAATGGGATCAAGTAGTCTACTCTTATTGATCATTGTCACCCCATTCAACTGAATTTCTAAATTAAAAAAAGAAATGACTAGTTACACTGCTAAATATAAATTTTGTTAAAAGCTACTTTTCAAACTCGAAATTCAGAATGAGACCCTCTCAGGTTTCAGTAATTTTTCTGGCAGGAATCGCCCTAATCTGTATTGTAGCTGTAGAAAACTTAAATGGTTCTAAGTTGAATTACTTTCCTGTATTCGTTATTTTTCTGATTCATTTTTGTAATACTACTTATCCATTAAATAGTGACCTTAGCTTTCCAAATTAGAAGTTTAGTGAATTTTTCCTTGAAATGGCAAATGCTTATTAATATTTGAGGGAAATTTTCTACTTCTGATTATGTACAATGACCTTTTTAGGGTCCTCTTTATAGATGTGGTTTTTTTAGACCAGTAGTGATCAGTATGTACCATTGCCTCGTTTGGGGCGGGGGGTTTGGTGGGTCTGGGAGAGGTGGGGGTGAGAAGAGTTGGAGATGGGTAACTTGTGTCAGCTACGTGCAACTGAGCAATCTAGTTTAAGGCAGTGCAGTTTCCCTTCTGTCTTCTTCTATAGGCTTGTCTGAGTTTATCTGCCAGCACTGGCTAGTTTCTTAGGAACTAGACTATGGTAATTTAGAGTTAGTGTTGTTATTTCTTTTATGTTTGATTGCTTTTTGTTTTTTCCCTGAACTCTAAAAAAAAGAAATCAACCTACGAAAAGCACTTAATTGAATGTTTCCCTTTTGGACTCATGACAGCTTTGCTATAGGACTGAAAGCTGAACTAGGTACTGACAGACCGGGGTGTCCTCTACCTACAAGCCCAGGTACTCTGAGACTGGTGTGACCCCTGGGAAACTAGAACAGTATGGTTGGTCCCTGGATCTGGTTCCGTCTGTTGCCATTGGCAGCTTATTTGTTCCTGAGGGGACCTGACTCTTCTGGGCTGGCTCAGTATCTGGCAGGACCCCGAGGGGGTTTCCTGGAACTGACCCTGACAGTGGAAAAGCAGGACGAGTGTCCCATCAGGGTGTGTCTGTCTTGTTGTGGGACCTTTGTGGGCTCCCTGCCAGTACTGCTGTGGAGCTCCAGAAGCCGGAAGTGGAATGGTGGCCGCTGCTGAGGGCAGAGGGTTCTAAGTGTTGCAGGATGCATTTCCCATTTCATACTGTAATGACCCAGATCGGCTAATGGTGTTTTGTGATTTTCCATGTAATGGCTTTGGGAATGGATGTATGAGTGTAAGAGAGACCCAGTTAGGTGACTTACTTGACAGGTGAGTTTAGATACTTGGTAAATGCAAATAGGGTTAAAGTAAGCAGCCATTGCTGCATACCAACCCAATATTATAATCAAAACAAACCAAAACACAAAACCCAACACTGCTTCTGCGTCATTTGTTTTCCTTCTGTGGGCTGCGTACGGAGTGGGAGTGTAGTCCTCTTCATTCATGACATTCCCGTGTGAATTGAAGTTGACTGGTTTTCTGCTTTGGTAATTATCAGATTTCCTTTGAATGGGAACTGGCCATTTCTCTAAGCATGGATCTCAAGTGATAGGAATTTTGGGTTGCACTGTCATTTTATGATAAACTACTTCTGAGCCAAAGTAGGTGTTTGGGTTGATTATTTGCTGATTTAGTTAATTCTGGAGTCTGCCCCAGTTTTGGATTATCTATCACTGGAGGGCAGGGTTCCCTCATGGGTAAGGCAGGGACTGAGTCCGAATCCTAGCTCTGCCATTGATGAGGGATGTGACCTTAGCCAGGTAACCTCAGCCTCTTCATTTGTAAAAGTGGGATAAGGATGGTACCTTCTACCACAAGCATTGAATTTATGGAGTACAAGCATTCCATATTAGCAGAGTGCTAGGTACATGGTAAGTACTTAGTGTATGTAATCTATTATTTTTATTATATCAGCCGTAGCAGCAGTAGAAGTAATAGCAGTAATAAAAAAGAAAAATGATTATCTTGAATCATGTAAGATCTTTAATCAAAATATTTACAGTACATAGTGCTTACTAAGCTGAGCGTGCATGCTGATACAATTTTTGGAAAGTTTTTTGTAAATTTAAATATAAAGAGATTTCAACTGAAATTTGAATTAATAAGAACATGACAACTTGAAGAAGTCATTCCCTCCATAACCCAGTTAATTAGAGTTCTGTAATTTTTGAATATTTTATAGGTATATAGCATGTTGTGCATGAGTCATTAAACCATATTTATTCACTGCCTATGCAGATGGACACTATTCTTTTCGTACATGATTTTAGAGTTCTGGTTGGATTTAAAGCTTCCTTACCTTGGCAAGTAGATTTCATCCTCAGTGACAGCGCTGACTGATGGGTGGTGGCTGCGAGGGGAGCTTTGATAGGGGTTGGGAGCCTTGTCTGGGAAACAAGCAATGGGATTGCCTGTTGGTGTCTTCTCTGGCACCAGAGGAGGGAGGACCAGGGCCGTCACAGATACACTAGCCTTATCATAGACTGCAGTGGGACCCCGTCTTTCAGATTTGTGTAACTGAATGCGGACTGTTTTGAGTCTGTGAGAGAAATAGGAGACTCCAAGTTGAATTGATGGATAATATCCTTCCTCTGCAAACATCTTATCCCAAACTTGAGGGCCGGGACTTCTGTGTTTAATGAAGATGTGTGGTGTGGGTGGGGTGCTTTCAAACCTGGCAGATGGGCAGGTGGGTGGTGGTAAATCAGGTAACAGGGGCTCCGTGGGAAAGGTGATGGACACAGGAGCGGGCGAAAGACGCCAGAATAGGTGGACTCTAGGCGATGCCTGTCCACCATGCTGAGCCTTAGGGCATTGAAAGGTCAGGTTCAGGTGAACAATGAGTGTTTAACTGTGCCTGGTAATGTAGTAGGACTTTTTTCTGCAGGTTATTTAAACCAAAGAATGACCCTACAAACTGGTTTATTATACCTGTTTCACAGATGAGAATATTGAGGTTGGGTGAATAAGTAACATGCCTAGGAATCCAGGTTTGAACCCACCTTCTGATTTTGTATCCAGTACTTTTTTCATAACCATACATTGCCCACTCAAAGCCCACAGTCAGAGACTAGTGAGAACCTGGGTTGTTGCTGACCCAGAACGCTGGTTAGGAAAACAGTGTGAGTTCACATTAGAGAAAGGGAAGGGGCAGGACTCCTAAAAAACAGTTCCAGGGGTCGCACTCAGCTAGGCGCACAGTGTCCTCTGGACATGTGAAAGCAATGGCTTTGCTTCTGCAGAGACTCATAAAAGCTATAAGGAGTATGGGTTGAATTGGAAAGATGGTCATCATAGCAACTGTAATTCACACCATGTGCAGGAAGCCCTCAGGGCTTTTTGTTTGTTATTTTTATTTCTTAAAGTGACTTGGCATGGTAACCATTCATATTCATATTCTCTCTCTCTCTCTTTCTCTCATAGGAAATTGCTCAAGTTCAGAAACTAAATAACCTGCCCTGTCAGATTCCAGAAGGTCCAGATACCTAGATCTGTGCCATTCTATTTCCTGATGGCCATGTTCCAGAGGAAGGAATCAGAGGTTAAAAAAAAAAATTAGAATAGGCAGTGCTCTGAAGGGACTGTTGAATGTTTTGTTCGGTGTCCTGAAGCCAGATTTGCTGCACATAGGATTGTCTTGCTCTGTGTAATCAAGTTGAGTAGAACTGACTAGATGTATTGAACTGGAGGGAGCAGAGTGGGAGTGGAGAGTAATATGAGAGAAGAAAAACTTACGGATGGAACCCAGGGATGGGGCCGAGGGCAGAGATATTTTCTCTCTTGGGACCTTTCGGGCAACATGAGACATACCAGGACAAATGCTAGTGGTGGCAGTGTGTACTCTCATTCTGTTTATTCATCTTGGACATATTCTCCATGGGCTGATGATGTCTTTCTTTCTACCCTACAAATAAAGTGTCTGGTAGAAAGAGTTTATCGGTTATTGCAGCCTACTGTGGGAGTTCAATGCCAGAGCGGTTAGAAAGTAAAAGGCCAGAGTCAGGACTATTGGTGGCTGGAGGGGACAGGAGGGCCTGTGGGAGTGCAGGCAGCTGCTGTGTGAAGAGACTAAGGTAATCAACACCCGCAGGGAGGCCCGAGGGGCCTGCAGGACTGGGTCTGCAAAGCCACTGTTCACATGTTTCACAAAAAGTAGGTTCTTATAATTTACAGAAAAAGCCTCATAAACTTGGTAAATAAAAGAAATGTGTGATACAAGCAAGGTGATAGATAACGTGGAAAGAATGTGACTTTAAGAACACAAAGACATGGGTACAAATCATGACTCTGGTACCCTAACCAGCAGGGTGGTTTAATAAGTCTTTTAACCTCTTTGGATCTCAACATGCCCATTTGTAAAGTTGTTGGAGTTGAATGAAATGCCAGCCCTTAACAATATTATGAGTTTCATTTAAATTTAAGTCAGCAACACTTCTCTTGTCTTTTGTGAATTCTCAACTTTAAATGAACTGTTAAGAGTTAATTAAAAGAAAGAAAATTGTTCTTATAATTGGACAATGGGTCCTGAGTTTGATGAAATGCATTTATAGGAAGAGCTGAAACTGACATTGTTTATTGGAGTTAGCTAAGGGTCCTGAATGCAACCCCTTTGCTTTTGACTTAACATTGTGTCTTAAAATTTATTTTTTTTGAATCAAGATTTCAAGTACTGGGAGATATCTGTCTCTTCTTTCTCTTTCTCTCTCTCTTTCATGCACACCCACACCACACCACACCACACCACACCACACCACACACACTATTTCCCACTCTTCTTAATTATCTGAAGATTCCTTGACCCCATTCCCTCACTCTATCCTGGCATAGATCCATTGGAGCTAATTAGTGGTGACTGCTTCATCTAGGCATGTACCCTTGGGGTATCCACAGCCTTCCACTGTTCCCATCGTCTTCCCAGGTCTGAGCCATTTGTTATGGAGCTTGTGATAGTCCATTTTGTTATCATAGAAAAGTATTTCTTGGCTTCTATGTCTATTAAAAGTGAGAAACCACAAGATTATATTGAGACACTTATATATGTTTCATGAAGAGTAGGAGCCAGTGAAAGTTTTTTGTTTTTTTTTTGTGGAAGGAAGGAAATAATAGCCTTAAATGGTTGTTAGGTGTTTGTTGGCTTTATTCCTTTATGTTAATTGCCTGACTCTTTTGGGTATTTCAATATACGATTCTTTGTGGAAGTTAATTGTTATGGGGGGGAGGAATATCTGTTTCCTATGTGTGGTTGGTGCTACCCTCCTAGCCACTCTGTAATCTCTGAATTGCTCTTTGAAGTCATTATACTGTAGGACAGGTAATTCTTTATTATGGGAGGTTATTCTGTGCATTGTAGCCACAGAGCAGCATGCCTGGTCTCTGCCTGCTGGGTGCTAGTAGTGCCCCTTTGTCCCATTTGTGACAACCAAAACTTCTCCAGACAGACACTTTCAAATGGCCCCTGGGGAGCAAAATTACCCCTGGTTGAGAACCCTGCTCTAATTTGTAGTAGCAGAGGAAGGAAATGTGCATAATATGAGAAGGTTCAGATTGCCTAAAAACTGCAGAGATCATTTAATTCATCTTTCTCTTCTGATGAAGTGTGAGCCGTTAAATGACTAGTTCACACCAACACTGCTTGCTCTGATATTTCTAGAGCTGTGTATTGTGGATACTTCTATATTGTATTGGGAGTTGGGAGGCTTGGAATCTGGCTCTGGTGATGCCATTTAATTTGCTTTGTGTCTTTGGACAAGAAACTTAGCTTCCCTGGGCTTCAGGTTTCTCATCATGTTGTTTTTCTTGTTTTCTGATTGAGATATATCATTTACCGTGGAATTTACCCTTTTCAATTGTATATCCCAGTGGCTTTTAGTACAGTTACTATGTTGTGCATCCAGCACCACAGTCTATACCTCTAGAACCTTTCATCACCCCAAAAAGAAACCCAAGTCCATTAACCATCTCTCTCCATTCATTTATCTCTCTCCATTCATTCCTCCCTCCAGCCCCTGGCAACTACTAATCTACTTTCAGTCTCTATGGATTTGCGTATTCTGGACATTTAATATAAATGGAATCTTACAATATGTGTCCTTTGGGTCTGGCTTCTTTCACTTAGCATAATGTGTCAATATTTATGCATGTTTTGTAGAATGTGTCATTACTTCATTTCCTTGTATGGCTGAATAGTGTTCCATTGTATGAACATACCACTTTCATTCATCAGTTGATGGATAGTTGGGTAGTTTCCATTTTTGGCTATTATAAATAATGCTTTTGTGAACATTTGTGTACAAATTTTTGCGTGACCACATGTTTAATTCTCTTGGGTCTATACCAAGTAGAATATGATAACTCTATATTTAACTCTGTGAGGAACTGCCAAGTGGTTTTCCAAAGCAGCTATTTTATTTTACATTTTCACTAGTAATTATGAGGGTTCCAGTTTCTTTACATACTCACTAATAATTGTTATTGCCTGTCTTTTAGATTATAACCATTTTGGTGGTTATGTGGTCATACCTCAGTATGGTTTTTTTTTATTTTATTTTATTTATTCATTTTTAGAGAGGAGAGAGAGACAGAGAGGGATAGAGAGGAGAGAGAGAAGGGGGGAGGTGCTAGAAGCATCAACTCCCATATGTGCCTTGACCAGGCAAGCCCAGGGTTTCGAACCGGCGACCTCAGCATTTCCAGGTCGACACTTTATCCACTGCGCCACCACAGGTCAGGCCCTCAGTATGGTTTTGATTTGCATTTCCGTAATGAGTGATAACATTTATGTGGTTTTTAACAACTGTTTTTTTTTAAAGAGGTTCTAGCTCTGAGGGTTTTTTTCTTCTATTCCATACATAAACCAATATGAACAACATAGAATTGTGTCTTTACTGGATATATATTTTGGAAATGAATTGAGTTAATCAGTTCTCATAATATACTGCTCACAAAAATTATGAGATATTTCAAAATCAATGTGAAGAGATAAAATATACCCTAATTTTTGTGAGTAGTATATTTGGTTGTGAGAACCTTCAGGATGCAGAATGAGTATATGGCATTACTCTATCCCCACCCCAACCCCAGGTAACTCATAGCCTGCCCAGGGAGAAAAGCTGAACACAGAAAACAGAGGACAACACAGAGTCATAAGGAATATAGTTCTAAAATTAACCTGTAGGTAAGTCTCAAGGGCAGGTATATTTATTTGGATGAGGGCAAAGAAAGTCATATTCAGAGTTAGACAGAAAAAAAGTGTCTTTTGAGTTGAGAAGGTGGCTGTTTTTAAGATTTTAGAAAATTTCCTTAAAGAAAAGACTCTGCTGGAAAGTTAAAAGATTTTGTTTGTTTCCAAAATATTTTGTGTAACTTGTGGCCTGGAACAGATGCCTTTTCCCCTGTGCTTTTTCGTCAGACATGAATTTGAGCTGCATATCTGGACTGCCGTGTGCTGTAGACTTGATGACTCCTTTTCCATCGGTGTTTCCTGAGTGTGAGAGCCAGGCAGATGATGCTCTGTAGTTAGTTCCGCAGTGGTATTTTAATAGTGAGCTTGGTTCAAGAGATAATGAACAGGAATGAGATGATGAATAATTCACCTTTTGAATTCTTTTCCATTAAAGGGGTGAAGGTAAGGAGGAAAGCCTCCTTCTTTTAAAAGATTAAATCTGCCTGACAGGTGATGGCGCTGTGGATAGAGCATCAGCCTGGGACACTGAGGACCCAGGTTTAAAACTCTGAGGTTGCTGGCTTGAGCGCAGGCTCATCCGGCTTGAGTACGGGCTCACCAGCAAGGGGTCACTGGCTCAGCTGGAGCCCCCTGGTCAAGGCACATGTGAGAAAACAATAAACCACTAACGTGCCGCAACTAGGAGTTGGTGTTTCTCATCTCTCTCCCTTCCTGTCTGTCCGTCCCTGTCTGCCCCTTCCTCCTCACTAAAAAAAAAAAAAGGATTACGTCTGTGTGTAATCTCCAGAAAGCTTAGAAAAACCTCATTGGTCCCTGAGAGCTGATATCTTCAAGGCCAGATAGCCTGATATTTTGGGCCCTCTGTGATCTGATTCTGACCTCTCTTTGTGGCATTTTCTCTCACTGTTCTTTGGACTACTGTGTAAATACACCAGACTTGTTTTCTCCCTGTCTTCTGTGCCTTTTCTCATGCCATTTCCCTTGTCTTGCTGGTGCTCACCCTGCGTTGGGACCAGAGTCTCCTCTTTTATTGGAAGCGGTGCCAATGACATTCCTCAATAACGTATACCTTACAGTCCTCCCTTCCTCCTCCCTCCTCCAGACTGGGAGGACTCTGCTTCCCTAGCCCTTCACGGCACCACCTGTGACTTCTCTCCTGTGGCTTCAATATAGTCCACCCTTGGTTGTAATTATTTTGTACCTAGGTTGTTTGCACTACAAATTCTAAGTTCTTTGAGGCCAGGGACTATTCCATTCATCTTTCTATTCCTCCAAATTTCCTATTAGAAAACTTGGCATGTAGTATTTACTAAACAAATGAAAAAAAAATGTTTCATCTGTAACTTCTGCATCAAAAATATAAAACTATATCAAGAGTTCATGACCATGTCAAGGTGGGACTGGAGTAGAACATATAGATGGAATGTGCTTTGGGAAATATGAAGCAGGCAGGCCACTGAGAGGCAGTTGGCTATGTGCCTTCTGCAGGGTCGCACACTGCCCTTCGTAGCCTCACCCAGAAAACTGAATAAATAGACCACAGCAGTCTTTGGCCCCACTCAAAGGTATCTCTGAGAAGTGATGGCTGCCTTCTGAATACAGAAATGGAGAACTCCTTGATGCACAGCCTTGGCCGGTTGCTGTAAAGTAGAACAGCAGGCTTTTACACTTACGTGGACTCAGAGAATGTTAATGCACCACATCAGAGTACAGAAATGGACCGTAATGGTGATTCTTCGTCCAGAACAGATTAAATCAGGTTTGGCATATTTTGGTTTGATGTACTCTGCTGAACGCATAGGAACATGTGGTGCATTTTAGAAAGAGTTCTTTTTGTTTTCCTTTTCTTCCTTTTTTTTTGTCTTAAAAATGAGAAGTGGGGAAGCAGAGAGACAGACTCCTGCATGCACCCTGACTGTAACCCACCCGCAAGCCCCCTGTGGGGCAATACTGTACACATCCGGGTCATTGCTCCGTTGCTCCACAACAGAGCTGTTTTAGTGCCTGAGCCAAGGCCATGGAGCCATCCTCAACACCCAGGGCCAATTTGCTCCAACCAAGCCATGGCTGTGGGAGATGAAGAGTGTGAGAGAAGGGAGAGGGGGAGGGGTGGAGAAGCAGATGGTTGCTTCTTGTGTATGCCGTGACAGGAAATTGAACCTGGACATCAACACACTGGGCCCATGCTCTACCACTGAGCCAGCCGGCGAGGGCCAAAAGATTTCTAAACTAAAAATAGGGCAAAATAAAATAA
This sequence comes from Saccopteryx bilineata, assembly GCF_036850765.1. Taxonomy (NCBI): domain Eukaryota; kingdom Metazoa; phylum Chordata; class Mammalia; order Chiroptera; family Emballonuridae; genus Saccopteryx; species Saccopteryx bilineata. The sequence goes on from NC_089490.1 coordinate 52,857,404, forward strand.
TAAGTTTATGTTTAAAGGGATGAGCTTCAATTATACAGAAAACCTCAGTCTCCACTTCCAGGAGGAAGGAACTGACTGGCTCCTCACTGTCCCCACGGTACAGCTCCTCTTTTTGCCTTCCATGTTCCTTTGTCTCTACCTTTTGCCATAGCTGTACATTCTTTTTCCTCCTCCATACAAGCTGTTTCTTTTATATCCCTTTTTTGTATTTCTGATGCTGCGCTTTTGTTCTTTTCTTACACATCACTGTAGCCTTGTAGCCCTCCCGTGTACCTTTTCCGTGGAGTACCTACCATCTTTCGGCAGCCTGGTCCCTGTAGGCACTTCTGTGTTACTGCCAGTCCCATATGGAAGTTATTTGTTGACAAGCCCTATTTCCCCCCTACCCACACACACCCCTTATGCATTGCATTAATTTAAAGACCTTGTTTTGTCATCCATGTTACCCTAGTTCCTAAAGCAGTATCTAGTACAGGGGTCCCCAGACTATGGCCCGCGGGCCACATGCGGCCCCCTGAGGCCATTTATCCGCCCCCGCCGCACTTGCGGAAGGGGCACCTCTTTTATTGGTGGTCAGTGAGAGGAGCATAGTTCCCATTGAAATACTGGTCAGTTTGTTGATTTAAATTTACTTGGTCTTCATTTTAAATATTGTATTTGTTCCCGTTTTATTTACTTTAAAATAAGATATATGCAGTGTGCATAGGGATTTGTTCAGTTTTTTTTATAGTCTGGCCCTCCAACGGTCTGAGGGACAGTGAACTGGCCCTCTGTGTAAAAGTTTGGGGACCCCTGGTCTATTACATGGAAACTTTTAAACAAGGCCTTGTAAAAACCTGCTCAGTAAACAACAGCTCCTTGACTTTAAGAGTCTTTGATTGTTCTTTGTGCTGGCCCTCTGTGCACTCTTGCTTCTGTTCTCTCTCCCTCTCTCCCTCTCTCTCCGCCTCTCCCTCTCCCCTTCTCTCCCCCTCTCTCCCTCTCCCTCTCCCTCTCTGTCCCTTCTCTCCCCCTCTCTCCCTCTCCCTCTCCCTCTCTGTCCCCTCTCTCCCTCTCCTCTCTCTCCCTCTCCTCTCTCCGCCTCTCCCTCTCCCCTTCTCTCCCTCTCCCTCTCCCTCTCTGTCCCCTCTCTCCCTCTCCTCTCTCTCCCTCTCCTCTCTCTGCTTCTCCCTCTCCCCTTCTTTCCCACTCTTTCCCCCCCTCCCTCTCTCCCCCACTCTGATTCTCCTTTGTTAGTTTCTCTCTGCTTACTCTCTTGAGTCCAGATGGATGCAGAATCATATGGCTGAAGACAGAGAAATTTAAGATGCAAACACTAGACTTTGAAGGTACTCTTCCAAGATACAGTTTATCTTACCTGGAATACAGGGATTGGGGCCATCTGTGGGAAGGGCGAGGGCCTGTGTAGATTTGAGGAAGCTATGAAAGCTCCTGGTGGTGGTTGTGTAGGACTGAAGCTGAATTCAATGTCCAGCTGCAGTTAGATGGTGGAACTTCAGCAAACAAGACTGGCTAGCATTGCTCAGTGAGTAGCCCAAGGAGGGCAGAGAAGGCTGGTGACACGGCGGCCTGAGAGGGAGCGGGTCCAGGGCATGCACGAGGGAGCATCCAGACTTTGTCTTGTAGGTGTCAGTTTGTGCCTACTATGGAAATATGGACTAATATGATCTCCTGTAAAATGTAATTGTGAAAATGATCTGTCATCTCCCCAATTATTTCTCAAATGTAAGTAGAATTTGTTTTTAGATCATCTTACAGAATCACTTTCACACATTCAAGGATGGACTGATGTAGAAATGGGAACAATGTATTCCAGAACCCACTGTGTCACAGAGCAGCTTCTCCGGCTGTGGACAAAGGCACCGCTTTTGGCTGACGTCCTGTATTCTTGCCTGTGGAAAATACTCTGTTCAGCAGGATTTCCTCTTCACTGTAGAGGATTTGGACTATCACAGCACGTTTTGCCAGAGCAGCTTTTCTGCAAAGTGCATATCTTCTAATTAACAGGAAGCATGTGTATGAACAGTTGTATATAATTTCCATGGTGGCATTCTAAACATATTATGTACTTGGCTGACTTTTTTCCTTAAGGAAGTAAATATGTAATATTGACAGGGAATGTAAAAACTATAAAATCTAACCACCCACATCTTTCATTTCATGTTTTTGCTAATGATATGATGGCTTCACATTGCTAAGTAACGCAAGTTTTTTCTTAAAATGCTGACCAAAGGCAGTTCATGTTGATGGAGAAACTAGTCCTAGCCATTTATATTTCGTCAGGCGGGAACAGAGACAGATCAGCTTACAGGTCTGTGATGGGCGCCTCCTCTGAAGCTGCCCTACTCACTCCCTTGTGGGATGCAGAGGTGATACACACATGGTCTTCATCCTCCAGAGGAATTTAGGGTTCAGTTGGGGAAGGAGCATGGATACAAACTACTGTTACTAAACAATGCCAGGCCGTACAGCATTATTAAATGTTGGGCTGGTGGTGACCATGGGTGGAATGGGAACTTGGTGAAGGAGATGATCTGGACAGCAATGGTTGGTGTAAGTCGGGTTTCTCAACATTGGCACTGTTGACTTTTTGTTTTTGTTTTTTGAGAGACAGAGAGAGAGAAGCATCAACTCTTTATTTTACTGAGTTATGCCACTGATTTCTTATATGTTCTTTGACTGGGGCTCAAGCCAGCATCCTTGGGATAAAAACCAGCACCCTCTGGGATGGAACAGACCTTAGGGTTGAGCTTGTTCCCTCGGGATCAAGCCAGTGACCCTGGGATCAAGTTGGCAACCCCAGGCTTGCACCAGCAACCTTTACACTCTATCCACTGCACCACTGGCCACGGATCAATAAGTATTTTTAAGGAATGAATGAATCCTTTAAAAGCTTCCAGGAAGAGCAGAATGCACCTAGGGGGAATCCAGTGTATATGTTAGAGATGGGAGTGACTTTTAGAAGGGAATGTTAATGACATTTAGTCTATTTCTGTGGTTCTAGTCTTTCAGTCATTTGTTCATTCCGAGTTAGAAACCTTTTCTCATTGCTTGCCCTTGGGCCATAATTTTGAACTGATAATTACCCAGTTGAAACTAATTTGTACATTTTATAACTTATTCAAATTGTGTATGTCCTTCCCTCTTGGGATTTTTAAACATTTTAATGTCGTTGGCACAGAGTAACTTTTGTGATTATTTGGCAATGTTTATAGCTGTCCTTAGAGAAATAAAGGAGGGTGCATATTGGTTCATTTGCATTTTCTGTGAGCACTGTTCTTATAGTGATGTTGGTGATCTGTGCCTATTTATACATAATTGGGATTTTTGTTTGGATCCATGAATAGCATTGATGTGAGGTTACGGAGGTTGATTGCTTAACCTATGGCCATGGGCCTATACTTGTGTCTTCTCTAGAAGCTTTGAAGAGCTTTATGGTTTGCTGAAATCCACCTAATTACTTACTTTGTAATTACCCCTCTTTTTTTCTTTGAACATATTAAACATACCTATTTTAAATTCCGTATCTGATAATTTCAATATCTGCAATGTTTTTGGGTTTTTTTCCCCGCACCCTTCTGGGTTTTCCGTTTCCTAAATGTAATGTATGTGGATATTGGACTGCTTAATAGGAGTTCAGAATTGCTGTCCCAACTCCTGCTACTTACCTAATGAATTATTTTGGGTGAGTTACTTAACTAACCTCTGTATCTCAGTTTTATCATTTTGTCAAAGGAGTATATTGACTCAACTACAACTGGCACACGTAACCCATACAAGGGGCACAACTGGAGTACCTGGCTCAAGTGACCAAGGAGACGGCACTATTGGATCTCAAAGGACACTTACTACATAAGGCTACTCTACCAACACTGGAAGACATAGCAGCTCTACCTAGTACATAGCAACAAACACCATGAGGCAGTCAAAATGAGGAGACAAAGAAACATGTCCTAAATGAAGGTATAGAACAAAACTCCAGAAAAAGAACTAAATAAAATGGAGATAAGTAATCTACCAGATAAAGTTCAAAACATTGGTTATAAAGCTGTTCAAGTGAGAACTTCAACAAAGAAATAGGAAACAACATAAAGGGAGATAGAAACATAAAAAGAGAACCAGTCAGAAATGAAAAATACAGTAACTGAAATGAAGACTACATTAGCAGGAATCAGCAGTAGATCAGATGAAGCAGAGGACTGAATCAGTGATTTAGAAGATAAGGTAGTAGAAAATACCCCATTAGAACAGCAAAAAGAAAAACAAACAAAAATAATTAGGATAGTTTAAGGCAGGGGTCTCAAACTCACGCATGTGGCCCGCCGAACAAGTTTGTGCGGCCTGCAGACTAATCCACGAAGTTCAAAATATTTTGGATAAAATTAAGTAAGCCTAGGGGCCTACTTGTATTTTTCATTTCTCTAGCATCCTAGCTAGATATTAGCTTAGTTAACAGCAGTTGTGATGCGAACTACAGTTTATTCGTTTTGTGACACTGAATAAACTGCATGTACGATTGTGCTTGTTGTGCTGATTTTTTTTTTGTTTTCAACTGCAGTGAGAAAAGTGTTGCATAACAGTTGCCTTTTGTAGACCTAGTGTGGCCCGCCGAATGGCTGTGATCTTGCTCTGCGGCCCACATGCTGAGTTGAGTTTGAGATCCCTGGTTTAAGGGGATCTGATACCAACATTGTTATCATAGGGGTACCAGAAGAAGATAGAGAGCAAGGAATTGAAAACTTGTTTGAAGAAGTAATGTCAGAAAACTTCCCTAACCTGGGGAAGGAAACAGACATATAAGTCCAGGCACAGAAAGTCCCAAACAAGATGAACCCAAGGAGGCCCACACCAAGACACATCATAATTAAAATGCCAAAAATTAAGACAAAAAGAAAGTCTTAAAAGAATTAAGAGTAGAGCAGTTAGTTTTCCTATAAGGGGGCTCCCATAAGACTGTCAGCTGACTTCTCAACAGAAATTTTTCAGGCCAAAAGAGATTAGTAAGAAATATTCAACATGATGAAAAACAAGGACCTACAGTAAAGATTATTCAGCAAAGCAATCATTTAGAATTGAAGGAAAGTTAAGAGCTTTTCAGGCAAGAGAAAAAGCTAAAGAAGTTCATCACCATCAAACCAGTCTTACAAGAAATGTTAAAGAGCCTTCTTTAAGAAGAAGAAAAAACAAAGATAAAAATATAAACAATAAAATGGCAGTAAGTACATATTTATCAACAGTTACTTTAAATGTAAATGGATTAAGTGCTTCAATCAAAAGACATAACAAGAGACAACAAAGGACCAAGCAACTCCATTTCTGGGTATTTTATATGAAGAACCCCAAAACACTATTTCAAAAAGATATGCATCTATATATATTCATTGCAGCATTATTTATAATAACCAAGTTATACAGGCAACTTGAGTGTCCCTTGCTAGATGAATGGATAAAGAATAAGTGGTACATATATACAATGGAATATTACTCAGTTATAAAAAATATAAAATCTTGCCATGTGCAACAACATCAATGGAATTAGAGGGTATTACGCTAAGGGAAATAAGACAGAGAAAGTCAAGTACCATATGATTTCATTTACATGTGGAATATAAAAAACAAAATAAATGAACAGGCAAACCAGAATCAAACTCATGGGTCCAGAGAACATTTTGGTGGCTGCCAGATGGGAGGGGGTTTGGGGGGATGTGTGAAAAGGGAAGGGATTGAGAAGTACATAATGGTAGTTACAAAAAAAGTCATGGGGATATAAAGTACAGCATAGGGATTATGTCAATAATGTAGTAGCTGTGTATGGTGTCAGATGGGTACCAGATTTATTGAGGTGATCACTTTGTGAGTTATGTAAAGTGTCTAATCACTGTGTTGTACACCTGAAACTAATTTAATATTGTATGTCAACTGTAATTGAAAAATAAAAAATTACTTAAAATCACAGTAGGAGCTTTTTTTTTTTTTTTTTTTTTTTTAGTGAGGCAGAGGGCAGAGACAGACTCCTACATGTGCCAGACTGGGATCCACCTGGCAAGCTCCCTACCAGGCAATACTCTGCCTGTCTGGGCCACTGCTCCGTTGCTTGGCAGTGGAGTCATTTTTTTTTTTTTTTGAGGCCATGGAGCCATCCTCATTGCCCGGGGTCAACTTTGTGGGAACAATTCAAGCCATAGCTGCGGGAGGGAAAGAGAGAGAAGAAGGGGAAGGGAGAGAAGCAGATGGTCGCTCTCTTGTGTGCCCTGATCAGAAATCTGACCCTGGACTTCTACACACTGGACTGACACTCTACTGCTGATCTAACCAGCGAGGGCCTAGAAGCTTTTTTAAAAAGAAAGAAAAAGAGTAGATTGACAGGTCATTGAATAGTTTTAAGGCAAATGACTCATTTCAGGATTGTGGTCTAGGCATTGGCAATTTCATATCCATTTTTTCTGCAGCTTCATTGTTGGCTAAAGTAGCATGCAAGGTACTTTGAAGTCAAAGAGGTATAACATCTGTTCCCTGTCCTCTAGAATTTTACTAGACAAAATCCAGTAGCTCTAAAACACAAATTGAATGTGGGTAGCATATTCATTGAAAGTAAGTGGGAAATATTCTGGACTGAGGTGGTACAATATGAGAGGTGGGCTCTAAGTTAGGCCTTGTAGGAAGAGGAGGACTTAAGTGTTGAGAAGTCAAGATGGCATTCAAGTCAGTCACTGTGGTGAGGGAGTAAAGGTAAGGAAAGGAGAGTCAGGAGATTACATGGAGAAGTTGGGACCTCAAGTGTTAATCCCACACTTAGCCATATCCTCATACCAGCGTCCTCTTCACTCCAGCCCTGGACAACCACTGATCTTTCTGTCTGTAGATTGGCCTCTTCTCTGAGCATTTTATATAAATAGAATTGTACAATCATTGTATGGTCTTTGATGACTAGCTTCTTTTACTTTAGCTTGTTTTCAAGTTTCATCCATATTGTGGCATGTATCAGTACGTCATCCATTTTTATAGCCATATAATATTCCATTGTATGGATGTGAAGTTCAAATTCTTGAGCTCGACTCAAATATTACTGAATCAGTAACTTTGGAGATGACCTCCTTTCCACAATCTGTGTTTTTTCTTTTGTTTTGTTTTGTTTTTGTATTTTTCTGAAGCTGGAAACAGGGAGAGACAGTCAGACAGACTCCCGCATGCGCCCGACCGGGATCCACCTGGCACGCCCACCAGGGGGCGATGCTCTGCCCCTCCGGGGCGTCGCTCTGCCGCGACCAGAGCCACTCTAGCGCCTGGGGCAGAGGCCAAGGAGCCATCCCCAGCGCCCGGGCCATCTTTGCTCCAATGGAGCCTTGGCTGCGGGAGGGGAAAAGAGAGACAGAGAGGAAGGGGGGGGGTGGAGAAGCAAATGGGTGCTTCTCCTATGTGCCCTGGCCGGGAATCGAACCTGGGTCCCCCGCACGCCAGGCCGACGCTCTACCGCTGAGCCAACCGGCCAGGGCCCACAATCTGTGTTTTGACAAGCCCCCCTGGGCCACCAAGATGCACATTTGGGCCGACAGTCACTGCTGCAGGGTAAGGGACAGAGGGACATGGTGCTGGAGAGGTGGCCCTTGTGAGCCTGGGCACAGACTTTTACTTTCATCTCAAGGATAATGGGGAGGTTCTGAAATGTTTTTAAACAGCTTTATGCTTTAAAAATGTATTTTAGCTTTTCTGCAATAAGTGGTTTTTTGGAGAATCTGGCTAAAAGAAGATACAGGAAGGTGATGGCTTGCCATGGACTTTGGGAGTGAAAATGGAGAAGGAAACAGGAGAGGGCTCAAGAAATATCTTGAAAGCAGAAACTTGAGGTTCTGTGATTTGATGATTAGTTATATTATCAGGGATCCTGAGTCAAAGATGAAATCCAGTTTTCTGGGTTGGGCAGGTGAGTGGGTGCGGTAACATCAATAAGATCTTCTGAATATTCTGGGGTTTTTTTTTTTAGTGCATAGGTAAATATTAATCACCCATTCCTCCCCCTAGAGCCTACTCTTTAGGCAACCTCCAGAGACGAAATATTAGGTGACATTTGACTATACTGTGTGGAATGTACTCACCACACACATCTGGAACCACAAGTAACATTGATATTAATGTGTGTAATATATAAAAAGAAAGAATATGTGTATGTGTGTGAGCAGGTGGAAAATAAAAGTGTCTCCAGGGTATTTGGACTCAGTAGTGTGTGTAGAAATCTTTTCAAGCAAGGTGAATTTATTTAATTTAGAGAGAAGTGGAGTATTTAATGAGCAGACAGAAGAGATTTGAAGTTGTGGTCGATTCCCAAAAGGCCTATGGTGTGAGCTGAGGTGCTCTGGCCTGAGGGTGTGACCCAGGCCACCCCAGGATTCCAGGATTCTGAAGGTTAGCCTGGAAATCTAGGAACAGGAGACTATCGAGCTGTCTTTATTTAAAAAAAAAAAATTATCAAGGTGCCAATGAGGAATTGTAATATTCTCAAAAGCTAGTGCTATGAACATTCTTGTCTGCTTTTAGACGAGAGTGGGTAGGATAGTTCAATTCTGGAGCCACGGCGAGCAGCGGGAGAGGGACTGTAGAAATGGAAATAGGCAAGGCAGAGGAGTAGTGGAATTTTCAGGACTTGGCGGCTGAAGAAAAGAGTGAAAAACAAAAGAAAAGAAGGAGATGAGTTCATGGTTTCTAGGAAACTGGATGAGGATTCCGTCATTGTAACTCATGATGATGGAGGAGTTGTAGGGTTAGGATGGCTGTGAAAGACGGTGATTGTAACTTTTTAACAGAAACAAATAATTACTGTTGACCTTTGAACAACAGGGCTTGTTCAACTGCGGTTTCAGTTTAAACTGCAAGTTCACTTACATACAAATGAATAAAAAATACTTTTAAGTTTATTTTCTGTTCCTTATTATTTCCTTAATAATATTTTCTTTTCTCTAGCTTACTTTATTATAGGAATACATACAGTATAGATAATACATGTAATAAATTAATCAGCCATTTATGTTATTGGTGCATTAATCAACTCTATGTTATCAGTAAGGCTTTTTGGTCAACAGTAGGCTATTAAAGTTTTTGGGAAGCCAAAATTATAAGTGGATTTTTGATTTAGTGGGGGGTCTGCATTGTACATGGGCTTAAACATTTAAGTGTAGTTTTGAAAAATAATGTCACTAAATTTGAGGTAGCAGATTTTATACACTTCATTATCTTTTAAATTTTGATTCAGTTCTAGTATTGTCCTACTTAGCTATGTATTAAAATTATACCAAGAAGTAGAAGCACATATTGTTTTAGTAACCTGTGATCTGGAATGTGAAGGGAGTTGCCTAAACTACTCTGAAAGTATTGGTTCCCAATAAGGAAACACATACAGGTAACATTTCGTTAATGGTGGGTTGGGTTCGAGTTCTGGGAAGACTGCCAGCAGCAGGCAGCAGCAGTAAGCTGCCTTTGATCTGTTCTGAAATGTTTTTTAAAACTCAAGAATAGTAGACCATAAATTCTGATACCTGCCTTAGTTTCAGTTTTGGAACTAAATGAAGTGATTAGTTTTAATTACATAGTAACTTCTTGATCTTTATCTGTAATTCTGAGACAAGTGAGTATAGTCCAAATAAAAAAGGTATTAAATTAGTGTTGTTTATCAGTTTAAAAATACACCAGGACTGACTCTGTAAGTCCTAGGGGACTGCCATGGGGACGTTTGTTCATTTCTCTTTGCTTGGCTGAAATATCTGGTTCTCCTTGTTCCACTTTCCAGTTTTATCTTTAGCCTTCCTTCTTAGTTCTTGTATGCAGCAGAGATGGGAAAGCCCAAAAGGTTACTCTTGTGAACATTCAACAATGAACAGCACCTGTTTGTTCCTGGGTTTGGCTAGTCTAGATGGGGCAGTTGGACTTCATTCTGCTGATGACAAGACTGTGCAAGGGTGTGCCCAGGGAGCACCCATCCCTTTCCGTCTGCTTTAGCCTGCTTCCCAGACGAGCACAGGGTATAGCAGGGTTAGCCTGGGCCTGGGCGGAAAATAAACCCGTATAGAATGTGCTCTGCTGGTGTGACAGCATTATGCTCGTATCTGAAGGGAAACCTGTTCTTACCAAAGGGTATGTTCCCAGAGAGTAGATCACCTCTCTGTTTAAATCAAGTTTTCTATAATGGGCACTATCAGTTATTTGACTGTTGATGCCTGTAACTCACAGCTTTCTTGGGGTGAACTAAAGCAAGACACAGGCGGCGTCTGTTTCTAGCACAGTGTTTGGCACTTGGTAGGTTCTCAAAATATTTTTGTGGAATGGCTAAATGAGTGACTCAGTGAAGGAATGGAGAAAGAGAAGCCAAATTCCTGTGGAGCTATAGTGGGACCAGGTATCCCCAGTGATTAGAAGTAGGCCTGCTAAAAAGAGAGTGGCTGATGAGGTTTGCGGCCTTAGCATAGAATTACTATAGTGATATAATCACTAATGTGTGGGGAGCTCTTTCAATGTGCCGTGCACTAAGAATTCTGTATTGCGTCATTTTATTTTCATCACCACACTCTTGAGCTGAATTATGATCTGCATTTCACCTGTAGGAGACTGTAAAGCCAGAAGCCACGGCCAGGGCCACTATCACAGCAGCCTTCTGGCCCATGCAGGTTCACATTGGATTCAGACAGTCGGTAAAGAAACAATGGAGCCAAGAACTGATGGGCTGTCATCTTTAATTCTAGCTTGCACCCGGCGGGCAAGTAAAAACACACACTGGGCTCCAAAACCCACTCACATTCAGTGCTCACAAAGCTACTGACTTATCCGAGTTTCCTAGAATCAAAGGTTTCTAGCTCACCAGCCTTATTCTCCTCAGTTCCCCATCTCCTTCCTTATCCCAGATACAAACTCTACACAAACTGGCATCTCACTCAGCACTCTGCCATCTTGGCTGCTTCTCTTGGCCTCCTCCACGTGGCCTCCTTCTGCTCTCTGCTCTGCTCTCTCCTCTAATCATCCCAGGAACCAAGAGCAGCAAGCTCCCGTTCTGCTCCCATTTTATATTGTAGCTTCACAACCTCTAATCCAATATACAAAACAGGGAAGTCTCTAATACAAAGTCACTTCTCTGAGGCATGATTGGATTGTATCACCCCACATCAAAAAGGGTGGGAAAGGCTTGATCCCAAAACCAAGCCCCAGGCTACAAGGATTCTCAACACACATTAATATCACCTGGGCTACGGCCTCACGTGGGCAGCACCATCTTTAACAAAGTGAGCATAATACATTTTATCTGCCCAACAGAGACTGAAACTTTGGTAGAATTAGGTAACTTGCACTAGATGATCCCTTTTTGACTGTCCAGGACTAGAACATAAAACTATTCAATAAGTGGCCCAGATGAGGATCAGTCTACTACTTGTGGCATCATTGTCAAAGTGCTCTAACCATCACAAACAGTCACACAGAAGCAAGGCCCTTCACACACCTGAGTCAAGCTTGCCCTGGCCAGACCTACCTCTCCACTTACTTTTACACCAACCCTGTTTTAGTGCTACCAAACCAAGTACAATAATAGTGTGTGTGTGTGTGTGTGTGAGAGAGAAGGTTTTTATTTAGGTAGGTTATTTTTGTAACAAGGTTAAGTTTTGGAATTATAGGAAGTTCTTTTGACATGCTGAGTAACCAACAAAGCGGTGTATTGTTAATAGAAACAGGGAAGTTAGGAGAAGATGGTAAATTGTGAATTGATGGGTTGACCTTGTGAAAAAGTTTTTTGTTTTTGTTATTTTGTTTTACCAGTCAAGTTTGAGGTAATGGTGACACATTAAGCGTAAATTTTCAGAACGGCTTTGGGGTCCTGGCCAGGTAGATCCGTTGGTTAAAGCATCATCCCAACACGCTGATGTCGTGGGTTTGATCCCCAGTATGGGCACATTCAAGAATCAACCAAAGATGGCATAAATATGAAAGTGGAACGACAAATCAATGTTTGTTTTTAATTCTCTGTCTCTGTCTCTCTCCCTTCTTCTGGCTCTAAAAAAAAAAAAAGAAAAAAAAAAAAAAAAGGCCCTGGAACTATAGGATTGGCTCTTGTGAAAGAGGTAAATTTTTAAATGCAAATTTTGGTTATAGCTTCATAAAGATTAATAGTTGAAGTCCTGGAAGTATGTGATGTCTTCAAGAGCAATAGTATTAGTATGAAGAGAAAACAGATTATAAAAGGATATTGCAGGATGTTATGATGTCTTTATTTTGCCTGATTCAAGCACATTAGTATGTGCTAATATTTCTATCTTGTCTGCCTCTAGATTTACTACCCTCTCATTTATTTTAACCAATAGAAAAAATATTAGCTGTATACTATACTTCTATATTTATAGTGAAACCTAGATTAGTTTTCTAGAATTTATTTATGAGTCTAATAGTAATTTTCCTGGTCATAGGTATGTGAGAATGCTTCCAGGTCAAGAATATCAAAATTTAAGTCATATAGATCCAAAACCATAAATTGTTACAAAAATAACCTTTTTAAATGAACCCTCCCCACAACACATGTTATTAAAAAAATATGATGGTATTTTCCCCCTTTGCTGATTTTGCAAAGTAGGAATTTATAAATTGACTTTTAAAACTTGGCGTAAAAAAAAAACACTGAAAAATAATAATAGGCCAGACCAGGTGGTGGCGCAGTGGATAGAGCATTGGACTTGGATGCGGAGGACTCAGGTTCAAGACCTCGAGGTCGCCAGTTTGAGCATGGGCTCATCTGGTTTGAGCAAAGCTCACCAGCTTGGACTCAAGGTCGCTGGCTCGAGCAAGGGGTCACTCGGTCTGCTGAAGGCCCATGGTCAAGGCACATAAGAGAAAGCAATCAATGAACAACTAAGATGTCGCATTGAAAAACTAATGATTGATGCTTCTCATCTCTCTCCGTTCCTGTCTGTCTGTCCCTGTCTGTCCCTCTCTCTGACTCTCTCTGTCTCTGTAAAAAAAAAAAAAAAATAGAATTTAATATTTCTCAAATGTTTGGAACAGAGATTTGCCTTCTGAATTGAAAGTTACTTAGACAAACATTATAAAGGAAAATAATATGTAATCTTGTGTTTTTGCAGACCCACATTTCTCCTGGTCCCTCCCCACAGTTCTCTCTAGTGCAGTGGTCTGAAATGCTTTTTGATCACATACTCCAGCAATATATTATTTCAGGATATATTCCCAATGGCTGTATATTTAAAAAAATTATATATATACATTACTATACTAATAAAATATGTGCATTATAAAGTCTGTAAAATAGCAATTAAAATGATGGGATACTGTTGAAATAATATTCTTAATTTTATTTTTTAATGAGAAAAATTTCTTTTTCTCTCTTTCAAAAGTTGTTTTTCTTTAGTGAGAGAGAGAGAAACAGACAGGAAGGGAGAGAGATGAGAAGCATCAAATCATAGTTGCAGCATCTTAGTTGTTCATTGATTGCTTTCTCATATATGCCTTGAATGGGGGGCTCCCGGCCAAGCCAGTGACTATTACTCAATCCTCAATCCAGCGACCTTGGGCTCAAGCCAGAGACCTTGGGCTTCAAGCTAGCAACCTTTGGACTCAAGCCAGCAACCATGGGTCATATCTATGATAACCACTTTCAAGGTGGATGAGTCTGTGCTCAAGCCAGATGTGCCCATGCTCAAGCCAGTGACCTCAGGGTTTTGAACATGAGTCCTCATTGTCTCAGATCCACGCTCTATCCACTGCACCAACACCTTGTCAGAGTCAACAGTTTTTCTTAGAACAGTGTAAGCTAACAGTACTACAATTTGAAGGTGTGCTTTTAGCAGTTGTTAAATTGTTGAAAAGGTACTTCCCTAAAAAATTCTAAGATGCAAATAGAGAATCAGCATCATTATAACTGCAGAACAATGGTGATCATTTTTTATCTCATTTATTAATCATGTAACAGTGGTAAAATTTTTCTTAGTTAAAATCATACTGTTGGGCCCTGGCCGGTTGGCTCAGTGGTAGAGCGTCGGCCTGGCGTGCAGAAGTCCTGGGTTCGATTCCCGGCCAGGGCACACAGGAGAGGCACCCATCTGCTTCTCCACCCCTCCCCCTCTTCTTCCTCTCTGTCTCTCTCTTCCCCTCCCGCAGCTAAGGCTCCATTGGAGCAAAGATGGCCCGGGCGCTGGGGATGGCTCTGTGGCCTTTGCCTCAGGCACTAGAGTGGCTCTGGTCGCAACATAGCGACGCCCAGGATGGGCAGAGCATCGCCCCCTGGTGGGCAGAGCAGCGCCCCTGGTGGGCGTGCCGGGTGGATCCCGGTCTGGCACATGTGGGAGTCTGTCTGACTGTCTCTCCCCGTTTCCAGCTTCAGAAAAATACAATAAATAAATAAATAAATAAAATCATACTGTCTTCCCCGATGTCAGTTCTTGAGAACCAACTGAAAGATGTTATATTTTTACATTTAAAAAACTCATTAAACTTTTTATTTGAAAGATTTCTACGAGATTAGAAAATTATCTTTCTAGGTTTTTTCACAGTGACAGTTTCTGTGGACAACAGCATTGTTTTCATTAACATAATAATATCAGACATTTCCTAAAATTCGTTTAGTAAAAGTTGAACAAGAAAGTTACTTGATGAAAAAAAAAGAAAAAGAAAGTTACTTGATAAAGTATAAGGTGACCAAGTTTTTTACAATGAAAAGGAGGACAAAAATAAATTGAAGAAAACAATATCGTAAATAAAAGAAACATTTTATTCATTGCAACAATAATATACTATAATATGATAAAAGCATAATAAAATCATTTGTAATATTTTATATTGTAATTATGCTTACATACCCATTAATTTTCAATAATAACTGTAAGAAAAAAGTACTCATTTAGTAAAACTAACTATCAAACAAAACCACTAATTTGGAGTGATATCCGGGTGTATTTATCACTTTTTAGTTAAAAAACGTCTGTTTTATGCAACTATTTAATCAAAATGCGTTATTAATAGATATGGTTTGAAGTTAGATTTCCACTTTAAAACTCAAATTTCAGGAAAATACTTGTAAATAAAATTATACATATTTGTAAACTATTAAATAGATAATGAATTAATAAAATGTAAATTGTGCTTACCTGTCTGTGATTGAATATTCACTGAGAAAGAAATAATCATGAGTCTACAATGTCATATGTGCTGCATCATGTTTCAGTAAGAAGTACACAAAGCCATTTGCGCACTCGGTATATTGCATGCTCTCTCAAGGTCTCCCGTGCGGAGCACATGCGTTTCATAATTGTGTCTTGCCACACTGTACTGATCCTTGAGGAATTGTCATGTCAAATACAAATACGTCACATCACATGCAATGGATCAACTCTGCATCTATCGGATACAGACATTTACAGATTAGTCTTCCAATATCAAAAAGGAGGACATGTATGAGGACATTTTTTGAGGGAGGACAGAACTTATAAAAGAAGGACTGTCCTCCCTAAAGGAGGATGATTGGTCACCTTATAAGTATCATCTTTACCTTGAAAGGTACAAACCACAGCCTGACAAGGCGGTGGTGCAGTGGATAGAGCATCTGACTGAGATGCGGAAGGACCCAGGTTCGAGACCCCAAGGTCGCCAGCTTGAGCATGGGCTCATCTGGCTTGAGCAGAGCTCACCAGCTTGGACCCAAGGTCGCTGGCTCAAACAAGGGGTTGCTTGGTCTGCTGAAGGCCCGTGGTCAGGGCACATATGAGAAAGCAATCAATAAACAACTAAGCTCTCTCAATGCGCAACGAGGAACTGATGATTGATGCTTCTCATCTCTCTGTTCCTGTCTGTCTGTCCCTATCTATCCCTCTCTCTGTCTCTCTAAAAAAATAAAATAAAATAAAATAAAATAAAACTACACTTTCTTTAAAAAAAAAAGAAAGGTACAAACCACAAAGAAAGAAGGTATGTACGTATGTGTGAGAGTCAGTGTGTGTTCTAATATCTGCTGGGTAGCATACTACTGATAGCATTTGTAATCACGAAAGAAGTCAGCACATTCAGAGCAGTTATCTTTTATAAAAGGAAAAAGTCTGTAGAATGTACTCAAATTTCCAGTGGTAGGATAATGGTAGAATAAATACTCAGTAGAATTTATGCACGCAATAAGATAACTATGATGATTATTAAAACAAAATATTTATAATACAACCATGATGTCCTAGTTGAAATGTATGTTATTATATAGCAACTGTATAAAGGTATGTTTCTAAATGATGAATTTTTGGAAGGTAATATGGCAAATAATTACTTCTGGATGATGAGATTATGGGTATTTCAATTAAAAAATTTTATTGAAAAGACATTTTAAACATGGAAAAAAGAAACCAATATAAATTGATTAAGAAAACAGGACCAAAAGTATTGACTGGTTAAAACAAAAATATATTAAAAGTATTTATTAAAGCTCAATGTTTATTTGTTTAATACAAACATTGAGTGCCTAGTAAGCACCAGGGACTGTGCTAATGGACACATTGATGAAAAAGCAGTCTTAACCCTGGCTGGTTGGCTCAGCGGTCGAGTGTCGGCCCTGCCTGTGGAAGTCCTGGGTTCAATTCCCTGTCAGGGCACACAGGAGAAGCGCCCATCTGCTTCTCCACCCTTCCCCCTCTCCTTTCTCTCTGTCTCTCTCTTCCTCTCCCACAGTCAAGGCTCCATGGGAGCAAAGTTGGCCCGGGCACTGAGGATGGCTTCATGGCCTCCGCCTCAGGTGCTAGAATGGCTCCCATTGCAGTGGAGCAATGCTCTAGGTAGCTGAGCATCGCCTCCTGATGGGCATGCAAGGTGGATCCTGGTCGGGTGCATGTGGGAGTCTGTCTGTTCCCCCCCTCGCTTTTCACTTTGGAAAAATACAAAAAAAAAAAAAAAAAGAAAAGAAAAAGCACAATCTTTTCATTATTAAAATTGTATTGCTTCCCTGGCTGGGTAGTTTAGTAGATAGAGTATCGCTCCTGCATGCTGAGGTCGCAGGTTCGATCCCTGGTCAGGGCATGTTTGAGAAGCACCCAATGAGTACACAACTAAGTGGAACAATGAGTTGATGCTTCTACTTCTCTTTCTTTCTATCTCTTTCCTCCTTTCTCTCTCCCCCTTACTCTCTCTCAAATGGAAATTTTTAAAAATTATATTGCTTAATTTACAAAATACTGTAATTGTTCTTTTAAAATTGTTCTGTATTTCATAATTCATCTTTCTAACACTCTGATTCCCTAAAAATCAAGTTTCAATCTTTTGCAAGACAGCATCTTTCATTGTTATCTTTGGCTTGGTAACTTGGTATTTGCTTTCAAGTAAGATAAACTGAAATGGACACTAGAGACACAGTACTTTATGTGTAATCTCATGTATAGTTAAATAGCATTAGAGTTGACAGTCAGCAGATGGCTTGTTGGGGCTTATTCTACACCCTGCCTTACTCCCCAACAGTGGACACATTGGTGAGTGGTTTAGTTAGGAATGTGTTCATCTGCAAGTAAGAGAGAACCTGACTTATGTGAGCTTAAATGAATAGAAGTGTTTGGTCTCTCCTGGTAATCTGGAGGCTGATTTGTTCAGGGCTTGTGTTTCTAGGATTCTCTTCTAGGTTAGCTTTTTCCTGAAGCTTATTTCCTCAACGATGGAAAGGCTGTCTCTGCACCTCTAGTCCTCATACCTGGGTTTTTAGCAGGAAGGAGGAAAAAAGGGGAGACAGGGGCCCTAGCATCGTAATAGGAGAGCAAAACCTTGTCCAGGAGCTCCACCCAGCAGACTTTGGCTCGCTCACAGCTCAAGAGCCAGATCTGGGTCACGTGGCTGCCCAGATGCAAGGGTGGATGGGAAAACTGGGGCTAAAATTTTCCAAACTTCTCAAGAGAGGAAGTGAGTAGTTTTGGGGTTAACTAATCTATCATCTGCCACAATACTTCTTGCCATATGCATCCTCTTTATTACAATATAATGCCTAGTGAGTCCAACAGTGAGGTATTAGTTGCAGAATTTGCCATGGAATTATATATTTTTGAGGTAACCTACTCAATCGCTGGGAAGTTTCTGGGGTCTTTGACAAGGAAAATTATTAGGCCTTTCCTCCCTGTTTAGTTGAAAAAAGGAATTATTTTAGAGTCCTCTAACTCTCCTAGTCTAGTTCATCCCTTCTATGAATTTTATCATTATAAGAAAATCTATTCTCCTTTTTTTCTCTTTCCTCTGCCTGTCTTTGACTTTTTCCATCTAAGATACTTGAAAGACCTTAATCAATCAGTCTTACTGCATCAGAAAAAAAGAAAACTGTTTATTTGAAGTGTGAAAGTAGGTGAAATAAAGAACTGTTGCATAGAATACCTAAAGCCTTTGAAAGTACCCAGAAGTCACTTTATATCTTTTGCAGAAGGCTACATCTAGGCCAAGAAAGTAAAGCTAATATGTACGAATGGATGAAACAATTGAGCCAAGTGCCTACTATTGCTTAGTTCTTTTCTTACTTAAATCTTCCCAGTGAACCAATGAAAAAAGATATTGGGTTCATTTCACAGATTTGGAAACTGAATCTGAGAGAAGTTTAGTAATCTCTCCAAGGCCTCTCAACTGACAAGGCCAGAATTAAAAGTAGGAACTATCTAACTCTGAAATACATCCTCTTTTTAAAAATTTTTTCTCTTTCCACCTGTACCTCTTACTGTCTTTAAACTTCCTTTCCCACAAAGCTTACATTAAATGCCAATTAAAGAACACTATCTTTATTCCAGTCGAGTATGTCTCCTCATTTACTAGTGACTCCCAAGGTCCCAGGGTGCTGCATCATCTGCGCACACCCCAGAATATAGACAATGACTAGACACGCGGGGAAGCCAATGGAAGGAGTCTGGCAAGGCTACTTAATTACGGAAGTGAACTGGCAGCCTTCTGGGAAAGAACTAATCCTACAAGAAGAGAATGAAGAAGTGCAAGTTTATTTCAAATGAGTGCCACAGAGTAGGGGTGAGTGTAAATCAGAGCCTGTCCTCTGATCTAATCCCTAGAGACTTGTGGAGCCAGGCAACTGCCTGATAGTGGTATCTTCACAGATTTCCTTCGTGCCACATCAGCACTCCACATCAGCACTTAGAGCAGCAGCCGCCCGGACAGGTCAGAACCCAGGCACCTGTGAGGGTAGGTCAGTAGGGCTTGAGGTCCTCAGCAGATCTGGGTCTTGCAGGGGTCAGGAGTTGAAAGGGTGAAGAATTACTGTTTTGGTCCATTGCTTATAACAATATACCACAAACTGGGTGGCTTATAAACAACAGAAATTCATTTCTCACATTTCTGGAGGCCAGAAGTCCAAAATCAGGGTACCGGCATGGTTGAATTCTGGTGTAGACCCCTTTTGGGTTGCAGACTTCAGACTTATGTGTGAGTCCTCACATGTGGAAGGTGCAAGGAAGTTTTGGGACTCTTTTACAAGGACACTAATCCCATTTGTGATGGCTCCACCCTCATCACTGCCTTTTGGCCCCGCCTTCTAACACCATCACCTGGGGGTGGTGGTTAGGTTTCAACAAATGAGTTTGGGCGAGAGGCATTCATAGCACTTGTTGATGCAGTGGCCAAGAAGGCTGCTTTGGAGCACATCTAAGGAGCTTGCTTCAGAACCGGAGATAACTAGGGAAGGCAGTCGAGAGCTAAGGGTGATAGACTCCTATGGTAGCAATCGGAAGCAGTGTCAGGGAAATATTTGCTTAATTCTCAAAATCACCATCAATTTGCAGACATATCAATAATTTAATTAACACATTTGGGCAAAACAAAACACTGCATTATACACTTGCAACTTTTAAAATGAACTGGTAACAACATTTTTATTTAAACATGCAATCATAAAACTTTCACCTTCAGTACCAGAGTCAGTGTTAGAAGTGAAGCCTTTTTCAGGGGTCTAGAGATTCTTCTGAGTTTAGGCTATTTACAGTTAGATTCATGTGCTAGGCACACTTATTTTAAATTCATAGTTTTAGTATTAATTGAGAACTATTAGCATTTGATTTACATTTCTGTTTGACTAAACTTTAGTTACATTTGTTCCTAAATTAAATTACCAACTGAGTTTGATCTCTTGAACATCATCTGGAAATCTTTGGTGTTCAGCACTAGTGTGTTAATACTTTAATCATCTATTCAGTTAATATTTACTGAGAGCCTCCCAGCTGCCAGTCCTTGTGCTTACACAACTGATATTGTGGACAGGTGATCATAAAAACAAGTAAACAGATGAATCAAGTTTTAATAAACTTAGACAAAATGTCAGCTAAGGAGGCTAGAGAGGGCTCTCCAAGGAGATGATATTTGAGGTATCTCCTCTGAAATGATAAGATAGCATTGCTGTTACATTCATCCTTCTACTTGTGAGAATCATCCTGTCTATTCATTAACAAATGTTTATTGTCTGCTCTGTGCCAGACACCATTCTAGGCTCTGGGGATACAGCAGTGAACAGAACAGCGGACAAAATCCCCAGCCCTTTGGATTTATGTTCTAGTAGGGGAAGGTAGACAAACAGATACATAAAACATAAAGTATGTCAGATGCTAAGTGCTCAGGTGAAGTTCTGGAGTAGCTGGTAAAATCAGGTGGTTAAGGAAGTACTCACTGAGAAAGTGAACTTTGAGCCAGAAATGAAGATCTGGGATCTAGCCCAGGGTAGGCAAACTTTTTCTGTAAAGGGCAACTAGTAAACACTTTAGGCTTTGGGAGCCTGCCTATCACTGTTGGAACTACTCAGCTCTGCCACTGTGAAGCAGAAGCAGCCTTGGACGATACCTAAGTGAATGGGTGTAGCTGTCTACCAATGCAACTTTATGGACACTGAAATTTGTATTTCATATACTTTTTACATGTCATGAAATACTATTTTTTTCTTTTCTTTTTTTCAACCATTCAAAAATGTAAAGACAAAATTTGGCCTATGGGCATAGTTTGCCTACCTGTGAACTAACTAGACTAAGGATTTAGAAGTGGCTTTCCCTCTCATTGCTTTTGATGATGTGCAATCGCCCATGTTTGCATGATAAGATGAAACATACCTTTTACCCTTTTGTGGATATCTCCCTGTTTCAGTTTCAACAACATTGTTATTTTTTTTCCCCTTCTTTTTCAAGTGAGGAATAGAGAGACAGACTCCCACATGTGCCCTGACTGGGATCCACCCAGCAACCCATCTGCCCATCTGGGGTCTATGCTCTGCTCATCTAGGGCCATACTAGAAACTGAGCTATTTTGAGCATGTCAGGCAGAGACTCAACAGAGCCTTCCTCAGTGCCTGGGGCTGATGTGCTCGAACCAATCAAGCCATGGTTATGGAAGGAAAAGAAAGAGAGTGTGTGTGAAAGGAGGGGGAGGAATTGTGGAGAAACAGTGTATAAAAAATATATGAGCCTGACCTGTGGTGGCGCAGTGGATAAAGCGTCAACCTGGAAACACTGAGGTTGCAGGTTCAAAACCCTGGCTTGCCTGGTCAAGGCACATATGGGAGTTGATGCTTCCTGCTCCTCCCTCTTCTCTCTCTCTCTCTTTCTCTCCCCCCCCTAAAGTGAATAAATAAATAAATAAAAATTTAAAAATATATGAATTTGAACTCAGTTGAACATGAACCATAAGAGTCACAAAAAATAGTTACAGGAATGACTGAGTCATTTACCCAGGGTGGGGCAGGACGACCTGCTGCAGTTTCCCCTGAAGCCAGGAGGGTGTTCTTATCACTTAACTGACCGCATAGTTAATTATTTGAGAATGTGGTGGTCTTACTTTGTTCCTAGAGACTATGAATGAAGTGCCCTCATGTAATAGCCTCCAGCCAAAAATTTCCCCTAAAATAGGTTAGGTTCTCAGACTGCCCCTGAAACTAGAGAACTCTTTGTGGATGCTTATGGTGGGTGGCCGACTTTGGAGCCCAGGCTGAGGCTCCCTGTCTGGTGGTGTGTTCCTTCATGGTTTGGTGAAATCTGTACACACTCATAATTCTCTTTTTCTTAGTTTTTTGCTCTAATTAGCTATTACTCTAGAACCCAGGCTGATGTGCCTCCATCTGGTGATATTGTGTAGTTTATTATCATTGTAGCTGATTCTTTTTCTTTATTCTACTTTAGGTTACTTAAGTTCAAACCCCTTTTGATTTTGCCTTATTTTTTATTGTTATTAACCGTAATAAATTTCCCCCTAAAATTTATCCGTGAGTAATTGCAACTTTGTACGGCACCCTCTGCATAGTACAGGGGTGGAGAAGCAGATGGTTGCTTCTCCTATGTGCCCTGACCAGGAATCAAACCTGAGATATCCACATGCCAGACCAACTCTCTACCACTGAGCCAACTAGCCAGGGTAACTTTGTTAATATTTTTAAAAGAAAATGAAAATCCATTTGTATATTCAGTGACAGATACTCACTTCACATATTAAATTCATGTCTTACAGCCTTTATTTCTAGGCCCTGATGTGCAATTCATCATACTACAGTATTTCTGAAGACATTGTGAGTTGCAATTAAGGATTGAACCAAGTAGCATTATATTTAGATGCAAACTATAGAAAACTTGATAAAGAGCAGCTTAACTAATTAGGAGTTGATTTGTCTAATATAGAAAGGTTTAGAGGAGGCTGCAAAAGATTGGTGTGACACCTGTAAAATATCATCAAGGACCCCAGCTCCTGCCATTCTGTTTGAACATCCTTAGCATGTGGTGTTTGTTTTCACATTTGCAAAATGTTTTCTACACCTCTGGGCACCACTTTTGCATTTGTGCAAGGGAGATGGTAAGGATGAAGGGCAAAATGGACTTTGTCTTTCTATTCATTAAGTGGAACCATCCCCAAAACACTTGCTTCATATCTCATTGGCCAGATCTGTGTCATGTGATCGTCCCAAGCTGCAGAGGAGTATGGGTAAACAAATTTTGTAGCAGAACACATTGCTTTCCTAAACAAAACCAGGCTTCTGTATTAAGAAAGAAAAGAAGATGGCTATGGGGTAAATAACTAGCATTATCTGCTATGGCTTCTAAGTGTGTTTAAAACCAACCAACCAGGAGTTAATAGGTACCTTGCTTCCATTTATGGCTAAATTGATATGGGTGAAGGTAGGGACTATTTGCCCCACAATTCTTCTCTTTCACTTGCTTCTCAAATTTATTTTGATACTGGTTGTAAGGTATACTTAGTTTCAGAATAGTCAAATGTGGGGAGAAGAAAGCTATATATTTGTGTTAAGGAAATGAATTCTGGATTTATGCCCAGCACATGAAGTGCCCTTGGTGGCTTCCTGTTGCCACAGGGGAAGCCTTTCTATTCCCCAGGGCCCTGCTGTCTCCTGAGTGCTGGCCTCCTGAGACCGTCTGTCCCCTGCCCTCAAGCCTGGCTCACCCAGTTCCAGGAGACATTCACCTTGGCATATCTCAGTGACAGCGCTTGATGGTGTGACTCATTTTCCTTCCTGATGTTAATATCACAAACATCCACTCGGAAACCTCCTCCTCTGGGTTTAATTTCTCGTTTTTGTTTATTTGAGTGATTTGCTATAGTATTAGTTAATTTTCTGTGGCATTAGCCCTTTTATTATAAAAATCTTTTTTTTTAATCATCTGGCCTTTCTTATAAGTATAAGGAAACATGGAAGCCTATTCCTAACAAACTGCATTGAGTCCTGCTTCGTGTCCTGTTGGGAAGCTTGATTTATGTAAAGCCCCGCACCTCTGTGGCCATGTATACTGCTCCTGCCCTGGGCTGTGAAGCTCTACATGAAGCTCGCTTTCTCTCTCAGAATAAATTTTTAACATTTAGTCTTTTGACTGTTGACAGATTCACACTGTTCAAAAAAGTTTAAAGTTTATACTTGTAGAGGCTGAGAACTGTTGTTCCCACTTTGTCCCTGTTACGCAGTTCCCAGTCCCCGGACCCCTAAGCAACTATTCTTACTAATTTTTTCTGTAACCTTCAAGAGTTTTTTAAAATGTAGTTAACATCCATCATCACATCATGTTACAAATTCTTTTTCTTGTGATAAGAAATTTTTTAAGATCTGACCTCAGCAACTTTCAAATAGACAATGCAGTATTATTAACTATAATCACCATTGCTGTATATTATAGCCCCAGGACTTACTGATTTTATAGGGAAGTGTGTACTTTTTGATCTATGTGGCCTTGTTGAAAAACAGTTTACCCTGGGTCCATCAGAAAAATGTCTCTGCCCTTTCACCTGGGTTTCATTCATAGTGCTTTGTTCTAAAGTAGTATTGTGAGAAACAGTAAGATTGATAAATAAAGATGTTCACTACATGATATTATTTCTAGTGATGAAAGTGACAAGTATGCTAAATATCCAACAGTAGAGTGATAGTTAGCTGTACATCTATATGATGGACTTGCCAGGGAGATACTGAACTTCATACTCTTGAAAACTTTTGATGACAGCGGACAGTATTCATGATATGTTGTTGAGTGACAGGAACTGAGCAGCTGTATTTACCCAGTGGGACCCTGTGAAAGAAAAGACCAATGAATGCCCTGTGTGTGTGGTGGGGTGTCCATGTGTATAGGGAGGGAGATGGGGATGTAAAGAAGCTGTGCGAGTGCTTTTGATGTAGCCTACTATTGAAAAGGTATGAGTTTTTAGTGTAAGATATTTTTCCCCGCGGAGAAGGAAGGAACAGGTTTCGGAGCCACCAAGTGTAAGTTCAAAAGGCTTTATTCAGTACAGAGCGTTCCTCGGACGAGACTCACTGGCCTGGAAGATGGAGGTCAGGAAAATCGCACACGCGGAGAGACCACGTGGGTATATTTAAAAAAGGGGTCCCTCTAGGGAAGTCGGGCTAATATGACGTAGAGAAATCTCACTGGCTGACAGTCGCTTTTTGTTCCAAAGAGTCCTAGGAAGTTTCTTTTGTCACGCTTGGCTGTGGGCGGTCCTAGCCAAAGTTCGCGGGCCTGGGTTCCCCACGTGACCATCCCTCTATCCACCGACCTTACATTTAGGTCTTCACATTTTGGGATACAGGTAGGCATTATATGTATATACGTTATACGGAAAACCACGGTTTGATTATGTAGCAGTTTCATTTTTCATCACTCAGGATCATTAGAAATGTGCTGGATATGTAGGTTTCCACATGGACATTAAATTGAGACCCTTTCCTCTAATTAAATTTTGACAGTGGTTGTTTGGGTAGTAATATGGTAGGTAACTTTTTGTTTGTTTACCATTTCTAAACTTTTAAATGTGTAAATACATTGCTTTTATAGTCAAAGGAGCTGGATCGTGAAGGACATTGTGCTACCTGCTTAGAAATGGGTATGTTCTTCCAAAGGCAGTGGGGGTTACTAGAGAAGGGCTTTAAACAGGGGAGTCACTTTAAATTCCAGGAATTATCTTGACAAGAACACACGCACACTAGGATCTTGATCAAAATAGTTGACTACTTTTGACCTCAGGAACAATAAAATCTACCTTGTAGGGTTGTAAAGGGGAATTAAGTAGGATGGATGGTACTTTTTTGCAAGCTGAAGTTTCAAAATAATAACGAATTTCTGAAATTGTGTGTATCAATGAGGGGGGAAAAGCTTTTTCAGAAATGAAAAGTGGCTTAATTTAAAAAGATAATGCCATTATCAATTTAGATTTATAATCATATAGTAACTCTCTCATTTTATAATATCATTGAGCTTAAAAATGACCTATTTTGTCAGCTTATTATTTCTTTCCATACTAACTCTGCTCTTGTAAGTCATTGATAGGCTTCAACTCAGTGATGGCAATCTCTTTGCTTATCACATGTGACTAATTTCCACGTCAGAGACATCCGTCATTGTGGTTTTGGGTGTGGGGGAAGGTTGGTGGAGGCAATTGGTATGTGACAGTGTTCTTCAAACATCTTATTTCCTATGACAAGAGGCCTTCCTGGCTGCTTGACTTCTCAAAATGATTCTTCTCTTTGGCCATTATAAGATTTACTTTATCACTTAAGTTTGTTCTTGGTGCAGATTTTCCAGAATCATTAGGAAGAGCAAGCTTTTTTTCTCATGTTTCACATACTGTTTAAGATATTGACTATTGTCACCCCATCTAAGTTAGTTAATTTTAAGGTCATCAATCGTCCTCCTTTAGGGAGGACAGTCCTTCTCTTGTAAGTTCCATCCTGCCTCAAAAAGTGTCCTCCTACATGTCCTCCTTTTTGATATTGGAAGACTAATCTGTAAATGTCTGTATTTGATCAACGCAGAGTTGCTCCATTGCATGTGTTGTGACATATTTGTATCTAAATGAGTACTTTTTTCTTACAATTATTATTAAAAAAATAATAGGCATGTAAGCATAATTACAATATAAAATATTACAAATGTTTTCATTATGCATTTATCATATAGTGTATTGTTGCAATGAATAAAATGTTTCTTTTATTTACGGTATTTTAATTTATTTTTGTCTCCCTTTTCATTGTAAAAAAGTTGGTTACCTTATTAATATAGACCCTTAAATTAAGACGATTGGTAACATTTTAAGAAATACAAATGTGCCTGACCAGGCAGTGGCGCAGTGGATAAAGCGTGGGATCTGGGACACAGAGGACCCAGGTTCAAAACCGCAAGGTCACCAGCTCGAGAGTGGACTCATCCAGCTTGAGTGTGGGGTTGCTGGCTTGAGCATGGGATCATAGACATGACCCCATGATCGCTGGCTAGAGCCCAAAGTCGCTGGCTTGAGCAAGGGGCCATATGCTTTGCTGACCCCCCCCCCCCCAGGCACATATAAGAAAGCAATCAATGAACAACTAAGGAGCTGCAACTAAGAATTGATGCTACTCATCTCTCTCCCTTCCTGTCTGTCTGTCCCTCTATAACTCTCTCTGTCTCTGTTAAAAAAAAAAAAAAAAAAGAACTACAAATGTGTTTGCAGCTCTTCAGGAGCACAACTGACCCCTAGTGACTGAGGAAGGAAACATGAAAGATCAGAGGAAGGAAAAGGGTTAAGAAATAAGAGTTCAAAATACAATGGTGCTTGCTGTTTACTCTCACCTTAGAAGTGGGGAACATTTTTCTCTTGTGAATTGATAAAAGGATGCTTTCACACCAGTGACCACAGCTTTGGGATAGCTGAAGGAGGCTTCTGAGGGGAGGAAAAATGTTGCTGCTCCCAGAAATCAATGAAATGTTGACATCTCAGATGAGCTATATGTGGCTTTCAAATGGTTTTTAACAGAGAGCTTTCATGGCTGTAAATGTCATCTTCTGTGGGTAGGAGGGGAGTGGTGATGGACCTCTATGTGAATCTCTCACCTCAGACCTAAGCAGTTCCTTCCAGGCAGTCTGAGTTGTGCCCCAGAGTTCTGGGGAGTCTAGTTGAAGAAATTACTGTGTCAGGACTGGTTTAGACCTCTGCTGGATACCCACAGAGCAGACATGCATGGCGCCTATGTAAATTGCTTCTATTTTGTATCAGTGATCTCTGACAATGAGAAATCAAATCTAGTTCAATTTGGAAATTGTTTCAGATGAGCATTTCTCCTCGTTTGTTTTCTCTCTTCAGATAAAGAAGAAGCAGCAAGATGTGGTTAGATTTCTGGAAGCCAACAAGATAGAGTTTGAGGAGGTGGATATCACAATGTCAGAAGAACAGAGGCAATGGATGTATAAAAACATACCCCCAGAAAAGAAGCCTGCTCAGGGCAATCCTCTGCCACCTCAGATATTTAATGGTGACCGATACTGTGGAG
Organism: Saccopteryx bilineata; assembly: GCF_036850765.1. Classification (NCBI taxonomy): domain Eukaryota; kingdom Metazoa; phylum Chordata; class Mammalia; order Chiroptera; family Emballonuridae; genus Saccopteryx; species Saccopteryx bilineata. The sequence continues at coordinate 52,885,152 of NC_089490.1, forward strand.
TAAGTAGCTAGATTATTGTTACACTATTTCTTCGCATGACTGAAATCACAGAGTCAGCTTGAGTACAGTGGGTTTTTACAGTGAGGGCTGTAACCTCTCCATGCAGTGTCTGTTCACGTCTATAAGTCTAGCAGGGTAACATTGAGAAGGAAGAAATATGTCACAGTGTGTCTGAGTCTGAGCGTATGTGTGTCGGGGAGTTTACCTGCCTCTCTCCTTGCTTTGGAAAATCCAGTGGGAAGGGCAGCTATATGCATATTTTTTATTGTGTTCTATATTTAAAAGCATAATGTTTGATTAATGACACTTTGTTGGGCAGACTGGAAGGGGTAATTATTCTTGAACTTTGATCCCTTTACAGTATAAAAATCTAATAGCTGATTATAAACAGTAGTTTATTTTTTATTACAATGAGCCAGATGGATCATTATAAATATCTAAAATATATTAGGTGCCTTCCTGCTGTATGTAACATATGAGAGATGAACTCCCTTTTGTCTAATTACCTATTTTTCTTCTTACCCTTAGGTTAAGGGGAAAAAACCAAGAAGTTTCTTTCTAATGAGTAGTTAGAATTTGCCCTTTGCCAGAGCTCTAAGCATGTGCCAGTTTATTCTGGGACCTATACTGCAACTCTTTAGGGATGGCCGGGAGAGGGCAGGGGGGTAGGAGAAGGGCAGGGGCTAGGCTGCAGTGCTCAGTGGCTTGAGATGGAATAAATAACTGGGTTGCATTAGGGTGGAGAAAAGTGATAGCAGAATGCTTGTGGTGGTTTGAAAATCAGTTGTTTTCTGTGTGCATAGGGAGAATGAGATATTAAAACATAAAAATATAAGGATTATGTACCAAGTTCTTATGTACATGTCAAGAAGAGAATCCTGAACATAGCACTAGATACAGACTTCAGTTCTAGTACTGCTTTATGTTGGCTGTGACACCTTTGGATGGTGACTTACCTCTTTAAGCCTTAATTTTCTCATCTTGAAGCAAAGGATGACAATATATTTCTTACTTCACAGAATATTTCTGACTGTTTATAAAGTATTTTAAAGTGCATTATTGTAAGAATAAAGGTTAATATTTTGGGGGATTTTTAAATATCATGATCTCATATTTTATTAGGGGAAAAATGTGGAAAACCAAGGGTGTATCCATCTCATTCACGATTACTGGGTCTAGAAAATGTACTCTTGTGACTGCAGACCGAAAGGAGGTAATAGTTGAAAATGTGTGGAAACTGTACAGTTTCAAAATCAAGTAGAGCTAATAGTCAAATAGTGCTAGAAGGCTTAAAACAAAAACCTAGTAGTTTTCTGTTTCTCACACTTTGTAGTTTTTAAAATGCCATTATGTTGGTCTTCATTTAAGTAGTAGTTTGTGTATAGAATTCTAGGTTGGAAAGAATTCTGATGGTTTTCTTTCAGTATCATTCAGTTCTGCAGTTGAGAAGTCTAATGTCATTTTCTTTGATCTGTTGTATGTTTTTGTCAGTTTCTTCTGTGCAAATTTTTAATTTTTTGTATTTTTTTTTTTCTGAAGCTGGAAATGGGGAGGCAGTCAGACAGACTTCCGCATGTGCCCGACCGGGATCCACTCGGCACGCCCACCAGGGGGCGATGCTCTGCCCATCCGGGGCGTCTCTCTGTCGCGACCAGAGCCACTCTAGCTCCTGGGGCAGAGGCCAAGGAGCCATCCCCAGTGCCCGGGCCATCTTTTGCTCCAATGGAGCCTTGGCTGTGGGAGGGGAAGAGAGAGACAGAGAGGAAGAAGAGGGGGAGGGGTGGAGAAGCAGATGGCGCTTCTCCTGTGTGCCCTGGCCGGGAATTGAACCCGGGACTTCTGCACGCCAGGCCGACGCTCTACCACTGAGCCAACCGGCCAGGGCCTCTTCTGTGCAAATTTTTAACATCTTTTTCTTACATATATATGATTCCTATTTTTCATTTAACTGGAGTGAGTACTCAGTGTAGGTCCTTATAATCTAAAAATTATATAATTGAGTCATTAAATATGTTCTTTTATTATTTTCTTTGAAAATTTTTCCCTGCTTTTTTTTTTCCTTGTCCTCTTTCTCTAGATTGTCTGTTAATTTAGATACTGGACCACTGGCATAGATTTTAAAATATTCATAAATATATATATTTTTTTGGTTGTAGATTCACTTCTTAATTTTTTGTTCTGTTTTCTGGAAGATTTCTTTAACCTCTGAATATTATTATTTTTTTTTAACTTAAATGTTGCTTTATTCCATGCATCATGCTCTATAGCAGGGGTCCCCAAACTTTTTACACAGGGAGCCAGTTCACTGTCCCTCAGACCGTTGGAGGGTCGCCACATACAGTGCTCCTCTCACTGACCACCAATGAAAGAGGTGCCCCTTCCGGAAGTGCGGAGGGGGGCCGGATAAATGGCCTCAGGGGGCCGCATGCGGCCCGAGGGCCGTAGTTTGGGGACGCCTGCTCTATAGTTTGCATACATTGCTTTACATCCTTTTCAAAAATGATCTATAAAGTTATTGCTAATTAATATCCTAAAGCCTTACATAAATTGTCCCAGCTTATCCTCCCCAAGAGTGGCATACTAGGGTTTGAACTTAGGCTATCTGACTTGAAGATCATGATGAGTTTTCAACTCCACTGTAAACTGGAAGATATTCCTAACATTATCCCCCACCTAGTCCAGTGATTAAAATGGTAAATTTCTGCATGGGTTGAATCCCTTTTCTATTTTTTTAATTAAAATTTTAATTTATTGTGTTAACATGGATTCAAGTGTCCCACTCGATATAACACCCTCACCCCCCAACAACGTGCCTCCCATTATACCCCCTTTGACTCCCTCTCCCTCTTCTCTCTGCGATTTGCTGTCCTGTTATCTGTATCTGTGTGTTATGTATGTATAATTTCATTAATCCCTTCACTTTCTCTGATCTAGTCCCCTCATCCTCCTTTCCTCTGACAGCTGTCCCTCTGTTCTCTGTGACCCTGTCTCTCTCTCTATTCTGTTCCTCAGTGTGCCATGTTCATTAGATTCCATGAATAAGTGAGATCATATGATATTTGTCCTTCTCTACCTGGTTTATTTTACTTAGCATAATAATCTCCAGGTCCATCCATGCCATTGCGAAAGATAAAATTTCATTCTTTTTCATGGCCACGTAGTATTCCATTGTGTATATGTACCATTGCATTTTTATCTTTTTGTCCACTGATGGACAAAAAGATCTGGACTGTTTCCAGATCTTGGCTATTGTTAACAATGCTGTAATAAACATGGGGGTGCATATCTTCTTTTGAATCAGTGTTTTGGTATTCTTGGGATATATTCCTAAAAGTGGGATAGCTGGGTCAAAAGGCAGTTCCATTTGTAATGTTTTGAGGAAACACATATTGTTTTCCACAGTGGCTGTACAAGTTTGCATTCCTACCAGCAGTGCAGGAGGGTTCCTTTTTGTCTACACCCTTTTCAGAACTTGTTGTGTGTTGATTTGTAAGTGAGAGCCATTCTGACAGGTCTGAGGTGATATCTCAGTATGGTTTTAATATGCATTTCTCTGATGATTAGTGACATTGAACATTTTTTCATATGCCTATTGGCCATCTGTATGTCCTCTTTAGGAAGTGTCTGTTCAGTTCCTTTGCCCATTTTTAATTGGATTGTTGACCTTTCTGATGTTGAGTTTTAGAAGTTCTTTATAAATTTTGGTTATTAACACCTTATCAGACTTATTGGCAAATAAGTTCTCCCATTGTGTGGGTTGTCTTTTTATTTTGTTAATGGTGTCTTTTGCTGTGCAAAAGCTTTTTAGTTTGATACAGTTCCATTTGTTTATTATGTCCTTAATTTCACTTGCCCGTGCAGATATATTGGCAAACATATTGTTACAAGAGATATTGGAAAGTTTACTGCCTATGTTTTCTTCCAAGATTTTTATGGTTTTGTGACTTACATTTAAATGATTTATCTATTTTGAGTTTGTTTTGTGAATGGTGTGAGTTGGTGGTCTAGTTTCATTTTTTTGCATGTTCCTGTCTAATTTTCCCAACACCATTTATTAAAGAGACTGTCTTTACTCCATTGTATACTCTTGCCTCCTTTGTGAAATACTAATTGACAGTAAAGGTGTGGGTTTATTTCTGGGTTCTCTGTTCTGTTCCATTGATATGTATGACTGTTCAATACCAAGCTTTTTTAATTACAATGGCCTCATAGTATAACTTGATATCAGGAAGTATGATACCTCCCACCTTTTTTTTCCCCATTTTTATGATTGCTCAGGCTATTTGGGTTCTTTTATGGTTCTCTATAAATTTTTGTAATATTTGTTCTAGATCTGTGAAGTATGCCATTGGCATTTTAATAGGAATTGTATTGAATCTATATATTGCTTTGGGTAGTATGTGTACATTTTAATGATGTTAATTCTTCCTATCCATGAACAAGGTATATGCTTCCACTTGTTTGTATTTTCCTTGATTTCTTTTTCAATTTCTTATGATTTTCCATGTACAAGTCTTTTACCTCCTTTGTTCAATTTATTCCTAGGTACTTTATATTTTCTGTAGCAGTAGTGAAGGGGATTGTTTCCTTAATTTCTCTGACAGTTGATTGTTGGTATATAAAAATGCCTCTGATTTCTGAATATTAACTTTATATCTTGCTACCTTGCCAAATTTATTTATCAGGTCCAGTAGTTTTTTGACTGAGACTGGGATTTTCTATGTACAGTATCATGTCATCAGCAAATAATGACAGTTTTACTTCTTTTCCAGTTTGGATGCCTTTTATTTCTTCTTGTCTGATTGCTGTAGCTAGGACTTCCAGAACTAGGTTGAATAATAAGAGTGGTGAAAGGGGACACCCCTGCCTTGTTTCTGATCTTAAGGGGATTGCTTTTAATTTTTTCCCATTGAGTATAATGTTGGCTATCAGTTTGTCATATATGGCCTTTATTATGTTGAGGTATGTTACTTGTATTCCCACTTTGCTCAGAGTTTGATCATGAATGGGTGTGCTGGATTTTATCAAATGCTTTTTTTGCATCTATTGATATAATCATGTGATTTTTATCCTTCATTTTGTTTATGTGATGAATCACATTTATTGATTTGTAATATTTTACCAGCCTTGCTTCCCTGGAATAAATGCCACTTGATCATGATGTATGATCTTTTAAATGTATTGCTGGATCCAGTTTACTAATATTTTGTTGAGAATTTTAGCATCTATGTTCATCAGGGATATTGGTCTATAGTTTTCTTTCTTTGTAGTGTCTTTATCTGGTTTGGAATGAGGATAATACTTGCCTTATAAAATGAACTTGGAAGTCTTTCCTCCTCTTGAATATTTTGGAATAGCTTGAGAAGGATAGGTGTTAGTTCTTTGAATATTTGGTAAAATTTGCCTGTGAAGCCATCTGGTCCAGCACTTTTGTTGGCTGGAAGTTTTTTGATAACTGTATCAATTTTATTTGTTATAATCGGTCTGTTTAGGTTTTCTGATTCTTCAAATTGAGTTTTGAAAGATTGTATGTTTCTAGGAGTTTATCCATTTTGCCAAGGTTGTCCAATATTTTGGCATATAGATCTTTGTAATATTTTCTTACAATCCTCTGTATTTCTGCTTGTGTCAGTTGTTATTTCTCCACTCTCATTTCTAATTTTATTTATTTGAGTCCTCTTTTTTTCTTGGTGAGTCTGGTTAAAGGTTCATCGATCTTGTTGACCTTTTCAAAGAACCAGCTTCTGGTTTCATTGATCTTCTGTATTGTTTCTTTAGCCTCTCTGTCATTTATTTCTGCTCTGGTCTTTATTATTTCCTTCCTTCTACTACCTCTTGGCTTTATTTGCTGTTCTTTTTCTATTTTTTCTATGTGTAGGGTTAGGTTTTGTGAGCTTTTTCTTGCTTCTTAAGGTATTCCTGTAATGCTATGAATTTTCCTCTCAGGACTGCTTTTGCTGTGTCCCATACATTTTGGGTTGTTGTATGTTCATTTTCATTTCTTTCAAGGACATTTTTTATTTTCTTATCTCATTGATAACACATCTGTTATTTAATAACATGCTATTTAGCCTCCAAGTGATTGAATGTTTTTCAGTTTTTCTATTGTAGTTGATTTCTAGTTTTATTCCATTGTGATCAGAGAAGATGCTTGATATGATTTCAGTCTTCTTAAATTTATTGAGACTTGTTTTATGTCCTAACATGTGGTCTATTCTAGAGAATATACAATGAAAAATTGAAAAGAATTTATATTCTGCTTTTTTGATGTGAAAGGTTCTGAAGATATCAATTAAATCCAGTTGATTTAGTGTAGGCGTCCCCAAACTATGGCCCACGGGCCACATGCGGCCCCCTGAGGCCATTTATCTGGCCCCCTGCCATACTTCTGGAAGGGGCACCTCTTTCATTGGTGGTCAGTGAGAGGAGCACTGTATGTGGCGGCCCTCCAACGGTCTGAGGGACATTGAACTCCCCTGTGTAAAAAGTTTGGGGACCCCTGATCTAGTGAGTCATTTAAGGCCACTATTTCTTTGTTAATTTTTTGTCTGGAGTATCTATCCATTGATGTTAGTGGGTATTAAAATCCCCAACTATTATAGTATTCCTGTTGATCTTGCCTTTTATGTCCATCAAAATCTGCTTTATATATTTAGGTGCTCCTGTATTAGGTGCATAAACATTCTCCTGTATTAGGCGCATAAACATTTACAATTGTTATATCCTCCTGTTGGATTTATTTTTTTATCATTATGTAGTGACCTTCTTTATCCCTTTGTTTTAAAGGCTATTTTTTCAGATATAACTATTGCTACATCAGCTTTTTTTTTCATTTCTATTTGTATGAAATATTTTTTTCCATCCCTTCACTTTCAGTCTATATGTATCTTTTGTTTTGAGGTGGGTCTCTTGTAGACAGCATATGTATGGGTCTTGTTTTCTTATCCATGCAGCTACCCTATGTCTTTTGATTGGAGCATTTAATGTATTTACATTTAAGGTTATTATTGGTATGTACTTATTTATTGCCATTTTATTCTTTAAATCTACAATTCTCTTTCTCTTGATACTTTTTCTTTACTCTTTTTATAGATGGCCCTTAACATTTCTTGCAGCATTGGTTTGGTTGTAATGAATTTCTTGAGTCTTTTTTTTGTCTGGGAAGCTTTATTTTTCCTTCAATTTTAGATGATAGCCTTTCTGGATAAATTAGTCTTGGTTCTAGGTTCTTGTTTTGCATCACTTTGAATATTTCTTGTCAATCCCTTCTAGCTTCAGGTTTTTTTGTTGAGAAGTCAGATGTCATCCTTATGGGGGGCTCCTCTATAGGTAATTAACTGCTTTTCTCTTGCAGCTTTTAGTATTCTTTCTTTGTCTATTAACTTCGGCATTTTAATTATAATGTGTCTTGGTGTAGGTCTCCTTGGGTTTCTCTTTAATAGGATTCTCTGAGCTTCTTTTTGTTTGCATTTTTCCTTCATCAATTTATGGACGTTTTCAGCTATGATTTTTTTCAAACAGATTCTCTATCCCTTGTTCGTTCTCTTTTCCTTAGGAACCCCTATGATACGGATGTTGTTTCTATTCATGTTGTCGCAGAGGTCTCAGAGTTTCCTCAGTCTTTGGAAGCCTCTTTTCTTTTTGCTGCTCTGCTCTTGTGCTTATGTTTAATTTGTCCACTAAATCACTGAATCAATCCTCTGCTTTATCCAGCCTGCCGTTAATTCCTTGTAGTGCAGTCTTCATTTCTGATACTGTATTTGTCATTTCCGACTGCTCCTTTTTTATGATTTCAATGTCCTTTTTGATGCTTTCTATCTCTTTGTTTAAGTTCTCATTGAATCATCCATTGCTGTTCTAAAATCCTTGAACACCCTAATAACCATTATTTTAAACTCTGCATCTGGTAGTTTGGTTAATTCCATTTCATTTAGTTCTTTTCCTGGGGATTTTTCTTGTTGATTCTTTTTTTTTTTTTGACAGAGACAGAGAGTGAGTCAGAGAGAGGGATAGACAGGGACAGATAGACAGGAACGGAGACAGATGAGAAGCATCAATCATTAGTTTTTCATTGTGCGTTGCAACACCTTAGTTGTTCATTGATTGCTTTCTCATATGTGCCTTGACCGCGGGCCTTCAGCAGACTGAGTAGCCCCTTGCTGGAGCCAGCGACCTTGGGTTCAAGCTGGTGGGCTTTTTTTTTTTTTTTTTTTTTGCTCAAACCAGATGAACCCACGCTCAAGCTGGCAACCTCATTGTCTCGAACCTGGGTCCTCTGCATCCCAGTCCGACACTTTATCCACTGCGCCACCGCCTGGTCAGGCTCTTGTTGATTCTTTTGGTCATATATCTTTTTCTGCTCATTTTGTCTGTGTATTGGGAGCTCTGCTCTGACTTTGAAATTTGTTGTGATGTCTTTATGAGGAAGATGGGCTCAGTGGTACTGACCTCCAGGCTACCTGAGTTCCTTGCTCTAAGAAGGCTTCTTAAGGGTAAACCCTCTTGTTGTATGTGAATATTGAATGCAGTTGGTCCTTTCATGGGTGCAGTTATCCCTTCAGGCTGCCTGACTCTTTTAAGTGTCAACCTTGATCATGTGTATTAGATACTGTGTAGTGTCTGTCCTGTTGGGCGTATTTATTTTCCACAGTGTCTAGTGCCTGCTGTACTCCCCCTTTGGGCATGCTGCTTGGGTAGCTAGCTGAATCTGGTGTTGGTGCTGTCTGCCATCCACTAGTAGTTGTGGTTGTATTGGTTCTGGGTCTTCTTAGGTTGACATCAGCCATTGTTTGTAACCTGCCATGGGTTACCTGTATGGAGCTACTGCTCTGTTCACTGTTTGTGCCTGCGTTTTCTGTGCCTGGGTAGTGTGGAAGGGTACAACCTGTGTATAAGCATCAGAATCCTGCTGCTTAGAGATGAAGCAGCTCTGTAAAAACCCCAAGTTCTATAAGATTTGTCTCCACTTTTCAGCTGTTCCACCTTGTCTTTATAGAAAGACTGTAATGTGGGCTCAGCCTGGCCTCACCCCATCAGTCCCTCTACTGATTGCATGCTTGGTGGGTTAGGGCAGCTGGAGTTGGGAATACAATGTTAGTAGCACCCCCTACTTCAGGGGTCTCTTGGGCAGGAGTTCAGTGTGGAGAAAGTGGCTGGTACTCCAGAGCCTAATTCCCCAGATACTGCTGGATACTCTAAATCTATTTTTCCCCAGCAAGGTGAGCAGCAGGTTCAGATTGGTTGGGGCCGATGGTACCCTCTGTCACAGTTCTTGGAGCTAGTGAGCCCCTGGTGTCAGGGAGGAAGACTGAGAGAGTCCTCTCCTGGGGCTATTTGTGTCTCCCTGTAAAGTGGCTAAACCCTGACTGGACCCAACAATAGGTTCCTGGGTCCCACACTTTAAATGTCCATGCTCCAAGCCTCTGTCCCTTACCCCTGTGGAACCTAGCCCAGCAGGGCAGGATATTCAGAACCTCGCCGGCTGAGTGAAACTTCACCCTGTTCAGTGTACATGAGCTGCTGTTCTGGTGCTGATCAGAGAGAATGGTACTCGCCTTAGCTGGGCCTGGTGTCTGATGAGCCCTCCCTTAGGACACACTGCCAACAAGATCTGTTAGTTCCTGACTCGATGCTCTCTGCAGCTGGCTTCTGGATGTGCCAGCCCTGACTGGCCTTCAGCAACCTTCTTGGAGCTACAAGAAATCCAGAGTTTGTGGCTGCCTCTGCTGGGCCCAGGTGCACACGGAAACACCAAGCCCCACACGTAGGCTGGCTTTTATTCACGCTGGACCTAGGAGAAGGTCAGCAAAAGGCCAAGGTTCCCTGAGCCCGCCTCCTGCAGACTTAGTCTGCTGGCTGCTTGTTGGGCTCACCCACTGAAATAAAACCTCTGGTAGAGTAGAGCCTGGGGCAGTTCAGGGATTTGGAAGGGTGTTGGGTGTGGTTCTCCCCCTTAGCCCTTGGTATCAGTCTGTCCAGACTTTTTCACAGACCTCAGTAGGGTGTGGCCCCCAGGTTTCTGGTGGGTATGGCCTCTGAGACCCAGAGCTGTGGTCTGCCCACAGTCTGGACAGTTTCTACTGTGTTTCCTATGATGCAGAAGCAGCAGTCATAGTCTTAGGAAGCATGGGGGGCAAGGAAAGCTCTTGCCTCAAAGCCAGAAAACTGAGACACTGACAGGTCCCCTGCTTCCTGGCTGACCTCTCAGAGTGGCCCAGTCTTCATAGGGTGGGGCAGGAGAGATTCCCAAGTATGGTGCGGTTGCTTTCCCCCAGGTTGGTGATGCACAGAGGGGTTTCCGTGGCTGTCCTCCATGGTGTCTCTCCCTGTGCTACCAACTTCACACCGTCCTCACACAACTCTAGTCCTCTCAGCTTTCCCCTGCCAGAGCCCCGGGTACGTGGCTGTGAACAAGATTTTCTGTGCTGGCCCTTTAAGATAAAGCATGCATAGGCATCTCCGAGAGCTCCATCTCTTTTTTGCAGACAGAAACCTTGGCTCTTTTCACTGCCAAATGTCACATGGGCACCTCTTCTAGGCTCTAGGGCTCTAGGCTGGGGTGCTGGGAATGGGGCTTAGGACCCTTGCCCCTCAGGGTTAACTTCCCCACAGTGAAAGTCCCTCTGGACCCTCTGCCACCGCTCGTTCCTGGGAGTGGGGCAGCTGTTTCCGCGTCTCTGCCTTTTCTACCAGTCTTGGTGTGGCTTCTTCTGTGCTTCTGTGATCCTTGGGTATAGGCTCCTTTTAGTCCAAAGTTGGTTTTTCAAGATGATTGTTCTTAAATTAAGTTGTAATCCAATTTGGTCCTGGGAGGTGGCGGTTGAAATGTTCACCTACGCCATAGCCATCTTGGAATCCCCTCTGAATGTTTTCATTGAATATTTTTATGTCATCCCCCCCATTCTTACTTTCTGATTTTTTTTAAATAATGTTGTGCTTTTATGAGATAAATGTAAGATTTTAGTCCAGTGGCCATATTAAATATATGGGGTATTTTTGAAGTTCTCCAACCAGTGTTGTCCCTGTTTCCGTAACTTCCTCTTTTTCAGTTTGTTTATTTTGGCCTTCTCTCTGGAGTGTGGTGGGCCTTCCTCAGATGTCTGGTGATCCTTGCCTTTTTTTAAATTTAAGATGTGAGGCTCAGGAAAGCTAATGACAAGCTGTATTTGTGAAATGCCCATAGGTTTGTTTCCCACTGGACTTTTCTCTAGGATGACTGGGTAGCATGTCAACATTCTCATAGCAGATACTGATAGTAGTATCTGTAGATCTTTTCTCAGAGGACAGCTTAATATTTCCAGAGATTGGCCTTTCAGTCCCTTGCTTTGGGAATGTCAGCCTGCCTACTGGAAGTTTTGTCCCTGTCGGGTAAAAGAACTGGAGGGTCTCTCTCTGTCAGGCACATTTTTATTTCATATCCCCTTTTCACTCCCACTGTCTTCAGTGCTGCTGTTTATAAGTTTGTTGCCTCCGAGAAACCACATCTATTAACATTGTACCTTCTAGCTCCTTTGGGGAGAATGAGGCATACTGGGAGTCTGTCTGGATTTTCAGTGATTCTCCTTGTTTTTTGACTGCTCGCTCACCCCACCTTCACAATCACAGATGCCTCCAATTTCTGATCTTTTCTGGGGTCTTGCAGCTTGTTTCTTGGTAATGCTGCTTCTGCCAACACTAACGTTTGGCCAAACTCTGCTCTCTGACATCCCTCACCATTTCTCTACCTACTTCCTATGTGTTTGTAGTTCAGGGCTATAAATGTCTCTTAGTTTTATTTTTTGAATGGAGTTTCTGGGGTCTGTAATCTGTGTTGTTCTGTTGACTTTTTAAAAGAAATGAGGTAGAGACATCTTTGCTCTCATAAAAGAAAATTCTTCAGAGCCCTTTGAATAGAGGAATGTATTAAATGAATAAAAGTGTAATGTGAAGTAAATCTTTTTAGTTTCACCTCTTTATGACTTTCTAAATCTATGTATCTTTACCTTATGGAATCTATGAAAATATTTTCAGATAGTATCTGGCTAGAGGCTTACATATTGATTACACTATACTAGATAAATGCCATCTTCTCTGCTTGAGCAGTTAGTCCCGTGGTAAAGGTCACAACCGTGCTGGTATATGAACTCTGCCTTCATAGTCTGTTCTGGCATGAGGTTTTAAGACCGTATCTGCTCTCATCAAGTTCAAGTAAATACGACTTTGACAAAGGCAAAAGCATTATAGGGCAGTTAATAACCATGGCCTCATTCATCCCAGCTCTTCCTGTGTACCTTGCTTTACCCAGTGATAGTTTATGAGTGTTGTTCTCTGGTTGAATAACCTGTGGAAAGCTGCTGCATTTGCAAGTGACCGTATCCAGTAAGCATGAAGATGGTAGTTCTTTTTTTTTTTTTTTTTTTTTTTTTTTTTTTTAAAATTTATTTATTCATTTTTAGAGAGGAGAGAGACAGAGAGAGAGAAGGGGGAGGAGCTGGAAGCATCAACTCCCATATGTGCCTTGACCAGGCAAGTCCAGGGTTTCGAACCGGCAACCTCAGCATTTCCAGGTTGACGCTTTATCCGCTGCGCCACCACAGGTCAGGCGAAGATGGTAGTTCTAGTTTCAATATTTTGAGGAGCTGCCATAATGTTTGCTATTGCGGTTATGCCAATTTATGATCCCACCAAGACTGCACAGGGTTCTGGTTCAACATCCCCACCAACATTTGTTATTTTCTGGTTCTGTTTTATTTTGTTTTGGGAATAGACATCCTAATGGGTGTGAGTTGAGTGGCATAATGGTTTTGATCTGCATTTCTGTGATTACTGATGTTGAGCGTCTCATGTGCTTATTCATTTGTATCTCATCTTTGGGAAAATGTCTATTCAAGTCTGTTGCCTATTTTTTTTATCATGTTACTTGGTTTTCTGTTTTTCAGTTGTAAGAGTTCTTTGTATATTCTGGATATTTTCAGATGAACAGGTAGCAACCCCATTCTGTTGGGTCTTGCCTTGTCAAGGTTCTGAGCATTTGTATTCTCATTTTATTAATAAAAGTCAAAGCCAGATGTCTCAAAAACAAGCTTATTTAAACTTCTAAATTTTGCAATGAAATCTATTTCAGAAATCACCTCTTTAGAAGTTCATGTATCCCACAGGTAGAATTTCCTTAGCAAACTCGATCTGAATTAGAAAATCTGTACTCCAGGACTTCTGTCTAAAGCATCCCTTCTGTAGTCAGGGAGAATCTGCTTTAGGTGTTTCACTGTAGTGACCTTTTCTGGCATCCTCACAGCTACTCGGTAAGGTCGAGTTGGCTGTTGGGAAAGAGGTGATATAAAGTCCTCTTTATCGCTGATTGCTGATCAGCTGTATGCCCCAAATCATAATTTAATTACATATTCTTTGCTGTTTTCTCTCTTCTATATAACCCTAGTTTTTATTTTTATGTCTATAAATGTTTAATCTGTTTTCACCTTACTGAGCTGTTTGCTTCAATATTCTACAGTGATGAGTCCCTGGGACATACTTTCATGAAAACAACTTGTGCTGTGAATACTGAAAACCTTCACTGGATAGTCTCAGGCCACCCCGAGTGTATGCTTAGCAATGTATTTTAACTAATATCTAAACTGGCAGTCTTCTTTCTGTTAAAATTTTTCTCTGGCTGAGTATTATGCAGATAAAATGAACGAAAACAAAACTGTTTAGACAATAAGACACTGTTAATATCAATGTTAAGACAAGGAAGCCTGTTAACAGGTAGGGCAAAAACAGGAGTCGGTTTTCCTCTGCCCTGTCTACGCGACCTCCCCCAGGATGGAGCCTCTGTGTGAGGTTCTTAAGTTATCACCACCATTTCACATACTAGTATATATAGTCCTTGATTTTAAATGCATTTACTTTTTTGTTTGGAGGATTAAGAGATGTGCCTTCTTATAGTTTCTCTTATTCTCCTCCATTTTGATTGGCACACATGCACACACGTTAGCATTGCTAAAGTTTTTAAGTCGCATTCTCTTCTGTACTATAGTAACTTATAATACATAAGTATATATTATATTTATATTGTTTTTTTATTTTTTTCTGGCTTTCAGGGTTTTTTTTATTTTTTATTTTTATTAATTTTAATGCAGTGACATAGATAAATCAGGGTACCTATGTTCTGAGAAAACATCTCCAGATTATTTTGACTTTTAATTATGCTGCATACCCCTCACCCAAAGTCAAATTGTCTTCTGTCACCTTCTATCTGGTTTTCTTTGTGTTCCTTTCCTCCCCCTACCCCCTCCCTCTTCTTCCTTACCCTCTCCCTGTTACCATCACATTCTTGTTCATGTCTCTGAGTCTCATTTTTATGCCCCATCTATGCATGGGTTCATATAGTTCTTAGTTTATTCTGATTTACTTATTTCACTCCGTATAATGTTATCAACGTCCATCCATGTTGTTGTAAATGATCCGATGTCATCATTTCTTATGGCTGAGTAGTATTCCATAGTATATATGTACCAAAGCTTTTTAATCCACTCGTCCTCTGACGGACACTTGGGCTGTTTCCAGATCTTCGCTACTGTGAACAATGCTGCTGTAAACATGGGGGTGCATTTCTCCTTCTGGAACCGTTCTATGGTGTTCTTGGGGTATATTCCTAAAAGTGGGATGGCTGGGTCAAAAGGCAGTTCGATTTTCAATTTTTTGAGGAATCTCCATACTGTTTTCCACAGTGGCTGCACCAGTCTGTATTCCCACCAGCAGTGCAGGAGGGTTCCCTTTTCTCCACATCCTCGCCAGCACTTATTCTGTGTTGTTTTGTTGATGAGCGCCTTCCTGACCCATGTGACATGATATCTCATTGTGGTTTTAATTTGCATTTCTCTAATGATTAGTGATGTTGAGCATTTTTTCATATGCCTATTGGCCATCTGTATGTCCTCTTTGGAGAAGTGTCTATTCATTTCTTTTGCCCATTTTTTGATTGGATTGTTTGTCTTTCTGGTGTTGAGATTTACAAGTTCTTTATAAATTTTGGTTGTTAACCCCTTATCAGACGTACTGTCAAATATGTTCTCCCATTGTGTAGTTTGTCTTTTTATTCTGTTCTTATTGTCTTTGGCTGTGCAAAAGCTTTTTAGTTTGATATAGTCCCATTTGTTTATCCTGTCTTTTATTTCCCTTGCCCGTGGATATAAATCAGCTAATATATCCCTGTGAGAGATGTCGGAGAGCTTACTGCCTATGTTTTCTTCTAAGATGCTTATCGTTTCACGGCTTACATTTAAGTCTTTTATCCATTTTGAGTTTATTGTTGTGAATGGTGTAAGTTGGTGGTCTAGTTTCATTTTTTTGCAGGTAGCTGTCCAATTTTCCCAACACCATTTATTAAAGAGGCTATCTTTACTCCATTGTATGCCCTTACCTCCTTTGTGAAATATCAGTTGTCCATAGAGCTATGGGTTTATTTCTGGGTTCTCTGTTCTGTTCCATTGATCTATGTGCCTGTTCTTACGCCAGTACCAGGCTGTTTTGAGTACAATGGCCTTGTAGTATAGCTTGATATCAGGAAGTGTGATACCTCCCCCTTTATTCTTCTTTTTTAAGATTGCTGAGGCTATTCGTGTTCTCTTTTGGTTCCATGTAAATTTTTGGAATATGTGATCTATATCTTTAAAGTATGTCACTGGTATTTTAATTGGTATTGCATTGAAGTCATAAATTGCTTTGGGTAATATAGACATTTTAATGATGTTTATTCTTCCTAACCATGAGCACGGTATATGCTTCCACTTGTTTGTATCTTCCTTGATTTCTTTTATCAATGTTTTATACTTTTCTGAGTATAAGTCTTTAGTCTCCTTGGTTAAATTTACTCCTAGGTACTTTATTTTTTTGGTTGTAATAGTGAAGGAGATTGTTTCCTTAATTTCTCTTTCTGACTGTTCATTGTTGGTGTATAAAAATGCCTCTGATTTCTGAGTATTAATTTTATATCCTGCCACCTTGCTGAATTCATTTATCAGGTCCAGTAGTTTTTGGTTTTTTGGGGTTTTTTTTGTGGTTTTTTTTACAGAGGCAGAGATAGACAGGGACAGACAGACAGGAACGGAGAGAGATGAGAAGCATCAATCATCAGTTTCTCGTTGCGCGTTGCAATTTCTTAGTTGTTCATTGATTGCTTTCTCACATGTGCCTTGACCGCGGGCCTTCAGCAGAACGAGCAACCCCCTGCTGGAGCCAGCGACCCTGGGTCCAAGCTGGTGAGCTCTTTGCTCAAGCCAGATGAGCCCGCGCTCAAGCTGGCGACCTCGGGGGTCTTGAACCTGGGTCCTTCCGCATCCCAGTCCGACGCTCTATCCACTGCGCCACCACCTGCTCAGGCCAGGTTCAGTAGGTTTTTAACTGAGACTTTAGGATTTTCTGTATACAATATCATATCATCTGCAAATAATGATAGCTTTACTTCTTCTTTTCCAACTTGAATGCCTTTTATTTCTTCTTCTTGTCTGATTGGTGTGGCTAGGACTTCCAGGACTATGTTGAATAAGAGTGGTGAAAGGACCCCTGCCTTATTCCTGATCTTAAGGGGATTGCTATTAATTTTTGCCCATTGAGTATGATGTTGGCTGTGGGTTTGTCATAGATGGCTTTTATCATGTTGAGGTATGTTCCCTGTATGTTCCCACTTTGCTGAGAGTTTTGATCATGAATGGGTGCTGGATTTTATCAAATGCTTTTTCTGCATCTATTGAAATTATCATGTGGTTTTTCTCCTTTCTTTGGTTTATGTGATGAATCACATTGATTGATTTGCGAATATTGTACCAGCCTTGCCTCCCCAGAATAAATCCTACTTGATCATGGTGTATGATTTTTTCCTTATATTGTTGGATCCAGTTTGCTAATATTTTGTTGAGGATTTTAGCATCTATATTCATCAGGGATTTTGGCCTATAATTTTCTTTCTTTGTGTTGTCTTTGCCTGGTTTTGGAATTGGAATTATGCTTGCCTCATAAAAGGAGCTTGGAAGTCTTCCTTCCTCTTGAATTTTTTGAAATAGCTTGAGAAGGATAGGAGTTAATTCTTCTTTGAATATTTGGTAGAATTCACTTGTGAAGCCATCTGACCCAGGACTTTCCTTTATTGGGGAGTTTTTTGATTACTGTTTTGATCTCATTTGGTGTAATCGGTCTGTTTAGCTTTTCTGATTCTTCCAGATTGATTTTTGGAAGATTATATGCTTCAAGGAATTTGTCCATTTCATCTAGGTTGTCTAGTTTTTTGGCATACAGTTCCTCATAGTATTTTCTTACAATCCTTTGTATTTCTGTTGTGTCAATTGTTATTTCTCCACTCAAATCTAATTTTATTTATTTGAGTCCTTTCTCTCTTTTTCTTGGTGAGTCTAGTTAAAGGTTCATCAATCTTGTTTACCTTTTCAAAAAACCAGCTCCTAGTTTCATTGATCCTCTGTATTGTTTCTTTAATCTCTATGTCATTTATTTCTGCTCTGATCTTTATTATTTCCTTCCTTCTACTACATTTGGGCTTTACTTGCTGTTCTTTTTCTAGTTCTTTTAGATGCAGGGTTAAGTTGTTTATTTGAGCTTTTTCTAGCTTCTTAAAGTGTGCCTGTAGTGCTATGACCTTCGCTCTCAGTACTGCTTTTGCTGTGTCCCATAAATTTTGAGTTGTTGTATGCTCATTATCATTCGTTTCTAGGAATTTTTTTATTTCTTCTTTGATCTCATTCTTAATCCATTTGTTATTTAACAACCTGCTATTTAGTTTCCATATGTTTGAGAAATTTTTAGCTTTTCTGTTGATTTCTAGTTTCATGCCATTGTGAATAAAGTGCTTGATATGATTTCAATCTTCTTAAATTTGTTGAGACCACTTTTCTGCACTAACATGTGCAGAGCAGATGTTAGAAGTTCTCTCATGTTAGAGAATGTACCATGAGCACTTGAAAAGAATGTATATTCTGCTGCTTTTGGGTGAAAGGTTCTGAAGATATCTGTTAAATCCAGTTGATCTACTGTGTCCTTTAAGTCTGCTGTTTCTTTGTTAATTTTCTTTCTTGAGGATCTATCTAGTGATGTTAGTGGAGTGTTAAAATCCCTACTATTATAGTGTTGCTGTTGATCTCACTCTTTATATCCATCAAAGTCTGCTTTATATACTTAGGTGCTCCTATATTAGGTGCATAGATATTTATAATAGTTATATTTTCCTGTTGGATTGCTCCCTTTATCATTTGTAGTGGCCTTCTTTATCTCTTACTATATTCTTTGTTTTAAAGTCCATTTTGTCTGATATAAGTATTGCTACCCCTGCTTTTTTTTCATTTCCATTTGCATGAAATGTTATTTTCCATCCTTTTACCTTCAACCTATGTGCATCTTTTGTTTTAAGGTGTGTCTCTTATAGACAGCATATGTACAGATCCTGTTTTCTTATCCATGCAGCTACCTTATGTCTTTTGATTGGATCATTAAACCATTTACATTTAAGGTTATTGATATGTAGTTGTTTATTGCCATTTTCTTCTTTAAAGCTGTATTCCTCTTTTGCTATATTCTTTTCCCACTTTGGTCTGTTTACACCATACCCCTTAACATTTCCTGCAGCATTGGTTTGGTTGTAATGAATTCCTTGAGGTTTTTTTTTGTCTGGGAAACTTTTTATTTCTCCTTAAATTTTAAATGATAGCCTTGCTGGATAAAGTAGTCTTGGTTGTAGGTTCTTGTTCTGCATTACTTTGAATATTTCTTGCCATTCCCTTCTGTCCTCAAGTGTTTCTGTTGAGAAGTCTGATGTCATCCTTATGGGGGCTCCTTTGTAGGTGATAGCCTTTTTTTCTCTAGCAGCACTTAATATTTTCTCTTTATCACTTAGCTTTGGTATTTTAATTATGATGTGTCTTGGTGTAAGTTTCTTTGGGTTTCTCTTTAGTGGAGTTCTCTGTGCTTCTTGAACTTGTGAGAGTTTCTTCTGCATTAATTTAGGGAAGTTTTCAGCTATGATGTGATTGAACAAAGTCTCTATCCCTTGTTCTTTCTCTTCTTCAGGAACCCCTATAATGTGGATGTTATTTCTCTTTATGTTGTCACAGAGCTCTCTAAGAGTTTCCTCTGACATTTTGAGTCTCTTGTCTTTTTTCTTCTCTGCTTTCATGCCTTCATTCCAGTTGTCATCCAACTCGCTGATTCGAACCTCAGCTCTGTCCATCCTGTTTTTAATTCCTTCCATTGTGGTCTTCATTTCTGATATTGTATTTGTCATCTCCGACTGATTCTTTTTTAATATTTCAATATCATTTTTTATACTTACTATTTCTTTATTTAGGTGTTCGTGGTGACCATCCATTGTTGTTCTAAGATCCTTAAGCATCCTTACAATCATTAGTTTGAGCTCTGCATCTGGAAGTTTGATTATTTCCATATCACTCAGTTCATCTCCTGAAGGTTTCTCTTGTGGTTTCATTTGGATTGCACTTCTTTGTCTTCTCATTATGTCTGTGTGTTTGCGTATTTTCTTGTAGAG
The DNA here is from genome assembly GCF_036850765.1 of Saccopteryx bilineata. Taxonomy (NCBI): domain Eukaryota; kingdom Metazoa; phylum Chordata; class Mammalia; order Chiroptera; family Emballonuridae; genus Saccopteryx; species Saccopteryx bilineata. Next base: position 52,904,674 of record NC_089490.1, read on the forward strand.
CTGGTTGAGTCTAGGCTTGGTGTTGTCTGCTTCCAGTTTTCACTTGTGTTGTTTCTAAGTCTTCTTGGGTTGGCATCAGCTATTATTTGTAATACACATTCCTATTTGGCCCGCTTTGAAGTCTTGATTTGTTTGTTTTCTTAACAGGTGATTGTCTTGTTTGCTGATCTCAGCAGGGGGCTTATTTGAAACTGTATCCAGGAATGTGGTGGGTGTGACCTGAGGCTCTGAAGTCCTTTTCTGCCAGTTAATCTCTCTGGGGGCGGATTGCTTTATCAGCTTCAGTTGGGGGAGGTGTATCTCATATCTCCATGGAGACCTGAGTTACTGCCCTTCCTCCCCACTTCTTGTTTTCAGCTGTGTCTTGTGCTGATTGGAGCTGGAGAAATGTCTGTATCTCTGTGACCTGGAAATACTTTTGTATTTTGCTTTGTGGAAGGATCAGCCCCTCCCCCAGTATGGCCACCTCCAGCACTGAATGAGTCAGCTTTTCAGGTTATCACATTTATTCCTCTCCCCCTCACCATCCATCTCTCTTTCTCTCCTTTCTTTTTGGAATACAAGCAGGCCCTTTCAACACACCTCGTTCCCTGGTCTCCAGGCAGTGGCTTTGAGCAGTATTTACTGCTCTTTACCTTGGAGTGAGAGCCCAGCCTCACCCCCCACCCCTGTTCCAGTAAGCAGGGGAGATTCAGGTGCTCCCTGCCAGGTTTGTTGTGGCTTCTTCTTTGCTCCTTTGTTTTTGAGAGCTGTTCTTGTAGTCCAGATTTGGTTTTTCACACTGATTGTTCATAAATTAGTTTATAATCCAGTTCAGTGGTGTGAGCTGGGAGTCTGTGCGTCTGCCTACTTCACTGCCATCTTCAGGTCCCCTGGCTTTCAGTTTTTTAAGAAACAGTATCTGAAAACACTTTTTTGTGAGCCTCCACCAGCCCTCCCAGCCCAAGTGCTGGGTCGGTTCGCTTTCCTGGACAGCCACCTGCTCCGAACTACTCCCTTGCCCCGCCCCACCCTGCCTTGGTATATTTATATTGTTTTGAGCATATAAATACTGTTCTCTACAGAACTGTTTGGTTCTGTGAGCGGTCACAGAGGAAGGTATAGAATCCTGTTTTACTAACTCCCTGTGGCTTAAAGGAGAACAACAAAAATGTCAATATCCAAGAGATTCTCCTAACCTCTGTTAGACTTTGCCTTTGCTCCTTTGGGTAGTTATTAAAATTTTATTGCTGTTTTCTTTTCCTATGTTTAGCACAAAAATTTTTTCAACCAAATGTAATTGGTGCTTGGGTATCTGTATTCGCTTGCTTTGCCATCTTGTACCAGTACCATTTGAAATGTAAAACACAAATTAGGAATTTAAAATCCTCAGCTTTGGGCTTACTTGTCATTTTGGTATCTGGCATAACAATTGCTGAATGAAGCCATTTTAGACAACTGCATCTAACATCTCACCAGGATTGGGACTGCCGACTACTTTTTCCTTCTATACCAAGATTTCATAAAATAGGATATAGTACTAACTGTCTTTAAGCACAAAATCAAGAAATTCTGCTCAGAGGATACCCGCAGGCATGAAACTTGTAAGAAGCAGCAGCCTTGGCCCAATTTAAGCAGTGACAGTAGCAGTAACTCTTATGGTCTTAAAAAGAATTTTTTGAAAAGATTTTCTTTTTTTGGATAAAGCCTTGGCTCTTTTCGAATGGCTGCCGAGGTTTCCCTATGCAGCACGTGTGCTTCTTGTTTCCTGTAACCTCCTGTTTGGATCTGCCCTTGGCATGTAGAAACAATATGGGGCTGTCACTTAGTTGTCATTGACTTAGCGTGGGAAGCAGTACAGCTTTTCAGCGTGGCTGCTGTGGGTTTTCCTTCTTGTTTTCTTAGGGAACACTAAAAGGGCAAAGAACTTTAAGACCTTTGTCTCAAATGCTTGTCTAGTCCATAATAGTCTAATGGCAGCCTACAGCTAATGCCCTTAGGTAGGCTCTTTGGAAGAATGAGACTATTGTGAACTCTACCTGTTGTACATTTATCATGAGCTTATAAATGTCTCTAATAGTGGTTTTCACTTAAACAGATGTATAGGTGATGGAACTTTTTTTATTTTTTTCCTTTTTAATAGCTATTTAGCTTGCTTTATCCTTCTTAAATTGCAACATTCAGATAACTGTTCCATTAGTAATAGGGCTGGTTTATTATGCTAGTTAATTATGCTGATACCTATATAGGCCAGAAATTTTTCTTTTCATAAGCAGTTCACTAGAAACAAAGGGGATTTTTCATCCTTTTTCTTTAATGTAATAAAAATGTACTAGCCTCTGAAAGTGAGCTGTTTTATCTTGAATATGCTTTTGTGTTTGTACCCTTCTCCAAAGGTGCAATTAACTGATCGTTAATAGAAGTTTGATTGTCCTGAAATGTGTCATTTGCATATCTGTATTTACAAAGGCTTCAGAGACAGTGTCTGACAATAAGGAACTCAGCAAGCCTATTTAGAAACTTTATAGTGAGTTTTTAAGTACAGTGCTTTTAACATTTGCAGTGATATACACTTTAAAATATAAGCCTGATAAATGAAATGAACTTGATAAGAAAGCAGATCTTTCTCTTTTACTGGGGAATGCCTAAGGCCATAACGACTTGTACTAGTAATCAGTAGGTATGATTTTTAAATTTCTAATACTGTTTTACTCTTAAATTATTTCACATCATACTATTTAATTTATTATCTCTGGAAGGAGATACTACTGTTCAGAAATTTTAGATTTTAAATTATCAATCACATACTCTTTGCCTAAACATGACAAGGAAAATAAGTTAACCTTTAAACCTGGAGATTCATCAGACCACTCAAAAGCTTTTGAGTGTCAGAAAGTAAACTGCATATACATGATTCTTTAAAACCCATAAGCAATAAAGTGGAAATAAGATTTCTTTAAGTGATGTTGCTAGCATGAGATTACCTAAAACACAGCACATCAGTCATTAATTAGCAGATAACTAATTCATCCACTTGACAAGTATTATTGGTAACCTGGTTTGTGTCAGGTACTGTTCTAATATTGACTTTTAAAAAGGATTTCATTAAATTATTCTGCTTTTAAAACTAATTACCAAATTTTATATTTGTCACTTTGGAAGGAGTTAATTACCTTAAGTGACTATTTCTAAACTGTTGGGAGGATCCAATTCAGTATTCAGGTAAGAAACCCCCTTAGCTGTAGTTATGTGGCACTGAGTTAAAGTTTCATAAAATAACACTTAAAATGTTTATGACAGAGATATAAAGATTTTTTATATAAATAAGAAATGTTGTTCTTCTGAAATATATAAATATCTGAAACGTCTAAATACTTTTGCTGGTGACTAAAATGTATGAGAACAGATTTGATTCGATGTTAAATGGATTGTTTATAAAACTATGTATTTTCTCCACACAGAGATTTTACAGGTTCTGTTTTATATATGAAACTTGCTTTTGAGATTTAACCTTATTTCCAGTTCTGTGATTTGAAGAACTATAATTATTTTAAAACTAAGTGGGTTTTTTTTTCTGTTTTTGTTTGTTTGTTCATTTGTTTTAGCGAGAGATAGGACAGACAGGAACAGACAGGAAGGGAGAGAGATGAGAAGCATCAGTTCTTTGTTGAGGCTCCTTAGTTGTTCATTGATAGCTTTCTCATATGTGCCTTGACAGCAGGGGTGGGGGCTTCAGCCAAGCCAGTGACCTTTGGGCTTGAGCCAGCAACCATGGGGTCATGTCTATGATCCCATGCTCAAGCTGGTGATCTTGGGGGTTTGAACCTGGGACCCCAGCATCCCAGGCCAAAGCTCTAGCCACCTGGTCAGGCTAAAATTATAGTTTTTAATATAGACACTGAAACCTGAATTATATACATTTTTATTGTAACTTGCATTTTGATGTATTACTGGTATATGCAAGATATTTTCGTGTTACTACTTAAGACTTTTAAAGTAAAATTCATGCTACATTTATAGAGATTGAGTCAGGAATTGACTTTCATTTTTTATTTCTTACATTAGTTTTTTTTTTTATTCCTGCATTTTACACATACATCAGAGATTATTAATGAAGTAGAAACAGGTAAAGGCCCTTCAAAATTCAACAGGGACAGCATTTTGATGACTAAATCACTCATCCTAATTTTTTTCTTTCACTATTGTCTCTTCCCTTTTCTGTTCAGTTAAACCAGAGAGGAGTATATTTTCAAATAGGTATTTTTAGTAACTAAAATATGTAAGTAACCTTATACCCGGACACAGCTCACAGGCCATTTAAGAATAACTCTGCTGAAAGCTCCATCATTTCATAGAATCCTGCAGGTTCAAGGCATTTGGTAGTATCTGATGCAGAAAGGAAGAAATAGTCTGAGGAGGTTAAATGAAGTTGACCAAGGTCATATAACTCAGTAGATTGCAGGACATCACATCTACAGTTGTCTGAGTATATACGTATACCACTCCGTTTCCCAGAAATGAATCTCTGAATGGTTGAGGAGTGGAAATACAAGACTTCCCTTTCCCTCAGTCTTTACTAAGTCGGAACTGGACCACAGTCTTTTTTACGCCATGAAAAGAATTTAAATCTGTCCTGACCAGGTGGTTGTGCAGTGGATAGAGTGTCGACCTGGGACTCTGAGTACCCAGGTTCGAAACCCCGAGGTCACTGGCTTGAGGGAGGGCTCATCCAACTTGAGCATGGGGTCACCAGCTTGAGCATGGGATCATCAACAGGACCCAATGTTGCTGGTTTGAGCCCAAGGTCACTGGTTTGGCTGGAGCCTTATGGTCAAGGTATGTATGAGAAGCAATCAGTGAACAACTAAAGTGCTGCAACTGCGAATTGATGCTTCTCATCCCTCTTCCTGTCTGTCTTTGTCACTGTCACTTTCACACACACAAAAAAAGAATTTTAGTCTGTACTATAAGATCAATGAGAAGTCTTGAAGTAAAGGATTTAATAAGAGGGCAATATGATCAATGTGTCATTTTTAAAAGGTCAGTCTTGTCCTCACTTGAGAATGATAGGGTAGAAATAGGTTAGCTTGGAGTAGGGTGGGTAAGTTGGGGTATTCCTGCAGAAGTCTAGTTTAGATTAGGGCAATGAGATGGATATTGAAAATGAGGAGTTTGAAGGATAGTTTTTGGTTGAGGAAAAAGAGGAGTCCTGTGGTACCTTAATTCCTGACTTGGTAGAGTCCAGTAGATGGTGGAGTTATCTTTCTTTAGAGGTCCATCTTTTGGTGTGGCAGGAAGATCATGAATTGCGATTTAGATTCCTTATGTTAAAGAGACTGTAAGCAGTTAGTACTTATATAGAACCAGTAGTGAGAAAAGAAATCAGAGTTAAAGAGGTGAGTTTAATTAGGGCCATGGCTCTAAATGAGATTCTCTAGGGAAAGAATGTAGATTGAATAAATGGCCAAATACGGTATGAGGAGGAGCAGGTACACCCGTTTTCATACAGGATATCTAAAAGGATGAGATAAATCTAGCTGGAGTTTAACTGCCTTCCTTTTCTTACCACATTGACAATAAGTGACAAATGGTCAGATAAAGAATGTTTTTTCAATCAAACAGGATTGTTTCATGAACCTGTGACGTGCTACTCAACTGTTTGGAAATACCTTTGTTACAAAGAATATTTGTAACATTTTCAGTCCATGGGATATTTGCCTAAATTCTACATCAAATTTAGACTTGCATTGTTTGTAACATAGTTTTTTTAAATAAAATATTATAAAATTTTTCATAAAATTCTATGAAATGTGTAATACTGTAGAGTCACCAGGAACCCCCAACTGCCCAGTTGATAATTTTCATCACTTGGGGGTCTCATACAATTTCTCAAACTTAACATTTTGAAACTCAACTCCAGCCTCACCCTGCTAAAGCGTTTAGATAAGAGAGTCTCTACACAGAGTCAGATAATTCAAAGATTTTTTTTGGTCAAACTGACGCATGCTTTGCAAGGAACAGATCCCTGTAAGTCATTAACTCTCGTTTAGAAACCTTGGGTTTCAGAAGTACCTGTGATGCCATTGGTTCAACTTAGCAGTGGATTCATTAGGGTTCAGTGATTCATACAGGGTGCCCCACACTTTGTTTCTTCCTGGCAAAAAGCATCATAGAGTACAAAAAAAACTTTAGTTACAGCGTCAATAAATACTCGGCCCAAATCTCAGCTCTCATTGGCTATCAAACTTGGTCAACATTTTTTTTTTCTTAGCCCATTTCCAACCAATGACAGACTGATTGTAAGGCACCTAGCATAAAGAAAATGCCTAAGAATGCTTCTGATCCTTGTCTGTTTACAATATTTATCCTCAGGATAAAATTATCAAAGAGAAACCTCTACCAAATTTTAAGACTACTTTATATCACTTTAGAAACTGCATAGTATTATACAGGCAAACTTTTGAAAAGAAACAATTGATGAGCATATTGATCAGCATTCCTTGATGGCTTCTTTTGTGAAAGTAGGAAGAGAAAAGTGATTCTGCTTCTGAGGCAAAGGTAAATGTTACAGATGATAAATTCAGCTTTCTCTAGTTTTTATTTGAGCTCTTTATTCTCTCTGAAGACATGGTCATAAAGAATGTGGACAACTTCAAAAGCACTCACATTGACACATGGAGACCTTTATAGGCTTCTATTTACCCAAGGATATATATTTTTAAAGCCCTAGATAACAAAATATCAAGAGTAGAATTGGGAGGCAGCCTTCCATATTGAAGTGCTAGAATAGGTCAGAGTGACTTTACACAAATAAATCTTAGCTTGGCACACGAAGGAGAGAGTGTGTTCCGATTTTATTTCTGTTGTCAGTGTTTTATGTTTTAATTTTGCCACAGGCTTTGGATTTAAAAACTTGTTACATTTGTCATCATAGTCAAAGAAATTTTTAGGCTTAGGAAGAGCAAATCAATAGATTTCTGTAGCTCTTCCCTGGCCTGGATGGAGCAATAGTACATTTTTTATTTTTTTATTTCCATAAAGAATTTGTCAAAAGTGCCAAATACAGAGATAATTGTATGTTTGTTTATTCCTCCTCCCCTTTTTTTTCTAGGATTATGACAGTTTCTTTGAATCAAAGGAAAGCAACACCGTCTTTTCATTTTTAGGCCTGAAATCACGGTTGGCATCAAAGGTAGGTAAATCTCTTCTTGTTTTAAAATTCATCTTTTTTCAATGGTTAATTGTTCTCAGCTGAGGTTGAAAGTGTTAAAGGAATGCATATATACCCTAAAGATTTAGTTTTCTCTTTCTCAGATGCACAGTTAGAGATTGCCCAGTGTAAAAACACAAGAGCAGCCTATTTCTTTCAAGTTTTCAATTATTGCTCTATATTAGAGTTTATTTTTATTCATAGTTTAGTTTATTGATAATTAATTTCCTCTTTTTCCAAGAAGAATTTAAGATAGCAGAAAGTAGTGCGTGCTTTCTATTTTAAACTGCAAGTTTACATTACTTTATGGTTTTTTTTTTCTTTTTTTTGACAGCGACAGAGAGTCAGAGAGAGGGATACATAGGGACAGACAGACAGGAAGGAGGAGAGAGATGAGAAGCATCAATTTTTTGTTGCGGCACTTTAGTTGTTGGTTGATTGCTTTCTCATATGTGCTTGACCATGGGGCTACTTTTATGTTTTTTGAAATAACAGCATGAAAGCCATATTTTTAAGAACTCTTACATGTTTTTTTTTTTAATTCAATGAGAAGGGGAGGCAGAGAGACAGAATTCCACATGCATGCCAACTGGGATCCACCTGGCAAGCCCACCAGAGGGTGATGCTCTGCCCATCTGAGATGTTGCTCCATTGCTCAGCAACCAAGCTCTTCTTAGAGCCTGAGGCAGAGGCCATGGACCCATCCTCAGTGTCCAGGGCCAACTCACTTAATTGAGCCATGGCTGCAGGAGGAGAAGAGAGAGATGGGGGTGGAGAGGACTGGAGAAGCAGATGGGCGCTTCTCCTGTATGCCCTGACCAGAATCAAACCCAGGACATCCACACACTGGACTGATGCTCTACCACTCAGCCAACAGGCCAGGACCGGTCTTTTACATGTTTAATTCATTAAAATTGGTAGAGAGATGGTCTGCAATAACAAATAGTCAACCTTGAAAGAATTGCAATTCTTGAACTAATCAAAATGTTCTTAAAGCTGCTTTATTAGGTCATATGTCTTTTCGAGAACATAAACGGCTCAAGCTTTTCTCATTTTTAGACCTGGAAATGATATATCTTATCACAACTTTGTGAAGCATATGGATTCACTTTCAAAGTAAAAAGTAGCATTTGCTTATTAAATAAGGGAATATTTTTATTGTTATTTCCCCTTTTAAAAGCACTGTTTTTCTGATGATGAAAGTAGCCTAGGCTCTCTTAGAAAAATTGAGAAAATACAAAAGTGTTGAGTAGAAAATAAAAATTGTCTGATATCCCACCACCCAGAGATAACCACATTAACATTTTTAGTGTATTTCCTTGCAGTCTATACATATATAGCAATTGAGTTTTTTCACTGTATTTCAATGGGACAGAATTCTAAATTGTCATTTTAAACACTGAATTGAAATGCAGGTACATTACTAGGAACTTTGATGTCTGTAAGTAAGAGGCCTTTTGAGGCTAGCCAGGATTTGTACCATTTCTGGAATACCTATGGGAGGAAGGCAGCGACTAGCGATAATAGAAGTTATACACGAGCACCTGTAGTTTACAGCCAATGTGAGATCTTGCTTTGTTTTTATATCAGGAAGTATACAGATGGTTGTGGGTGGTTTCCATGCACGAGTTTAAAAAGAAGCAAAATCCACACTTAGAATATTTAAAGGTTCTTAAGACTGTTTTTATAAAGATGGAATATTGGAATACTTCTTAGGGAAATTGTAGTATTTTATAACATGTTTTATCCAAGGATATTAAATAGTCCAGATTTATCTGCAAAGAACTGGAAGAAACTGGGGTAGGAGTGACCTAATGGATGCATAAATCTCATGGACATCATTATCTATGCAAAAAACTTAAAAACCAGTACTGTGTGCTTGCTTTCTTTGCTCTTATTTTCCCTGAAGATTGGGATTCCTAGAGACTTAGTGGGCTGACTCTTCTATTCTTTAAAAATGTTTATTCTCTCAGAAATTTCTCAAGAAACCTATGATCTGTAAAATAAGCAGTGTTGCATGACTTGTGGTCATAATATTAAAGTTGGTGTTGGTGCCACTGACGTTGACTTGATCTCAGCAGACCAATCCGAAAGCAGCAGGGCTCCAGGCATCCCCACCCACCCAGCCAGCCCAGCATTTTCAGGTGCCTGAGTCCGTCATACCTGAGCGGGAGTGTCCATGGTGAGGTGTCTGTGCCACCGTCACGAACCATTTGAGGGACCTTATGGGTTAATAGCGACTCACACCACATTCATCTTCATAGGAGAGAAATAAAAGTATCTTTAAGAGCAATTCAGCAGTACCACCACCCCTTCTAATTACTTAATTACTTATTTTTTACTCTGGTGGTAATTTGTTATACAATCCATACTCTGAAGGCCTGAATAGAGCATTCACAGGTATAAGGTACTAAAGCATAGAAGCCCCCTTTTCTCACCTCCTTCCCTACCCTCTCTACAGCGGTGGTCCCCAACCCCCGGGCCGTAGACCGGTACCGGTCCACAGAGAAAGAATAAATAACTTACATTATTTCTGTTTTATTTATATTTAAGTCTGAATGATGGTTTATTTTTTAAAAATGACCAGATTCCCTCTGTTACATCCGTGTAAGATTCACTCTTGATGCTTGTCTCGGTCACGTGACACATTTATCCGTCCCACCCTAAAGGCCGGTCCATAAAAATATATTCTGACATTAAACCGGTCCATGGCCCAAAAAAGGTTGGGAACCACTGCTCTACAGTGTACACACATAGAAGACAGGGCTCGAAAGCCTGCCTAGCAACACAGAGAAACACTATTAGCACCTGTAATTGCTCTTACACAGTGAGGTGACAGAAAAGAGGTAGTAGGAATAGGACATTGATGGGCCCAAAAGGCACAGGTGTTGTGTAGACTTGGGCAGGTCTCAGAAGTAGACAGGGCTTGCCTGGCCTGTGGTGGCTCAGTGGATAGAGCGTCGACCTAGAATGCTGAGGTCATTGGTTCAAAACCCTGGCTTGCCAGGTCAAGGCATGTACAACAGGCAAGCAATGAACAACGAAAGCGAAGCAACTATGAGCTGATATTTCTCTCCCCCCACACACACACATGTAAAATCAATCAATAAAAAAAATCTTAATAAAGTAGATGGGGCAGATCCCCAAATGGTGGCCTCCAGGCCACGCTGGCTCTGGATGTATTTGTATGCACAAGATTTTTAAAAGAATTTAAATGAGTTGTTAATATTTTAAATGCCAGATTTCCCACTTTCCTCGGGAAGTTGAAAGATGAAAACCCTGGGGAAACCCACTTTCTTCTGTGGCTGGCTGGAGCCAGCAATGTTTGGCCCACCATGGTATCTACCTAAGATAAAAGGAAGCCTCCTCACCAATACTTTTCAGGTAGAAAATCATCATGTTTGTTATTTTAATAGATTCAAGGTAGGGCCTGAAGTAGAAGTTTCTGCTTTTGGATCACTGGCCGGTGCCCAGAGTGATAACTGGTAAACCCTGGGCTGACCAGCCAGACATGGAGTAGGTCGGACGCCTCTCTGCCAGGTATCTGTTTGGTGGTGGAATCAGGGGCCACCCTGGGGGTTGGGACAGCAGCTGTTTACCAGTAGGCATGGCCATACAGAACTGTTCTTCACCTCGGGTCCCTCACTCTCCACAGGCCCCCTGAGGGAGGTGGCCCACGCACATGCCACTCACTCAGATGTGAGTGGAACAGTCGTATCTCTGAGACAAGTCTCGGCAGTTTTTGAAACGTGGCTTTCTTTTCACTTTTATATTTGACAGGTCAGGTGTGTGGGATTTAAACCTGGCTTCTTAGCCTAAAGCCCAGGATTTGTTCTTACCAATCACAGAGGGGTGTGATTTATTGTGATCTCTAACATCTCTGTTTTGGATTTTTAAAATATCACTGCCAGGGTGAATTTTCTTGTCAACAGTGCAGTAACTGACTTTTTTTTTTAATAGGCAGAACCTTAGGGAAGACAAGTGGAAGATGGTGGAGATGCGTTTGGAGCGCCCCCTGGTACTCAGCACACACCTGCTTACCTAATGCATCACTGTGACAGAGCCACATGCATCATCAGTTAACTTTGCTTGCATTCGGAAAAAGGTGTTTTTGGAAGACGTGGGTATAATAGGATTGCATGATTGCTTTAAACCAAATCAGAACTGTGGTGGGTTTCTTCTTCTTTTCAGAATTGCCTGCAGGTGCCTCACTCGCTGGAGGGACTGCAGCCTGTGTCTGGTGTGCTTCCCTAGTGACTGAAAGATAAGCGAGTGGCACCATCAGTGAGAGAATGTTGGATCCGCCCTAGGTTGTAGTTGATGCCAGTATTGCTCAGACCTGCTTCTCTTTAAGCTGCCTGGATTGTATCCTTCAAATTAGTTTCCCAGACTTAGAATCTTTTTGATCAGAAAGAAAATAGAAAAGAAATGCTTATTGACAAGGGGTCATGAATTTTGCTGTAGAATCACAAATGTCTCTATTCCAGTGCTTTGTAATAACACCTGCAGAAAAGATTGGATGTTTTAGCCTCCTTTTGGTAATATAAACTCTTACCCCCATAAATTCTCCAAGCTCCTACAGATGTTTCCAGATATCGCTGTTGCAACAATGTGTGATCAGAGCTAGGTTACAGGGATGAAAATTATTGCTATTTTGGAAAATAGGTGTTTCTTTATCTCTTGCAAGAGGAGAGTTTCGCCTAAATGCAGAAGACTGCTTAAAGGATATATTTTAAGAGGTGTACTAATTAGATAGTAAATTTATAGGGAAAGTATCTGACTCATATCTGAAGGCATTTTCAGCTCCAGCAACTTATAATATGTAAGTGCATGTATATTTTTAAATGCAGCTACCCTGACCAACAGCTGCTTATTCTATTTTGTGAAGGGATTATATTTTTTTGAGAAAGGAAGATTTTGTTTAGATATATTTTATGAACCCTTGATTAGGCATATTAAACAATTCTAGTATTGCTGCACAATTTAATTTTTTTCTTGTCTTACATTCCATTGGTTCTCTAACTTTGTTAGTTTATCTTCCTGGCCAGTGCACAGTCCCAGGTTTTCTAGGGTAATGTAGATACATGTTCTTATTCCGCCTATGCTTTCAGAGCAGCATGTAAGAGAGGGACCGTTGAGAGTAAATCTGAATTGTATTTGGTTATCAAAATCTTTACTCCCTTTGGAGTAGATGCTAATAAATACTGAGCATGTCTTACTTTATTAGGGCGGGGGCTACTTTTTTTGTATCCTTGTCCCTGCTTACATTTTTTTGAGTTTTTAATTCCAAACATGGGACCAGTCTTGCACAGGGTAAAGGATCAGAGGGCTGCCGAAAATATTCAGCCATTCTCAACATCTTGATGCTGGATCTGCCGCTTTGATTCTGAGCAGGAAGTTTATAAGAAATTGAAAGAACAGAAGACATATGTTCTCTTACTCTCCAACTTGCTAACTGTGGACTTGTTGAAAGGGAAAGCTGAAGTACCAGCCTGAGGTTGGCCGCCCAGGACTACAACCAGAGAAGACCATGCCACAGCTCTCTACCTGGCTGGGAGATTCGCGGTCCTCCGTTTTCTCTCCAAGGAAAGCTGCTGTGGAATCATAGGTATTACTGCTTAGGTGGCATTAAATAAGATCCAGGTCAAATTCTATTTGAGAAATCCCAGGGACTATCCAGGAATTTTTTTTTAACTGGATATTGTGTGTGAGTATGTGAGTCTTCTGATAAGACTTAGAATTTCTTTTTAAGCTACAGCAATTAAAAACTGTTTAATGGTCCGGTGACCTAAGTTATATTGTCTACTCTTGCCAGTGAGCACCAAGAACCAGCTTGTTAGGATTGAGGCTTTGGAAGTTAAATTCCGGGGTTGTAGGATCACTGCAACACTTGCTAGACAAAGAAAGCTAATCGGATTTGTCTTTTAACTTTTGAATTACTAAGGCTATACTAGGCCCAGTATGATTCTCCTAAACAGACTAGATGAATAGGAGGGCTAAATTACTATCACAGTTACATATCATCCACCCTTCGCCCCACTTTTTTTTTCTTTTTTTTTTGATTAGCAAAGAAATAGAGACCTCCCTCGGGGTGCTGTCCGTGTTCGGCGTGAGCTAGAAGCGCACTGCGTGGCCTGGACGCAGTGCCCGGCTCTGCTGAGCTCTGAGGACTGCCCACACTACCTTCAGAGAATACTGTGTCCTTGTAATATTTTATCAGCTGAATTTCAAACAAGTAATGATTTTTTTTGTTCTCTTCTTTAACTTGCTGCCGTTAGACTTAGATAATCACAATGTTAAAAGCCTAGGAAAGAAGTGGCTGGGAATTGCAGGCATCAGTGTCATATCAAGGGCATTTCAAGATAGAATTTTTATTTCCTGTTGTTGGCTTGTTGGGACAAAGACATGTGCTGTTAGAAATCAGAGTAAGCTATTTTATAATCAGATAAAATACAGAGTGCCATCCTGCTAGGGGTACACAGACCAGAAGGAAATTTAGTTGGAGAAGTAACTGGTTTTTTCCAAATTCTGGTGTTCTGTTAAAATCAAGGAGGAGGAGAGGAAGGATTTCTTTCCTCTCAGACTTTAATATATTTTAGATTTGTTTCTGTTTTCTAGATTTATTCAACAGATGTTTTTGAATTACATGACTTTATAATGAACTATTATCTATTTTTCCTGTTATTGAAAGGTTACAGAGTCTCTTTCTGCCTTGTTTTGGTGTTTTAAAATTTGATTTTGCTGTAAAGGGTTTTGATTTTCCTAGAAATGCTTTTCTCAAGTGTCAGGGCCCACTTTGATCTGCATAATTTTATTTTTAGATTTCATTTTGTATGCATTTGTCCCTAAAGGCATTGGTGAAATCCCAGATTTTATATTCAACATTAAAAAGGAATAAACTATAGAAAACACATATTCTGAAAATGGAGTGTTTGTTCCGTACCATTTCTTATACCTTTCCTAATTTTAGTTCTGTCTTTGGTTGAAACCTTCCTGTTTATTTGGAATGCTGTGTTTTTACTCCCATACATGAACCCCATACCTGCAGATTAGCTGTAAAAATGCAGACATATTGTTTGACCATATGAGGAGATGCACATATATAGTGTGTGTGTGTGTGTGTATGTGTTCAGAGGTGGCCACAGAATGATCCCATTCAGCACCCAGGATCAAGGATGGAATTAAATCACTGGCCCTTTGGTTGTTTAAATAGATGACTGTGGTGTCCTGAGTATGCTGAAGCCACGGGCTGGTGGATTTGTTTTCCTAATTGGTGGCAGAGAACAAGTCCAGTGTAGCTGCCACCCTTGGTAGAGGGGCCCCCTTTGATGCAGCTGCCTCTGAAAGCAGAAGAAAACATTTCTGAAGGCAGTGTCTAAAGTTGATCTCCCCACTGAACTATTTTAAACCTTGAACACCAACCCAGAGGGAAGGTAAAGGAGGAGATAAAAGAGAACAGGCTGTAAGTTTGCAGAATGTGCTAAATCCTGAAACCAAATAAGCCACCCACTGTAAACCTGACCTTCAAAATTTTCCTAGTTCTTCTGGAAATGCAGGTCAGGTTAGTTTAGTCATCCTTTCAATCAGCAGGTGTTGAGCCCTTAGAATGTTATGGGTACTGTCTGAGCAGGACAATAGTCTCCACCCTCGAGGAACAGAGCAACAGAAGCAAAAGCAGCAGTTAGTTATAGCCAAGTGGTGAATGATCGAGTTGAGGTAAGTGCATAGCACTCCAGGTCACGGGCGTCATCTGAAACATGATGTATAATCTATTTCTATGTTACAACCACTCCAATTTAAAATTATTTCATACGTGCAATGGAACATATATGCATACACATACACACACATATGTATACACTAAAATGTAAAAGAGTAATAATAAGCAGAACACAGGCTGGGGGGGGGAAGTAATAAGCAAATTCCTGTGTGCCTGTCACCAGCTTACTGCCTTTCCTTTGAAGCCCCGTGAGCTCTTATCTGACCCTATCCTGTCCCAGTTTGACTGCAGGAGCCCCTCTCCCGAGCTCTGTGTTGCTTGTAACCTCTCTGTCCTTGATC
This sequence comes from Saccopteryx bilineata, assembly GCF_036850765.1. Taxonomy (NCBI): domain Eukaryota; kingdom Metazoa; phylum Chordata; class Mammalia; order Chiroptera; family Emballonuridae; genus Saccopteryx; species Saccopteryx bilineata. Next base: position 52,919,924 of record NC_089490.1, read on the forward strand.
ATTTTACCGCCATGTGTATATCCTTAAATAATAAATGAAGTTAAACTATCTGTCACTTTCTTTTTATGTTCATTGAAATTGGGCATTCTCTTTTTGAAACAAGTACCCTAGTTGATTTTCACTGTTAAGTTTTATTGCATTGTATGACTCGACCACAATTTTTCCTTTCTGTCACTAGATGTTGAGCTGCTGCTTTCTTTTAAAAAGAAAAAGGAAATGTTGCTATGAACATTTTTTAATGGGATTTCTGGTGCACATACATGAGAGTAGATGTATACCTTGAATAGAATTGCTGTGCCATATAATAAAGCACATCGACTTTCAAAGGATAAGGCCAAATTGTTTTCCAAAGTCATGGTATGAAGTTACACTCCCACCAGTATACTAGAATTCCTGGTTCTCTAGCTCCTCACCAACTTTTGGGGTTGTCAGACTCAAATTTTTGACATGCTCAGTGTAAAATGTGGTTTCATTTTGCATATATTTGATTACTAATAAGTTGAACATTTTTTATTATGGGAATTCTTATTGGAAATCCCTCTTCAAACCTTTTACCTTTTCTATTGTGTTTTTAAAGATTAATTTTTAGAGGTTCTTTGTACTTAAATCTTTTATCAGTTATTACTTAACTATTAAAGAGAAACCATATGTAGAGCAGAAAAATATTCTGAAGCCAGTTCCAGAAGTGTGAAAAGCATGTGAAACTTCATAGTATTTGGAGAAAATAAAGTTAAAACATTTATTGTGTGCTTATTATATGCTAATTTTCAGCCTGTTGGCATATGAGCAAGAGAAGATGCATTATGGAAACCTCTCTCCACTCTAGAGGGGTTCCTTCCCTGAAGCTGTTTTCAGGCTCATCAGTTCCAGTCATTTGGTAGGAGGTGAATATCATGGTTTGGTTTTCTGCTACAGAATTTCACCAGAAGGAAATCTTCATATAGACTGCATGTTTATATATGCACATTTCCTTAATATGTCAGCATGTAATAAGCTTACAGCAGTATGCCAAAATTATATGTAAAAGAACATTTAAAGAACTACTTATTTAAGTCATAGGAGATTGTTTTGAACCTATACTCATAATTAATCCTTAAGCTGAATGAGAAAGTTCAGCATCATGACAGTATAACCCAGTGTGTTTTGGAAGTAGTACGTTTTCCTGCATTTAACCTGGTGGGTAGCAGAAGAACAAGAAAGTGCAATGCAGTTTGTCTTCTGAGGCTCCTGGTAACCAGACAACAGCATTTTTAATAGACTGAGGACCCTGGCATTTGAAAGTATATCAACTGAAAAGCTGTTACTGCTTATAATGAACTGCACAAAGATTTAGACTTCTTTTATAAAACAGCACTCCACATTCTTAAAATAGACATTACTTTTGGTTCTAGAATAAAATTCACTATCACTAAATTTTCCACTGAAAAATCTCTAGTGTAAATATTTAGCATCAATGTTATGAGGATGAAAGCTCTGTAGTTTGGAACAGTGGTATCCAGTATGGTACCAACAAGCCATATAGAATTATTAAGCACTTGAAATTACCTAGTTGAATTAAATATGTGCTGTGAGTATAAAATATATTCCAAGCCCTGGCCAGTTGGCTCAGTGGTAGAGTGTCGGCCCTGCATGTGGAAGTTCTGGGTTCTCAGTGGTAGATTACCGGCCACAGCACACAGAGAAGTGTCCACCTGCTTCTCCACCCTTCCCCCTCTTCTTCCTCTCTCTCTCTTCTCCTCCCACAGCCAAGACTCCATTGGAGCAAAGTTTGCCTGGGCGCTGAGGATGACTCCATGGCCTCTGCCACAGGTGCTAGAATGGCTCTGGTTGCAACAGAGCAACTCCCCAGATGGGCAGAGCATCGCCCCCTGGTGGGCATGCTGGGTGGATCCCAGTCAGGCTCATGCGGGAGTCTGACTGCCTCCTTGTTTCTAACTTCGTGGGTGTGTGTGGGGGATATATATATATGCGCCAGATTTTGAAGAGTTGGTATGAAAAAAAAGAATGTAAAGTATCTCTAATAATTTTTATATAGATTACATTTAAAAATAATATTTGGGACATATTGGGTTAAATTAAATATTAAACTTTTAATGTGGCTACTAGAAATTTTAAAGTCACATCCATGGCTAGCTTTATAGTACTACTGGGCAGTACTGTGCTATATCAGCCTCTACCTGAATTTACAATAGATTAATGAGAAAGGTTTTTAGGGTTTGGGCAAATCATCTTCCTTCATCTGTAATTATGAAAGGAAATGTGAACATCATTTGGAATCTTAATTTTATAATACTGCTGCCGAGATAAATGCTTTTCTCCTTTTGTTTTTTAGTCCCCTCAATTGAAGCATTTTTTTGTAGGGGAGAAAATATCTATTTCCTGGAATGAAGAGTAATGTGTGTGTATTGTAATAAGGGACATCTCTCTCTGTGTCCAGCCTCTTGTTCCTTTATTGTCTTATGAAGTTGAGGTCCTTGTTGAATTGTTCCACATCTGTGAACTAAGTCATGGTGGCACTTTTGTGGTTTTCCTTTTGTTAAAGATGGAATTTAATGAGCCACATAGATACCATCTATAATCTGCAGAACAGTGATGAATATTAATAGGATTTTGTCCTAGATCTCCTAAAATGTTAATTCTCTGTATTTGTAAAACCCACTTGAGCTCATAAGAATATATGGATAATCTACCTTTTTCAAGTATATTTCTGATCTCACTGCCAAAGATGAAAACAGAATGTGAATAATAAAGGAAAAGATCTTCCTTTCCCTGTGTAGGGTGTTTAACCATTATCTTTTTGCTACTCTCTTAGCAAAATAGTTTTCTGGGGAAATCTGTGTTAGGTTTGTCATTAAAATAATTGATGGTGACAGTACTGTAAGAATATCTGGAGATATTACTTTGTTTAAGACCCTTCCCTGACATAAGAGTGATTGTCCTACATGCAGTCCTTGCAAGCCAGGAGGGGATGCCAAGCATCTGTTTCCTGTAGCTGCTTTGCATGTTGCTTTTGGGCTCATTATTTGTCATTCTAATGAACCACCACACCTATTTGGGATTTTGCATTTGAGGATGGGAGGAACAACTTGTCTGAGATAAATTATAGACATTTTTCACCCTAACTTGATTTAGTTTGGTATTACTACCCCATATGTTAAGTTGGGATAATAGTTTTATTTTTCTCCCTGTCAATCCATTTCATGTCATGTACTACTAATAACATCACTGGGTTGAAATACAGATTCGGGGCTCTGGGATAGCCCACAGCTAAGCTCCAGGAATTTGGCATTGATTCTGTTATTCTAGAGCAAACTTAGCCTTTTTTAATCTCTCTTCCTGTCTTTAGTGGTAAGCCACTCTTAAATAATTTATTCCTAGCCACATCCTAACAAACTAGTGCGGCGGGTAGCAAAAGTGTTGACAGCAGCAATATTTTTACTCCCCAGACTGGCATCCAGAGGAATGACTCCAGCTGCAGCTTCCCTCACTGGACTGCTTTACATGCCTAATAAATATAACCGTATCCCGGCCATAAATGAGAAACTGAATACTGCCAGGTTTCCCATCCTAGTCATGACATGACTGGGTGAGCAGAATTTTAGCAGTTATATGCTTAGCAGGTAAAATGACCACAGCATTCTGACCTGGACAGTTTCTGACCGATAACAGCAAGAAACCACTTCCCTGTCATTGACTCATTTAGGGACCAGAGTGCCTCTGAGTACGACCATTCCAGAGTGATCCAGTTCTCTAGGGACGACTTCACAGGAACCCCAAAACAAACGGTTACATGTGCAGTAAGGGTGGACAGAGGTGCTCCTGGAATCTGATAGATACGCAGGCAAAATAGGGGAATTTGGGTAGTAGTGGTTTCTACAAAAACGATCACTTTAGCAGAGAATGAGTTTTAAGTGTTGAAGATCTGTTTTCTCCAATCATTACTGAAAATGTTACTACTCATCCTCATTGAAAAATGGCCTCTTATTGGATAGTATTTTCAATATACATACTGTTTAAATTTACATTCTGATTTTTTACTGATTGGAACAGCATCCTTTGCATGGCTTGTGGTAGATACAGGAGTCATCAAATAAGCTGTCGAGCCAATGCCCAAGCACTCTGCGCTGTGAAGTCATTCTTTTTTTGTACCCCAGTTTGTATGTTTTACTTGGTGAACATCTGAGAGAGAAGAGAAGAAGCCCTTTCTGTCTCAGTAAGGGCATAATCACCACTCACCAGTTAAGCCTGAATATGAAAACCAGATACTGTATCTCTTACCTTGTATTAAGTCAATTCTGTGGGATTTTTGGGTGCCAAGTATTGATATGTACATTTGCATGATGTTGATGAAAGAGTAGCGACCCTCCTGAGCACAGATACTTACTGTTTAGTATCTTAGAAGCTGCTTTTTCTTTTGTGGGTTTTTTAAGTTTTATCCTATTTGGTCTGGATCAGCTTTGTATTAAGACAGGAATTTCTTGTATGTTCTCTCTTTACTGAAACAACACGGTTTATTAGTATGTGTTCAGTACTCTTTGATAATTAAATAGATGGCCATGTACTGGAAAGTCTAGGTTTTGTTTTGTTTTTTTTTTAATTGTATCACTAGTAAATTGGATTCCTTATGTCCTTTCTGCTGGCAATTACCAGTTGCTAAGTGTGAATTATGTTGTAGCAGTCTGTGTCCAATTAGGATAGAAACACCACACAGTGACTTAAACAGGAAGATAAATATAAAGAATGATTCAACTGATAAAAGCCTGTCAGATATAAGAAAACTATATTTTACCCTGGGACTGAGGAAGAATTCCCAAGGAAGAACAAACTTGGAAGGGAGGCCATGGTCCTTGGAGAAATGACAGCTGCAGCCCACTGTCTGGCAAAGAGGTTCACTGGTGTCATCAGGCAGGACTGGTTTACTGTCACCAGCAACAGGAAGCAACCCTCTGGAGTGCAGGCAGCAGCCAGCTGAGCCTGGCCGAATGTGTGTGCTTGCGGAGGGAGCCAAGGTGCCAGTGTAGACAGCACACCTGTGACATCTGGTGTTCATGCCAAAGAGGGTTGTGAGGAGGTTGTCACCAGGCCAGACCCAGCTGCAAGGTCCCCAAGGAACCACATGTTCTGGGACCCCATGTTGAAGCAGCACCATCAGACCCACAGTGAAGGCCCGCTGTGCAGCAGCCCCGCAGAAGAGCCCCTTTCCCCTACAGTGTCCCTCCAGCGCCCTCTACTGAGAGCGCTGAACACCATGCTCACCGGCAAGGAGAGATTGCTTAAAGGAATTTCCAACCGTTAGTGCAGCACGTGTTTGAGGGTGGATTTGAAGCTAAGACACTATAAAATTGATAACTGGCTTGTACCATAAAAAATTCTCTTAGTGACTTCTCTCCGGAATTAGCCATGCTCTTTAAAAGCAAAGGGATTATCAGTGTTTTGTGAAGCACAAGTAATTTAAATGAAAATTGCATTACACACAATATTGAGGCCTTGCCTGCAAATATTCAGAACTTCATTGTGGGAGCTAGCAACTCGGTTATTAACTAAGCTGGTGAATGTCATGTCACAAATATAGGTGCCACAGGGAGACACAAAGCTCATTTAGTCATCTTTACTTTGGGGTTCTCGGTTTTATGAAACTGTCGAAATTTTATTTAAAGGAAAAAGCATTATGCTAAATATATATTTAAGCTTCTAGAAATAACTCCATGTAATCAGTTATTCTAAGGAGATGCACCAGACTATTTTTAAAGCATTGGTCTTCGCCTAGCAGTAGAATTTCTCTTTAATTCTAAAACAATAAATACCAAGAGCTCAATACTTGTATAAAGGACATAGCTATTGGATTTTTTTTTAACAAATAGAAAATTGAAAAGAAAATTCTGTAAAGGCTGACCTGTTCATTCACCCTAAAAGATCTCGCTTCTAATGGAAGGTGAGGCATTATTAGGAAATGGTCAGATCCAATGAACCCAATGATTCTGTGCATTCCCAGACTCTCGGTCCAGGCAGAATAGTAATTAAGCAGGTGGGTAGAGGGTTAGATAGATGATCCTGCCAGATATCCTTCCTTTATTAACTTTAAAATGAGCCTAAAGTGAAAGAAAAATTAATTTTACTGAGAAAGTAGCTTCAAAAGATGGCTCATCTGGGACACTCCGGTGTCCTCTTGGCTTGCTCCGAAATGCTGGGTGTGCCCCCCCCCCCGCCCCGATTTCCTTTCTGGTTGTCTCATCAGTATTTGAGGGTTTGGGGTGCCATGAAGACATGTTTAGAAAATCAAGAGTAACAGATATTCAGAGCAGTGGCAGCATTCTAAACTTTGTTGGGAACATACAAGTAGTTTTCAGTGTGGCTCTGCCATGAGAGTTTACACTGCGGATGTCATTGTGGTGCCTGTCACCAAACCACGTGTACGAGGACTCGGTGGTGGCGAAGACCTGCACTAAAGAGCCTCTGCACCCTTTTGATTCAAGGCTCCGTGGCATGGATTTTACAGTTGTCTGTGAGTAGTAACATTGGTGTTACTTCTGGGAATGAATTACCCTTCTACCACAAGCCCAGACTTTTTATCTGTGAATAGGTATGCCAGGGAAATTTGGGTCTCTTTATTATTTTACCAAAGTATTAGTTCTCTAAACATTCTAATTTCTCCAAAAGCCCAATGAAAGCATCATTGCTGGCTTATAATGAAAGCAGACCAAAAATCTGATACTTCTATTATGTAACTACCTATTTTTCAATTTGATTGATATTCTTTTATATACATAATTTTAAAAAAATCTTAATTAGCGCAGCCAATTTAGTCACTAATATAACCATTGGGTTCTTTCTCTGTTCAAGGAAAAATATTGGCCTTCCTGAGATCCTTATTAATTTTAGCTCCAAAGTAAAAAATCAATACAAATTTCTTTTAGAAGCTTGACAAAATTCTGCCAGCTGAGCAGTAACTAGATAGAGCCCTTAATAGGAACTAACTGCTGTTCAGTATTTTTCGTTGGGAGGTTAAATGGGTGGATGATAAGAACAGCATGTTCTTTTGCCTTATAATAACCTTGATTGTAGTCAAAATTCTTTGAAGCCTAACAATAGCTTTGGTTATATTCAAAGCTGTCAGAAAATGACTATAAATATATATACTGCATCTTAATGGAGACATCTCAATTTTTAATTCTGCTAAATTTTAGTTTTCTAAAATAAGAGGCATGAAATATCTTTAAACAGAATGTTCTTTCCAGTTATTTCACTTAAGTCTTGGCCTATCCTCTGAAATGTAACCTACAGCAGCCATCAGAAGTAAAATGTAATAATTACAAAGTCAGTAACAAGAAGGATCTCAGGGACAGGTGACAAAGTAGCCATGTGGAAGTGGTAGCAATGCCAGGGTGTATATTAGGGCTCATGCACAAAGGAGGCAATTCTAGTATAAAGAAGTAGAACAACTGAACTGATGACTTGTTAAAGGTATGTTACATTTTGAGATCAATTTAGCAATATAGAGAACTTCATAAAATCCAAAGGAGCAGTTCTGGACAGCAAGGTGTCAACACTTCTGAACTCTTCTAAATTCTCCTGTTTGGCATTCTTATTTCAGATTTACTCTGCCATATATTTAAATTGTGGCAAATTTCAGAATGGGGAAGAACCAAATGCTAGGGACTAGAGCCCTTTACAGTATTTCCAGAACTCTAAATGCACTCTGATATTTGCTACTTCCCTCCTGCTTTGAAATCCAAAACAACTCAGAGTAGCCTCCAAAAATTTACACAAATCTAGAGGAAGGGAAAACACTGGAACAGAGTTGTACAAGGGAAACTACTTGTGTGTCAATGGAACTGGGCGCATCTTTAATGAATATTCCAATAGCCCCCCCCCAAAAAAAAATCCAGGATGTTCCAGTGCTTATATGAAAATAGAACAAAAAGCCTGACCAGGCAAAGGCACAGTGGATAGAGCATTGAACTGGGATGCTGAGGACCCAAGTTAGAAACTCTGAGGTCACCGGCAGAGGCAAATTAAGGTCCATTGAAGCCCAGGGTGCAGAAGAAAATATTGGGCCCTTAAAAAAAGAGACAGGGAAAAGAAAAATACATGCTAACCATATTTTTAAATAAATAAAAAATATGTACTATTAATGTTAAAATTACACATATAAAACCAAACTTGGTGTCATTAGAAAAAAGTGTAAAGTTGGGGTTTTGTGGGGCCCTTCAGAAGTTGGGGCCCAGGGTGCATGCCTGGTGCGCCCATGGTTAAATCTGCCTCTGGTTGCCAGCTTGAGCACAGGCTCATCTGGCTTGAGTGTGGGCTCACCAGCATGAATGCAGGGTTGCTATCTTGAGCATGGGGCATGGGATCTTAGACATGGCCCCATGGTTGCTGGCTTGAAGCCCAAGGTCGCTGGCTTGAGCCCAAGGTCACTGGCTGGTCTAGAGCCTCCCCCCCCAACCCCCCCCCCCCCGTCAAGGCCCATATGAAAAAGCAATCAATGAACAACTAAGATGCCACAATGAAGAACTGATGCTTCTCATAACTCTCCCTTCCAGCCTGTCTCTGTTTGTCCCCCCGCCCCGCTATAAAATAAATAAATAAATAAATAAATAAAATGCAAAAGCATTCAGGTACATCATTTACTCTTAGTTTGAATTTTGCACAGAAAACAAGAGTTAGAATGAAACAGGAAAATGACAATATTCTGTGATTATTATACACACGTATTTGAAAAATATATATGGTATATATCACATAGTTAAAAATATACATTTATATGTGTAATCTATATATAATCTTAAAAAAATACTAAATATCTTTAAAAAATACTAAATGCTTAGCAGGTTATTTATAGAGCCAGGAACCCTTTGGTAACAGGAGTTGTGTGGTGGCGACATCTAGAGGCCGAACAGCTGAGTACAAGTTACAGAATGGACGTGGTTTCATTTTAACTGTAAGCACAGCAGTTAAAGAGACCTGTGAAAAGGAAATACACCTTTTTTACAAAAGGTTTTTCGGTGTATATTTACGTACGTTAAATTGGAAATGAAGGCCTAAGGAAGGAAAATCTTTGAAGTATTTTTTAGAAAGTTACCTAAGAGGGTCAGGAATCCTGGGTTCTCAATGGAAGTCGGTGTTCCTGTCTTCTGGGGGGAGGTAGGGAGAGAGGGAGACCTGGTGGGGAGCAGGAGCTGAAGTATTATTTTTAATGTACTTTATTGCAGTTCTAGAGAATTTTAAAGTACACTATAAACCCAATAAAATTTCCAGCAGCACCAGCCACAGAGACTTGCACCAGCAGTGACAGAAAATATTTAATTAAGCATGACTTTGCATCAACCTTTCTATACCTACCGCTCACTTTTGTATCTCTGTTAGTAGTAAAATTTTCTAACCGCCCACCGGTTCCACAGTAATGGTGATTTATAAAGTAGAGAAGTATAACTTTACTTTATAAAATTTATAAAGCAGAGTTACAGCAAGTTAAAGCATATAATAATAATTACTTACCAAGTACTTTATGTCGGATTTTTGCTAAGTTTGGCAGAATAAATCTTTATAAAACCACTTACTATAGTTAAATCTATCTTTTTATTTATATTTATACTTTGGTTGCTCCACTACCGCCCACCATGAGAGCTGGAACGCCCACTAGTGGGCAGTAGGGACCAGGTTGACTACCACTGCTATAGTAGGTAGCCCTTCCCAGCCCTGATCCAGCTGGGCCGGTGGAACATGGTGGGGCAAAACACCTACAGGTGGCAGAGCTACCACGGCCAGGTCTTAAAGCATCACCTGCAGCTTCCCTTGCAGCTCAAGGAGAAAGAGGAGATAGAAAAAACACAAGGTCAGAGAAAATGAGCCTAGAGGCATTTTCTATTCATGGATTCTGTAAAAGAACATTAATTGAGTATTGTATTAGTTTTCTATTGCTGCTGTATCAAATTATCCAAACTCACTGGCTTAAAACAACATGAATATATCCTAGCATTCAGAAAGGCAGAGGTCCGAAATGGGTCTTGGGCTAAAATCAAGTTGTTGACAGGGATGCATTTCTTTCTGTTGGTTTTAGAAAAAAATCCGTGGCCTTGCTGAGGCTGCCTGCACACATTAGCTCAAGGCTGCGTCACTCAGCCTCTGCTTCCACCTCACATCTCTGACTCTGGCACTTCTACTTTCCTCTTTTTTTTCTTTTTAAGATTTTATTTCTTGATTTTCAGAAAGAGGAGATAGAGAGAAAGGGGGGAGAAGTGGGAAACATCAACTCGTAGTAGCTGCTGCTTCTATGTGCCTCCACCGGGCAAGTCTGGGGTTTCGAACCAGCAACCTCAGCATTCCAGGTCAACGCCCTATCCACTGTGCCACCACAGGTCAGGCTCTATCTTCCTCTTAAAAGAATCGTCATGATTGCATTGGGCCCACCGAGATAATAACCTAGGATAAACTCTTCATTTAAAGATAATTCATTCTATCTGCAAAGTCCCTTTTGCTAAGGTGACCAACTTTTTTACAATGAAAAGGAGGACAAAATAAATTGAAGAAAACAATATTGTAAATAAAAAATATTTTATTCATTGCAACAATAATACACTATAATATGATATGATCAATGCATAATAAAAACATTTGTAATATTTTATATTGTAATTATGCTTACATGCCCATTAATTTTCAATAATAACTGTAAGAAAAAAAGTACTCATTTAGTAAAACTAAATATCAAACAATACCACTAATTTGGAGTGATATTCGGGTGTATTTATCATTTTTTAATTAAAAACTCTGTTTTATGCAACTATTTAATCAAAATGTGTTATTAGTAGATATGGTTTGAGATTAAAATTCCATTTTAAAACTCACATTTCGGGGAAATACTTGTAAATAAAGTTATACATATTTGGAAATTATTAAATAGATAATGAATTAATAAAATGTGAATTGTGCTTACCTGTCTATGATTGAATATTCACTAAGAAATAATGGTGAGTCTACAATGTCATATGTGCCGTGTCATGTTTTAGTAAGAAGTACACAAAGCCATTTGCGTGTTCTGTATATCACTTGCTCTCTCTCAAGGTCTCCCGTGTGGAGCGCATGTGTCTCATAATCGTGTCTCACCGCACTGTACTGATCCTTGACAAATCATCATGTCAAATACAAATATGTCACATCACATGCAATGGATCGACTCTGCATCGATCAAATACGAACATTTACAGATTAGTCTTTCAATATCAAAAAGGAGGACATGTAGGAGGACACTTTTCAAGGGAGGGCAGAACTTATACAAGAAGAACTGTCCTCCCTAAAGGAAGGTGATTGGTCACCTTACCTTTGCCAATGTAAAGCTACGTATTCACAGGTTCAGGGGATTGGGGCATGGACATCTTTGGGCATTATTCTGCCTACCAGAAGCACCTTGTAAGTCAATACTGTGTGAGCCAGGCATAGGAGATATAAGGTCCTTACCTTTTAGTGGGGGTAGGGGTTATGCACACAAATCAGGTTTTTAAACAGTACAAATGGTGGTGATTGTAGGTAATACACTGAGAAGCTAGCTCAGCTGAGGCAATCCGTTCAGGCTTCCTTATCCAGGTAACATTTCTCCTAATTCTAAATGATCAGGGTGAGTTCACTGTGAGAGTGAGAAAAGGAGTTGTAAGCAGAGCACAGAACATATGTAAAAGTACAGAAATATGTAAAACAGCTCAGCAGTTTCCATGGTTAATAAGATGTTGGATTGTCTTGCTGGAAGTGGTGGGAGGTGAGCCTGCACGTAATGGCTCAACTACATTATGAGATTGTTCTTTCTATGATAATGTCTGTTTTGGACTAAAAAAAAGGTTGATTTCTTACATAAATATTGCTTCACAATGGTATAGGAAATTATGTTCAACCTTGGTCAAACAGCCAAATGCATTTTAATCTACCTTTTTGTAGCCACTTCTAATAATAAAGGGAAAATGAGCTATAAAGCTAGAATGAAGATAAGCACTTGATAACCCAATGAAAATATAAAAGATAATAGCTAGAGAAAGATACATATTTTTCATAAAGCTCTTAATATAGTTATGTTCTCTCACCATTGGCTTCATAAAAAGTTTAGTGAGATTTTCATTAAGCAAAAACGATTACCATGGTAAAGACTCAAAGGTGAATTGTTAAGAAATGTAAAACAAATATGATATTGAACCATTTCACACAAAGAGCTTGTAGCACACGTATTTCTCTGATATTATGGAAATTTTATTTGATTTTTATCTTTTGACTATGGACTCATCCCCAGCTAGTGCTTATTTTACTGACTGACAAAAGATAGGCGTGATGTGACCAGACTACTGTGAGGGCCTCTAGAAGAAGGCGCAGTGAAGGTTTGGAGAGACTGAGGTATCCCAGGAGTTCTTGGGCAACATCAGGAATTGCAGCTGTAATGTTAAGCAGGGAGCAGACTGGAAGGGACCCCTGTTTAACATTCGGACATATCCCTGAAACTCTCGATACTCAAAGTGTGGTCCAAGGAGCAGCAGCAAAATCATGTTTAATAAGCTGCTAAGGGATTCAGAGTCCGACTGAGGTTTGAGATGTGCTGCTGCAGATGTTAGAAGGCATTGATGACAGGATTTAAAGCAAGAGTGTCAGAGAATCATATTTGTATTTTCAAAATCAGAGTTGGCAGTGAGAGAAGACAATGGGGTGTAGGGAAGGGTGATGTGGGGAAGAACAGAGGCTGAGAGACCAATTGAAAGCGTAATTCAGAGATGAGGGTTTGAAGTAGGGGCGTGGCCATGGACATGCCTTGTTAGCTCCGGGCAAGAGGGAGGCGTGAAGGGTGACCCCCGCATTTTCTTGCTTGACTGATTGATGTAGTTAATAAACATGAGGAAGATACTGAGGCTGCTTGTGTACACTTACAAGTTTGAGGTGCAAGTGAAACACTCAGGTGATTAAATTTACCGTCAGACGGCAGAGTGACTGTGATGAAATAGTTCAGGGAGTGCCAGAGAACAGAAAATGAAGGACCACGCTGAGAAGTGGGAAACCAGCGGAAAGTATTGTCTGGACAGCTGAGAGGGAGGAGACCAAAGAAAGGTCTGACTGGACAAACACTAGAAGACGTCCTTTGGACTTGACATTCTGGAAGTGTGGCGTGAGCTCCTTAATTATTTACATGCCAAAACATATGGGAAAGAATTGCTAAAATTAGGAATGAGTGAATAGAAAAGGACCGGTAAATGCATGTAGAAAGTTACTAAAGAAAGAAATCTAAGTTGGGGCAAGTGGATTCGTAGTAGTAGCAGGTTTGATTTTAAGGCCTCCCGTGCAGGCAGGTTAGCCACTTGAACAGGAGAAGCCTCGGCAGGAATCTTATAAAAGCGCACTGCAGCATGCGGAGATCAGAAATCAGAAGGAAGAATGAGAAATAGAGACCCAGAGGTATTAGACGGTCTGTGAAGATTTTTACAGAAGAAAACCAGAGGAGAAAGTTGAACATAAATGATGGAGACAGGGGTGACTCTCTTTTTAAAACTGTGGTCATTAGGAATTTCTTCAATTTGGTGCTGTCTCAATAAGAGCTGACATAGCCCAATTGCTTCTCCACTGGATGTTCATGCTATGCGATGTGCTGGAAGCTCTCCAAGCACGAGGCCTCCTCTCACCTCTCTGCATTTCACTCCCAGGTGCCTTAGAAACGGAATGGGCTTCATTAACTTCTTGTACTTTCTTAACGCTTCACAGTCTGTGAGCTGCAGAGAGATGTTTTTATCACAGTAATTTATTTTTTAGTGTCTTAAAAAAAAAATGCATGCTTCCGGGGCACTGTTCTACTCAGGAAGCACAGCCTACAGGAAGGCTTCCGTGTGGGTGAATGGCAACATCTCACAGACACTTGGGCGACTGGCTTTGTCTCATTTTTCCTTCTCCTATTTTAGAATAACCCACTGAAACTTGGTATGAAGCTGTCCTTTTGTTCCCATAATTTTCGTGTTCTTTTATAAAAAGTAATTAATACAGCATGACCAAGGGTGGCACAGTGGATACAGTGTTGATCTGGAACACTGAGGTCACCGGTTTGAAATCCTGGGTTTACCTGGACAAGGCACATATGGGAGTTGTTCTTGCTCTTTTCCCCTTCTCTCTCTTTCTCTCCTCTCAAAAGTGAATAAATAAAAATCAAAAAATGTAATTAAAACTAAAATTGGGTCCTGGCCAGTTGGCTCAGAGGTAGAACGTTGGCCCGGAGTGTGGATGTCCAGGGTTCGATTCTCGGTCAGGGCACGCACGAGAAGCGACCATCTGCTTCTCCACCCCTTCTCTTCTCCCTTTTCTCTCTTTATCTCTCTCTTCCTCTCCTGCAGCCATGGCTCAGTTGGAGCAAGTTGGCCCCAGGCACTGAGGATGGCTCCATGGCCTGCCTCAGGCACTAATATAGCTCAGTTGCCAAGCAACAAAGCCATGGCCCCCGATGGGCAGAGCATCGCCCCATAGCAGGCTTGCCAGGTGGATCCTGGTTGGGTGCATGTGGAAGTCTGTTTCTTTGCCTCCCCACTTCTCACTTAAGAGAAAAAAACTAAAAATGTGAAACTACTATCCTTGTAGGAGTCTTTATTTTTACTCAGTCATTACATACAATAATTTCTTCCTCTAAACAAAACATCAGAAATCTGAAAGATGTTTAAATTGCCTGCTAATTGGTTTAATTCAGTTGGTGGCCCTATGGAAACCTCCCATAGATGGTCTTCATTCATGTAACATGATTTGTTTACTATCATGTTCCCCAATTTATATGTCTTCTTTTCGGTGCTGAAACCAGCTTCCATCATCTTTTCTTAAACCTCTTTTCTTTACCGTACCAGTGCCCCTCACTGGTGTCTGTGATGAGCTCACATAACCTACACTGTGGCCAACTATATCCCAAGGATAACTTTGGATGTAAGGCAAATGGGACCAACTTCCTCTGTTACATTCAAGCAATAATAGAATACTGATTTGAGAACTGAAGTGAACACTTTACCTTAGTCATGGCTGCATCTTGATACTCCAGCCATGTTGCCAGGGGTCTTTCTCTTTAACTTTCTGCTTGAGTCTCATCTGGCTTTATTCCACAGAGAGGATCTTTTATGCTGAAGGGAAAACAGCTCCAGATTCTCAAGGACCCCATGTCAAATATCAGGAAGACTTTGGTCAGCCTGGATGACATGACCACCCTTAAAAAGAGTCTATCAGCCTGATCAGGTGGTGGTGCACTGGACAGAATATCGGACTGGGATGCAGAGGACCCAGGTTCAAAGCTCCGAGGTCACCAGCTTGAGCACAGGGTCACTGGCTTGAGCATGGGAACACAGACATGACCCCAAGGTTGCTGGCTTGAGCCCAGGGTCATTGGCTTGAGCAAGAAGTCACTCGCTCTGCTGTAGCCCCCTAGTTAAAGCACATATGAGAGGCCAATTAATGAACAACTAAGGTGCTGCAATGAAGAATTGATGCTTCTCATCTCTCTCCCTTCCTGTTTGTCCCTATCTGTCCCTCTCTCTGTCTCTCTGTCTCTGTCACAAAAAAAGAGTCTATCAAATCTTATGGAGTAAGGAGAGTGAGTTCCCCCCAATACAAGTCTAAGAGCTATTGCCAGATGACAGAAGTGATGCTGATCAGATGAAAATAACAGATACCTACTGCATCCAAAATAATGAGTAAAATTAGCCATTTGTAGATGTTTTGAAAATGATCAGAAGCCACACAAATCAAGAAGCAATGAGACCTTGTGAAAAAGCAGAACTTTTAAGGCAAAGTCAGGGATATGACAGGATAAAAGAAGATCATAGCCTAACTGATCATTATATGAAATCAGAATTAATGTGAAGAGAAGTCCTCACAGAGAAGGAAAGACAAGGAGCAGAAATGTGTCAGTGAGCCCCAGATGGGACCCTGACAGGATGATGCAAGTATGGTTCAGCAAACACATTGAGCACCAACTATATTCTGAACCAGTGGCTTGCAAACATTTTGACCATTAGCCACATTGAGAAATCCATCACTTATCAAGACCCAACACACACACACAACACGTCAGATAGTTATAATAAAACATATTATTTACTCTTCCAATATACAGCGCTCTTTAACATTTTTAATTCAGTGTATTTTATTTCTAAAATCCCTATGTATTAGTTTCTCAGAGCTTTTCTAACAAACTATTACTGACTGCATGGCTACAACAACCCAACTTTTCTCACAAGCTAAAATACATTTCTGAAGGCTAAAAGCTGAGATCAAGGTGTCAGCAGGGTTGGTTCCTCTGAGATCTCTCTTCTCAGCTTACAGGGCCCATCTTCGCCCTGTATCATCACATGGCCTTTTCTCTGTGCGTGCCTGTGTCCATATTTCCCCTAAACTTTATAATTTAAAATATAACCCTTTTAAGAAACTAGACATTTAAGAGATCTTTTCATCAGAAAAAGCACAATACTTTTTTTCCAAGATAACCATTTGTCTTTTCATTTGAAGTTGTATTTTTTCTTTACTTCTGGAAGAGTTTCCTTCAGCTTCTATAGTCTAATTCTATTTGTCTAACCCATAGATACAGAGAACAAACGGATGGTTGTCAAAGGGGAGAGGATTGGGGGGATGGGTTTAAAAAAGAGATCATACTTAATAGTAAAATAACACTTTTCTCCCCGAGTTCAGGAACAAGAGAGAGATGAGTTCATTATTATCACTTCTATTTAACATTGCTTGAGGTTCTAGTCAGTTTAATAAGGCAAAATAAATAAGAGGTGTAAAGATTGGGAATGAAAAATAAAATTGTCATTTGTATTTGACATGTCTATATGTGGAGAAAAACCAAAAAAAAATTATGGCAAACTATTAGAATCAATAAGGGAATTTAAAAGGAAGTTAGCTGCAAGGCCAAAAAATAAAAATAAAAATGAAGTTCTCACAAGAAAAAGGAATTTTGTAACTACATATGGTGACAGATTTTAACTAGACATTGTGGTGATTATTTCACAATATACACAAGCATCAATCATTATGTTATACACCTGAAACTAATATAATGTTGTATGTCAATTATACCTTAATTTACAAAAATAAATTTAAACAAAATAAAACAAAACAGTAGGGACTCACCAAGGCATTCTTGGTTTTCTTGGAGGCCTTCCACCCCATTGGCAGCAGAGACTTGAGCGTGCCAATGTCATAGCTCCTCTGGTTGATGTTGGCTTGAAAGTGGGCACAGTGCTTGCTCTGGCCAAGCACAGCCCCATGGTCACCAGCACCAGGCCCCAGGTGGTGGTCATGGCCAAATCACAACTGAAAAAAAAAAAAAAAGAAAAAAAGAATAATATTAAAGTATAATGGGAAGAATTTAATCTAGAGTCCTTTCTAATGGAAAATGTAAAAGCTTTTATCAATCAACCAGTTACATTTTAAATTTAAACTTTTAAATCTTTCTTCTCTGTTGACAGAAATAAATCATGTGGTATTAGATCATTGTACTCCTTTATTTTTTGTAGAACTTCATTCATTTAGTAGTTTAATCGCCCTATGCTGCATGAATTAGCCTAGAAATATGTTTTCCTGCCAGTGCCATCAATTTCTGTCCATTCTCGTTACTCATGTAGTTGTGGATTGATTAGCAAAACACATCTTCTTCAACATAAAACTGTATAGTTTATGTGTTTTTACCATCTACACTAAATCTACTTATATATGAAGACAATGAGTTCTGTTCACCAAGAAATAGTGGTTTGAAGTTTTTGTTAACCTTTTTTTTTTTTTAAAAAAACAAGCCCATCACCTTAAATGTACAAAGTCAATATAATAATTGGTTATCTTTTATTTCATACTTACAACAATTCACCTAATCATGGGATAATTATGATTTATGATTTTTTTTCCCCAGTCATTTTATTCTTATGCAAACACTAAGTACATTTATGATTAGTTTTGACAAGAACCTCCATGTCAGATGAACCTGGCCTAGGGGCCATTCATTCCAAGCTAATCTGACCTGCTCAAATAAGGGCTCACTGAGGTGGCAGCAAAAGTCTTGTTTAGTGCGTCGCCACTGGGACGCAGTGACTCTTAGTAAAAACCACACACAATGACAAATCTGCTGGTAAAAATAACAAGATTATTTTTCTTCAGTTTATAAAAAGGGTTTTGTTCTATTGTATAAGTCAAAAGTTTTAGGTTGGTCACTAACCTTAATGGTAAAAATCTTGGTTCTTAAGGGCTGTATAAAAACAGTAGCTTCTGCTATTAGCCATTAAATCTCTGAAATGGTAGTCCACAGGCTGCTTTCATCATCGCCATAGACAGGCGGCATGGACCTGTATGTGCGCACTGAGTATCCCTTATGATGGTCTACTCTAAGCTTCAGGGCTCTGATTACTGTTTCTCAACATTGCCAACAGAGATGTGACCAGCTATTGGCCAGTGAGGTCGGTATTGTAGCCACTATTTCATTATAATTGTTGCCACACAGAAATGGTCAAGAAAGAAGCTGAAAAAAAGATGGTGATAGTGGTATCTTTTTAGAAGCTACACCAATAGTAAAGATATTCTATTTGATTCACTCGTGAACATTAAGCTTTCTTTACTCCCTTCTCTCCAGGAATTTGGAGCGAAGTTCTGGAAAGACTATGTCAGGAGAATATTAGAATGTTGCTCATCGCCTGAGAAAATGATCTGTAGCATTTGGTGCTGGATTATTCTGTATTGCAATATGGATATTTGCCTGCTGACCATCAGGCAGCTGGAAGGGTCCACAGGCTGGAAGGAGTGGGCAGCATGTGAACAGGCAGCAATTGCCCATTTAGTTGACTCTTTGCCTACTTGGAATTTACCTGCTGTAGGGAGTTCACCTGGCTTGGGATGCAACACAGTGATCATCTTAGTAGGCATTGTAGAACACTTTGTCTCCCAACCCTTCTGTGAAGTATTATCATCATTTTCTGTCTCTAATAAGCATTCCCAATCAACTTTTAAATCATACTTATTTATCAGTAGAGATTATACTTTACACTTGTATGACATATGTTACAACGTGCTTTTATGTATATTTTTTGTATCTGAACCTCAACATAATCATATGAGCTAGGAAAAACAAGTGATGTTGGACTGATCCTTAGGAAGGTTATATGATTTATTGCCTTAAGTCATACAGTTTTCTGTTTACTTGTCCAGTTTCCTGCTATCATCATCAATAAAAAATATAGCAGTTTACATTTGATGTAGAGGGTTTTTCTGCTGAGTAACTTGCTACTTCTCCCATAATTTCAAATCTTCTAAAACCTATTTTGTTCTGGCTATCCGTGAAGCAGCTCTGCTTTAGTGCAGCCCATTCCTGGCCCCATATTTTGTGATAGCTGGGATGCAGATCCCCTTTCTCACTATTGATCATATAGTTGTGGGTTGGCAAACTTTTCTATAAAGGGCCAGACTGTAAATATTTTAAGCTTTGCAGGCCATGTGGTCTCTATCACAACCACTCACCTCTGCCAGTGCAGTCTGAAATAAGCAGTAGACCATACATAAACAAGTAAGTGGTTACGTTCCAACAAAACCTTTTATGAACACCGAAATTTGAATTACATATTATTTTCATGTGTCGTGAAATATTCTTTTGATTTCTTTTGTAATCATTGAAAAGTCGAAAACTCATTTTTACCATACAAATCTGGCATGCCAGATTTGGCCTGATGATGCCCGATACAGTATATTATGGTGCAGCTTAGAGATTAGCCAAGGTACTTTAATTAGAGTTCAAATTGGCTTGAGCTTGGTTCCCTGGCCTGTGGAATTTTAAAGCGGTTCCTAAGGTTCTTGGTGGATATATGTTACCACGAGCGTCTCAGCCTCCTGAGGCTCCTTCCCTATGTTTGGCCTCTACTCTCCACCCTCCTATGAAATACACTTATGCGCTACTTCACGATTGGGATACCATCTGAGAAATGCATCATTAGGTGATTTTGTCACTATGAGAATGTCATAGAATGCACTTACACAAATCTAGATGGTATAACCTACTACATACCTAGGCCTCATAGTATAGCTTATGGCCCCAAGGCTACAAGCTTGTATAGCCTTTTACTGTACAAAACAGCAAAGATCAAATAAAGCACAAGAGAAAATGATGCCATCAAGAGACACAATACACGCTGGCCAGGTAGCTCTGTTCGTTAGAACGTTGTCTTGATATACTAAGGTTGTGGCTTTTATCCCCAGCAGATGACATAAAAAATCAACTAATAAATGCATAAATGTATAAATAAGTGGAAAAACAAATCAATGGTTCTCTCTCTCTCTCCCTTCCTCTTTCTCTCAAATCAATAAATTAAAAAAAATTTTTTTAATAAAAGAGACACAGTAAGTCATGACATTTATGAGGCTGCTGCCATGGTAACATGGCATAAATTTTAAAAATAAGTAGGAGTAAATAAAAACAGTGATAAAAAGCATAGTATAGTAAAAGCATACAGAAGCTAGTAATACAGTTGTTTATTATCATATTAAGTGTTAGGTACTGTGAATGATGGTATGTTCTACACTTTTATACAACTTGGCAGTGCAGTAGGTTTGTTTACAGCAGCATCAAACATGTGAATAATATTGATACATTGTGCTCCAAGGTTATAACATCACTAGGTGACAGGAATTTAAGCTCTATTACAATCTTATGGAACCACTGTTGTATGTGGGGTTTGTCATTGACAGCACTGTTATGTGGCCCGGCCGTTTCACTAAGCTCCTCAAATAAAATCCCTCACCCACACAAGTCTTTTTGAAGAAAACAGAATTTACTGAAGATTTCAGAGGAGGAGTTTATCAAGGAAATCTAAACCATGTCTAAAAGAACCATGACATTACACTTCCTAAAAGGTAATTCTATTACTTTGCCACTGAGTTATTTTTCCCAAATAAATAATTGTCTTCTTTAAGAGAACTAGCTCTACATTTTACAAAAGCAGTACATTTTCTTCCCTTTCAAATGTTGGGCATTCACGCATTCATTCATTCATTCATTCATTCATTCAACATACATTTATTGATGTAATACAGTGTTGTTCAAAGAAAGTTTCTGCAAAGATGCAATAGACTATATCTGTGCTGTTCAATACAGTGGCCACTAGCCACGGACAACTACTGAGCCCTTGAAATGTACCCCAGGAAACCAAGAAACTGAATTTTAAACTGTATTTAATTTAAAGTTAAATAGCCATGAACGGCTAGTGCTACCACCTTGGACAGCACAGATCTAATATGTGAAGGCTACGTACATATTTTAAGTGGCTCTATTAATATTCAATTTCTAAAACTCATACAAAATTGGGACTGAGCCTCACTGCCTGTGTGCAGGATTTAATTAAAACTGCATGGTTTACCATGGCTCGTGTAATCAATGTTCAAAGCTTTCACTCTGCTCTTCTCATGTAACTGAAGACAGTCCCTGGTTTCCAAGGTTCCCCCCCCCCATTTTCTACTTCAGTTGTACACCAATGCAGAGCTTCTTTTCCCCCAAGAGCAAATTCCTTACAAAAAGCACATCTTCAGCCATGTCTTCAAATAGATTATAGATTCCAGCTGTTTCTTTACCAAGTACATAGATGCAACAGCTGGTCTTTGTTTTTAGTGCCTCCCCACATAGGCTAAATATTTCATCTTAAAGACTGTTTTAATATGTTAACATGAGGATAATCCATATGGAAATGATCCTGCGGAAATACTGATGGTCTGTACACAAGAGGAATGATCTAGCCAGATTAAGAAGGTTTTGAAACAGTGTGAGGGCATTTCTCAAAAGTTTCTATGGATAGTTCTATAAATCAACACAGTCCCTTGGGCAATGAAGCCAACCTTTTGGTATTTTCACAAGAATATAATTAAATTAGTGTTGAAATTCACTCTAAAATTATGGGTTAACATATGATAATATTAAAGAAGGTCAGCGTATTTAGAAGGTCAGTTATCTCTAGCTTCCCCTAGTTGTTTGAGTCGCTTACCAAATGGTGGGGGTGTAGGGTACAAGATATGAGATATTGATAACTAGTTTCCAAATTAGATCAGATATAAATTCCTCAGGTGGACGTTGTCATAGAATAATCACCTGAGAATATCAGTCCTCCCTTTGCTCCTTAGCCTTTGAGACTGCAGTCCCTAGGGAGATGCCACATCTAAAGAAGCCCGCCTTCAGGAATGCTGTGACCAGAGGGCCTACCTTCACGGAAGGTTCCCTGGAGGGATAGTGAGACACGATGCAGGTGAGAACTGGCTCTGACCACGCTTCTCCAAACAAGGTCACAAGCAGTAGGAAATGGAATTCCTCTCTACTGTAACTTTTGTAACGCAGAACACAAAAAAGTTCTTACAAAAAATGTTCCAGAGAATGCTCAAGGAAACATGATCCAGAAAACATGAACTCAGATTAAAAACCACTAAATGCAAGAGGAAATAAACCAGTGGTGGGATTCAGTCGGTTCACACTGGTTTGGCAGAACTGATACCTAAATTTTTGTTGAGTTTGGTGAGCCGTTGTTAAAATGGCGCTAATAATCAGGGTCCTACGGTGGGCACCTGGGCAACCGCCCAATGTGGAAACCACAAATTTACATTCTTTACTCTTTTTTAATGTTCATCTGCGTAAGAGCATATTCTAAGCACCCGCAGCGATGATCATTCCGTCCATAGGTGAAAAAAAATTGCAAGTGAGGATGCCAATCAAGAAACAACACTGAAATATCTTAACAGTTTTATTGGTTTTTGTCAGGTATTATTTAATATTTCTAGCTTTGTGTGCCTCTTTTATTGTTCTTACTTAAGTATTAAATGCATGAAATAATAAACTATCTTTCGGTATATCGTTTTTTTACACTTAAAATGATCATTATGGCAGAGAATTGGTTATTAAATTATTTGAATCCCATCACTGAATTAACCTACCATAACTAAGAGTTAGCAAAAAAAACAAACTGAAGAAACAGAGTTTGAATATTGGAAATATTTTATTTTATTGTTAGTACTATTGTTAATCTCTTGCTGTGCCTAGTTTATAAATTAGACTTTATTATAGGTATGTATATATAAGACAAAATATAGTATATATAGGGTTTGGTACTACCTACAGTTTCAGGCACTCACTGGGGGTCTTGAAAGGTATTGCCTGTGAACAAGAAGGAACAACTATATTATAAACCTTGTGTCAGTTTATATTGGAAGATAGTTGCTGGTAATGCAGTGGTGAAGGGAAAGATTTCAAGTCCTACCCAAGTAATAGCTTATGTCCAATTCTACAAGGGTCTGTAACTATCAGAAGTACAATATCAGCCTGACCTATGGTGGTGCAGTGAATAAAGCATTGACCTGGAACGCTGAGGTCACTGGTTCAAAACCCTGGGCTTGCCCAGTCAAGGCACATACAGGAGTTGATGCTTCCTGCTCCTCCTTCCACCCTTTCTCTCTCTCTAAAGTGAATTTAAAACAAACAAACAAACAAACAAAAAACTGGTATTAAAAAACGAAGTACAATATCAGAAGTACTGCTTTGCTGGGAAAACAAAAGAGATGATTTTTAACTACATTTTGGCATGAACTCAAATCAGGCTTGAAAGAATAATAGGGTGGTGAAAAATATAGATAGCCTATTAAATCAGGAAAACTGGGTTCTAGCTTGAGCTCTCTATGAATTCACTTGTACACTGAGAATTTGGACACTGAGTCTTGATTTTTCACTGTGAACCATGGATTTTGAAATAGGTGATCTCAAGAGGGTTTGACAACTTTGTTATTCTCTAATATATTACTACAAGAATGATTTTGGTTAATAGCTTTATTGTTCCTGTTAACAAAACAGCTGTAACAGTATCTTTAGTCATGTTTTCAGAAACGCTATTACTGGGTTTCCTTGACTCTCACTGTGGTCTGAATCTACCATTAAGGCTTAACTCTTTATACACAGTAGAAGACACAGTAGGGTCCATGATACTTTTAGGGGCCATGGGAATCATAAGGTAGGTTCAGGGTGATGAGATATCAGGGCCGAATCGAAGAAGACAAAAAACTTTCTTTAGCCATGCTGCTAAGGATTTTAGGGATTCCAAGTGAGATGACATTGAAAGTTATAAACAGCACTATGTTTACATAGTGTTTATAGTTTATAGTAAAGAACTATGCCCAAACTAATTTAGACTAAATTTTTAAACTTCTTATTCCATATGGTCTTCATTACATTATTCTTAATTACTTTTTTGTGATCTTTATTAAAGGTTGAATTAATGACCTCTAGTATTAATGTCTATACCATTAATAGACAACAATGTCATGAAATTGGTGTATTAACCATGCCTTTTATTTTCTGATTCTTTGACATTTTGAGACTTTGCTGATTCCAGAGCAACCACCCCTCCCAGGATTAGCTAATTCCTAAAGATAGTAAATAACTCCCCTGTCACTCAAATTAGTCAATCCTACACCTCTTTACTCTGCCTCACTGGTTCCTGCCCACAGGAACCACGATAAAGGCCCTTGTCTGCATTTCTCTCCTGCTCCCTCTGCCCCCTGACCATGTCTGGTTCTGCTCATGGCCCACAGGGCATGGCGAGGCTTGCCTCCTCCTCATGGGATCCCTGAGTAATCTTTAAGATTCTGGTAATCTGGATGGGAAGACAAGGTTACAAGCTCTCTTCACTGAATACCACCTTAGCCGAATTAGTCTTGTCTGGGTGCACGGCACACATTATGAAGGAATGTTGGAATTCTTTTCCATACACATGACCCAGCAAATGTTAATATTCTGGCCACTAGATGAAGAATTTCTGAGGCTGGGTGAAATGAACAAACTATAATCATATCCAAGCCTCTTCTGTCACTATGTGAGAAAGCAAAGGAGAGACGGAAGCTATGTTGGTGGTATGATCCTTTTCACTGCTAGTCAGGGAGGAGAGGTCAAAAGTTCATCATAGAGAAGGGATGGTGTGAATGCACTCAACAAATTGAAGTCAGGAGCACTAATTGACACAAAATAAGGATTAAAACATTTAAATCAGGGAAATATAAATCAAACTCATTGGCCAGGCGGAGATTTGGAAGGTGGGGCAAGAATAAAATCATATTTCACAGTGTGATACATATTTGATTTTAGATATTTTGGGAGTCAGGGAGTCTTAAGCTGGATTGGAAGATACTATGGGTCCTCCTTGCCTCTCCATCACAGAACCAGAGTTCTCTCCTTCCTTCCTTCCTTCCTGACCCCCTTCCACCTGAGTCAGTGGCTCTAGAGACCAGTTTATTCATTTCTCCTCTGTAAGCCCAGAGAAGCCTGGAAAGAAACAGAGCCCTTCACCATGAAACGGGACAGTTACCAAGCTGTGTTCATCACAGTGGGGATGAACCTTCACATTGCTGTGGGGAGCAGCTGTGCCTCAGCATCCTCATCTGGGGTAATAATAGTAGTCAACTCTGAGAGTTGCAGTCAGTTGATAGATGTTTATAAAGAACTGGACACAGTAGCCTGATCATGTGGCTACACTTGGAGGGTTAGCCATTGCTCTTATCTACATAACATTACACAGATGAAGAAACTGAGGCTTCAAAGAGAGACTGCATAACTCTCCAGGGGTTATAGGTGATAAATGGCCAGGCTGGGCTCAAACTGAGATCTGACTGACCCCCAAATGCACCCACCCACCGTCATGCCACTTCTGGGACAAGTGAGAAGAGCTCCTTTGTGGGACTGCACTGAGATCTGTAAGATTTAGCCTTTGGACTCTCACCCTCTTTTGTTCCGATTTCATGCTTGCCAGGCAGCCTTCTGATGTCTTCCCAGGATCCTTGTGTCAGAGTGGGTGTTCTGGGTGTCAGAAATGTATGATTAGTCATTAGATCAGGAATATTTCTGACTACTAACCCAAACTGATAAATTGACATGTGGCCAATACATAGGGATTTTTATTTTGCATCACTCAAGGCTGAAGGCTCTGAGAGCGCTGGCCACATTCAGTTCCTGACCCTGGACACTGGTACACACCCTGGCTGTGGTGACCAGAACAAGGAATTGCCACTCTATGCCTTGCCCTCTGGCCTGGTCAGTCTTTCTTCTTCATCTCCCCTCAACCTGTCTCAGGCATCACAGAATTCTTCTGACAAGGCCTCAACTTATTTTTTGGTATTTATGTCATTCTATCACCTTAATGTAGGTCACTGCTAATGTTCTTCTTGACACTGAAATAAATGTCTATCTGTACAGCTGTTCTTTTTACTCCAGTAAAAATTTTAAATGGGGTCATTATTCTTGATTTTTCACAATTAAAAACTTCTCAATATCATGACTCATGGACATAAATAAAAGTGAAGTGGTTTCCAGGGGGAGAGGTTGTGGTAGAGGGGTGGGGGGAAGGGAGTAAAGAGGGACAAATATATGGTGACAGAAAATGATTTGACTTTGGGTGATGGGTATACAACATAATCAACAGTTCAAATGCTATAGAAATGTTTACCTGAAACCTATGTACTCTTATTGATCAATGTCACCCTGTTAAATTTAATTTTCTAAATAAAATTTAAAAAAATTTTGTCTAATATTATTATTCATAAGAACCCAAGAGTTCACTGAGTTGGAGGAGGCCTTTAAGGAAATCTCCCAACTGGTAAGAAGGAAATGCTGGTTAATGATGTGATTTATTTGTTTTCTTACAAGTTTGTGATAATATTGGGAACCGCTATCTATAATTGGTGGCATCAAAGTGACTGTTTTTTTCTGAACACTTAAGTTTAGACTTCAGCTGGGATATGTTGGTAGAAGGAATATATCAGGTGTCACCCAGGGCAGAAGCTGCTGTCTAGGGTCATCTCAACATCTGGGACAAGCCTTGGCCTTCCTCTGGGGTTCAGGGGATCATGAGTGCTTAGATAAAACTGGACTTGGTACCTTTTTTTCAGGGAACATTTTCTTTTTTCTTTTTTTGGAGGGGGTGGCAATCTTTGTCAATTGTTTCTGGCCAATGGTAGGTACTATATAAATGTATATAGAAGTAAATATATTCCCTCTCTGGGTAAATGAAGAAGAAAATGCTTACCCAATCTATTTAAAAAAGAAAAGCAATCTATTATAAAGGGTGATAATATGCATTTGTGCTCTGATGTAAATGAATTTAAAATTTTAATCTTTTTGTAGATAAATGGGGAAGTTATTTTCACTTTATGAAGTTAATTCTTTAGAGGAAGATTTCTTTGAAGACTGAACATGAGTTTATCTGAAATAACACAGAAAAAATATACATAAGCACCACTTTTGATAAATCTTGCCTGTGTTCCAGCCTATATTCCAACCACACGACATGGTTTCATGTTCCTAAATTTACTATTCCAGTCAGTTCATACTTCTGTACCTTTGCACAGGCTGATCCCTCTCCCAAGAAAGCCCTTCCACACAATCTAGCTGTTGAAATTCTACTTGTATTTTCAGGCTGTTTCCAAGTACTAATACTCACATGCCATGCCTATTAATCAAAATTGATCTTTCTCTCATGTCTTTCTACAACTTCTGTATGTGGTTATCTTAAGCACATTTTCTAATTTCTAATTATAAGCTCTATGAGTAAAGAGAAGCAGAGCTATATACTCTTTGTACTGCCCGGTGATATATGCCTAATAACTTGCCTAGCATAGAACGTTCTAACATTTTCCTGCTAAGCATCACTTATAGCAGAGGAGTATACGCCTTCAGGCTGCTTTAGGATAGAATTTCTTTGAAGCTATGCTTTATCTTTAAAACAATTATGTAAATTTTGCCTTCAAATTTTATCATATAGTATTAGTAATTTTAATATAAGCACATTTAAATTGACTTCTGTGCAAAATTTTGACTGCAGAAACTGTGCCCATGGTTTATGCTTTAGCTAGTTAGGCTTTCTAGTATACAGCTCTTGGGATACGTGCTTCACGGCTGAGAAAGGTGTAAGTAGAAGCTTTAAAATGTTTGTTGAATTAAATAATTGAAATGTAATATAAAGTGAAATTTTTGTTCCAAATGCCAAATAATTGAGAAAATAGAGTCAAGACACATAGAGGTCACTTGTCATTAAAAAACTAGAAAACATTTCAAACAATCATTTGAAATAGCATAAGACCTCCAAAATGAATTGTATTTAGATTTTAAAAATTTACATATAGTTGGTATACAATATTATATTAGTCATACCAGTTTCAAGTGCACAGTACAGTGATTTGACATTTTTATACCTTACAATGTTATCACCCCACTAATTCTAGTCATCAACTGTCATCATGCAAATTTATCACAATATTATTGACTATATTCCCTTTTAGCTTTTTCACACAATCTCCCCTGACCCATCCACCCTCAGTAACCATCCCTTTGGTCTCTGTTTTTATACTTTTTTTGGTTTGTTTTGTGTTTTTAATTTCACATATAAGTGAAACCATGAGATATTTCTTTTTCTTTTTTTTTTTTTTTCATTTTTCTGAAGCTGGAAACAGGGAGAGACAGTCAGACAGACTCCCGCATGCGCCCAACTGGGATCCACCCGGCACGCCCACCAGGGGCGACGCTCTGCCCACCAGGGGGCGATGCTCTGCTCATCCTGGGCGTCGCCATGTTGCGACCAGAGCCATTCTAGCGCCTGGGGCAGAGGCCACAGAGCCATCCCCAGCGCCCGGGCCATCTTTGCTCCAATGGAGCCTTGGCTGTGGGAGGGGAAGAGAGAGACAGAGAGGGAAAGCGCGGCAGAGGGGTGGAGAAGCAAATGGGCGCTTCTCCTGTGTGCCCTGGCCGGGAATCGAACCCGGGTCCTCCGCACGCTAGGCCAATGCTCTACCGCTGAGCCAACCGGCCAGGGCCGAGATATTTCTTTTTCTCTGACTTATTTTACTTAGCATAATAGCCTCTAGGTCCAACTATGTTAATTTGTGTGTGTGTGTGTGTATAAAACTTTAAAGGGTGGCAAAATGGCAATGGAGTAGGCGAACGTACCAACTTCCACCTCCCAG
Organism: Saccopteryx bilineata; assembly: GCF_036850765.1. NCBI lineage: Eukaryota > Metazoa > Chordata > Mammalia > Chiroptera > Emballonuridae > Saccopteryx > Saccopteryx bilineata. Next base: position 52,948,916 of record NC_089490.1, read on the forward strand.
AACTAAAGTGGATGACAACTTAATTTTAAGAACCATCACCAGGAAAAACCAACTTTGGACTAAACTAAGAGGACTCTTCAACCAAGGAACACTGAAGAAGCCACACTGAGACCAGTAGGAAAAGCAGAAACATAGAGAGGGCTTCCCAGCTCCCAGGAGCAAATGGCAGCCCAGAGAGACTTACGTGGCAGGAAGTGAGTTTAGCAGAGAGGGGAGGGTCCTGAGCCCCAGGAACAAAGCCCCAGCCTGCAGCCCCAGAGCTTAGAAGAGGCATATGGACAGTATTTAGCTGTGAAACAAGTCAGGATATTGTTTGTGAGAAAGAGACAGATTTCTCAGACCCAGGATTCTTAGAAGGACTGCACAGAAAACCTCTCTCACAACTACCCACACAGGGCTCTGGGGGACTGGAGAGAGGAGAGGACTGGAGCAGCAGAAGAGAGTGTAATCTAAGAGGCACAGGGAGAAACACTTTGAGGGACAGCCATCCTAACCCCTGGGCTGAGTCACTCCCCAAATCTGAAGCGAATATTTCCCCTGGAAACAGCAATACCAGCAAAGGAAAGCAGGACACCAGCCAAACAAGCTCTCCTCCGCTCTCAGAGCAGAGTCGCTTAGAAAGCGGGAGCTTTCGGGACTACAATATTGAGTGTTAGGGTCTGAACTGCAGCACCCCTACCCACATAGCTGAGGGTTCCTCATAGGGTGGGTGGTGGCGGGACACGGAAGTGTGGTTCCGTTGGCAATGGCGAAAGCTGGTGGGCCATGACTGAGGCCTGGGTGTGAGCTCAGTCTTGCCAGGCAAGGGCGGAGAGGATACACAAAAGTGGTCAGGCCCATCTGCGTGCCCACCTGCAATCCAGCCTGTGGGGGAAGGACGGGAGCCCCGGAAGGGGCGAAGAACCACCACTAAGCAAGGACACATGGGTGAGCAGCCTTGCCTGGCCTGCAGAACCGAGGCTTGTGGCTAGAACCCAAGGTGGCTCCTCTCACAGGGGTGGGGTGAAAGCCCCAAACAGGCAGAGTCAGAAATGATAAAGACAATATCAGAAGTTAAGGCCACAATGGAAGAAATTAAAAGCCGGATGGATGAAGCTGCAGATTGAATCAGCGAGTTAGAGGACAGGATAAATGAAGGCACGAAAGCAGAGCAGAAAAAGAAAAGAGACTCAAAAAGTCTGAGGAAACTCTAAGAGAGCTCTGTGACAACATAAGAGAAATAACATCCTCATCATAGGGGTTCCTGAAGAAGAGAAAGAAAAAGGGATAGAGACTTTGTTCAATCATATCATAGCTGAAAACTTTCCTAAATTAATGCAGAAAAAATTCTCACAAGTTTAAGAAGCACAGAGAACTCCATTAAAGAGAACCTCAAAAAAATCTATACCAAGACACATTATAATTAAAATACCAAAGCTAAGTGATAAAGAGAAAATATTAAAAGCTGCTAGAGAAAAAAAGGCTATCACCTACAAAGGAACTCCCATAAGGATGACATCTGACTTCTCAACAGAAACACTTGAGGCCAGAAAAAAATGGCAAAAAATATTCAAAGTAATGCAGAACAAGAGCCTACTACCAAGACTATTTTATCCAGCAAGGCTATTTAAAATTGAAGGAGAAATAAAAAGTTTCCCAGACAAAAAAAACTCAAGGAATTCACTACAACCATACCAATGATGCAAGAAATGCTAAGAGGCCTGTTGTAAACAGATCAAAGGAGAAAAGAATATAGCAAAAGAGAAATACAGTTTTAAAAAATAAAATGGCAATAAACAACTACATATCCATAATAACCTTAAATGAAACGATCTGATCAAAAGACATAGGATAAGAAAACATGGATAAGAAAACAGGACCCATACATATGCTGTCTACAAGAGACACACCTTAAAACAAAAGATACACATAGACTGAAGGTAAAAGGATGAAAAAAATATTTCATGTAAATGGAAATGAAAAAAAAAAGCTGGGGTAGCAATACTGATATCAGACAAAATGAATTTTAAAACAAAGGCTATAGTAAGAGATAAAGAAAGTCACTACATAATGATAAAGAGAGCAATCCAACAGGAAGATATAACCATTATAAATATCTATGCACCTAATATAGGAGCACCTAAATATATGAAGCTGACTTTGATGTATATAAAGGGTGAGATCACAGCAATACTATAATAATAGGGGATTTCAATAACCCACTAACATCACTAGATAGATCCTCAAGAAAGAAAATTAACAAAGAAACAGCAGACTTAAAGGACACAGTAGATCAACTGGATTTAATAGATATCTTCAGAACCATTCACTCTAAAGCAGCAGAATATACATTCTTTTCAAGTGCTTATGGTATATTTTCTAGGATAGACCAGATGTTAGGGCACAAAAGTGGTCTCAACAAATTTAAGAAGATTGAAATCATATCAAGCATTTTCTCTGATTACAATGGCATGAAACTAGAAATCAACCACAACAGAAAAACTGAAAAATACTCAAACACTTGAAAACTAAATAGCATGTTATTAAATAACAAATGGGTTAACAATGAGATCAAAGAAGAAATTAAAAAATTCCTAGAAGTAACTGATAATGAGCATACATCAACTCAAAATTTATCCATAAATTTTGCAAAAGCAGTCCTGAGAGGGAAGCTCATAGCATTATAGGCATATCTTAAGAAGCTAGAAAAAGCTCAAATAAACAACTTGACCCTGCATCTAAAATAGCTAGAAAAAGAACAGCAAGTAAATTCCAGAGGTAGTAGAAGGAAGGAAATAATAAAGATCAGAGCGAAAATAAATAAAATAGAGGCTAAAGAAACAATACAGAGGATCAACAAAACCAGGAGCTGGTTCTTTGAAAAGGTAAACAAAATCGATGAATCTTTAACCAGACTCACCAAGAAAAAAAGAAGATTCAAATAAATATATAAAATTAGAAATGAGAGTGGAGAAATAACAACTGACACAACAGAAATACAAAATATTGTAAGAAAATAATATAAAGAACTGTATGCCAAAAAATCAGAAAACCTAGATGAAATAGACAAATTTTTTGAAACATATAATCTTCCAAATATTAATCTGGAAAAATCAGAAAGCCTAAACAGACCAATTACAACAAATGAGATCAAAACAGTTATCAAAAAACTCCCAACAAAGAAATGTCCTGGGTCTGATGGCTTTACAAGTGAATTCTACCACATATTCAAAGAAGAACTAACTCCTATCCTTTTCAAGCTATTTCAAAAAATTCAAGAGGAAGGAACACTTCCAAGCTCCTTTTATGAGGCGAGCATAACTCTGATTCCAAAACCAGGCAAAGACAACACAAAGAAAGAAAATTATAAGCCAATATCCCTGATAAATTTAGATGCTAAAATCCTCAACAAAATATTAGCAAACTGGATCCAACAATATATAAAAAAATTATACATCATGATGAAGTGGGATTTATTCTGGGGAGGCAAGGCTGGTACAATATCACAAATCAATCAATGTGATTTATCACATAAACAAAAGGAAAGAGAAAAACCACATGATAATTTCAATAGATGCAGAAAAAGCATTTGATAAAATCCAGCACCCATTCATGATCAAAACTCTCAGCAAAGTGGGAATACAGGGAACATACCTCAACATGATAAAGGCCATCTATGACAAACCCACAGCCAACATCATACTCAATGGGCAAAAATTAAAAGCAATCCCCTTAAGATTAGGCAGGGGTGCCCCCTTTCACCACTCTTATTCAACATAGTTCTGGAAGTCCTAGCCACAGCAGTCGGACAAGAAGAAGAAATAAAAGGCGTGCAAATTGGAAAAGAAGTAAAACTATCATTATTTGCAGATGATATAATATTATATATAGAAAAAAATCCTAAAGTCTCAGTCAAAAAACTACTGAACCTGATAAATGAATTCAGCAAGGTGGCAGGATATAAAATTAATACTTAGAAATCAGAGGCATTTTTATACACCAACAATGAACAGTCAGAAAAAGAAATTAAGGAAACAATCCCCTTCACTATTGCAACCAAAAAAATAAAGTACCTAGGAGTAAATTTAACCAAAGAGATTAAAGACTCATACTCAGAAAATTATAAAACATTGATAAAAGAAATCAAGGAAGATACAAACAAGTGGAAGCATATACTGTGCTCATGGTTAGGAAGAATAAACATCATTAAAATGTTTATATTATCCAAAGCAATTTATAAATTCAATGCAATACCAATTAAAATACCAATGACATACTTCAAAGATATAGAACACATATTCCAAAAATTTATATGGAACCAAAAGAGAACATGAATAGCCTCAGCAATCTTGAAAAGGAAGAATAAAGTGGAAGGTATCACACTTCTTGATATCAAGTTATACTACAAGGCCATTGTACTCAAAACAGCCTGGTACTGGCATAGGAACAGGCATATAGATAAATGGAACAGAACAGAGAACCCAGAAATAAACCCACAGTTCTATGGACAACTGATATTTGACAAAGGAGGTAAGAGCATACAATGGAATAAAGACAGCCTTTTTAAAAAATGGTGTTGGGAAAATTGGACATCTACCTGCAAAAAGATAAAACTAGACCACCAACTTACACCATTCACAAAAATAAACTCAAAATGGATAAAAGACTTAAATGTAAGTAGGGAAACCTTAATAACCATCTTATAAGAAAACATAGGCAGTAAGCTCTTTGACATCTCTTGCAGCAATATATTTGCCAATTTATCTGCACAGGCAAGTGAAATAAAAGACAGGATAAACAAATGGGACTATATCAAACTAAAAAGCTTTTGCACAGCTAAAGACAATAAGAACAGAATAACAAGACAAACTACACAGTGGGAGAACATATTTTACAATATATCTGATAAGAGGTTAAGAACCAAAATTTATAAAGAACTTGTAAAAGTCAACACCAGGAAGACAAACAATCCAATCCAAAAATGGGCAAAAGAAATTAATAGATACTTCTCCAAAGAGGACATACAGATGGCCAATAGGCATATGAAAAAATGCTCAACATCATTAATCATTAGAGAAATGCAAATTAAAAGCACAACGAGATATCACCTCACACCAGTCTGAATGGTGCTCATGAACAAAAGAACACAGAATAAGTGCTGGCGAGGATGTGGAGAAAAGGGAACCCTCCTGCACTGCTGGTGGAAATGCAGACTGGTGCAGCCACTATGGAAAACAGTATATGGAGATTCCTTAAAAAATTAAAAATCAAACTGCCTTTTGACCCAGCTCTTCCACTTTTAGGAATATACCCCAAGAACACCATAGCACTGTTTCAAAAGGAGAAATGCACCCCCATGTTTATGGCAGCATTGTTCACAATAGCGAAGATCTGGAAACAGCCCAAGTTTCCATCAGTGGACGCGTGAATTAAAAAGCTTTGGTACATATATACTATGGAATACTACTCAGCCATGAGAAATGATGACATGAGATCATTTACAACAACATGGATGGACCTTGATAACATTATACTGAGTGAAATAAATAAATCAGAAAAAACTATGAACTATATAATTCCATACATAAGTGGAACATAAAAATGAGACTCAGAGATATAGACAAGAAAGTGATGGTTAACGGGGGAAGGGGAGGGGGAGGGGCACAAAGTAAACCAGATAGAAGGTGATGAAAGACAATTTGAGTTTGGGTGATGGGTATACAACATAATTAAATGTCAAAATAACCTAAAGATGTTTTCTCTGAACATATGTACCCTGATTTATCAATGTCACCCCATTAAAATTAATAATAATAATAATAAAAAGAAGGGGGTCAAGTGAGAAATAAAAAAAAACTTTATATATATATAACTTTATCCATTTATTGATGGATGTCTAGGTTGCTTCCAAATCTTGGCTATTATAAATAATGCTGCATATACATAGGGTACATATATCTTTTCTTTAAATTAATGTTTTCATTTTTTTGGATAAATACCAAGAAGTGGTCATATGGTAGATTTATTTTTGTTTTTTGAAGAATCCTCATACTGTTTTCCTTAGTGGCTGCACCAATTTGTAGTCCCACCAATAGTGACAAAGTTTCCTTTATTCTCACCAACACATTTGTTATTTATGACTTTTTGATAATAGCCATTCTGAGTGGTATGAGGTGGTTTTGATTTGAATTTCCCTGATGGTTAGTGATGTTGAACATCTTTTCATATGTCTGTTGGCCATCTATATATCTTCTTTGAAGAAAAGTTTTCAGGTCCTCTGCCCAGTTTTTGATTGAATTATTTTTGTTGTTGTTGTTATTCGGTTTTTTGAGCTCCTTATATATTTAGGATATAAACCTCTTATTGGATATATCATTTGTAAATATATTCTTCCTTCAGTATGGTGTTTTCTGTTTTGTTAATGGTTTCCTTCATCATGCAGAAGCTTTTTAGTTTGATGTAGTCCAATTTGTTTATTTTTGCTTTGGTTTCCCATACTACCCAAAGCAATCTGCAGATTCAATGATACCCTATCAAAATGCCAATGACATTCTTCTCAGAAGTAGAACAATAACTCTAACATTTATATGGAACCACAAAAGACCCCAAAAAGCCAAAGCAATCTCTAGAAAAAAGAATTATTAAAGGTAGCATGCTCCTTACTTTCAAACTATACTACAAAGCTTTAATAATCAAAACAGTGTGGTCCTGGCACAAAAACAGACAAATAGATCAATAGGTCAAACTAGAGAGCTGAGAAATAAATAGAAGGCTGTCTGGTCAATTAATCTATGACAGAAGAGGCAAGAATATACAATGGAGTAATGGTAGTCTTTTCAACAAGAGATGCTAGGGTAATTGGACAGGATCACACAAATAAATGAAACTGGACCACTCTCTTATACCATATACAAAAGTAAACTCAAAATAGTTAAAGACTTAAATGTAAGGCCTGAAACCATAAAACTCTAGAAGAAAACTACAGTGGTACCTTGAGATACGAATTTAATTTGTTCTATAACCGAGCTTATAAGTCAGTCAACTTGTATATCAAACTCCTGATACTGGGCCCATGCACCAACGTGCCAACTAGCGGCAGCTTCCCGAATCACGACTCGTATCTCAGAATTTTGCTCAGATCTGGAACAAAAATATGGACCGAGTTGGAGCTCATATCTTAAAAAAAAATTGTATGTTGGTCTGTTTGTATCTCAAGGTACCACTGTATTTGACATCTTAGTAGAAAACTATTTGACATCAGGCTAAGTAATAACATTTTGGATCTGTTTCCTTAAGCATTGTACTTAGCTAATGTTTCCCCCCACCTCCTCTGGTTCCCATGTATAACTTGTAAAGTGACTTTGTTAACATACTTGCATGTAGTTGCTCTGAAAACTCACAAATACAGAATCCCCCCAAAAGGTAAATTCTTCCTTATTTCCATCTGGCAGATATTTTAGCCTATGAGCTTACAGACTCATGTCTATATTAGAAAAAAAGCTGAAAAGACTTTATAAGTAACTGACACCTAGTATTAATATTTTACCTACCTGCTGAAAAAGTATCATTCATTTTTAATGGACATGTCTCAAAGAGATTGCTAAAACAGCCTGGGTAAATACCAGATTAATAAAAAGCCTTAGGAAATAAGTAAATTGCTGGATTTGAACATATAAATAAATAATACACCTTAACTCTTACCATCTGCTGAAATAGATACCAGTGCTCAGGCACTTGAAGAAATCATTTCCTTAGCAATATTTCTATGGCCCAAAAGATGCTAAATGCCTTCCAAAGTAAGTATCTTCATAATAATATAATAATAATGAAATCTAGTAAATAATAATAAAGAATCTTCTGGACTCTGTGGAGAAATGTGTTTATGTAAGAACCAGATGCTCTTCATCAGTGGTCCCCAACCCCCGGGCTGTGGACTGGTACCGGTCCATGGGCCATTTGGTACCGGTCCGCAGAGAAAGAATAAATAACTTACATTATTTCCTTTTTATTTATATTTAAGTCTGAACGATGTTTTATTTTTTAAAAAAATGACCAGATTTCCTTTGTTACATCCATCTAAGACTCACTCTTTTTTTTAAAATTTTTTTATTAATTTTAATGGGGTGACATCAATAAATCAGGGTACATATATTCAAAGAAAACATGTTCAGGTTATCTTGTCATTCAATTATGTTGCATACCCATCACCCAAAGTCAGATTGTCCTCTGTCACCTTCTATCTAGTTTTCTTTGTGCCCCTTCCCCCCCTCCCCCCTCCCTTCTCCCCCCCCTTACCACCACACTCTTAATCATGTCTCTTGGTCTTGTTTTTATGTCCCACCTACATATGGAATCATGCAGTTCTTTTTTTTTCTGATTTACTTATTTCACTCTGTATAATGTTATCAAGATTCTGCCATTTTGTTGTAAATGACCCGATGTCATCATTTCTTATGGCTGTGTAGTATACCATAGTGTATATGTGCCACATCTTCTTTATCCAGTCTTCTATTTTTTTTTTACAGTGATTAAGGCCTTTAAGCAAGCTCTTGACCAATATAGCAAGAGTCCATAATAAGACTCACTCTTGATGCTTGTCTCAGTCACATGATACATTTATCCATCCCACCCTAAAGGCCGGTCCGTGAAAATATTTTCTAACATTAAACTGGTCCGTGGCCCAAAAAAGGTTGGGGATCACTGCTCTTCATTGTAACTTACAACTAAAATCAATCAATAATGGCAAAGTGAGGTCCTGGCTGGTTGGCTCAGTGGTAAAGTGTTGGCATGACATGTGGGTGTCCTGGGTTCAATTCCTGACCAGGGCACACAAGAAAAGTGACAATCTTCTTCTCTACCCCTCCCTCTTCTCTATCTTCTCCTCCTGCACCTATGGCTTGATTGGTCTGAGCAAGTTGACCCTGAGTGCTAAGGATGGCTCCATGGACTGGCCTCAGGCACTAAAATAGCTCAATTACTGAGCAATGGAGAAGCAGTCCCAGATAGGAAGAGCACCGCCAGGTAGGGGGCTCGCCAGGTGGATCCTGGTCAGGGTGCATGCTGGAGTTTGTCTCTCTGCCTCCCTGCCTCTCACTTAAAAAAAAAAATGTCCAAGTGAATTTTTAACCAAATAAGGCAAACTGAGCTCAGATGTGACCTACTCCCTTTGCAGTCTCTACATGTCCTAGCAAGATTCTTATTAATATCCTTATTAATGTGTGGAGAAGAGAAGTAGACTCCCACTAACAAGCACATGACAGCATTTCCTACCCTGGCTGGATAGCTCAGTTGATTAGAGCGTCATCCTGATCAATGCACCAAGGTGCGGGTTTCATCCCAAGTCAGAGAACATACAGGAATCAAACAATGAATGCATAAATGGGTGGAACAACAAATCAATGTTTCTTTTTCTCTCTCTCAAATCAGTCAATCTATAAAATTTTTTTTTCTAACTCTGTAGTAGTGCCGTAAATTCCTCTTCTAATCTGTCATGGCGTGCTTGGGTCAGTTGTGAAAAGAGTGCTTTTCTATTTTCTCTTCTTGAATATTTGCTTGTTTTCCTTCCCTGCCTGCTTACAAAGCCAGCAGAGACATGGTTCCCTCCAACCTGGCTTTGACAATGTAATAGAATTCACGGCTTCCATTGCTCCTCTTTTAACGCTTACCAAGCTGCCCTGTTCCTTATGTCTGTGCTCTCTGAAACAGCCATCCTGTCATTTATGGTTTGGTTATCTTTCCTTCCCAGTGCTGCCCTTATTCTGAATATTTTCTTTTGCACTTGGCTGAAATTGTGTATATGCAGTAAAATCACTGAACAGAGGAAGGTCTGGCTGCCTGCTGCTCCCACAGGGCAAACAGCATCCACAGTGGCGGCTCTTCGGCTCCTCGTCGATCTCAGGATATTGCAGTCCCACTGTGACTGCGCATGCAGGTTTAATCAGCTTCGCCACAGATGTAATTCACAGTGGGTCCCTTTTGTTTCACTTGTCATCAGAATGAACACACACAGGAAGCTCATTTAGCCCCCACCATTTGCCATCCACGGCCATATTAAAGTTAATTTTATTTTCCCAGGTCAGAAATGATGAAATCAGTATCTAACATGGCAAGTTTATATTTGCTCATTCCTTTTCACTCAGATTCCATGACAAATTTTAAACATTTTACCTTATATCTATTTTATGGATTAAGTCTGTGAGCTTATAGATTTAAATGCCAGTGATGGTTAAGAGTTAATTGCACATGAAACTGCATTACATTTTCAAGTGAGAGTAGTTATTAAACACACATGAAAGTACTGCATTATTTTAATGTTATGATCCACTAACTCATTTATTAGTTAATTTGTTTATTATTTATTTTACATAAATTAATGCAGCACTTAGTATTTTTCAGAGATCTTGAAAATAAAAGGTTAGATATTAACATATAAAATGTTTTCAAACTGTAATACTTCATAAAAATATTATATCTAAAAAGCACTTTTTGTGTTTCAATCTATTCATTTATTCACAAAATGGTAGACACTCATTGTGTATGGCCCATATCCTGTGCTAAGGACTGTGGGTTCACACTTAGGTAAGAACTAGTTCCCACCCTCTAGGACCTCATAGTTTAGCAGAAAAGAAGCAGATGCAGCAAAGGGAAGAATTAGTAAGGAAGTCATAGATGAGGTAATCTCATTCTTGGTAAGCTTATAGGTGGTTCCTGCTCCCTGGGCTCCACAGAGGGGCAGAGGAGGTAGAAATCAAGAGAGAAGAGAAATGTCAGCTCTAAAAATGGATTGAGGTATTTAAGAATGTTGGAAAAATTACAGTGCCCAGGCACAGGGATATTAAGGAAAATGGCCAGAGATATATAAGGAAGAGCCCAGATGTGAAAGGTTAGGGTTCTTTCAATTATGGGAAACTACCAGTTATATTTGTTAAATAATTGCATGTCGAATCCAAACTTTTTACCCTGTACCATGGTTTATTGTGTTACTCAATGCAGTTTATTTTATGGTAAACTTAATAGTCATAATGACAAGTCAGAGGTGGTGTAACAGGTTTCATTGATTTCCAAAGTCTTCCTTTAGTTTGCACCTTACTGTGCACATTACCAGTTCTTTGAGAGTGTCACGAGCACTTTTAGATTCGAAGATGTGGATCTAATTGTCACGCAATAGCTTTGTAACCTTGAGTAAGCCACTGGTTTTTCTGAGATCTGGTTTGCTTATTTATCAAACGGGGGGGGGGGGGTAATGATACTAGATTCCCACACTGTCTCACAGCATTGTGGTGAGAATTGGTTAAATAATATATATGAATCATTTTTAACACAGCAGAACATTACATATGAGAAAGATATTATCATCATTATTATTATTTAGGAATCTGAGATTAACCTGAATTATTTGGCAATTAGTCATCAGAAACAATCTTCTTTCCTGGAGCACCAGATATGTAATGACTAATTTACAAACATGTAGTAGGAATTTCTTTGTTTAAACATCAATTCTCTGATTGAGAATTGACAAAAATGTCTCTAGGTGAATGGGTTGAAAATAAGGGCTCATGGCCTCTGGTGTGAGTGGTGCCACTAGAGCAGTGCAGGGCATTATCTACACAACCACAGACACACAGTGCCTTAGCTAAAATAGGAGTTTGAAAAGAGAGAGAGGAGGGAGGAGAGGAAAATCATCGTTTGAATAGATGTGAACTGAGAATTTTGCAGAGGTGAAGGACACGATTTATGGATCCAAAAACATACTCAGAGTACTGAAGGTGTTAGGTAAATACACACTTCCAGCTCTACCATGAATTGGTTATGGATATAGATCAAGATACTTCAACTCTAAGCTCTCTTTATAACAAGAAAATATACCTCACAGCCTTGAAGTGTAGTATAAGTGAGTTAATATTTCTGCTTAGCACATTGGTATATAGCAGACACTCAAAAATTTTTGCTGTTACTACAAAGAAATGAAAATTAGACCACCAGCATATTTGTGACTGGGAACAAGGAATGATAATATAGTAATACCCTTAAAATGTTAATGGGACAATAATTATCAATCTAGAATTATATTAAGCTTAAAATGTTATTTAAGATTAAGACAATAAAAGAGATGTTTTCAAACCAAAGATTGTATACTTTATAATCCCTCACTAAAGACTTATTAAAGGATGTACCATGCAGAAAGAAATAAATTCACAAAACCTGAATTATAAAATTGTAATTTATCATAAGAGGAATTAAAATATTGTAAGCCTTAATTAACTATTGAGTATGCTGCTCTGTCACAATGACAAAAACTACTCAGAGACCAGATGAAATGCACTGAGAGTCCAAGGGGAGGCAACAGTCCTGGTCAGTAGGTTGAGGGACTGAAGCCCCGTCCCCAGCCTTCCTCAGATATTTATTAGCCAGTACAAATAACTCAAGGAAGTAGAAGTTTTCAGGGTGTGAAATAAAGGACAAGAAACATAGTGACTCGTAATCTCTGTTCTGAGAGCCTAAACATTTTTTTGTTGCTAAATCTTATCCTGCTGTTTTACTGTTTCCAGCACGCATTGTCTCCAGTGTGGGGTCAGAGAGGCCCCTGGACTCTCGTCTACTCAGGGCTTTTGCCGTAGGGTGCCTTGCTGTCTCTGATTGTTACCCTAATTTTGCATGTTTTCACAGCACGTTCCTGTACTGCTCATACTATTTTTTATATTTAATTTTTAAAAAATTGAAATTAGATAGAAATAACAGAAAGGAAGTAGGTGTTCAACAAATAGTTAACGTATGCTAAGATCTGTGTCCTCTATAGGAATAAGATTGAAATACTGAAAAACTTAAGTATTGTTAGAAAAATACATCATTAAATATTTATTTTTAAAAAGAAAGGTACTATGTCATGCATATAACACAGACTATAGCTTTCAAACTGAAAGGGGAAAATGTAAAGAAAATTAAAATATGGATAAACAAAAATATGAAATAAGAGGGTAGAAACAAGATATCTTTATTTGTAACAGCATAAGTCAGAAAAACACCATTACTTACAGAATGGGTAAATAAATGCATCATTGTTCAGTGGTTAAAAATGAAGTAAGTCATATGTATGAATTGGAACAGCAGGTATCAACAAATTAACTGAAGGAAAAAGCGAGTTTCAAAGTCTATACTAAGTATGGTAACATTTATCTAAATATCTAAGGTATAAAAGCATGGGGAGAGGGGAGAGAAAAACTAAAATTGACTAAAATTCAACAAATTGACATTAATATTTTCATGTATTGGAAATTTTTTGTCATAATTTCTCCAAATTTTCTGATTCTTTTATGAAAGTTTAGATGGTTTTGTAACATCTCAAGTGCCTATTTGATATTCTTGTTTGCTTTTTAAAATATATCTTTAAATTTCAAGTTCTTTTTAGTTAAATATATCATCTCTGGTTTGTACATTGAAAAGTTTTTAATTTCCCTTCTCCCAGAGGTCTTGAGCAAGGGGTGAGGGGGAGGGGTTAGCAGGAAATGGCTGCATTTAACATATGATAATTACCTCTGCTTTGCAATGAATGCTGTCCCCTTCAATAATCTGAAATCTGTCAACCAACCACTCACAGTCTTACTACAGATCCAATACTGATATGTCAATGTAATCATAAACTCAGAATTATTCCAGCTCTGCCCTTAGGTTAACTGCAGATCGTGTATTTTCAAATTATAATCTAATTTGGGTAGTCACTAAATCTTAAAAAATATTGAATAAACTATCAGTGATTGTTGCCTCTCAAAACAAGATTGTACTGATTACCTAACTTTGTATTATGCTCAATGGTATGACTGACAGATATTCCCCAACTTCCCATTTGGGTCTCACATTTGGCACAGTTTATTTTTAACTATCTGTTATAAATTCATAGACTGTCTAAACTTGGAAAAGAAAGGTTTTAGAGATCTGATGTCCAATGAGCTCATTAAACAAATGAGGAAATTAAGTTCAAGAAGTTAATTATCAAAAGTTACACAACCAGTCAATGGTAGCATAAGGACTAAAGTTCAGCTCTCTTGATTTACACATTGAAAACTTTGAGTATAATCTATGGTGTATTTTTAAGAGGCTGCAGGAACATGGATGATGGCAAAGCAGGGTGTACAAACACAGTTTGGTTCTTCTGCCTTCTTCTCTGGTGTGTCCTTTCATATCCTTCATATTAAGAAGAAATCTTATCCAGTTTGAAAACTGGGTAAATACAGAATGTCTAGTAATTTTAAATAATTAGATTTTCTAAAGAAATAAAATATCCATACAAACCATCTAGCATTTTATTTTTCTGGAAACTTCTAACCATTTTCTAGCATCCAAAGCAAACATAAAAAGAAAATAAATATTTCTCAGGTTATAGGTACAATTATTAAGTGTCAATTTGAGACCCCAATCCGAGTAGGTCATAGGAACAGACTTAATGGGGTATCATATACAGAAGGACTAGGGAAAGAGGACATAAAACGAGACTTTCCAAATGAAAGGGGAAAAGTTTACATAGTGATTTCTATAGTAATTTAAGAAGTATGAGGACTAACCTTAAAACCATGCAATGTGAAGTTCCTGTGTTGGCCGAGATTGAGTAAACCCAGTACCGTCTGTCTCTCACAGATACTAATAAAAACTCTGGACAGAATATAAAAGGTAACTGCTTGAGGACTTTGAAAGGTACACATAATAGTCTGATTGGGGAAGAAAATCACAACCTGCAGCACAGACCTTACCAGCCTGATGATGACTTTCCTGTATTTCTTTCCTTTTATCTGCCAACCTAGACCTAATGATGAGCCAAGTCTGAAAACTGTGCAGTGGGCATAGACAGGAAGAACTTCAGAGTACTGACTTTTGTCTAGCTGGAGGACTGGGAAAAACTCTAGCTGGGTAGGCTAGGGGCTCCTCCTTTCCCCTCCTCTTTTCCTCTCTGCCTTGCACACCTCCACCTGTGAAGCTGCTCTGCTGAGGGACCCAAGGCAGCCATGGCATGAGCATTCAAAATCCCAGAAACAACTTGTCTTTCCAGCTAGAGCAATCAGGAAAAGGAACTTCTGTGGGATCTCTCTCTCTCTCTCTCTCTCTCTCTCCCTCTCAGCAATTCACCCCAAGGTTAATCTCAGATGTACAGAAGTGCATGATAGTACCAGGAGTTACACCCTGAAGAAGGGGATCCCTTAATTCTCAGTATGTATGAGTCTCAGGCTGATTCCCAAGCTTTATGTGTGCAGAACAGACCCAAAGAAAGTTAGTAAAAGATTTGAGAATAAAACCATGATCTACCTTTGCTGCCCAGATCTGAGACTGATCCTTCAGTGGTTCAGGCACATAGGCCTTGAAAACAAAAAATTGAAAGTACTGCCCACAAACAGTATGACAGAACTTGCCATCTGATCCTTTCTGGGTTGTTTGCTTGCTAAAACAAACAGATTCAATATTATATTGATTCTAGAAGAATTTAACAGAACCCAGAGTCTCACAATAAAATATTAAAAATATCCGGGGTAAAAGAGAAAATTATCCAACATGTACAAAGATGAGAAAACCTGAATAATTCTCAAGAGAAATAATAATAAAACAGATAGCAACCCTAGAATGACACATATATAGGAATTATAAAATAGAGAATAAAAAGCAGCTATTATAACCATGGTATACTGTGAGTTAAAGGTGTGCATTTTTGAAATAGATAAAGAATATAAATTATTAGCAAAGAACTACAAACAATAAAAATGAAGAAACAAATGGATATTTTAAACTAAAAAATACAATACCAAAATAACAAAAATACAATAAGAAATTTACTAGACGGGCAGATTTAATTTACTAGCAGAATAAACAGAACTGAGAAAAAAAGGATTTTAAAACAGACCCTCACAGATATGTAGGACAACATCAAATGGTCTAATTTATTGTCCCAGAAGGAGAGAAAAAAAGAGATGTGTGCAGAAAATATATTTGAAAAAATAAGTTCCCAAATTTTGTGAAAGACATAAATTTACAGATTCAAAAAGGTCATTGAATTCCTAATAAATGGGCCCACCAAACACTATAGCCAAGCACATCATAATCAAACTACTGAAGACCAAGAAAAGAGAAAATCTTGAAAGGAGCCAGAGAAAGATGACAGTCTTTTTATAGAGGGACAGGTATTCAAATAATTGTGTATGTCCAATTAAAAATACCAAAAAATATATGTCAACCCAGAATTCTAGTGAAAATGTTTTTATTTGTTCAGAGAATACTTCAGTCAACAGTAGTGCACTTTCTTCTTCTTCTTCTTCTTCTTCTTCTTCTTCTTCTTCTTCTTCTTCTTCTTTTTTTTGACAGAGACAGAGAGAGAGTCAGAGAGAGGGATAGATAGACAGGAAGGGAGAGAGAAGAGAAGCATCAGTTCTTCATTGCAGCACTTTAGTTGCTCATCAATTGCTTTCTCATATGTGCCTTGACTGGGGGAGGGGGGCTACAGCAGAGAGAGTGATTCCTTGCTCAAGCCAGTTACCATGGGATCATGTCTATGATCCCACGCTCAAGCCGGTGGCCCTGCACTCAAGCTGGTGAACCCATGCTCAAGCTGGTGAGCCTGTGCTTAAGCTGGCAACCTCAGGGTTTTGAACCTGGGTCTTTTGCATCCCAGTCAGATGCCCTGTTCACTGTGCCACCGCCTGGTCAGGCCAATACGTAAGTGAATGTGAAACCTGCACCAAGATGTCTAGACCATGTCCTTGGGCCCTGGCTGGTTGGCTCAGCGGTGGAGCGTCGGCCTAGTGTGCGGAGGACCCGGGTTCGATTCCCGGCCAGGGCACACAGGAGAAGCGCCCATTTGCTTCTCCACCCCTCCGCTGCGCTTTCCCTCTCTGTCTCTCTCTTCCCCTCCCACAGCCAAGGCTCCATTGGAGCATAGATGGCCCGGGCGCTGGGGATGGCTCTGTGGCCTCTGCCCCAGGCGCTAGAGTGGCTCTGGTCGCAACATGGCGACGCCCAGGATGGGCAGAGCATCGCCCCCTGGTGGGCAGAGCGTCGCCCCTGGTGGGCATGCCGGGTGGATCCCGGTCGGGCGCATGCGGGAGTCTGTCTGACTGTCTCTCCCTGTTTCCAGCTTCAGAAAAATGAAAAAAAAATAAAAAAATAAAAAAAATTAAAAAAAAAAATAGACCATGTCCTTGGACAAAAATAAATAAGTAAAAATAACAACAAAAAATAAATTGTAAAGAATTCAAATCATATAAAATTTGTTCTCTGACAATAATGGAATAAGAAGAAAATATCTGGATAATCTCAAATATTTGGAAATATAAAAAAAACCCCACACTTCTAAATTATACTTGGATCAAAAAAGAAGTTTCAAAAGAAATTAGATAACATTTTAAACTGAATGAAAATAAAAACACTACATGTCAAAAATTTTTACTGTAGCTAAAGCAATGCTTAAAGGAAAATTTATAGTATTAAATATTATGTTAGAAAAGAAGTCTCAAATCAAGTTCTATACTTCCCATTGAAGAACCTAATAAAATAAGATAAAATTAAACACAAAGCAAGAATAAGGAAGGAAATAATAAAGGGCAGAAATCAGTAATTTTGAAAGGAGAAAAACAATGAAAAAACATTTATGCAGTCAAAAGCCATATTTTTGAAAAAATTAATAACATGGATAAGTATCTCGCCAGACTGGCCAATAAAAAAAGACTGCCAGAATAATAATGAAAGAAGAGTTATTACTACAGACCTTAAGAGACATTAAAAAGATAATAAAGGGAAATGACAATTTTATTCCCATAAATTCTATGACTTAGATAAAGTGGATCAATTACTTGAATAATACAAGCTACAAAAAATTACTCAATAATAGTACTGTATCTTTGGAAAAATTGAATTTGTATTGCAAAGTTTCCAAGATAGGAAATTCCAGGCCCAAAAGGATTTATTGGAGAAATTTTATTAAAGAAGAAATCATACTCTTTCTATGAATTCTTTTCTAGAAAATAGAAGTGGCTGCCTTCTCAAACTCATTTTATAAGCCCAGTGTTATCCTAATGCTAAAAGCAGACAAAGACATTCCAGGAAAATAAGAGTACAAAATGATATCTCACATGACCAAAGAAAGATACAAAACTCTTCAACAAATTCTTAGCAAATCGGATCCAACAATATATAAAAAGGATAATGTTCTATGACACAAAGTTGGTTCAACATCAGAAAATTGATCAATGTAATTAACCATATTAACAGATGATTCATAAGAAAAATGCCCATCAAACTAGGAATATAGGGAATTTCCTCAACCTGGTAAAGAGCATCTACAAAAAGCCTATACTTAACATTATACTTGGTGGTAAGAGGCTGGACACTTTCTCCCAGATACTGGGAGAAATGCAAGATTATTCTTTTTTGCTATATTTATTTTAAGTACATTTACCCTATTTAGCATAATACTGTACATTTTAAACAGTACAAGAAAGCAAAACAAGAAATAAATGGTATAAAGACTAGAATAGAAGTAATAAAATGGTATTCAGTGAGAACATGATAGTTTTGTAGAAAAATCTCAGGAAATCTACAAAAGATCTCTTAGAAATAGTGAGTGTAAAATGTCACAGAATGCAAAGTTAATATAAAAAATTCAATTGCATCTATATATACAAGTAATAAAAAAATAAAACCTATCCTTTCCAAAAGAAAGTAAACTTAAGTTTAAATCTAACAAAATATAGAAATGTTCCCTATGTTGAAAATTTTAAAAGACTGCTGAATAAAATTAAAGCAGACCTAAATAAATAGAGATGTGCCATGTTAATGGAGCACTCAATACTGTTAAGAAGTTAATTCTCCGCAAAATAATCTGCAGGTTTAACAAAATCCTAAACAAAACCGTGGGGAAAACAGCTATGTTAGGTCTGCTTGCTGGTTTCCCAGCTGCAAGCATTTTGCATGATTAGTGCATGAGCATGTGGCAGAAAGCCATGTGTGTGTCTCTATGAAAAGCTATGTGTGCTTTCCCTCAGCGACGATTCTGATTCTCCCAGATTGCTCTCCTGCCATTGTAAATTGTGGTTCCCTGATTCCCGCAGCTGCCGCTGTGGGGGGCGGTGTTTCTGATCCCTTGCCCTCCACTGCAAAAAGTGGTTTTTCTTTGTTTATTCACTCACCCATCTCTGCAAGCCACCTATAAACAGGTAATGACTTGACACTTTCTGGCTCTGTAGTTTATCTACCGTCTGCCTGAACTCATTGTGAACCTGCCTGGCCCTGACCACCGGCATTACATCTGGCATAGTGAGCAGGGTTCCGATCAGATCAGTTTGGAGCTGCCAGCACCCTTGAAGGTTGGGATAGAGGAATAGTTGTTGTTCTCCAGCATATGGCTCCCTGTGGCTGTCCTTTTAGGAGCCATGGGCTGGGTGAATTTTAAAGACCTGAGAGAAAAAACTGAAAGCTCTGTGTGAGAGGTTGCCTGAGGTCAAAAGCTCCACAATGAGCTGCAGACTGAGCATCAACAACCGCATGAGCTGGAACAATCATTGGAGAAAGAAGTTGCAGATCTGAGAACTGCAGGTCAGGCTACAGGCTGAGAATCAGTGACAGCTTGAACTGGAATGAACACTGGAGAAGGAGGCCAACTGCTCTCGAGAGCTACAGTGTGAAATGCAGGCTGAACACCAACAGCACTTGGAATGGTCTTTGAAGAAGGAACTATGGGTTCACAAGCTGCAATATGCCCTAGAAGCTGATGTTGGCAGCAACAGTTGTTAGAAAAACAACTGCAGATCCAAGAGTTTGAGCTTCAGCCTTAGGCTGAGATTGAGCAGGCACAAGAGCTGAAGCAGGCGCTGAAGGAGCTGCATTTGTGCCAGCAGAGTGGCTATAAGTCAGAAGGAGCAGACATTTCCAACTATTCCTCCTCTGAGAAGGAGGTTCAGCTGAAACTGCCATCCACAGACTCAGAGCCTAGTCAGTAGTTACCCAGAAGGTAAAAACCTAGCAAGCAGCCAAGAGTGCCTCAAGGGCAGACACAACCCCCTCCACAGGTAGTGGAACACTCTGTGGTCTGGCCCTACACCTAAGCGAAGTTGACGGAGATAGGGGCAAAAATGAGGCATAAACCCACTGAGGCCTAGGCAGCATGGTTGCTATGGTTGTGGGAAATATGGGTGGATGGCATCATGCTCTCCAGAGCAGAGATGGAGAAATTGGCTGCCATTACCACCCACTCTTCCTTGAGGCAGTGTCTTTAGAACTGCCAAGCAGAAAACCATACCCTATGAGAATGGGTGATGGCTGACATTCATACAGTCTGGCAGAATGCTGGAGACTTGCCAGGGGACAGTGAGTTGGTGGCAGACATATACGGAGCTGCAGCAGGCCCTCTAGGAACTAGGTGTGAAGAATGCTGCTTTTAACCTGAGGTCCTGTGGACCAGATGAGGAAGTGTTTATGGCAGGGATGAGGGGCCTTTTTCTCTGTAGTGCCCCCATCAGCCCTTTTTGGATTACTAGTGGCTATCTTGAGCCCCTATGTGGGGCAGCCCATCAGTGCAGTTACACAGATGGTAGCAGATTTGGGCGAGGCGGAGGCAGCACAAAATCATAAATCTATGAGGGCTGCTGCCTGTGCTGCCCCCCTCCACCCCCGACTAGCAAGAAAATGGGCCTGTGAAGATAACCCAACACAGATGTGGGTAGATTTGATTGATGCTAGGGTAGATAGGGAGAAATTAGATGGCAAGTCTAGTAAGGTTCTTTTGGAACTTTGGAGGTGGCTTAAACCAGAACAAACTTTCCAGCCACTGAAATGAATGGCCCCAGAAGCTACCAATAAAATGGTTAGTGCGTGGGTGGCATGGTTACAAGATTATATAATGGAGACAGCTGAGGGAGAAGAGGATTTCCAAGACTCTTTGTTCCAGGTTGACCGATGGGAGGGCTGAGGGATCCATCTAACAGGGATGGGCAAGGACCAGAGCCCCATATGGAACTGGCAATCCACAGGTCCCCTTTTAATGTGCAATAGGTGTTGGCCTTGGTGGATACAGGTGCAAAATGTTCCCTCCTCTGTGGGAACCCAGAGTGGTTCGCTGGGATCCTGGTGCCCATTGACAGTCATGGGGGCCAAACTGTTCCAGTGAAGCCAATAACTATTCCATTGGGATAGGAAGACTGCCTTCTAAGCCATATAAAGTATATGTATCTCTTATTCCTGAATATATATATTTTAGGGGTAGATGTTTTACAAGGACTGTGATTGAAAACCACAGCTGGGGAGTTCTGCTTGAAGGTCTGGGTCATGAAGGCAGTGTTGTGAGGACACAGCACATTCCTCTTGCAATTACCCATTCCCCTGTACATGAAATGCACAAAGAAGTACCACCTGCCATGTGGTTATGAAGAAACCACAGGGACTATCCTCAGAAAAGGTAGGTATCATTCAACTGGCACACAGCCCTTACAACTCCCTGGCATGGCCTGTGTACAAACCAAATGGAATCTGGTGAATGACAGTGGATTACAGAGAACTTAATAAACTTGATCCCTCTTTGCATGCTGCTGTTCCCTTGATAGCTAACCTGATGGATCGGCTAAGCCATGAATTGGAGACATACCACTTTGTGGCAGATTTGGCTGATGCCTTTTTCTGAATTGATATAACTATAGGAAGTCTTGGGTCCAGTCACCTATGTGACCCTAGAGTCAGGTGCAGCTGGGGCTCAGGAGGCAGAACCTAAAGTCAGTCCCTACCAGGAGGGGTGGATACCCATCCCTGAGGATGCCTGGTATACTGATGGTTTCAGCAGGGCAAACCTGCCAAGTGGACAGCTATAGCCTTCCATCCGGCCACTGAGACTATTTGTATGACACAGGTATTGGCCAAAGCAGCCAATGGGTGGAATTAAGAGCCATATGGCTAGTTGCCCATAATGAACCTTTACCTCTGGTGATTTTCACCAACAGCTGGGCTGTCTATCATGGACTGACCCTTTGGCACATTAACCAGTGGATAGTAATGCACCATCTGCTATGAGGATCAGGACATGTGGCAGGACTTATGGGAAACAGGACATCAGAAGCAGGTGATAGTATACCATGTCACAGGGCATGCCCACCCTGGGAATGATGAGGCCGACACCTTGGCAAGGGTGGGATAGTTGGAGACTGCACCTGCAGGTGATGTGATGCAATGGCTTCACCAGCATATGCTCTGTGCAGTGTAGAAAACCATGTGGACTGTGGTTAAGGCATAGAACCTGCCTGTGTCCTTTGCAGAGGTACTTTCAGCTTGTGATCAATGTGCAGTGTGTTCCAAGGAGCACTCTCAGAGACAACAGACATCACCTGGACATACCCAGAGAGGTCGTGTTCCAATGACATGGTGGAAGGTAGATCTCATTGGACTCTCACCAAAGTCGGATAGGTACTAGAATGTAGTCACCTGTGTAGATACTGCCACCGGTCAGCTTACTGCTTACCCCACCTATAACCCAGACCAGAGGCCAGTCATACAGGTTCTGGATTGCCTGAGTGCTGTGCATAGGTGGCTGCTTGTCATTTAAAGTGAAAACAGTGCTTATTTCACTGGTTCTATGGCGAAGCAATGGGCTCAAGACCTGGGGGTAGACTGGAAGTATTATTGTTCCCTACTTCTCACAGGCCGCTGGTATCACTGAGCAGTATAGCAGACTCTTAAAGCAAGGACAGCAACAGAAAGGGGGCACTAACTTCCTTACTGGATGGACACTCCGCTTGTGGACAGTACTCCAGATTTTGAATAAAAGACCTCGATGGGGAGGCAGCTTCAGTGGAGGCCCATCTGCATGGGATATCTGCTCCCATCCAGCTGCAGATACGCACCAAGGACACTTTACTCAAGCCAGGCTTTGGGCGGCAGGGTAACATGCTCCTGCCTGCCCCAACAGCTCTCCTTAAAGGCCAACTGCTTCAGTGGACATGGCCCTGGACCATACAGGCCTCCCACCTATGATAGGTGGCCTTGTTGGCATGGTGAGGTAGGGGTTAGAGGTGGGTCTCCAATTAGCTCCCTGGGCAACAATCACCTGGCTGCCTAACTTAGAAGTGTATTATCCCTTGAGTGCTCAGGGAGACTGCATTATGAAGGGCACCTTTGTAATTTCCTTCTGTCCTATAATGAGTTCTCCTATTTTGTTATATATAGAACCTTCAGACCCTGGCGTGCAGGCCAGTAAGGTTTGGTATGCCTTCCCGGGGCGGCCTCTGGTACCAGCCACTGTGCTGTCTGCAGACAGAACTCTGACCTGTATTATTAAGGAGACCAACTTTTTTACAATGAAAATGAGGACAAAAATAAATTGAAGAAAACAATATCATAAATAAAAGAACCATTTTATTCATTGCAACAATAATACACTATAATATGATAAATGCATAATAAAACATTTGTAATATTTTATATTATAATTATGCTTATATGCTTATTAATTTTTAATAATAATTGTAAGAAAAAAATACTCATTTAGATACAAATACGTCACATCACATGCAATGGATCGGCTCTGCATTCATCGAATATGGACATTTACAGATTAGTCTTCCAATATCAAAAAGGAGGACACTTTTTGAGGGAGGATGGAACTTACAAGAGAAGGACTGTCCTCCTTAAAGGAGGATAACTGGTCACCTTAGATTATGCAAGAAGGAAAAGATTTGGCCCTGGCCGGTTGGCTCAGCGGTGGAGCGTCGGCCTGGCATGCGGGGGACCCGGGTTCGATTTCCGGCCAGGGCACACAGGAGAAGCGCCCATTTGCTTCTCCACCCCCCCCCTCCTTCCTCTCTGCCTCTCTCTTCCCCTCCCGCAGCCAAGACTCCATTGGAGCAAAGATGGCCCGGGCGCTGGGGATGGCTCCTTGGCCTCTGCCCCAGGCGCTACAGTGGCTCTAGTCGCAGCAGAGCATCGCCCCCTGGTGGGCAGAGCGTCGCCCCTGGTGGGCGTGCCGGGTGGATCCCGGTCGGGCGCATGCGGGAGTCTGTCTGACTGTCTCTCCCCGTTTCCAGCTTCAGAAAACGGGAAAAAAAAAAAAAAAAAAAAAAAAGAAGGAAAAGATTTGCCTCTCTTGGTGCTGCTGACAATTCTCTTGTTTTGCTCATAACTTGTACTTCGTAATTCTGTTGCTGTAGTCTGAACTATTTCTGTTTATTTAATGTACCTCACTCCTCGCACAGGGACCATCACGAAAGATACCTGTTGTGTAGATTGTGAGGCAAGCAACCTAAAAGGGTGGAATGTTGGGAAAACAGCTGTGTTAGGCTTGCTCACTGGTTTCCTGGCAGCAAGCACTTTGCACAATTAGCGCATGAGCACGTGGCAGAAAGCCACGTGTGTGTTTCTATGAAAAGCTATGGGTGCTTTCCCTCTGTGGTGATTCTCCCAGATCACTCTCCAGCCACTGTGAGGTGCAGTTCCCCGAATCCCTCAGCCATCACTGTGAGAGGCAGTGTTCCTGATCCCTTGTTCTCCACAGCAAAAAGTAGTTTTCCTTTGTTCATTCACTTGCCTGTCTCTGCAAGCCTCCATTCTATGGGTAATGAATGGCTCAACGTTTTCTGGCTCCATTTTTTCTCTACCATCTGCCTGAATTCAGTGTGAATCTGCCTGGCTCTGACCACCAACATTATAAAAACTTTGACAGGATTTTTTAGATAGAAAAAAATGATTCTAAAATTTAAATAGAAAGGCAGAAAAACTAAAGAGGCCAAAACAATTTTGTCAGAGAAAAACAAAGTTAGGGGATACACAGTACTCGATTTCAAGATTTCCTATTAAGCTGCAGTAATCAAGATAGTGAAAAATTGACAAAGGGATAGACATGTAGATTCACAATATAGAATAGAGAGACCAGATGTGGACCCACTGAAATATAGTCAATTGATTTTTGGCAGTGATTCAAAGGCAATTCAACAGAGAAAGGACATTCAGCTATATGCAAAGAAAAGAAAACCTTGAAATTATACAGTTCATACAAAAGTTTATCCAAAAGAGATTATAAACCTAACTGTAAAGTATGACACTATAATATTTCCAGAAGAAAACAAAGAAGAAAATCTTTATGACTTGAATGAGGGAAAAACTTTTTGGATGACTCTAAAAACATGACTATGAAGGAAAAAAAAATGTCTAACCAAGCTTAATCAAAATTTAAAAACTTTTGTTTTTAAATTTGTATCCAGAATACAAATTTTAAAATTTGACAAGAAAGAAAATAACTCCCCAAAAATGAGCTAAAGATTTGAAAAACATTTCACCTAAGAAGACAGGCACCTAGAAAGAAATTCAACATAGGTATTTATATGGGAAATTAAAATTAAAATAACAAGGTGCCACCACACTCCTACTGTAACAGCAATGAAAAAAAACTAACAATATCAAGTGTTAGCAAAGATAAGGAAAGTATAATTGTCATATATTTCTAGTGGGAATGCAAAAATGGTATGACCACTCTGGAAAATAGTTTGACATTTTTTTGGAAAACTACACATGCCACAACTATTCAACCCAGCAATTCTACTCCTGGCTATTCTGCCCAAGAGAAAAAAACTTTAAGTTCATACAAAAACCTATATTCAAATGGTGATAACAGTTTTATTCATAATTTTCAGCAACTGGAAACAACCTAGATGCTATTCAACTGTTGAATGGACAAATACACTTGGTACATCCATACAATGGACTACTACTCAACAATCAAAAGGAACAAACTATTAATACAGGCAACAAGAAGGAACCTGTGCTAAGTCAAGGAAGCAAGGTATTGAATCTTCAGGCCAAATCCAGCCACATCCATTCATTTATATATTATCTGTGTCTGTTTTCACTCTACCATGGCAGAGTTGAATAGTCTCAACAGAGACCACATGACCCACAAAGCTAAAAATATTACTACTTGGCCTTTTACAGAAAACGTTTATCAGATCCTATGTGTTCGTGATGAGCTATTCCTTGATCTTAGTTAAATGCTTATTGCCTCTCACTGTGAAAGACTTTTTTATTTTTAGGTTAACATATATTAAGTGAAGAAAGTTAGACAGAAAAGACGATGTATTGTATGGTTTCACTTATATAACATTCTGGAAAAGGCAAAACTATTGGAATGGGAAACGGGTTACTGATTTCTAGGGGTTGGACTCGGGCACAGGAGTTGACTGTAAAGGGTGTGATGAAACTGTTCTGTATCTTTCTGCGGTGATTGTACATGACTCTATGCACTTGCTAAAGCTAGCATAACTGATATAATTGCAGATAAAAGAATTAGTCTTCTTGCATGTAAATTACAACAAAATTTAAAAACAACTCAAAGATAAGTGCCATAAAATGGTATGTATATAATTATATATATATTAGTCTGGAATTTTTATTTGCAAGTTACAATAACTCAAATATTTGTGAAGCAGAAAAAGAGAGAGCGAGAGAGATGATTCATTGCTCAGATAGCTGGAAGAACTACTTGGGTAGATAGATGACAAACCTAAAGGCAGTGCTTCAGTAACTAGGGCTGAGGATGAGCCCTAGAGATCAGTGAGACCAGGGTTCTTTAATTCCCCCAGCTCTCAAGTCTTATATTCCTGCTCTTTCTCTCCCATTGATCCTCTTATAGCAGGAAACTTGTCCCTTAACCGTCCCAATTTTGTAACCCAGCTAGAAAGAGAGAACTTTTTTCCTCTGTTTATTTACCAACTCCAGAGAAAGACGATGACCTTGATCAATCACTGTTGCCAAGAGGGGAAAAGCACTAGGATTAGCTAATCCCAGCTCTGTGGCCAAAGGACTAGGGTATGTTTTGAGAAGAACGGAATTGCAAAATTTATTGGGCTGACAAAATTCAGTCTCAGGCACAGTTAACTTTATTAACCATAAATTAATAAAAGTAACACAACTTGCATTTTATTACTACTCAACTTCTGTTGTAGTTCTACAATTGTTTCCTTACATTAGGAAATCACTGATTTGGAAGGTAGGTTAAAGGCATTAAAAAAATGGTTTAGAGGCACTCAATCTAAGTAGTTTGTGACTTGTACAACTGAAAGGCCACCTTAGTTAAGTGTGAAAATACTTATTTCAGGTCCCAGTGTATATTTCATTCAAGTATTGACATTTCAAAACATGATAAAAAGGAACTGGCCTAATGCTGGTGTGTAGCCCAAATTAAAAAGCCTTTACTACATGTGTATCAAGATCGTACTGGATCTATCACCTTTAAAATTAAACTTTTTCCTTTGAAGAATCAGTCTTTAAATATTTTGTAATTCTTTTTTAAAAAGTCAAATATAGATAGCATTTCTTGTTAAGAGATAAAAGATGCATAATTTTAAAGATTTTTTTCTCAGGAAGCCATCAATCATAATTGAACTCAGTTTTCTAATTTTCCTGCCTCTGTGTCAGTCAGCTAAAACTAATATTCTCTTTCAATGGAGAGCAGACAAACAAAATCCATAATTTTCTCCTTACATACAGTGTAAGTTATAAAGAAATCATTAAAGAAAGTATAAAACCTCTTCCAGAGCAAAAGACAACCAGCTTCATTATCTTGTATCTCTCTTTCTCATTCTGCAATGTTACTATTTCATGGGCTCCACCTGAACGTGTTAGCTTACACAGAGAAAATCAAATGCACACTGATCTCAAGTCCCTAAATTACCAACCAGTAACAGGATAAAAAGAAAAACAAAAGCTGCCTTTCATTTGCCCAGCCTTCTGGCACATCGACCAAGAAACAGCCTCTGCTGCTCATTTGCAGTCTTGCATTGACGATTTCTTCCCTTCCCAGGAGGGAACCACAAAGAGAATCATTCACCCTCAAACTCTCATACTTCTAGCCTGGGGAAGCATAAACAGATGAAGAAACTGTAATACGACTTGCCTGAGAACAATTCTGAATGATTTCAGAGAGGATTTATGTCATGTAGTCTCAAATTTTTAAACCAAATTTAGTAAGTATAAATCTTTGCAAGACAACAGTGTGCATATCAGAACCATTTTTATCTTTTTCAACTGGAAATTGAAGCAGAGTTTCCCATTACTGGAAAATCCCATCAGTCTATGGTAGCTGCAAAGAAATTAATTCATCCCATTTTTTAAATTATTTTTTATTATTCTGAAGTGAGAAGCGGGGACACAGAGAGACAGACTTCTGTGTGCGCCCAACTGGAATCCGCCCAGCATGCCCACTAGGGGGCAATGCTCTGCCCATCTGAGGCGTTGCTCCATTGCAGCTGGAGCCATTCTAGCACCTGAGGTGGAGGCCATGGAGCCATCCTCAATGCCTGGGTCAACTTTGCTCCAATGGAGCCTTGGCTTCGGGAGGGGAAGAGAGAGAGAGAGAGAGAGAGAGAAAGGAGAGGGGGGAGGGGGGAGAAGCAGATGGGCACTTCTCCTGTGTGCCCTGGATGGGAATCTAACCTGGGACTTCCACACGCAGGGCTGATGCCCCACCGCTGAGCCAACTGGCCAGGGCCCCCATTTCTTTTTTCTGTGCATTAAAGTTATGTTATCACTTATTTTAAATTTCTCTACCTTAAAACTGCATGTTTAAGAGATGTACAGTAGTTAAATTAAGCTGAGAATTAAAAAAGAAATTTTTAGGGAAAGTCTCAAAATTATTCCATTAACCTAAAATCATTTATATTCCTATTAAGCAATACCAATCTGATATGATCAAGTTCAATAGAAGTGATCCAAGAACTGCTCTCTTGCCTGAGCTGTGGCAGCACTGTGGATAAATCATTAACCTGGAATGCTGAGATTGCTGGTTCAAAACCCTGGGCTTGCCTGGTCAAGACACATATGGAAGTTGAGGCTTCCTGCCCCTCCCCCCTTCTCTCTCTCTCTCTCCCTCTGTCTCTCTCTTCTATCTAAAACAAAGTCTTTTAAAAAATTAGGCTAAGAACTGATCTCTTACTTAATGTAAAATTTATGGTGGTGTGAAGGCTAATCAAAATCTTTCCAATTTTCTAGAATTGAAGACAAAGGCCAATTCTGAGAACAAATGGTACTAAGTACTGCCACATTCTAGTTCAAAAAATAATTAGGCCCTGGCCAGTTGGCTCAGTGGTAGAGCATCAGCCCAGTGTGTGGAAGTCCTGGGTTTGATTCCTGGCCAGGTCACACAGGAGAAGAACCCATCTGCTTCTCTTTTAAAAAAAAAAAATTAGAAGTGGGTAAAAGGGTAGGTAGATTGACATTATAGGTACAAAAACTCTACTTCAACCTCAGCCTCCCTGATTGAAATGAGGTGGCCCGAGGGAAGTGGGAGAAGCTGGGAAGGTGGAAGGTAAGTTTGTGAGGGGAGGCTGAAGAGGAGGGGCTCAAGCAGTGATGAATTTATTTATTTATGTATGTATGTATGTATGTATTTAGATTGAGAGAGACAGGGAAGATAATGAGAAGCATCAACTCATAGTTGCTTCACTTTAGTTGTTTACTGATTGCTTCTAGTATGTGCGTTGACTGGGAGGCTCAAGCCAAGCCAGTGATCCTTTGCTCAAGCCAGTGACTTTGGGCTTTCAAGCCAGTGACCTTGGGCTTCAAGCCAGCAACATTTGGGCTCAAGTCAGTGACCTTGAGATCATGTCAATGATCCTGTGCTCAAGTCAGCAACCTTGGGGTTTCAAAACAGGAATCTCAGCATTCCAGGCTGACACTCTATCCACTGCACCACCACCAGTCAGGCAGGCAGTGGTGAATTTAGAGGTTCATCTAAGGTATTTGACATACTCCTCTCCATAACAAAAGTATTTCAGTAATAATCACAAACTGAAACAAGTAATAATAATGGGACAGAAAAACAATGCAAACAGTAAAAAATGCTTTAATGATTTTTATAAATATAATCATGTAAAAAACAAAATATTGCAAAAAATAGAAAAAGTAAGAGATTAATATATTTAATTAGGTAAATGCATTTTTTTAAAAAATGGACTATTTATTTCTTCATATTGTTCTGGCACAGTATGAGTAACATTACAGATCCTGTGTTCAAACCTTAAAGTCCAAACATATCTTCTTCACATACCCATGTTTTGTAAATTGTCAACCATAAGGGAGGCCTTATGGTTGATGGAAAACTACTTTCTATTAATTATAATTGCAATGGTTTTATCATATGAAGGAATACATATACATATAGTAGTAAAAAAATCCTAAGTGTAAGATCAGCAGAGCTTCATAAAAATCCAATTTCACAAGAAATTCCAAAATTGCAACACTGAGCAAGTCATGGTTTTGGGGGAGATTTATTCTAGCAGATTTCAAATGTAACCAATCAAAAAATTTTTTTTCTTTAACAGAGACAGAGAGAGAGTCAGAGAGAAAGACAGATAAGGACAGGCAGGAAGGGAGAGATGAGAAGCATCAATTCTTTGTTGCAGCTCCATAGTTGTTCATGGATTGCTTCTTCATATGTGCCTTGAGCAGGGGGCTATAGCAGAGCAAGTGACCCCTTGCTCAAGTCAGTGACCTTGGGCTTCAAGCCAGCCAACTTTGGGCTCAAGCCAGCAACCATGGAGTCATGTTTATGATCTAATGCTCAATCAAGCCAGCCACCCCACGCTCAAGCTGGTGAGACCGTGCTCAAACCAGTGACCATGAGGTTTCAAACCTGGGTCTTCCATATCCCAGTCCAATGCTCTATCCACGGTGCCACCTCCTGGTCAAGCCAATTAGAAAAATTTTACTAAAATATCTTTACAAGCAAATTCAACATAAATTTATATATTTAATAAAAAACTTTTCAAGTTTTTTCTTCTGCAAAATTCAGAAACATTATTTGATCCTTTGCTTTGGAAAAAATGTCCAGTTCTTGGTAAGACTAATGAGGTAGTTCAATCCTAACTGTTTACAGTTGCCTCAGTGACAGCTGATTCTCATAAGGCTCTGCATTAGGCAGAAAAAGGAAGCTCCGATAAGTTTCTTTCTGCATCTTCTGTAGCTCAGGTATTTTCACTTTGATACAATTTTGGTAGGGTTTTGGTCCTTTCCGTGTTATGCGGCATCATTATAGCCTTTTTCAGAATTCCTCTGTGATCTCCAAGCAACAATTTAAATGCTTGCTGTTTCACTGTATGTTGTTCAAGGCTGACATTTGTGTGTGTGTGTGTGTGTGTGTGACAGAGACAGAGACAGAGAAAAAGACAAAGAGAGGGACAGATAGGGACAGACAGACAGGAAGGGAGAAAGATGAGAAGCATCAATTTTTGTTGTGGCTCCTTAGTTGTTCATTGACTGCTTTCTCATATGTACCTTGACTGGGGGGCTACAGCAGAGCGAGTGATCCCTTGCTCAAGCCAGAGACCTTGAACTTAAACCAGCAACCTTGGGATTCAAGCCAGCAACGTTTGGGCTCAAGTCAGGAACCATGGAGTCACGTCTATGATCCCACGCTCAAGCCAGTGAATCCGTGCTCAAGCTGGATGAGCCTGCACTGAAGCTGGCAACCTTGGGATTTCGAAAACGGTCCTCTGCATCCCAGTTCGATGCTCTATCCACTGTGCCACCGCCTAGTTAGGCTGTTCAAGGCTGATTTTGGGTGTCTGCGAATGTTTGGGAGTCTTGTTCATCTCATCCACAACTTTACAACAGAATAAAAGATAACCCAGAAGAGAAAAATTGCATGAACCAAGGAAAGATTTTAAGCTAATCCTCTTGGGTTCACATTTTCTTTTGGATTGCACAGTACTTTGAAGATTAAAATTAACCTTTCAAACTTGTTTTGACTATACAGCTCCATAACGCGTACGCCACTAATCTTGGAAGGTTTTTCACCGTTATAACACATTCTGTAATGTTTTCCATCAACAAGGAAAGAATTAAATGAATACTTTTTTCCCAAATTTCCAAGAAATTCACATGTAAAGCAACACTGCCAAAAGACGTGAACTCTGCAAAGGTTCAGTGTGCTTTATATAAGACATATATCAGGATTGGGAATAATTTCTTGCATCAACCACTGTGAATATCTGTCATAGTTTCAGCTTTGCCACATCACTGATCATGACAGATGATTATGCCTATCCATCATCATTTCAGTTGTTTCAACCTCTCTTCTGTGGGCTTAGCAACATTTTTCCAGAAATAGCGAAGAGGTTTAAGAATGATTTCTTTACTTCAACTTTACCATCTTTGAAACGAATGTATCTGACCATAATGCATATTTGATCAGTTTGTGAAACATGGGGGGTACTAGCAAAAATAATTCCTAAGTTCTATTCTTCTTAAATATCTACCGCTTCTGAATGGTACCTTTGATTCAACGTTTTATTTTCTTGATTTATTCTTAGCAAAATCAAAAAGGAATATATGTCAACTCTTTAAACATAGTATTTACATTCTGTAAAATAGTGCATGCTGGCCTTGGCCAGTTGGCTCAGCGGTAGAGCGTCGGCCTGGTGTGCAGGAGTCTCAGGTTCAATTCCTGGCCAGGGCACACAGGAGAAGCGCCCATCTGCTTCTCCACCCCTCCCCCTCTCCTTCCTCTCTGTCTCTCTCTTCCCCTCCCGCAGCCGAGGCTCCAAGGGAGCAAAGATGGCCCGGGTGCTGGGGATGGCTCTGTGGCCTCTGCCTCAGGCGCTAGAATGGCTCTGGTTGCAACAGAGCGACGCCCCAGAGGGGCAGAACATCGCCCCCTGGTAGGCATGCCGGGTGGATCCCGGTCGGGCGCATGCGGGAGTCTGTCTGACTGACTGCCTCCCCGTTTCCAGCTTCGGAAAAATGAAAAAAACAAAAAAATAGTGCATGCTCAAAACGAAATCTCACATATTAACCATAAATAACATACCTCACAATTTGCAGTTTCACTTTTTTGTATTTTAAACACGAATGAAAATTGGCCACTTAGACTAACAGAATTGAAATTCTCTAGTTCTATTTATTTTACAGTTGCTGTGCTGTTATTATTTAAATTTGAATCACTGTTTAAGGATAGGAATATAGATAGAGTAAGTACCTTGATAGTTGTGTCCAAATTGAACCTTTATGAACTTACTCTTGAAATAAATGAGCGTTACAGAATCCCTGTGTTTTGGGAGCCAGATGATTAATGAGGAGCTCTCCAAATTAACTTCCAAGCAGAATAAATATTTGTTAAAGGGTAAATAATTAAAAAGTATCTATTTGAAGCTCTCTTTTCCTCTCTCCCCCTTCTCTTTGACCAATAACTGTTTAGAACTTGGACCAACAAAATATACTTACAGGGACAAGTATTTTACTACTGATATTACTTAGAAGTGCCAGTATATGATAATGCTAAAAGGCATAGTGACTTTGAGTTGATTCTATTGTTGTTTTTTAAACTTTCTACAGATAATGTAATACTTTATTACCTACACTGAGGTGGACCCTTCTCACCACCCCATTCTTGGTACAGTGCTGGTTTCTAATGGTTCTCCAGCTGCAAGAATAATTTTTAAGGTCTATAGTCTCATTTAAAAAGCAAAGCTGGTTTTTTATTTCCTGATTGTTTGCTTGATCATCAGGCTTGATGACATGTCCTGGTGTTTCAAGTGGAAGAAAGTTGACCTAGTGGCATAGTCTTGGGGAGAAAGGGCAAGGCTGTCCCTAAAGTTTCAAGTGTGTGCCTGTGACTGAGGCCCCAGTGTTGGGTTATGGCGCCTAAAGAAGTTATTTCAAATAAGTCCAGATAATGAAACTATATTAACAAAAGAATACAAATAGCATTCTCATTACTATGGACAAAGGGGTGCTCTCTTGATAGCATAAAAAAAAAAGGAAACCAACTTGCTTTGTGTAGCCTCATAAAAACACAACTTTTTCCATTTCCACCTCTCCTGCCCCAACACCCCCAACCATATTCTCATATCTAAGCCTCTGGAGTCTCAAGTTAGTCGAGGCTAGATAACAGAGGAAAGAAGGAGGATGGTGGGAAGAGACCCGGAATGTGAGAAATAGATATTTTAAGTAGGGAGGCTTAACTTTTTTTTTTTGTATTTTTCTGAAGCTGGAAATGGGGAGAGACAGTCAGACAGACTCCCGCATGCGCCCGACCGGGATCCACCCGGCACTCCCACCAGGGACGATGCTCTGCCCCTCTGGAACGTCGCTCTGCCATGACCAGAGCCACTCTAGCGCCTGGGGCAGAGGCCAAGGAGCCATCCCCAGCGCCCGGGCCATCTTTGCTCCAATGGAGCCTTGGCTGCGGGAGGGGAAGAGAGAGACAGAGAGGAAGGAGGGGGGCGGGGGTGGAGAAGCAAATGGGCGCCTCTCCTATGTGCCCTGGCCGGGAATCAAACCCGGGTCCCCTGCATGCCAGGCCGACGCTCTACCACTGAGCCAACCGGCCAGGGCCAGGCTTAACTTTTAACAACAACAAAAATGACCCTGAATGTTTGACAGTCCCTGGAA
The DNA here is from genome assembly GCF_036850765.1 of Saccopteryx bilineata. Taxonomy (NCBI): domain Eukaryota; kingdom Metazoa; phylum Chordata; class Mammalia; order Chiroptera; family Emballonuridae; genus Saccopteryx; species Saccopteryx bilineata. The sequence continues at coordinate 52,983,281 of NC_089490.1, forward strand.
TCAGGCTAAGATGTCTTCGAGGGAGCCTATTACTGGGGAAAAATGCATGCAAGTGGGTTGGTTGTCTGTAAGGCTGAATTAATAGAAGTTTTGGGGAAAAAACAGAAACTTTTATTTTTGTACTTGGCTAAGTTAAGATTCCTCACTGGGCCATTTAATTTCAGTTGTATTCTAGTTGGCACAAGATGGGTTTCCCCTGGACTGCTACTCAGGGGGAGCCTGGAGGGTTTCCCATCTGGCCTCTCTGCTCCCTGTCCTTTGTTGCTAGGAAAGTGCTAGTCTGACAATGACATTCTTTCAGAAGTTTGCTCCCTTTGACATTAATTAACCTTTGGGCTTTGAGTTTATCCCCCCATCATCTAAGGTTTCAAGAATCAATTCCAAGGGAGAACTGTTTCGTTCTGGAGCTATTTCTGCATGTCCAACATGCAGAAAATTCTCTCTCAAAAACTAGTCAAACCTATTGCGTAAATCATAGTAACTCATCCTCTTCAATTGACACACTTTTCTCTTTTGTTTTTCAAACTTTTGTTCTTTTTCTTTTCATTTGTTCTGCTCTGTTCTTCTCAGAGTCATAATTTTTTTGTGGACTAGATAATTATAAAGTGTAAATGATTTCTTTTTATGTAAACATCTCTGAAATTGTTAACATACACAAGTCTCATTTAAATAATGACTAGAGATTGTTAAATTTCAGTTAACAATTGCATAAAGCAATAACAATTGCTTTATGCATTCAGTATGCATAAAGCATTTCATCATTGGAACACTGGAAAATCTTTTCAGGCTGTTTGTTGTATTGGGCTAAAAATATTGCATTTCTTGTCTGTGTGTACAGAAAAGAAAAAGAACCATGCTATTTCAAAAGTGTTTCATCTTTAGGTTTATTTCTCTCAAAATATGTAGCTAATGAGCAATGTATCTTTTGTGACAAAGATTGCAAGGATATTTTTTTAAATGTTAGCTACATTTTATTATAGCCATTATCTTTGAAAATTTTGAAAAAAAAACTTTTTGGGGAATTTCAAATACTCACGAAGATATATTTTCTATAATTAAAAATAATAATCCAAAGAAGAAAGAGATCATAATTCCTTATTTGCCATAAACTACACATAAGGGAATTTGAGGTTCTGCTGTGTGTATGTGTGTGTGTGTGTTTACTGATTTAAATACTCATCTGGATTCCCCTCCTGGATCTTGTCAAAATCATACTTCCCTAAATGTCTCCAGACCTCTGCTGAACTAGGTCACATGATACACCCTTGAGGAATGAGAGTCCTTCTCACAAATAAGTAAGAGCTAAGGCAGCTGTCCACAGATGAGACTTGAAATAGATGAGGCCAGTTGGGCTTTTAGCCCTGTTTTCATGAGCCCAGGGAATGAAATGATGTCTGGAAATGTATTACCTGTATCTTCTAGAAGACCAAATAATATAATAATAATAATAGCCTCATGCTTGTCAAGCCCTTTATTGTTTATATAGTCACATTTTAAAATTTATTTTTTCTTATGGTAATCACATGCAGTACCATATTTCCCCATATATAAGACACACCTTTTTTTTGAAAATTTTGGAGTCTAAAAACTGGGTGTGTCTTATACAGTGGTTGTAGACTATTTTTTTACTTGCATTTCCTGCTTTTTCACTCTTGCTTTTGTGCTCATTGTTAAAGACAGTGATTTGTCATCAGACACAGATGAGGACAAACTAATGGATGGGAATTTTGACAGTGATGAGGAAATGCATGAATTTTATGATAAATAAAATTGGAGTTCACTAACTTTATGTAATACAGTTTTTTTTCAAATTTCAGGCCCCATAATTAAGGTGCATCTTATACATGGGAGTGTCTTATACCTGGGGAAATATGGTAGGTATCATCATCTCCATTTTAAAAGATACTGACTTTCTTTATATCATAGGCTTCAAAATCTAATCCCAGGTCAGTCAGTGCTTTTCTGCTTGCTCATCCTCAATGTTGGCTCTACTTCTGGTGGGAAATCCCTCATTGAGAAGCCTGAGGACGACCTCCTTCCTGGACCACCCCTTTGCCCCAGCACAGGAAACCTCTGCATGACTCATGGTATCGCTACAGTGACCATCTGGGCAATTTCAATATGAAAAGAGAGATTTCTCCCTAGAATATAACTCCACATCCTTTATGACCCATTGTGACAACTGATGCAATCAGTCACTTTAAAGTTCATATGCAAAAAAATTCAAGGCAATTACAAAATATAAATTATTAAGATATAGAATAGCCTCATTTAACTTGACAGACCTTAAATGATTCAGATATCCTTTTCTATTTACTCACTCTAAGACAGGGGTTGGGAACATTTTTGGCTGAGAGCCATGAACGGCACATATTTTAAAATGGAATTCTGTGAGAGCCATACAAGGACCCGTGTATGTTATGCATTATCCAATAAAAATTTGGTGTTGTCCTGGAGGACAGCTGTGATTGGCTCCAGCCACCTGCAACCATGAACATGAGCGGTAGCACATGAATGGATTGTAATACATGAGAATGTTTTATATATATATACTTTTTTTTTTTTTTGTATTTTTCCAAAGCTGGAAACGGGGAGAGACAGTCAGACAGATTCCCTCATGCACCTGACCGGGATCCACCCAGCATACCCACCAGGGGGCGACCCTCTGCCCACCAGGGGGCGATGCTCTGCCCCTCTGGGGCGTCGCTCTGTTGCAACCAGAGTCACTCTAGCGCCTGGGGCAGAGGCCAAGGAGCCATCCCCAGCGCCCGGGCCATCTTTGCTCCAATGGAGCCTCGCTGCGGGAGGGGAAGAGAGAGACAGAGAGGAAGGAGAGGGGGAGGGGTGGAGAAGCAGATGGGCGCTTCTCCTGTGTGCCCTGGCCGGGAATCGAACCCGGGACCCCTTGCACGCCAGGCCGACGCTCTACCACTGAGCCAACCAGCCAGGGCCGAGAATGTTTTATATTTTTAACATTATTTTTTTATTAAAGATTTCTCTGTGAGTCAGATGCAGCCATCGAAAGAGCCACGTCTGGCTCGCGAGCCATAGGTTCCGGACCCCTGCTCTAAGTGATATATTCCTCTTAGAGTTTCTCTCTGTAGTCCTGCTTGTGATTCTAATTTATCCTGCTGTTCTTCAGCTGAAGTCACGTTCCTCAAGTCCCACAAAAAATTGAGTCCCTTTTTGTTTGGGACCCAAGGCTCCTGCTGAGTCCCTTGGAGAAGCTATTCTGGTCTCTGTCATTTGGCCTCTGACTTAGCACCGTCGAGTCCGTCCAGTGAAATACTGGAACTCGCACACCTCTTGGTCGGCACTCAGCCTGTCTGGCCTTTGGAGGCTACACTCTGAGAATGTCAACTAAACCTCTAGGATGAGGCTAGGAATTCCATGAGGGAGGAGATCCCATCTTGTTCACCTTTTATTTCCAGTACTTAATACAGTACCTGGCACTACTGGAGATTCCACAGACATTTACAGAATGAGTGAGTGAGAAATCTGTGTCTTCTCATTTTATGGTGGAAAAAACTAAAATGAGAGAGGTATATGATTGTTGGTGACAGCACCAGGACTGGCAGTCAGAGGTATTCACTCCCATTCCCATATATTTTTTTGTACATGTAACATGTGGCCCTTCCAGACATTTCTGTTCCGATTCAATGCATTCCTAGCAGGAAGTTCTTTAGTTTTCCTAAACTAAATGAGCTGAGTGACCTCTGTGTAATCTCTGGGCCCCCTGCCCCCTGGAAACTATAACCACTCTACAAGTTCTATGGCTTTATCATAACGCACAATGTGCCCTGCAACCCCATTTCACATAGGCAACATAGAGTGTAAACAGGGAAAACAGGATTTACTCCATATAACTGCCACATGGACATATAAAAATGTTACATGTTTACATTAATTATTTTATTAGAAAGCTAACAACTATAGTAAAATTTCAAACACTTCAGAGTGTGTAAAATGAAAAGCAAAAATTATACTTTCCCTTTCTCAAACACTCTCCCCAACCGTTTTTTATTTCTAGCTGTGAATACTATTAATAATGTCATGTGTATGCCACCAGCAAGCTGTCTTGCAAAGTCAAACATATCTCTTTAACAAAAAACACCCCACAATTGGCATTCACAATCAAAACAATGTCAAATGAAGAAAAGACTTCAGAGTTATAGAGGAATTACAAGGCAGGTTGAAGAGGTTATAACATTTAGGTAAATTTTAAAAACCACACAAAATAATCAAGTGTTCATGTTACTTATATTTGTGTGGAAAAAATAGATGAATAAAAACAGATGAATCAGATATACATTAAATCCATATGAGTTTCAAGAGTTAACTCAGCTGCAAGGGATCATGAAGGACAAATGGACTTGAAATTTATCTGGAATTTTTTTCTTTACATATACACATAACATACACATATTAAAGGAAATCGATCAATTTTAACTACCAGTTTCAGCTCTATGTTCCTTAAGGACGAAAACAAAAGATGAATGCTACACATTCAGAAAAATCTTTTTTTTCCAGTTCCAAAGCCATGGTCATTCCAGCCACTTCTAGGAATATTGGGGTATCTTGTCCTTAAGTATTGGTATTGGTTCTCTCCAGCTATACTATCGCCCTCTTGTCTTCTGGATCTGCCTCCTGGATGGTTGATGCTTTGTGACTGACGCTCAGAGCCAAGGAGGCTGAGGGTGTGCACACATGCACTTGGCCATGCACAGAACTGGCCCACAGAGGCAGGGTGTGGCAAACCAGTAACGCCTCTTCTTCTCTGATCAGTTCCACTCTACCAAGTAGTGGTATGTTGCCTTTCATCTGGATTAGTCCCTTTTCACTTGCAGAGCAAACCTGGGTTAGAAGGTCTGTTGGAAATGGCCTTGATAGTCAAGGATACTAAAGTGTTTGTACTTTGCTGTGTTCTCTGATGAATAGGATATGGAGACTTCAGAAAGCCAGCTCTTTCTGTTTGAAAATGTGAGGCAGACATAAGACAAATAGATCCTGGTACAGAAGTAGCCTGGTGTTGGGGTCAGGCACTGTCTGTCCCAAAGCCATGCTCTCCACCCAGACCCCTCAGTGTGTATTTGGCTAGAGATTCATCCAGGTGTGCATCCTACCTGCTGTTCACCATTGCTCCACTCCAGTTGAGTAGCCTCCAAGATGGTAGCAGCATCCTCAAGGCCCTGTCTTCAGCATGTTAAGAAGCCTCAGGCCCTGGCCAGTTGGCTCAGCGGTAGAGCATCGGCCTGGCGTGCGGGGGACCCAGGTTCGATTCCTGGCCAGGGCACATAGGAGAAGCGCCCATTTGCTTCTCCACCCCCCCTTCCTTCCTCTCTGTCTCTCTCTTCCCCTTCTGCAGCCAAGGCTCCATTGGAACAAAGATGGCCCGGGCGCTGGGGATGGCTCTTTGGCCTCTGCCCCAGGTGCTAGAGTGGCTCTGGTCGTGGCAGAGCTTCGCCCCTGGTGGGCGTGCCGGGTGGATCCTGGTCAGGCGCATGCGGGAGTCTGTCTGACTGTCTCTCCCCATTTACAGCTTCAGAAAAATACAAAAATAAAATAAAATAAAATAAAAGAGTCACAGGCTTGAGCAGGGATAAGAGATGGAAAAGTCCACCATTCTCCCAGGCTGCAGCTCCTAAATAAACCTCTTTCCTTTTGCACCATCATTTGTCTCATGAGTCTGGCTTTTGTTGCAGTGGGCAGCTGGACGCACTTGTTTGTTTCCAGGGGCACAATCATTCTTCTTTGCCTTTCCCCTCTGGTTCAGTACCTATTGATTCTCCTTTCAAATATGTGATTGCACTAGTTCTTTCCATATGAAAGAATTCTCTTTATTTCAATAAAAAGGGGGAAAAAAGAACTAAATCTGGGAGGTGGGGGAAAGAACTGCCAGTTTCAAGAATAAGGTCATTGATGATAAATTATTCTCTGTACATTACTTATTTTTAAATGAATTTCAAATAAAAACCAAATAGATTCATTTGATATATATTATTCTACACTGTACTTTTTCCATTTAACGACATATCTTGAAGTGTTCATATCATTTTAGCATACATAGATCAACCTTATTATTAAGCAGTTGCATCACTGAACAATACACTTAAAATGCTTAACATAGTAAAATTCTATCTTATATATATTTTATCACAATTTAAAAAAAATCTCCAAAGGGGGGAAAACCCAGCTTGCATGATATTTCATTGTATTTCAATCAGTTTTCCACTCCCTTGTGGATGGACATTTATGTTGTTTGCAACTTTTTAATGATTATAAATACTGCTACAGTGCATCTATACACACATTTGTATTTTACCATATGCATCCCACTGTGGACAAAGAGATTTTTAGAAATGGCTTTTGGTTTATCATAGGAGTTTGATAGAATTTTAAAATGACTACAGATGCTCCTAGACTGACAACTAGGTTACATAAAAATAAAAACATTGTAAGTTGAAAATAACAAAAATTCATTTAATACAACTAACCTACTGAACATCATAACAGGCTCAGAACACAATATTCTACGGGCAACACAGTATACTGTATGGTATCAGTTGTTTACCCTCATGACTGCATGTGATGGGGAGTTGAGGCTCGCAGCTGCAGTCCAACATCATGAGAGAGTATTGCACCACGCATCACTAGCCCAGGAAAAGATCAGTATTCAAAGAACAATTTCTACTGAATGCTTTTCACTTTTACAGCATTGTAAATTGAAAAAATTATAGGTCAAACCATCTTAAGTCCGGATCATTTCTAGCCTGAGCAAAATTTTAGATATATTCACTAATAAATGTGAAATTTAGCCAATGTAGTTCATTTATGACAATTATACTTAGGAGCAAAACCACCAGTCTCCCACCAATATTTTTAAGCTTAAAATTTTATTGTTAACATAATTTAGGTTAAAATTCCACAATTAAAATTTTTTTAGTTTTGACTTAAGGCTTAACCCCTGGGAGTCAATTTCCAGTGGTTGATACCTTAGCATGACTTGATTTATTAGCTTCTATTCTAAGATTAGATTTTGAAAAGCTAGTAAAGAACACTTGAAAACAGAAGACATTGCAGGGAGGCAGAGAAAAATTCCCCCAAAGCAGAGGCAAAATTTCCCATGAGGCAAACATATTCCTACTAATTTTTTTGCAGCTCAGACTCATCTATTTCACACCTCCTTTTGGTATGTGATACCAATACATCACTATCATCTCCAAAAGAAAAATTTAAAATTATAACAGTGAAGACTTTAAAGTCTGTCAGCTGAGTATGGAACTTTGAGATTTCTGATGTTGCTAAAATTGCCATATGCATATTTATTCTAAAACTTTTCCTGGGTTCAATCATTACTGGTATTATATTAAATATTTTTATTCACTCTTATTTTTTAGGACTTCACGTTTCACAGATATTGTAAATCAGGGGAATAAATATTTCCCTGAAAATTCGGGAAGGTGCTCTGTATTTGATGAGTCCAATCATGTGACATTTCCATAAAGGAGGAGGATGGGGAATACGCCACTGTATAGATTTATCTCTATATATACATATAGCCCTAGGAAACTCTGCCCTTCAAATTCCCAAAGTGGCATTTTTATATCACTTTAAAAATATGGTGCAGCGACGGAATTGTATGCATGTTTTTAAATGAATGGAATAGAAACAAAGCAACAAATAAAAACAGATCATCATTCTTGAAATGTCTAAATTTCCCTGATTTGGGGGTACTATGATCTTAATGTCAATGTACTCACTGATCCAAGTTTTCCAGGGGAGGGAGCTAGCCCCCCCCCACTTCCTCACCCACAGAAATCGCAGCCTTTTCTTTTATTTACGCTTTTGTATTTATCCTAGCTATAGGGAGTCTACAGATCCAGTCATGTGTCTGTGCTCAGTAGTGTTTTTTTTTAATTCTTTTTTTAAATTCTTTTTATTTATTTATTCATTTTAGAGGAGAGAAGGAAGAGAGAGAGAGAGAGGGAGAGAGAGAGAGAGAAGGGGGGGAGGAGCAGGAAGCTTCAACTCCCATATGTGCCTTGACTGGGCAAACCCAGGGTTTTGAACTGGCAACCTCAGCATTCTAGGTCAACGCTATATACACTGCGCCACCACAGGTCAGGCCTGCTCAGTAGTTTTAATAGCTGTGATGGAGGCTGGATTTCAGCACTGATGTAGAGAGAAACTTGATGAATCAAAAGTGTTAATATGCTTTGGAGGATTCCAAGATGGTGATGGAGTAAGCAGACATTCCAACTGCCACCTCCCAGGACCAAATTGGATTACAACTTAATTTAAGAACAAGCATCTTAAAAAACTAACTTTGGACTAAACAAAGAAAGTTTATAACCAAGGATACAGAAGAAGCCACACTGAGACAGGAAGGGCAGAGATGCGGAAAGGGTGGCCCCACTCCTAGGAGCGAGTGGCGGTGGAGGGTCTGGAGAGACTCTCACTGTGGGAAGGTTCACCCTGAGAGGTGTGGTTCCTATGCCCCAGGCCAGGTGCCCCAGCCTAGAAACCAGTCATGGGTACTGTCCCCCACAGGTATGTGACAGGTTCCCTCCAGGGTGGTCCAGAGTTGGCATATCCAGTGGCTGGCTGAGCATCAGTTTAGGACCCAACAACCCTTGATGAAGGCATGTCCTAAGGGAGGGCTTATCACACTTGGCCCAGCTGAAGTGAGGTCTGCCTTTTTGTGGTCAGCACCAGTACAGAGGCTCATTTGCATTGGACAGGGTGGAGCTCCCCAGTCAGCCGGCCCAGGTCCTGGATGTTCTGCCCTGCTGGGCTAGGTTCCACAGTGGGAAGGGAGAGAGGCATGGAGCATGGACATTTAAAGTGTGGGTCCCTGAAAGCCTATTGTTGGGTCCAGTTGAGGGACTTAGCCACTTTCTGGAACAGGGGCACACTGAGCCTCAGGGGAGGACTTTCTCAGTCTTCCTCCCTGAGGCCAGGGTCTCACCAGCTGGAACAACTTCTGCAGAGGGGGCTGTTGGTCCCACTCAATCTGAACCTGCTGCTTACCTTGCTGGGGAGAAATAAAATTGAACTATCCAGTAGTGTTTGAGGGATTAGGCTCTGCCACTTTCTTTGTACTAAGCTCCTGACCAAGAGACCCCTGAAGCAGGGGTTCCCACTAACGTTGTATTCTCAACCTCAACTGCCCTACCCCATCAGGCATGCAACCTGTAGAGGGGATGGTGGGGTGAGACCAGTATGGGCCCACACTACAGTCTTTCTACAGAAGACTCTGTAGGAATACCAGGAAGCTGTAAGAGGAGGTAGAGTAGCTGAAAAGCAGAGGCAAGTCTTACAAAGTTTGGGGCTTTTATGAAGCTGCTGTCATCTCTAAGCAGGAGGAAGCTGTCCTTATACACAGGTTGTACCCTTCCACACTACCCAGGCACAGAAAATGTAGACATAAACAGCGAACAGAGCAGTAGCTCCAAATAGGTAGCCCATGGCAGGTTATAAACAATGGCTGATGCCAAACTAAGAAGATCTAGAACCAATATAACCACAACTAGTAGTGGGTGGCAGACAGCACCAACACCAGATTCAGCTAGCTACCCAAGCAGCATGCGCAAGGGGCAGTACAGCAGGCACCACTGTGGAAAATAAATATGCCCAACAGGACAGACACTACACAGTATCTAATACACATGATCAAGGTTGGCACTTAGAGCCAGTCAGCCTGAAAGGATAACTGCACCCATGAAAGGACCAACTGCATTCAATATTCACATACAAAAAGAGGATTTATACTTAAGAAGCATTCTTAGAGCAAGGAACTCGGGTGGCCTGGAGGTCAGTACCACTGAGCCCATATTCCTCATAAAGACACCACAACAAATTTCAAAGTCAAAGTAGAGCTCCCAATACACAGGCAAAATAGGCAAAGATATATGACCAAATGAATCAGCAAGAAAAATCCCCAGGAAAAGAACTAAATGAAACAGAAATAACCAAACTACCAGATGCAGAGTTTAAAATAATGGTTATTAGAGTGCTCAAGGATTTTAGAGCAACAATGAATGATTACAATGAGAACTTAAACAAAGAGATAGAAAACATCAAAAAGGACATTGAAATCATAAAAAAGAACCAGCAGAAATGACAAATACAATATTAGAAATGAAGACTGCATTAGAAGAAATCAACAGCAGGCTGGATGAGCAGAGGATCAAATCAGTGATTTGAGGACAAGATAAACATAGGCACAGAAGCAGAGCAGCAAAAAGAAGAGTCTCAAAAAGGCTGAGGAAATTCTAAGAGACCTCTGGGACAACACAAAAAAGAAACAACATTCACATCATAGGGGTTCTTGAAGAAGAGAATGAACAAGGGATAGAGAACTTATTTGAAGAAATCGTAGATAAAAATTTCCCTAAACTGATGAAGGAAAAAATTACACAAGTTCAAGAAGCATAGGGAGTCCTATTAAAAATGGGACCTACGGAGGCCTACAGCAAGACACATCATAATTAAAATGCTGAAGTTAAGAGACAAAGAACAAATACTAAAAGCTACAAGAGAAAAGCAGTTAATTACCTACAGAGGAACCCTTATAAGAACAGCATCTTACTTCTCAACAGAAATGCATCAGAGAGGATTGGCAAGAAATATTCAAAGTGATGCAATACAAGAAACTACAATCAAGACAGCTTTATCTAGCAAAGCTATCGTTTAAAATTAAAGGAGAAATAAAAAGCTTCCCAGACAAAAAATACTCAGGTAATTCATTACAACCAAACTAGTACTGCAAGAAATGTTAAAGGGCCTGCTATAAAAAGAGTAAAGAAAAGGTATTAAGAGAAAGAGAATTGTAGATTTAAAGAATAAAATGGCAATAAATAAGTACACATCAATAATAACTTTAAATGTAAATACATTAAAAGCTCCAATCAAAAAACAAAGGGTAGCTGCTTGGATAAGAAAACAAGACCCATTTAAATGCTGTCTATAAGAGACCTCAGAACAAAAGATACATATAGACTAAAAGTAAAGGGCTAGAAAAAGTATTTCTACAAATAGAAATGAAAAAAAAGTTGAGGTAGCAATAGTTATATCTGACAAAATAGCCTTCAAAACAAAGGTTATTTTGTCAGAAAGGGATAAAGAAGGTCACTACATAATGACAAAGGGAGCAATCTGACAGGAGGATATAACCATTGTAAATGTTTATGCACCTAATATAGGAGCACCTAAATATATAAAGCAGATTTTGATGGACATAAAAGGCAAGATCAACAGCAATATTGTAGTAGTAGGGGATTTTAATACCCCACTAACATTAATGGATAGATTCTCCAGACAGAAAATTAACAAAGAAACAGCGGCCTTAAATGACACACTATACATTCAGCAGAATATACATTCTTTTTAATTGCTCATCATGTATTTTCTAGGATAGATCACACATTAGGACACAAAACAAGTCTCAATAAATTTGTAGAAGGAGGGATTGAGAGGAAGAAAGGGGCACAATAAAAAAGAAAAAAAGATTGAAACTAAATGAAGCATCTTCTCTGACCACAGTGGAAAGAAACTAGAAATCAACTACAATAGAAAAACTGAAAAACATTCAAACAGAGGCTAAATAGCATGTTATTAAATAACAGATGGGTTAGCAATAAGATAAAAAATAAATAATTTTTCTGAAACGAATGAAAATGAACATACTAAAACCCAAAATCAATGAGACACAGTGAAAGCAGACCTGAGAGGGAAGTTCATAACTTTACAGGCGTACCTTAAGGAGCAAGAAATAGGTCAAATAACCTAACCCTATACATAAAAGAACTAGACAAAGAACAACAAATAAAGCTTAGAAGAAGTAGAAGGAAGGAAATAATAAAGATCAGAGCAGAAATAAATGACATAGAGGCTAAGATAACAATAGAAAAGGTCAATGAAACCAAGAACTGGTTCTTTGAAAAGGTAAACACGACTGATGAATCTTTAACCAGACTTATCAAGACAAAAAGAGAGAGGACCCAAATAATAAAATTAGAAAGGAAGATAGAGAAGTAACAACTGACACCACAGAAATACAAAAGGATTGTAAGAAAATACTATGAAGATCTATATGCCAAAATATTGGACAACATAGGCAAAATGGATAAATCCCAGAAACATACAATCTTCCAAATCTCAATCTGGAAGAATCAGAAAACCTAAGCAAGATGTATTACAACAAAGGAAATTCAAACAATTATCAAAAAACTCCCAGCAAATAGCAGTCCTGGACCAGATGATTTTATAGGAAAATTTTACCAAACATTCAAAGAAGAACTAACAGCTATCCTTCTCAAACTATTCCAAAAAATTCAAGAGGAGGTAAGACTTCAAGCCCATTTTATGAGGCAAGCATTATCCTCATTCCAAACTCAGGTAAAGACACTAGAAAGAAAGAAAACTATAGGCCAATATTCCTGATAAACACAGATGCTAAAATTCTCAACAAAATATTAGCAAACTGGATCCAGCAATACATTAAAAAGTGGGATTTATTCCAAGGAGGCAAGGTTGGTACAATATTTGCAAATCAATAAATGTGACTCATTACATAAACAAAAGGAAGGATTAAAATCATATGATTATATCAATAGATGCAGAAAACACACTTGATAAAATTCAGCACCCATTTATGATCAAAACTCTGAGCAAAGTAGAAATACGGGGAACATACCACAACATAATAAAGGTCATTTGTAACCAAACCGACAGCTAACATCATACTCAAGGGGCAGAAATTAAAAGCAATCCCCTTAAGATCAGAAACAAGACAGGGGCGCCCCCTTTCACCACTCTTATTCAACATAGATCTGGAAGTCCTAGCCATAGCAATCAGAAAAGAAGAAATAGAAGGCATCCAAATTGAAAAAGAAGTAAAACTGTCATTATTTGCTGATGACATAATACTGTACATAGAAAACCCTAAAAGTCTCAGTCAAAAAACCTAATAAATGAATTCAGCATGGTGGCAGATTATAAAATTAATATTTAGAAATCAGTGGCATTTTTATATACCAACAACAAACTGTCAGAAAAATTAAGGAAACAATCTCCTTCACTATTGAAACAGAAAAAATAAAGTACTTAGGAAGAAGTTTAACCAAAGAGATAAAAGACTTGTAATCAGAAAAGTATAAGACATTGAAAAAAGAAATCAAGGAAGATACATGGAAACATATACTGTGTTCATGAATAAGAAAAATTAACATTATTAAAATGTCTACACTACCCAAAGCAATCTATAGATTCAATACAATTAATTCCTACTAGAATACCAATGGCATACTTCACAGATCTAGAACAAATATTCCAAAAATTTATATGGAACCAAAAAAGAATCTGAATAACCTCAGCAATCTTGAAAATGAAGAACAAAGTGGGAGCTATCACACTTCCTGATATCAAGTTATACTACAAGGCCATTGTAATCAAAACAGCTTGGTATGGGCATAAGAATAAGCGTACACATCTATGGAACAGAACAAAGAACCCAGAAATAAACCCACACCTTTATGGTCAATTGATATTTGACAAAAGAGGCAAGAGTATACAATGGAGTAAAGATAGTCTCTTTAATAAATGGTGTTGGGAAAATTGGACAGGTATATGCAAAAAAAATGAAAATAGACCATCAACTTACACCATTCACAAAACAAACTCAAAATGGATAAAAAATAAAAAGCTGCAGTACATATACACAATAGAATACTATGCAGCTGTGAAAAAGAAGGAAATCTTACGTTTTGCGATGGCATGGATGAACCTGGAGATTATTACACTAAGTGATATAAGCCAGGCAGAGAAAAAAATATATAATATGATCTCACTTGTAAGTGGAATTTAATAAACATGGTGAACTGAGGAACAGAATAGAGGCAGAGGGGGGGTCATAAGAAGTAAAGGCACAGCTATCAGAGGGATGAGGGATGAGGTAATGGGATCAGAGAAGGTAAAGGGATTAGTAAAATTATATATTCATAACACATAGATACAGATAACAGGACAGCAAATCCCAGATGGAAGAAAGGGAGGGAGTCATGGGGAGGGAGGCAAATGGGGTGTAATGGAAGCCATGTTGTTGGGTGAGGATGTTATATTAAGTGAGACACTTGAATCCATGTTAACACAATAAATTTAAAAATTTAATAAAAAAAATTAAAGAGCTTTGGCAGCAAAAAAAGACCAAACAAACAAAAAAAACCAAACACTTTGGAGGGGTGGGTTGAGTAGGAGAGGGAAGATGAGAAGCTTGGCGTTCACTTGCTACTTAGAAACATGTAAGCTTAGAATCAGAAATGCAAGTATGATTTAATTAGCAGTCATGTTATTCTTGCACTGCATATCACTTCAAGGATTTGCATGCTATTTTCACTTTGTGATGGATGACATAGCTTTGAATTAGGGCACTGATATATACAAAAATGTGCAAGTAAAGAAGACAGATTTTAAAGTCCATAGCAAATGAATTGCTTTTAGAAAAACTGGTTATATGTACCATTTACATATAAATAATGTACCCTCATGCAGGTAAGTATACATCTGTGTATAATTTTAAATGACAGGCACCAATTTAATGCAGAAGCTATGGCTCATTAGTTCCCTGAGGAGGATTGATTTTCCATAGCTGGAATGGTGCATACAGCTCCTAGATAATTTGTAATGAATTGAATTTTCCTTCAGCTTACCTAATTAGTGACTCTTTCTTTTGCTACTCAAAAATATATGGACATTTAAATAGATAAATATTTGGAAATTCTGTTAAAACTCCAGAAAGACATTAAGACTTCATGTGCATGGGCTCGGTGGAAAAAAAATACATGAAAAAAGAGAACACAATTATGAAAAAATTAAGTTAGGGGGCTTTAAGACATCATATGTTTTGTTTTTGGCAATTTGTAGAATTACTTTGCAAGTCAATTCTATGTAAGGTACCTCAGCTTTTTAGCCTGTTTTTTTGTTTTTGCTTCTTGACCTTCTTCTACCTGAATGAATGGCTTTTTGTGTCCCTAGTGGTAAAGCATTGTATCACCGGGGGACATTTCTTTCTCAGACAGACAGGAACAGAGAGAGATGAGAAGCACCAATCATTAGTTTTTCGTTGTGACACCTTAGTTGTTCATTTATTGCTTTCTCATATGTGCCTTGAGTGCGAGCCTTCAGCAGACTGAGTAACCCCTTGCTCAAGCCAGTGACCTTGGGTCCAAGCTGGTGAGCTTTGCTCAAACCAGATGAGCCTGCACTTAAGCTGGCGACCTCGAGGTCTCGAACCTGAGTCCTCTGCATCCCAGTCCGATGCTCTATCCACTGCGCCACCGCCTGGTCAGGCAGCACATTTCTTTTGTGAAGAGTTTTCACAGAAAGATTTGCTTTTTACTATAGTGACACATAGACAAGAACATTCCAAAGAGAGATGCTGGCCCATGCACTGGGAACTGGACTAACAGAGATCTAAAAATAAATTTCTACTCTTCATAAATGTGCTATCCATATTAAGACAAGACCCAAAATAGTCATTTCTGGCATCCCTGTGAAAATGAATGCTATAGTAATTTAGGCTTCTGTCTCAGTTTTTCTTGGAAATTGATACTTTAAAACACCACACAGCATAGATTAGACATTTAAAAGAAGTCTAGTAATATTTAATTACATTTCATCTCGAGGTAAATTCTAACTCTGCCCCATTTTCTATCCCCAGCAGCCCCATACGTATCAAACTATGCCAAATATTAACAACTAATAAGTCATTACCCAGGAAATGTGGAGGGAACCAAGAAAATAGAGATAATTTAAAAGTAATGGTGGTATGAAAGATACCCTTGATTTCTCCCCTTGAAATGTCAACAAATTGAACAGCTATAACTCAACAAAGGAATTTCAGCTAGGCTCATAGGCTTGTCTGAAAGATCCATACACTGAATGGACAAAAGGTGGGAATGTTTGAGAAGGAGGGTAGAAGATAAAACTCATTCAGGGTTGCCTCCAGAGAAGAGAAAAATCCAGAGTGACTGGGTCTCCTGCCAGGAGGATTGAAGAGATTGGTGGGAATTTGGGGAGATATTGAACCAAAGTGGTGGCAGAACAAAGGGTCACTGCCAGCATTCCCATGGTCTGCTGGCAGCCCACACTAGAGACACAAAAATACTAAGTGTGGCCTCAAGCCTCCCAGATCTTGCCTCCCTCCCCTTGTGGGTATGGAGAGTGGTAGAGACAGACCCCACAGCTAGTTCTACAGAGCCACTTCTTCCCCCGAGGAAAAAAGTTTCTCTGTATCTGATCCCCTCGTCTGTTGAGATGCAGGAAAGAGCACCCAGAGGCTTCAGATGGCCATTTTGAAACCCATAAACCTCACAGCATGCCCCACACATGATCACAACTGCAGCCCTGATTCCATTGTCCCCAGGGTAGCTTCTCAGCAGAGGCCAGCCTGAGAAATTCACAGAGCTAAAACTTGTAATACAGCACCACCTACTGGAAAAAAATAGATAGAAAAACCCCTTTTTGTTTGGGAGTTTGGGGGGATTTTTCTTCTAATTTTTTCCTTTTCTAGTTTTTCTTAATTGTGGTGGTTTGTTTGGGGGGTTCTGTTTTATTTTAACTTTTATTTTCCAAGTGAGAGGAGGGGAGATAAAGAGACACACTCCCACATGTGCCCAACCAGAATCCACCCAGAAACCCTCATCTGGGGTTGATGCTTTGTGTGTGTGTGTGTGTGTGTGTGTGTGTGATATAACAGAGAGAGACAGAGATAAAAACAGATAGGGACAGTCAGATAGGAAGGAAGAGAGGTGAGAAGTATCAGTTCTTCATTGTAGTACCTTAGTTGCTCATTGATTGCTTTTTCATTTGTGCCTTGACTGGGGGGCTACAGCAGACCAAGTGACACCTTGCTCAAGCCAGTAACCTTGGACTTAAGCTGGTGAGCTCAAGCCAGTGACATAGGAGTTTCAAATCTGGGTCCTCCCGTCCCAGTCTGACACTCTATGAACTGTGCTACCACCTGGTCAGGCGGGGCAATGCTTTCAACTGAGCTATTTTTAGTGCCTGAGGCAGAGGCTCTACAGAGCCATCATCAGAGCCGGGGGCCAATGCCTTCTAACCAATAAAGTCATGGCTGCAGGATAGGAAGAGAGAGAGAAAGAAAGAGAGAAGGGGAAGGGGGAGGGGTGGAGAAGTAGATGGTCACTTCTGTGTGCTCTGACTGGGAATTGAACTTGGGACAACCACATGCCAGATCAACACACTGTCCCTGAGCCAAATGACCAGAACCTGATTTGATTGTTTTTGATGATTAATTTTTAGTTTTTTGTTAATTTTGTGGTCTTTCTCTTTTAGTCTTTGTTTTTACTTCTTAATTTTATTTTGTTTTATCTTTTTATTTATTTATTTTTTAATTATTGTTTTTGGCTTTATTTCTTAACAGTACCAGTCCTAAATGCCCTCAAGGCAGAAAAAAATGAATACCATGGCTACTCAAGAAAGAGACATAGTTCAGAAAGAAAGTTGAAGATCTCTAGAAAGCAATCTCAGTCACATGAAAACTTTGGAGTTAAACAATAGAGAATTCAAAGTTGAAGTTCCAAAATACTCAGTGAGATACAAGAAAACACTAATAGGCAACATAATGAGCTCAAAAAGCAAAACAAATACCTCACTTAAGGAGGTTGAAACTTTAAAAACAGAGATGAAAAACATAATACATGAATTAAAAAATGAGCTAGGAAGTTTAGCTAATACAACAGGTCAGATTGAGGAGAGAATCAGCAACATTGAAGACAGGCAACTAGAAATGATACAGAAGGAACAAGAGAGAGACTCAAGAATCTTGAACAATGAGAGAGTGCTATGAGAATTGTCTGACTTCATCAGAAAAAGCAATATAAGAATAATGGGTATTTCAGAAGAAGACAAGAGGAAGAAGGGAATGGAGAGCCTATTAAAACAAATAATTGATGAGAACTTGCCCAGTCTATGGAAAGAATTAGAGCCTCAAATCCAAGAAACAAAAAGAATGCCTAGTTACCTTACCCAAACAGGCCATGTCCAAGACTCCTTGTTATAAAGTTATCAAAAATTAATGACAAAGAAAGGATCCTCAAGGCAGTTAGGGAAAAGAAGAACATCACATAAAGGAAGGCCCATCCAGGTTATCACCAGACTTCTCAGCAGAAACTCTACAAGTCAGAAGAGAGTGGACCTAAATATCCAAAGTACTGAAACAGAGGAATTCCCAACCAAGAATACTATATCCATCAAAGATATCCTTCAAATATGAAGGAGAAATAAAAAATTTTGCAGACATACAGAAGCAGAGGGAATTTATCACCAGAAAACCCCAACTGCAGGAAATACTCAAGGGAGTTATTCCACCAGATATATAGAACAAAACAAATCAAAACTACAAATAAAAGCTCCAACAAGGTTTCAATATATACAAGGGTAATCCGAGACAACAAATGCATAAAAGGGGAGAGTATAAAGGTCTGCAGTAGCAAAGAAGGATGGAATGCAGAAGCACTCATAAGACAAAGGTCTCTTGTATATATGAAAATATTTTTTCTCAATAAACTAATAGTAACCACCCATAAAAAAAACCAAAAGTGAAAGACATAGCTTAAAAAAAAAAGAAATAGAGAAGAAAAAAGCATGGAATACCATCAAACAAAAATAACTGACAGAAACACAAAGGAAAAAAACAAAGGAGACAAAGCTACCAGAAAACAAAACAAAAAATGGCTATATGCAGCGGACCAGTGCAGCTCCTAATAACGGTGCAGAATTAAGGAAACACACTTGTTAAAACAAAAACAATGGGACAGGGAGGACTCTTCAAACTGCCTGGCAGTATCTGAGTGCCTCATAGCCCCAGTTTGCTTTATTATATAGACCTATGCAAATCAAGGACCCTGATACAAAGTTGCACATCAAAGGCTAACACAGGAACTCTCCCAAGGCAAAAACAGGATACATTAGTGAAATTTACAAACATCTGAAACAAACAAAGAGTCAGAGGAAGGGCATGTATATTGCTTCCAGCAACCCAAGGAAGCAAGTGGAGTGGGTGCAAATACTCAGCATCAAAGCCAAATATGGAGGCCTGACCTGTGGTGGCACAGTGGGGTTCGAAACCTTGGGCTTGCCTGGTCAAGGCACATATGGGAGTTGATGCTTCCTGCTCCTCCCCCTTCTCTCTCTCTCTGTCTCTCTCTCTCACTCCTCTCTCTCTAAAAAAATCAATAAATAAAATATTTTTTAAAAAAGCCAAATATGGAGATGGAGGGGGGAGAACTTAGCCTTTTGCTAAGCCTCGTATCTATAATGGCTTTTTGCCATTAACGGTCCACAACATATCCCCCTTTTCTTTTTTATTTTTAATTTGTGTGCTCAGATTTGCACACAAATTATCTGATTTCCTAGTTTCCCAGATTCTAATTTGGAGGCAGACGGAAAAAATACAGAACAAACACAAAATTAGTATAGCCAATGCTAACAGATACCCAAAAACAAGTATACTAATACATCACAGTGATTAAAGCCTTTAAGCAAACTCTTTAAGCTAATACAACAAGAATCTATAAAAGAGTAATGTCCTTAAAGTGTTCACCAAGTCCAAGTTGGCACCAACACCATTCCAAATCTCTGCAAATGCAACCCAACCCCATTTCAGTCCATCAAAAACTGTCACAGGAGCAGGAGTCCAGGAGAAGTCCACATTCAGGAAAAGTCCACATGGCACTGGAATTGCTGTCACACTTACACACTCTGTAGCTAGCATCAAAGTCCCAATGACCGCTGCTTCTAGCTGGTGATGACCCAGGTAGACTGGAAAAGCCATCTGCAGCACGCATGAAGACGGAGCTTCTGTTTTCTTTAAGCTGGAAAGATGAACCTAGGGGTCCTATACTGGAGCTTTACAGCCATGGGGTGGTGAGGAGAACCTTGGGATACACTAAGCTGGGTGGCAGAGGTAAATTGGCAAAAAAGGAAAAAAGGAGCTCTGAATTAGGAGTAGGTCCTACCCTAAAATATGAGTGGGGCATTGAGGCAGGAAGAATAAAGGAAAGACTATATATTAAACAAAGCAGGAGAAAACAGTACTATCAATACCCACAACAGAGATCTTTGAAGGAAGAATAAAAAACCTGACTATTCAGGCAAGACATAGTTAAGTGGCCCTTGTGTAAATGAGACCAGTCTACCGGCTATTTGGAAGAAATACCCCAGGCTCATCCACAGTGTCTTAGATGAGGCTGACAGCTCTGGGCACCTTTTAGCCTTCAGTGGCAAATCCCAGTATTCTGGGCAAGGTTAGGTCACAGGTGGCTGGAGCAGGGCTGGAAGAGACTGAACCCTTCCTTAGAGGAGCGAGGGGGAAGCCTACCTTCCAGTGTCCCTTCTTCCTCACAGCAAAAGCATGTAAGCCTGGAAGGCTTTGACTTAAATGACCATCCTTTCCACTACTGAAGCAGGGTGAAGTTCCAGTTGGAGCACTGGAGCCTTTGAGGGCATATGCCAAGAGCTAGTATTAATATTTTACCTGATCTCCTTTGGGCTTTTTCAGCCTCTTGGTACCATAAAAGCCATGCTCAGAAGATCTCGCTGAGGGGCTTGAGAGTCCCTATCTGCCTATATATCTGGAGCTATTTGGAAAAGGACAAAACAGTGTTATTAGCTGGAATCAAATAAAAATAAAAAAGGGGTAGTAGTTTGCAGGACAAAAAAATTTGGCATCTCTTGTACATCAGCATTCAAAAGAAACTGTTTGAAGTAAAAAGCATGACAGGGTAGACCTGCAGGAGCTCCAGGACATGACTCCCCCCCCTTTCTTTTTATATTATTTACAGTTGATCTCCAAGCAAATGTTAAGCACATTTTACAACACTTTGACTTCAAAGATTACAAGAAATTCTTGACTTTGTTAACTTTTAACAAAAATAGAGTAAATGCACCTTCAAGCAACATTTCCACACTTATCAAAACACCCCCTTAACATTAATTAACAGGCACTTTAGAGAGTATATATCAAAACTGAAAAATCCCAGTGTGATCTTCATTATTCTCCTACAGCAAAAAAATTCTTTACACCTTTATCATGTAAATCTATGCTGCTTCAAGCCTTTCACTTGCGGCCTGGAGCAGCCTGGCCAAACCAGCAAGTCTTTTGGGTCCAAAATGAGCGTGCTTTACTTATTCCAAACAAAATTATATTTATATAGGGAAATGAAATTATTTTTATTTTGTTTTCAATACTAGAGCCAGCATTTCCAAAATTATTATTATTATTTTTCATGTAAGGACTTAATTCAGGCCTTATAAACAAAGACACTTAGACATTAAACAAAGACTTCATGTACAATCACACAAATCAAGAGTGAAACCCGGGGTTTTAGAGATTAAATTATGGCCTGCTTGATCATAAGTAGGGCTACCTTAATAGGAACGTAATAAGGATATATACTAAACAGAGATCTCTCTCGAAAAATCTCAAGACAGCCGTATGAGATTTCTGTTCAGCAACACCCAAATCAGGCCCCCTTTTTGCCCTCTTTTCAAGCAATGGAGCAGGAAAGAAATAAAATGATCTAAAACATTAAAAAAATTAGATAATAATTGAGAAAGGGAAGAGAGTCTAGTAAAATAAGCCTCATACAATTGCTCTTGTGAAGTGAGGCTCTCATCTAGAATCATGGTGTCTCACCAGTTGTTCAGGAATCCACCAAGAAGCTTCAGCAGACCTAGGAAAAACACACACATATCCTTGGCCCCATAAGAGAACAGGGTCTGGCCCTTGCCAGATTCCTGTGAGCGGGTCCCTCCATTGCACTTCAGGGAAGGCTTTCCTTGCAGGGTTCCAGAGTCTCTCTGCTGCTGAATGACCCTGTACATCAGTATTAAAGAAACTTAAAGTAAAAAGAGCATGACAAAGAAGATTTGCAGGAGTTTCCTAATACTTAAGTTGCTATTTGGCTCCTATCTCTGAACACACCTCACAATGCACTAACCAAATCAGTAAGTCTTAAGGATCTACATTCTAATCTATTTAAATTTAAATGAGCGCTCCTTACAAGTTCTAAAAACATTTTATTTTTTCTAAATGAGCCAGCATTTCCAACTTTTGCATGCAAAAAAACTTAATTCAGGCCTTAAAAACAGACACATTTTGACAACATTAAACAAAGACTAAACAGAAACAAGAATTAGACAAACCAGAGAGAAACTTGGAATTTCAGAGCACATCCAGATTAGAAAGATGCCTGCCTGATATTAGTCAGGGCATTTTCTGACAGAGGGACTGAAGGATGTGACTAAACAAAATCTCCCCAAGAAAATTTGCTCTCGGCAGCTGCTAGGATATTTTCTATAGTCAGATCCAACACAGGTCCCCTGCCTCAATTTCCAGGCAAAAAATAAGAAAGAAACAAAATGATAGTTCAGAAGATCATAGTTAAAACATTAAAGAAAATCAGATCAGGACAGGAAAAGCTGTAACTTTCCTAATACCTGAATCTCCTATCCATTCTCAAGTTCTCTATAGTTGCAGTAACCGGCGGCTCAGGTTGACTATGCTGAGATTTCTCTCCTACTTCAACAGCTCCTTCATGAAAGTCCAACTTCCACAGCAAATAATTACTACCAGAGAGAAAAGCACAAGCAATCACCTTCCAGTCATTTGGGGGAAGAACCTTTGCCCTAATAGAATCTAATAAACCAAGAGAAAAAAGGGGTAGTAGGCCCATACTGAACACAAACAAGTTTAAGCTCTTTCAGAGTTCTAAAAGGTACAGGTTCTTGTTCTCGCACTAGTCTCACTGTATCATCCTGTCTTTCTACAACAGGAAAATGGGTAAAGCCATCATTTATTGTTTCCCCTACATTTCGAGCCTGGTCTATTGATTGTTGGAGAGGGGATTTCCCAGATTTTGAGCTATAGACTGTGGAATCAGCCCGATAAGGGAATGGAGGAGCAGAGGGTTGAATGTAGGAAGGAGCTGAGGGCAATGGAGGCCCTGCAGCTAAGGCAGCCATAGTCATGGATTTTTCATCCCCCCTGTCATCCTCAGACTCCAAGTTATCCTCATATTCACATCCCTCTGTTTCTGGCTTACCCTGATACTCTTCAGACAATGATTTGTCTTCATATGGAAACTTTTCTACATAAAGGTCCCTTATTTTTTACCCTATCTGTCCCATAATCTTTTACTCCCAACTACACTTTCCCCAAAAACTTTCTTTACTCACTGTACACACTTCACTTTGGGGAGTTCTGTCACCTTCCTTCAGTTTTAGTTTCCTCGTACTCATACTCAAGTCGTCTGTTCGGGTGCCACTTGCCGCGGACCAGCGCAGCTCCAAATAACGGTGCGGAATTAAGGAAACACACTTTGTCAGAACAAAAACGATGGGACCGGGAGGACTCTTCAAACTGCCTGGCAGTATCTGAGTGCCTCATAGCCCCAGTTCGCTTTATTATATAGACCTATGCAAATCAAGGACCCTGATACAAAGTTGCACATCAAAGGCTAACACAGGAACTCTCCCAAGGCAAAAACAGGATACATTAGTGAAATTTACAAACATCTGAAACAAACAAAGAGTCAGAGGAAGGGCATGCATATTGCTTCCAGCAACCCAAGGAAGCAAGTGGAGTGGGTGCAAATACTCAGCATCAAAGCCAAATATGAAGATGGAGGGGGGAGAACTTAGTGTTTTGCTAAGCCTCGAATCTATAATGGCTTTTTGCCATTAACGGTCCACAACAGGTAACAGGAAATCCTCATGTGTTAATAATTACCCAAAATGTAAATGGACTGAACTCACCAACAGAAAAGCACAGAGTAGTAGGATTGGATTAAAAAGCAAACTCAACCATATGCTGCCTGCAAGAGACTCATCTAAGCTGCAGGGACAAAAGTAGACTCAAAGTAAAAGGCTGGAAAATGATTTTTCAAGCAAATAATATCCAAAGTAAAGCAGGTATAGCCATACTTATATCTGACAATACTGTCTTCAGAACAACAAAGGTAACAAGAGAAAAAGATGAACATTTCATAATGGTAAAAAGGACAGTATCTCAAGAAGACATCACACTTCATGATATATATGCACCAATCAGGGAGCACCAAAATATAAGGCATCTACTAACAGATCTAAAAATAGACAAAAACATAATCACAGTTGGAGGTCTCAACCCACCATTGAGGGTTTTAAATAAATCATCCAAACAGAAAATTAATGAAGAAATATCAGCCTTTTATGACACACTAGACTAAATGGACACAATAGACATTTACAGGACATTTCATCCTATAACATCATATTATACATTCACGTATAATCATCAAAATCTGATTATATTTTCCAGTGACTATATTACCCAAAGCAATATACAAATTTAATGCAATACCCATCAAAATTCCAATATAAATTTTTTAAAGAAATAGAACAAAAAAATTACCAGGTTTTATGGAACCATAAAAAACCCCAAATAGCCAAAGCAATACTGAGAAAAAAGAATAGAGCTGGTGATATCATGTTACCTGACTTCAAATTCTACTATAAAGTCACGATAATCCAAACAGCATAATATTGACAGAAAAACAGACATACTGACGAATGGAATATAATGAGAGCCCAGAAATAAAACCACATATATATGGACAAATAATCTTTGACAAAGAAGACAAAAACATGCAATAGAGAAAAGAAAGCCTCTTCAATAAATGGTGCTGGGAAAATTGAAAAGCCACATGTAAAAAAATGAAACTTGACTATAGTTTGCCCCCGTGCACAAAAATCAATTCAAAATGGATCAAAGATCTAAGTGTAAGATCTGTAACAATAAATTGCATAGAAGAAAACGTAAGTACTAAACCCTTGGACCTTGGCCACAGAGAACAATTTATGAATTTGACCCCAAGGGCAAGGGAAGTCAAGGCAAAAATAAATAAATGGGACTATATCAAACTAAAACGCCTCTGCACAGCCAAGGAAACTGACAAGAAAACAAAAAGAAATTTAAACAAATGGGAGATGATATTTACAAACAACAACTCCAATAAGGGGTTAATAGCCAAAATATATCAAGAACCCACAAAACTCAGCAACAATCAAGTGAACAATCTAATTAAAAAATGGGGAGAAGACCTGAACAGACACTTCTCCCAAGAAAACATACAAATGGCCAATAGATACATGAAGAGATGCTCATCTTCATTAGCTATTAGAGAAATGCAAATCAAAACTATAATGAGATACCACCTTGTACCTGTTAGACTGGCTGTTATCAACAACACAGGTAATAACAAATGTTGGAGAGGCTGTGGAGAAAAAGAAACCTTCATTCACTGTTGGTAGGAAATTAAACTAGTCCAGCCATTGTAAGAGACAGTATGGTGGTTTCTCAAAAAATTAAGAATAGAGCTACTATATGACCCAGCAATTCCTCTAGTGGCTATCTATCCAAAGAAATTGAAAACATTGGTACACAAAAACACTCCAATGCACTCCAATGTTTCTTGCAGCAGACATGGAAACAACCAAAGTGTCCTTTGACAGAGGATTGGATAAGAAGATGTGGTATGTATATATAATGGAATACTACTCAGCCATAAGAAGTAATGCTATATTGCCACTTAAAACAACGTGGGTGGACCTTGAGAATATTATACTAAGTGAAATGAGAAATTCAGAAAAAGCTAAGAGCTATTATGACTTTACACATAGGTGGGATACAAAACTGAAACTCATGGACATTGAAAAAGTGAGGTAGTTACCTGGGTGAGGAGGGGAGGGGGTTCAAAAATAAAGAGGGACAAATATATACCCCACATAGGTGGGATATAAAACTGAGATTCATGGACATAGATAAAAGTACAGTGGTGGCCCTGGCTGGTTGGCTCACTGGTAGAATGTTGGCCTGATGTGTGGATGTCCCGGGTTCAGTTCCTGGCCAGGGCACACAGGAGGGGTGCCCATCTGCTTCTCCACTCTTCTCCTTCTCCTTTCTCTTTCTCTCTCTCTCTCTCTCTCTCTCTCTCTCTCTCTCTCTCTCTCTCTTCCCCTCCCACAGCCAAGGCTCCATTGAAGCAAAGTTGGCCCAAGTGCTGAGGATGGCTCCATGGCCTCCACCTCATGCACTAGAATGGCTCTGGTTACAACACCCCATATGGGCAGAGTATCACCCTCTTAATGGGCTTGCCAGGTGGATCCCAGTTGGGCACAAGCGGGAGTCTGTCTCTCTGCCTCCCTGCTTCTCACTTCAGAAAAAAAAAAGTACAGTGGTAACCAGGGGAACGGAGTTGGGGGGGGGAGTAAAGAGGGACAAATATATGGTGACAGAAAATGATTTGACTTTGGGTGATGGGCACACAACACAATCAACAGTTCAAATGCTGTAGAGATGTTGACCTGAAACCTATGTACTCTTATTGATCAATATCACCCCATTAAATTTAGTTTCTAAATAAAAAAAAGAAAATAGAGATAATTTGGTAGGCTGATGATGTCAGTGAATAGGTGAAAGTTTAGTACTATCTATTGCCCTTCAGAGAATAATGAATCCAATTGCATATTATCATGTCAGATGGAGATTAAATACTGTAGCCACAGATGAGGAGCTTGAGGATCATTCATTGAGTGGTAATGACACAGGGGAATATTTGGCAGTTTACCTAAGAGTTAGTATCAGAGTTTTGGATCAGGCCTAGAAGTAGACTTGTAACAACTAGCACTGCAAAAGAAAAGTCTTGATTTGAAGCATTTACTACTTTTCATGATGTAAACACTCTCACAATAGCTGAATTCAAGCTGATTATTGAAATCACTGGGGTGGGCTGGTGGTGCAGAGGAGGGGATTTTTACAAATTCTGATTCATAGGCCACATGGCAGATCATTTGAACCATATTTTTTTGAGGTGAGGTATAGGAACTGGTATTTTTAAAGTATGGTAGGCGATTCTAGTGCTTAGTTAGGTCTGAGAAACTTTCACCTATAATCTAGTTGGCTGCAGTTCCTTCCTTAGTAATGTCTTATATATATATTTAACAAGAAATCTATGAAGGAGGACTGATGCTGATGATCCCATCTATAACCTCTGAAACTGCCTCTAGGACTCTGGATAGTGGCCCGCTTCTTCCCTTTTCAGCTTTGTCCTCCTTAGTTCCAAACCTTTCACCTACTTTTATCATAACCTGAGATTGAGCACTGCAGACTGAGTCAAATCACAAAGGCCAGATCAGGGAGTCCAGACAGACTCATGGGCAGAGAGAGACCATGGATTTTATGATGTCCAAGGCATCAATCAAGGAAAGTCACAAGAAGACATTAAGAACACTTGAAATTAGGAGATCAGTTTGAGATAAAAGGAGAAATGGCATATAAAGGGCAAACTGAGGTTGAAGCTGAAATGAAGATTCAGAATTTGCATCCAGTCAGGGCAGGGGTCAATCGCTCAGCATCATGAGTCATTAGTGAAATGCAAATCAAAGTCACAATGAGATAGCACTTTATATTCACTAATTTGACTTTTTTTTTTAATGAAAAAGAAGTATTGGCAAGGATAAGGAGAATTTGGAATCCTTTTACACTGCTGGTTGCTGAAGGGGTTGAAGTACAGGCCTTGGGAGTCCTTGGAGGGACCTCATGCAAGGCCAGTATACAAGGCCGCGAGTGGAAACCATCATTACAGACAGCTAGCTTTTACTAAACGCATGTTCTGTGCCAAGCTCTGTGGTAAGACTTTTATGTGGGCATGTCACCTAATGCTTACAAGAACTCTGTGACATAGGACCGAGGGATTAGCAACAGGATTAGAATGCATTTCTCACATCTTTTCTTCCCATTCCAAATCCTGTTCGTTTGTTCAGTTTGGTTGAGATTCTGATTTTTGTTGTTGTTGATGATTGTGATGAACATTTTGGTCTTGGAAGAGTGTCTATATATTTATATTTAAATGGAAATATAGATCTATGTCTACACCTCAATCTATGCATAATTATATATCTGGCTACAGATAGAGAAATGCATGTCTTATATATCTCAGTGCTCAACATGGCACCTATCATATGAGCTTCACTGATAAAAAAAAAAGCCATATATGAGCCTACATAGTTGTATAGTATTTTCACATATTTTTAAAAATTAGGCTATTCAGGGAGTAAACTCCATTTTGCCTTCCAAACTGATCCCCTTTGTCAATATTATACATAGTTTAGAAGCTAGAAAAACTCTAACTTGGTAAGTAAACAAAAATAAATTAACTAGCAGTGCTGGTGACAAAATATTATGGATTATTAGAGGAATGACATGATGACAATGCCACAAAATCTACTATTAGCTTAAGTTACATGGTTCATTCCTGCAGGAAATGTTTATTGCTCACTTCATAGTGCCGAGAACCATCCCAGGTTCAGGGGTTTCTGAATGAGACATGGTCCCTGCCCTCACGAAGATTGTAATTTGGAATGTAAACATATTAAAACAAGTTAGAAAACTTCAGAAGCTGATAATGACTGTGACTGAAGTAAATGGAGTGATGATATGAGACGGGTCTGATGGTGAAGAGGTGTGTCTACTTCAGGTATAGAGTGGCCAGGAAAGTCCTAGCTGTGGTGAGGACAAATCCAGAGATGTAATAGAGGAGAAGAAGCCAGTGAGGAGAAAGGGGTTTTGAGTCAGAGACACAGGGAACAAAAGGGGAGAAGGATGATCCAGGAACAGCGGGGAGGCTAAAGAGGTGCACATGCGGGAGGAAAGAGTGAAAAAGAGGTTGGAGAATAGGTAGGAATCATGTCATGTGGAGAGATAGTGACCATGGTAAAAAGTTCAGATTTTATTTCACATATAATGAAAAGTCATCAAAGTATTTGAAATTGAAACTTGACCAGGTCTTATTTATGTAGTTGTGGCCTAAAAAAGATCACTAAGTACTACGTGGAGAAAGGAGCAAGATTTGGTACAGGGGAATAGCTAGGAGCCTATTGCAATAGTTCAGCTGGGTGATGGTGGCTTACACGTAGGTGGTTTCAGTAGAGAAAAGACATGTGGACAGATTCTTCTTATTCCTTGGAATAAGAAGATCTGAGTGGAATTGGTTCTATTTACTGAGATGTAGAAGACGTGTTAGTTTTGGTCTATTAGACATCCAGGTGGATACATCAAGTTGGCAGGAAGCCTATCTGGAATTTAAGGTAGAAGTCAGTGTTAAAGTCAGTGATGGAAGTTTAGTGTGGTCTAATGGCTGTATTTGTGTTCATGGGATTAAATGAGATCATCTAAGGAAAGAGGAAAGAGAAAAACACGGAAAGGGTCGGATCTGAAGATGGGGCCAATGAAGGAGATTTTACAGGTGGGAGATTCTAGAGCATGTTTGCAGCATCAGTGGAGGGAAGAAACGGATGATTCAGGAGAAAGGAAAGTACAGCGCAGAGAGGAGGGGACATGCTGAGGGCACTGGGTAGGAGCAGGTACTGCCTACTCTGGCTGCAGGGAGACAAGGCAGTAGTAGGGTTTCATGTATCGATGTGTACAAAGATTAACAATAGAGATAGGCCAGGAAGCAAAACAATGTTGGGATGGTTGAGAAAAAATGGTTAAGTAAAAAAAAAAATGGGGGGGGGGCATTTTAGTAGAGAAATGTGAAGTATAATCAGTGTTTTATAGATTTTTAATTTAATAATGGAATTGATGTTATGAATGACATATCACCTGTTATTTTTCAACATATATTCTGATTTTTTAAATCAATTTTTGTAATAACTTTATGTTTATTTATTTACTTGTTTGTTTGTTTGTTTAGAGGGGCAGGAAGAGAGAAAGAGAGACAGGAACATCAAGCTGCTCCTGTATGTGCCCTGACTGGGGAATCCAACCTGCAACCTCTGCTCTCCAGGAGGACACTCCAACCACCAGAACTATCTAGCCAGGCTTCACTTTTATTGGATTTAGAGACAGAGAGAGGAAAGGAGAGAGAGGGGAGGGAAAGAAAAGTATTCATTTGCTGTTCCACTCAGTCGTGCATTCTTTGGTTGCTTCCCACATGTGCCCTGACCAGAGACAGAACCACAACTTACCATTCAAGACAATGCTCTTTTCTGGGAGTATGGGGCTCAGGCATGATTCAACATTGTCACCTTCTTGGTAGAAACCTCACAGGGACAGAATGTACCTTACAAATAGACTTCCTCACCACGTTTAATCTCAAGTATGAGACATAGCACTGAGTTTGTACTTCTTGCTCCCTCTGCCCAGTGAGGTCTGGTTCCACTCACAAGTTCTGGGGAGAAAGTAGAGGATTCTTATTCAAAGCAGCCAAGTACCTTAAAACCCAAAGAGAAAACAGCTGAAACATAAATGGACAAACTGGGTCCTAGATTGAGGAGAGGGGTCTCTGTAAGGCTGGCGTAAGTCTGGGAACCCGAAGGAGAGAGGAAAGAGTAAACACAAATGAGTTAAGAGAAGACTGGCAGGGTGAGTTGTGGACACCTTCCCACACCTTCTCCCCTAGGAGCCATCCTAGGTGGGCCAGGAGGACTCACCGTGCATGACCGGACGATATACATTTATACTTCCCGAGCAGCTCTCTCACTCCGAGTCCTTGTTCAGTGCACTTGATTTATCCTCCTGGGCCTCTAGGTCAATTATCTGTCAATTGCCTAGAAAGGACAGATAGTCCAGAACTGTGGTTTTCAACCTTTTTTTCCTTCTGGGATACATAAACTACTGAGGGAAAAGATATCAGTGCTCCTGTTTTTCCTTAGTAATTATTTTATGTGTGCCATGAGAAAAAAAAAAAAAGATTGAAAACCACTGGTCTGGAAGGTCCATTTCCAGTTCTAAAGTGCTAGAGATTTGGGATTCTCTCAAGTCTTTCATTTAATTTCCTGCAGATCTTATTCTCATAGAACATCAGTTATCACTGAGTTTTAAAAGAAGTCTCATGAATACAATAGGATTCGCAGGCCCCATTTCTCACTTCTTTTGTGAGGTGTTTTCCCACTTGGATTACCAAAATCTTAAATAATTTCAGTTTTTTAAAGAAAATTTTTCTTTAATTATAGAAATTTTGTGTACTACATTGAATTTGTTTTATAATTTGATTACCTTTGGATACAGTGCCAGTGAAATAGTTCAATGCTGAAAACCCCCAAATTAATTTTTCTCACTAAGTAAATTTAAACATGCTCTCTTTAGTTTCCGAAGAACTCATAAAGAATATACCTCTTGTCCTATCAGAAAGATATTAAATTTTAAATAAATATGGAATTTTTGCTTAATTTCTTTAGAAAACCAAAGAACACTTGAAAAAATTTAAGAAAATTGTTTTAAAAAATTTGCAGTTTAAGGAACCTATTAAGTGGGTTCCATTGATTATCCTTGAGTATACGCAGAGTATTTTAATTCTCATTCTTTAACTAGTTAGTTCAACAATGGGGTCTCTATTATGTCAGGTCAGGTGCTAAGAATACAAAAGTGAGTCCAGCTGGTCTCTGCACAGGAGGCACATAATAGTATTCTCCTTCAAAGAACCCTCCAGGCAAATGGCTCTGCTGACTGGCTGTGGAGTCTGATCACCAGAGTCAAACTCCAGCTCCACCTTTTACTAGCTAGGAAGCATTAAATGGGTTTTTTACTCATTCAGAATTTTAGTTCTTCAACTGTAAAAAAGGAGTAACCATAGCACCTCAAAAAAGTATTCTGGCTAAAACATTTAGAGTCATGGTTAGAGTATGTTAAGTATTTAGAATAGGCTTGTGATGATCTTCTTGATGTGTTCACTTGGGAAGACTACAATTCCAGGTTATCCAATCAAACAATAATCTAGGTCAGGGGTCCCCAAACTTTTTTACACAGGGGGCCAGTTCGCTGTCCCTCAGACTGTTGGAGGGCTGGACTATAAAAAAAACTATGAACAAATCCCTACGCACACTGCACATATCTTATTTTAAAGTAAAAAAACAAAACGGGAACAAATACAATATTTAAAATAAAGAACAAGTAAATTTATTTATTTATTTTTTTAATTATAATTTTATTTTTTTAATGGGGCGACATCAGTAAATCAGGATACATATATTCAAAGATCAACAAGTCCAGGTTATCTTGTCTTTCAATTATGTTGCATACCCATCACCCAAAGTCAGATTGTCCTCTGTCACCTTCTATCTAGTTTTCTTTGTGCCCCTCCCCCTCCCCCTTTCCCTCTCCCTTTCCCCTCCTCCCCCCATAACCACCACACTCTTATCAATGTCTCTTAGTTTCACTTTTATGTCCCACCTACGTATGGAATAATGCAGTTCCTGTTTTTTTCTGATTTACTTATTTCACTTCGTATAATGTTATCAAGATCCCACCATTTTGCTGTAAATGATCTGATGTCATCATTTCTTATGGCTGAGTAGTATTCCATAGTGTATATGTGCCACATCTTCTTTATCCAGTCATCTATTGATGGGCTTTTTGGTTGTTTCCATGTCCTGGCCACTGTGAACAATGCTGCAATGAACATGGGGCTGCATGTGTCTTTACATATCAATGTTTCTGAGTTTTGGGGGTATATACCCAGTAGAGGGATTGCTGGGTCATAAGGTAGTTAGTTCTATTTTCAGTTTTTTGAGTAACCACCATACTTTCTTCCATAATGGTTGTACTACTTTACATTCCCACCAACAGTGTATGAGGGTTCCTTTTTCTCCACAGCCTCTCCAACATTTGCTATTACCTGTCTTGTTAATAATAGTTAATCTAACAGGTGTGAGGTGGTATCTCATTGCAGTTTTGATTTGCATTTCTCTAATAGCTAAAGAAGATGAGCATCTTTTCATATATCTGTTGGCCATTTGTACTTCCTCCTGGGAGAAGTGTCTGTTCATGTCCTCTTCCCATTTTTTTTTTAATATTTTATGTAGTCTTTTTTAAAAATTTTTTATTTTATTTTATTTATTCATTTTAGAGATGAGAGAGAGAGAGGAGAGAGAGACAGAGAGAGAGAAGGGGGGGAGGAGCTGGAAGCATCAACTCCCATATGTGCCTTGACCAGACAAGCCCAGGGATTCGAACCGGCAACCTCTGCATTTCCAGGTAGACGCTTTATCCACTGTGCCACCACAGGTCAGGCCTCTTCCCATTTTTTTATTGGATTGTTTGTTTGTTCGCTGTTGAGTTTTATGAGTTCTTTGTATATTTTGGATATTAGGCCCTTATCTGAGCTGTTGTTTGAAAATATCATTTCCCATTTAGTTGGCTTTCTGTTTATTTTGTTATCAGTTTCTCTTGCTGAGCAAAAACTTCTTAGTCTGATGTAGTCCTATTCATTAATTTTTGCTTTCACTTCTCTTGCCATTGGAGTCAAATTCATAAAATGCTCTTTAAAACCCAGGTCCATGAGTTTAGTACCTATGTCTTCTTCTATGTACTTAATTGTTTCAGGTCTTATGTTTAGATCTTTGATCCATTTTGAGTTAATTTTAGTACAGGGGGACAAACTGTAGTCCAGTTTCATTCTTTTGCATGTGGCTTTCCAGTTTTCCCAGCACCATTTATTGAAGAGGCTTTCTTTTCTCCATTGTGTGTTGTTGGCCCCTTTATCAAAAATTATTTGACTATATATATGTGATTTTATTTCTGGACTTTCTATTCTGTTCCATTGGTCTGAGTGTCTATTTTTCTGCCAATACCATGCTAGAACAAGTAAATTTAAATCAACAAACTGACCAGTATTTTAATGGGAACTATGCTCCTCTCACTGACCACCAATGAAAGAAATGCTCCAGGCCCTGGCCGGTTGGCTCAGTGGTAGAGCGTCGGCCTGGCATGCATAAGTCCCGGGTTCTATTCCCGGCCAGGGCACACAGGAGAAGTGCCCATCTGCTTCTCCATCCCTCCCCCCTCTCCTTCCTCTCTGTCTCTCTCTTCCCCTCCTGTAGCCGAGGCTCCATTGGAGCAAAGATGGCCCGGGCGCTAGGGATGGCTCCTTGGCCTCTGCCCCAGGCGCTAGAGAAGCTCTGGTCGCAATAGAGCAACACCCCGGAGGGGCAGAGCGTTGCCCCCTGGTGGGCGTGCCGGGTGGATCCCGGTCGGGCGCATGCGGGAGTCTGTCTGACTGTCTCTCCCCGTTTCCAGCTTCAGAAAAATACAAAAGAAAAAAAGAAAAAAAAAAAGAAGTGCTCCTTCTGGAAGTGTGGCGGGGCCGGATAAATGGCCTCAGGGGGCTGCATGCGGCCCGCGGGCCGTAGTTTGGGGACCCCTGATCTAGGTGTTACAATGAAAGTGTTTTGTAGATGTGATTAAAGTCCATAAAAATTGACTTTATTTTTTTCTGTCTTTGTTTTTTTTTATTATTATTAATATTAATGGGGTGACATAGATCAATCAGAGTACTTAGGTTCAGAGAAAACATCTCCAAGTTATTTTGACATTTGATTATGTTGCATACTCATCACCCAGAATCAAATTGTCTTCCGTCATCTTCTATCTGGTTTTCTTTGTGCCCCTCCCCTCCACCCAGCCCCTCTCCTCCCGCCATAACCACCACACTCTTGTCCATGTCCCTGAGTCTCATTTTTATGTCCCACCTATGTATGGAATCATATAGTTCTTAGTTTTTTCTGATTTACTTATTTCACTCCATATAATGTTATCAAGGTCCATCCATGTTGTTGTAAATGATCCGATGTCATCAGTTCTTATGGCTGAGTAGTATTCCATAGTATATATGTACCACATCTTCTTTATCCAATCATCTATTGAAGGGCTTTTTGGTTGTTTCCATGTCTTGGCCACTGTGAACAATGCTGCAGTGAACATGGGGCTGCATGTGTCTTTACGTACCAGTGTTTTTGAGTCTTGGGGGTATATACCCAGTAAAGGGATTGCTGGGTCATATGGTAGTTCTATTTTTAATTTTTTGAGGAACCACCATACTTTCTTCCATAGTGGTTGTACTACTTTACATTCCCACCAACAGTGGATGAGGATTCCTTTTTCTCCACAGCCTCTCCAACATTTGCTATTACCTGTCTTGTTGATAATAGCTAATCTAACCAGGTGTGAGGTGGTATCTCATTGTAGTTTTGATTTGCATTTCTCTAATAGCTACTGAAGATGAGCATCTTTTCATATATCTGTTGGCCATTTGTATTTCTTCCTGGGAGAAGTGTCTGTTCATGTCCTCTTCCTATTTTTTTATTGGATTGTTTGCTTGTTTGTTGTTGAGTTTTATGAGTTCTTTGTATATTTTGGATATTAGGCCCTTATCTGTGCTGTTTGAAAATATCATCTCCCATTTAGTTGGCTGTCTGTTTCTTTTGTTGTCAGTTTCTTTTGCTGTGCAAAAGCTTCTTAGTCTGATGTAGTCCAATTCATTTATCTTTGCCTTTACTTCCCTTGCCTTTGGGGTCAAATTCATAAAGTGCTCTTTATAACCAAGGTCCACGACTTTAGTACCTATGTTTTCTTCTACAACTGACTTTAAATAAGTGAGATTATCTTAAATAATCTGGGTGGCCCTGACTCAATCAGTTGAAAGGTCTTAAATTCTGGGCTGAGGCTTCCCTGAAAAAGAAGAAATTGTGCCTCTGTACAACTTCACTCTGGGCAGGAAAGTTCCAGCCTGCCCTTCCTGACAGCCTGCCCTGTGGATTAGTGTCCTTATGATCTGAGAACCCTCTCTCATATAAGAGAAAGAGAGAGAGATCACTTATTTCCTCCTCACTCCATGTGAGGAAAGCCAGAAGAGGCCTCTCACCCCAACACAACTGTGCTGGCACTCTGATCTCAGAGTTCCCAGCCTTCAGAACTGTGAAAAACAAATGTTTATGCTAAAGCCCCCAGTCTATGATATTCTTGTTATAGCAGCCCAAACTAATAAAACAGCAGGTCATAAATTCTGGAGCTCCCTTCTTTTTTGTCTTCCCCAAGGCTTGCCTATTTAGTTATTTATTCTGGGACCTACTCAGCAGATTTCCAGTAAGTTCTTTTATTTATTACTTGCATTTATTAGATTTGGTTTCTACTCCTTGCAAATGAAAACAAAACAAAACAAAACTCTGATACTCCACGATGTTTCCCTGTGTTCTATTCTCTCCTTATTGCACATGATCTTCCTGGCATGCCACCCCACGTGGCTTCAGCCACTCCCCACATGTTCCTTAATCTTCATTTATATCTTCAGCCTAGAGCTTCTCGTGAGCTCTCCACCTGAACTATAGTTACCTAACTGCTCTTCTCTTGGATTGTTCCCAGGAACCCAGGATCCAACATGTCCAAAAGTGAACTCATAAATTTTCTCCCCAAATCTGCTCCTCCTCCATTTTCTAATTCAGTGATTGACACCACCATCTACTCAGTCACTCAAGCCAAACACCTCCTCTCTCTCCCCCAATAGACTTCCAATTACTTGGTCCTATGGATTCCTGTTCCTAGTACTTTGCATATCCATCTATTTCCCTCTGCCCCTTATCCCTGTGTCAGGCCCTCAGCATGACCTGGGCTATTGCAATCATCTCCCAACTTTTTTCTATGCTCATCTCCCTCTCTCTCACCATCTGTTTGCACCAATTCATACAGTTGAGTCTTGTTTCCACAGCAAGCACTGATCAATGATCTCCTCTGTATAAAATCCTTCTCTCTTTATGGCCTGTGTAAAAAGGCACTCAGCATGGCAAACAAAGCCTCCCAGGTCTTACCTCTGCCTGATTTCTCCAAGGTGCCTGTATAAAATGACATATCTCCTTCGATGTCAAAATGAAGTCTCCTATTACACTAATGCCTTTCTTCCTTTCCAGGTTTTCCCATTCCTCCTTTACCCATTGTGATTAAACTAAAAAAATCCAGGGGTTATTCAAACCAGGAGTTACCCAATCCAAAGTACACTGGTAGGAAGCAAAGAGAACAGAGCAGCCAACTCCGTCCGCAGGGGCATCTTGAGCTCATAGGCTGAGGTTGCTGTAGTGGCCACAAGGTGGCAGTGATTCTCCAGTGGCCGCTGCTGTCCTTGACCTTGGCAAGTGGGGCTGGGGAACGGCACACTCTGGGAAGCTGCCAGTAGGTTCCACCTCATCACTGGCTCTTGTGCAACTGCCACCTTAAGAAGAGAAGCTGTTTGAAGAACTGGATTTTAGCTTTTCCCCTGGAGCCTCTCCTGATGTACTGCACTCAGGGGTCTCTCTCTTCCCTGGTGTCATTCCCCACCGTGGCTGAGCAACCTGTACTCAGCAGTTCTACCTAAACCTCTCGTCTTTGCACTCTGCCTAAGCACACTTCCACAGCCATCCTGGATAGGCCCAGGGATCCTACCTCTGTTGCATAAACTCTGAGCTACATAGCTCTGCTCCCTTCTTCTTTAGAGCTTTACTCCCTGGTCCCAGTTTGCAGGAAATCCCCTCTCTCTTAGTTCTTCTCATGGAAGAAAGGGTGTCTCATAAAGAGCGCAAACCCCAACAATTTGCCAGAACATTGACTGAGCAACCCCTTTCTCCTGAAAGTATTGGGAGGGCAGAGAGAGAGAGAGAGTACAGAGGGAAGGCTCAGACTTTGAAAGGAGGAAGGGCACAAAGCTCTACTTCTGAGAAAGGAGAGGTGGGTAGATGCTTTGGAAAGGAAGGAAATTTGCGATACCTGGGGCCAGTTTCCCTCAATATTTTCATTACGCAATAGATGCCGATCTCATGTCCAAAAATAAGAAAGAGAATGTTAAAGGGGAGGCACATCTGCAGTGGGGATCAGAGGGAGGGGCCAGTTGGATGAGCCTATGTAAGGACCTGTGTGATCTTGGAAACTAATTGTTCACTCATTTAAGCATTTAAAAACTATTTATTGAGCATTATTATGTAATGACACTGTTTTAAGAGGTAGTGATACATCAATGAGCATAGAAAAAAACCCATATCTTTTGGGAAATAGTCTAGTTAGGGAGGGAAATGGAAAATAATGAGTAAACATAATCAACTCATAATGGAATGCAATGCCAGAAGGTGATATGTGATATGTAGTAGGAAATAATACAAGGATAAGGAATATCAGATGTGGCTGTGGCTGTGGCAGTGAAGGAGCTGTGACTTACAATCATAACTCAGATGTGTTCAGGGAAGTCCTCATCATCCTCAAAGGCTTGAAAGCAACGATGGAGTTTGTCAGTATTGCCACTGGGTTTGAGGGCATGGGGGAGGGGCAGTGTGGGACATAAGCAGTCATCTGAGAAGGCAGCCAATTAACTGCCTGGAATATCAGTCTCATTCCTAGAGTATGTGGGATGCTGGAACAGGAAAGGAGGGAAAAAGTGAGATGGTTTGGGCAAAGTCGTGTAGTGCAGGTGTGGCAGAGGGGTAATGGAGGAAGAAACTGTGGAAATTGACATGTGGTTCAAGGAACTGCTGATAGGTATTCCAGGTACACAAGGAGGCAGAAGGAACTGGGAGGTCTTGAAAGAAGAAAAGGAAGCTTGGCAGAGGCTATCAGAGTGGGGGAGGTGGGAGGATTCGATGGATAAGCAGAGGGTGCCTCAGTTAGAATTTGAGATGTCATTGGTAGAAGACCTCAAAGTGGATAAAGAGTCGACCTGGAAATGCTGAGGTCGCCGGTTTGAAACCCTGGGCTGGCCTGGTCAAGGCACATATGGGAGTTGAGGCTTCCAGCTCATCCCCCTTCTCTCTCTCTGTCTATCCTCTCTGTCTCTCCCTCTCCTCTCTAAAATGAATTAAAAAAATAAATAAATAAAAAGTTAAAAAAAAAAAAAAAGAAGAAGACCTCAAAGTGATGACAAAGTGAAGAGTGTGGTCTTGGGAGTGAATTGCTGAAAATGGCCTGATGTGGACTGATGGATGGTACCTACTTAAGTAAACCACAGCTACAACTGTGCTCTTCTGAAAGGGGTTCAGATTATATTGAGTAGTATAAGAAATTTCTCTTATGCTTTACCAACAAATGCACAATAGAGTTCATTGTTCTCCCTAAAGCCTGTTAGCAACTACCACAGGACAAATAAAATTGCTCTTACAAATGGTAGAAAGCTTAAATCCCCACCATTCTATCCATTTCCCTTATAAGAGATGAGTTATTTCATTCTCTTTTCAGAGGGTGAAGCCTGTCTGTATTTATGTAAATCTTGGTGAGAGGAAGTGTGGGGGTGTTGGGGTTGAAGCCACAGCAGATTATAATTTCTCAGTACTTAAAGTGATTGGGAAAAGAATTATTAAACAAATGATATTAGATCATCTGATTAATTATTGTGGGGACAAAGCTAAAGTAGACATTAATTTTTATACCAAATTAAATTTAAGAAAGATTTTTTAATGGATATTGTAAATATAAAGTACTAGAAGAAAAAATGAGAATATTAATATATTTTAAAAACAAAGAAAGATTTAAAATTACAACATCAAAGACAAAAAGAACCACACTGGCTGGTTAGCTCAGTCAGTTAGAGCATTGTCCCCAAACATCATGTTTAGGGTTCAATCCTCAATCGGGGCACATACAGAAAGCAACCAATGAACACACAACTAAGTGGAACAACAAGTGAGTGCTTCTCTCTCTCTCTCTCTCTCTCTGCCTTCCTCCCTCTGTATCTCTAAAATAAAAAATTTAAAAGACAGAAAGAACCAAATCTACTATGTAAAAATTTGACCACATAAAAATGTAAAATATTTTTGCCACAAAAATATCAAATTAAAATAAAAATATAGAAGAGTTGTGTGTGTCTGCATGTGCACTTGTGTGTGCAGGGGATGGGATGGGAATTTGTAGTATTCC
This sequence comes from Saccopteryx bilineata, assembly GCF_036850765.1. NCBI lineage: Eukaryota > Metazoa > Chordata > Mammalia > Chiroptera > Emballonuridae > Saccopteryx > Saccopteryx bilineata. The sequence goes on from NC_089490.1 coordinate 53,023,047, forward strand.
TAATACATAAAGAACTCTTTGTACATGCAAGAAAAAAGATGAAACTCAGAAAAATGGGCAAATGACACAAATGGGTAATTCAATAAAAATGAAATTCAAATAAACACTGCTCAAATATTTAAATATAAAACTTAGGAAGTAATAAAAGAAATGCAAACAGACTAGCAAAGATCTGGACGAGCAGTGTGGCTGACACGTGGGCAATGTGCACTCACGGGTCTACACTGAGACTTGGGTGGGCTAGTCTTAAGAGCAGGGGAGGAAATATATTTAAACTGCCCCCAAAGTTAGCAGGTTAAAGCAACAAACATTTATTTTTCTCACAAATTCTATCAGTTAGCAACCTGGGTGCAGTTCAGCTGAGTCTTTTAGCCCAGGGATTCTCCCGAGGCTGCAATGAAGGGGTGGAGTGGGAGCACAGCCATCTCAAGGCCCAGGCCAAGGGGGGTCCCCTCTCCTGCTGGCAACAGGTCTCTAGTGCTCTCTGACTGCTGGCCAGAGACACCAGCCTAGCCCAAACTCAAGCCCACATATTTGAGGGGAAAAAAACAATTAGCGAGTATCGTTGGGGTACATGTTAGAGAGTGCTTACCCAGGGAGACACTTTCGCAATATGGGTCAAAAGCATAAAAAATGTACATTTCTATGAAACATCAGTTATCATTCTCAGATTTATCCCAAGGAAGTAATTGTGCACAAAGATAGAAGTGCAAGAATATTTTTTATAGAATGAAATATAATCAATGAAATGGGCACCACCAACTGTCAATAGTCTTATTTAAATAATTAGGTTATAGCTATACAACAGAACAATACTCAGCAATTATAAGTTATGTAGATGCGTGCAGAGTAATATAGAAAGAGGTTATTGAAATATTACTGAATTTAAAAATCAAAGTACAAATAGTTTTTAAAATATGTACTTTTTATAAAGTGTTAAATATATACATGGGAAAAAATCTGGAATAAAAGACTCTAAAATATTGACCATAATGCTTTTAAGTGATGGGAATACACACATTTCAAAATTTTATTTATTCTGATTAATATATATAATATATTTATATGATTTACATTTCCTACAATTGAAAAATTATATTTTATAGCAAAATGAGCCAATACTTGTAACAAAAAGCAAGAAAAGCAACTTTGTTAACAGTCATACTGCACATTAGGGCTGTGTCTTAGTCATTTTGATCTGCTATAACAAAAATACTGCCTGACCAGGCAGTGGTGCAGTGGATAGAGCGTTGGACTGGGATGCAGAGGACCCAGGTTCAAGACCCCAAGGTTGCCAGCTTGAGTGCGGGCTCATCTCCTTTGAGGAAAAGCCCACCAGCTTGAACCCAAGGTTGCTGGCTCCAGCAAGGGGTTAATCGGTCTGCTAAAGGCCCGCGGTCAAGGCACATATGAGAAAGCAATCAATGAACAACTAAGGTGTTGCAACGCACAATGAAAAACTAATGATTGATGCTTCTCATCTCTCTCCGTTCCTGTCTGTCTGTCCCTGTCTATCCCTCTCTCTGTTTCTGTAAATAAATAAATAAATACCATAGTTCGGGTGGTTTAAACAACACGTGTTTACTTCTCACTGTTCTGAAGGCTGGGACATCCAAGATGAAGGTGCTGGTAGCTTTGGTGTCTGGTGAGAACTTGCTCCCTGGTTCTCAGACAGTTGTCTTCTAGCTGTGTTCTCTCATGGTGGGAGGAGAGAAGGCGTTCTCTGGGGTCTCTTTTAAAAAGACACTAAACCCATTGATAGGGGCTTCACCTTCACCACTGAGTCACCTCCCAAGCCTCCACCTCCCAGTATTATCACATTAGATTTTAACATATGAATTTGGGGGGGCACAAACACTCTGCCCATAGTACATTGCTTGTGGTTTCAGCAGCAATGGAGAGTCCTTCATCTCACTGCCACCACCACCCCCACTTTCCTGAGGTTCTGCCCAGCTGCCTGAACATGGCAGGATCGTTCAAGAACAAAACCCAGGCCATTCTTCCTTTCCCCGTGGAAGATTCTGCAGAAGCCTCTTGCAGGGCCTTAGTCACAGCAACAGCTGCAGCAACCTCATATCCTTGGGGAGGGGGGTTGTCATTGCCTCCCGGTTATGGATGGACAGCACCATTAAGCTCGTAGCTAACAAGCATGAAAGGCCAGAGTCCGAAACATGAATCGCTGCTCTCTAGAGCCTTCCGCAGACCTGAAACTAGTGTGCTATTGATGCTCTCACGTCCTGTAAGGATGAGTCTGGGAATGAGAAATAGCACCCAGTGTTTCATTTTTACCACTCCTTTGAAAATTTTTTTTTTTTTTTTTTTTTTAGAGAGAGAGGAGTGAGAGAGTGAGGGAGAGAGACAGAGAGGGAGAGAGAGAAAGGGGAGGAGCAGGAAGCATCAACTCCCATATGTGCCTTGACCAGGCAAGCCCAAGGTTTCGAACCGGCGACCTCAGTGTTCCAGGTCGACGCTTTATCCCACTGCGCCACCACAGGTCAGGCTGAAAATTTAAACATGGTATTTTTGTCTTTGGCATCCAAAGTTCTTATTTTCTATTAACAAATGAGAATTAAAATACGTTGCATTAAGTTGTGCTGTCAAGTTCTCCTTTTGTTGAGATTATTTCTATGGAAACATTTTATTGGGTGTGGTTTTATGCATTGACAATAATCAATATATTAATTCCCCAGTGAACTGAGAATCAGGTCTCTTCATGTGAAGGAATCATTCACATGTACGTTATCGGTTCATTAAGTAAAATAAGTGAAATTTGAAGCTGTACCATCGTACCCAAATACTTCTCAGAATGCATTGTGTTTTCTTTATTGGCTGATATAGTAATTAAACTCATGTGCTATAAAACAACACAGAACAGTGTTTCATTCCTTTCTAAATGAAAGTCATTCTTTTCAGTTTTAAACATTAAAACTGGAAAATGCCTATATTAAAGACAAAGTGCTTTCAAAACATCCCAAGGAGGAGAATTTTGAATATGGCTGGTCGTTGGAAATGTGAAGTTATTTCCTGCCAGGCCTTTCTTAAGCTTCGGCCCCTAACTGTCTTATCTGATTCTGAAACTGCCTCAGACATAATTGGGTTTCCTAAGACCTGTTTCTCTCACCGGACACGACTGTGAACAAAGAGGACTGAGCTGGGAAAATAATTAATTTTAATGAGAGAGGCACTAGGGAAGTATGAGTGGCTTCCTCTGTTTTCTTTGATTTAAAATAATGAATGTTCATGCAGCAAATAGAGCAGAGAGATTACAAACACCTAGCCTGAAACAGGGGAGGCACTCTTATATAATCTCATGTTAAATATCCTTTGACAAACCACGCTCACAACTTGGTGTTCGTTCACCCATGACAGAGCATCCTGGAGCTGTGTGTTTCTTCTCAGTTTGTACCGAGTTGGACAACGTGTGCCGCATTGAAAGTACACCAAAGGGCCCAGTTATTTCTATCTCTTCAGTTTAGGAAGGCAGGATTTTCTTCTATGTATGTTAGGACCTGCTTTTCCTTTATTTATTTTTTCTTCTTTTGTAAAAAGACTACCTCAACTATACTTTCTTCTAACATATGGTAGGACTGTGAACTCCTATGGTGAAGACAATATCATGAGTGTCACTGATCCCCAGCCCCGCTCACTGTGCTGATCCATACGGGCTCAGGAGCACTCTGCAGAATGGATGATTGGATAAATAACTGGTAAGCCCCCCACTAAAACATAGCCACTGTTAACATTTTGCTTTCCATCTTCCCAGTCTCTTATAAGCATGAATATTTGCAGTAGTTAGGAAAGGCCATTCAAGAGGAACAAACAAACCCTAACATCTTAGTGGCTCAAGCATTTTTTCTGGATACAGAAACCTGCCACTGTGGGCCAGGTGGCTCTCCCAGGCAGCTCAGCTCGCCTCCAAGTACCCACGCGGGGACCCAGCCTGTGGGGTCCCAGTGGCCCTGTCACTTCAACACCTGATTTCATGCTTGCTGCCAAAGGGGAAGAGAGAGCTGGAAAAGAAGACCCAGTTTTAACTGCTGTGGCCCAGAAATAGCACACTTCATCCCCTTCCATTATCAGTGGCCCGACTGGCCTCCTCACTGTCAAGGAGGCTGGCTATGTTGTCGATCAGCACTGAACAGTCAGAGAGTGAGTACGGCTCCACCACGTAATTCCTGTCCAGGACTCTGTCATATGGCTGTGCCATTATTTTAACCTATTCTTTTTTTTTTTAATAATTTTATTTTTTTAATGGGGCGACATCAATAAATCAGGATACATATATTCAAAGATAACAAGTCCAGGTTATCTTGTCTTTCAATTATGTTGCATACCCATCACCCAAAGTCAGATTGTCCTCTGTCACCTTCTATCTAGTTTTCTTTGTGCCCCTTCCCCTCCCCCTTTCCCTCTCCCTTTCCCCCCTCCCCCTGTAACCACCACACTCTTATCAATGTCTCTTAGTTTCACTTTTATGTCCTACCTACATATGGAATAATGCAGTTCCTGTTTTTTTCTGATTTACTTATTTCACTTTGTATAATGTTATCAAGATCCCACCATTTTGCTGTAAATGATCCGATGTCATCATTTCTTATGGCTGAGTAGTATTCCATAGTGTATATGTGCCACATCTTCTTTATCCAGTCATCTATTGATGGGCTTTTTGGTTGTTTCCATGTCCTGGCCACTGTGAACAATGCTGCAATGAACATGGGGCTGCATGTGTCTTTACGTATCAATGTTTCTGAGTTTTGGGGGTATATACCCAGTAGAGGGATTGCTGGGTCATAAGGTAGTTCTATTTTCAGTTTTTTGAGTAACCACCATACTTTCTTCCATAATGGTTGTACTACTTTACATTCCCACCAACAGTGTATGAGGGTTCCTTTTTCTCCACAGCCTCTCCAACATTTGCTATTACCTGTCTTGTTAATAATAGCTAATCTAACCAGGTGTGAGGTGATATCTCATTGCAGTTTTGATTTGCATTTCTCTAATAACTAAAGAAGATGAGCATCTTTTCATATATCTGTTGGCCATTTGTACTTCTTCCTGGGAGAAGTGTCTGTTCATGTCCTCTTCCCATTTTTTTATTGGATTGTTTGTTTGTTTGTTGTTGAGTTTTATGAGTTCTTTGTATATTTTGGATATTAGGCCCTTATCTGAGCTGTTTTAACTGATTCTTTATTGTTGAACATTATGGTAACTTTTAGTTTTAATATTATAAATATGTTATAGTTTAAGGGGGAGAAAAAAAACTAACAATTTAAGCACATTTCTGGCTATTTCAGGGTAATTTTTTAGAACTAAATTACCATTTCAAAGGAAGCTTTCTGACTTTTGCAGTAATAATTCTCAACTTGGGGTGGTTGAATCCCCCCTCAGGGACATTTGGAAATAGATGGAAACATTTTAGGCTGTTACAATGCTGCCAAACACCCTATAATAACCAGGACAGTCCCCACAGTGACTAAATTATCCAGCCCAAAATGTCAGCATGGCTGAGGTTGAGAAACCTTGTTTTAAGTCATAAATACTGTGTGTGAAACACACAAGCCTGTGGTATATCTTTTTTACACCTCTTCATATTAGTAACCCTTAACATTTCAAGGGCACGTTGCAGTTCACAAAGGGTTTTTATCATTAGGTCCTGCCTGTGCACACGGTGAGGTAAGGGCAGCCTTGTTTAGAATGAGAGAGGGACCTTTGGCCCCTACATACAGAGTCAGGGTGGAGAAGAGAACCAAAGGAAGAAAACAGGAGAAAGGCTGCCTTATTTTAAAATATTGCTTAGGGACACTGTCTTCTTAGAAACTGGGTTCAGGGAGTATCAGGAATTTCAGAAGATAGTATTTCCTTAAAAGTCAAGGAGAAGAAGAAAGGCAGTAGAGGTGTGTTTCGAACGAGCATCCTCATGTAAAAACTGATGAACCGATAACTGCCTGGCTTGAGTTTCCTGGACTGTTGACATGCCCTGCTGATTTTAAGTGGAGGTAACTGAGACCTGGGGACTGATGGGTAGTATTGGAGCAGAAAGGACGGGTGAGTGGTTCTGGCCTCTAGTCCATTAGTGACACCTGGAACTCATTTTCAATTATCTTCTGAAACTATATTTAATTGAGCAAAAAAGCCTGCAACATTTGAATCAGCAATTAATGCTCAAATAATCTTTTATGTCCCTTTCAGTTTTGTACACGTTAGTAGGACCTGTCTGAACTTGCTAACAGTAAAATTAAAACACCCAGTCATGTCACTGACCTAGAAACTCATCTTCATCTTAAATGAAATCCAATCAAATGATGCCTTTTGTGAAAGACTGCTTATAGTTTTAATCCCATGGGTGGAATTACATTTTTAGATATTTATTTTTTGTACAAATGGATTAGATTTATTATTCTTTATTGTTTCATTTAGTGATTAAATTTTAAGAATGCAATAATATGGGGGAGGGGCTTGAGTATTTTTTTCTTCACCTTTTTTTATGGCAAGCAATCTTGATTTTCCAAATGGGACTGAAATCTATACTTTTAAAAAATCTTTTTACAAAATAATTAAGTAAAACAGGGCCAGATGGAAGAAATATACTAATAGTTAGATGGTACACAGAGCTGGTAAAAATGCATGAGGCTGGAGTCTGAAGGAACAGTGTCTGAGCAGCTCTGGTTTTGCCACCCCAAGAGCTCACCTAGAGTCACTGAGCTGGACACCTTCACTGTCAGAGCCTGCAGGACAACCAAGGTGCTTTGATTTTAAGTATTTTTGCTAATATATTTTTTGACGTATTCCAAGTAATTCTAGAGCTGGAAAGCAGTGTAAATATTTTCCAGTTTAAAATTCTCACTTTTCAAGTGAGAAAACTAAGGCATAAAGATATAAGAAATACACCCAAAACTTGAGAACATTATACTGAGTGAAATAAGTATGTCAGAAAAAGCTAAGGATTGTATGATTTCACACATAGGTGGGATATAAAAATGTGACTCATAGACATAGATAAGAATGAAGTGGTTACCAGGAGGAGGGGGTTGTGGGAGAGGGGAGTAAAGAGGGACAAATATACAGTGACGGAAAATGATTTGACTTTGGGTGATGGGCACACAACATAATCAACAGTTCAAATAGAAATGTTTACCTGAAATCTATGTACTCTTATTGATCAATGTCACCTCGTTAAATTTAATTTTCCAAAAAAAGAAAAGAAAAGAAAAAGAATTGTATCCAAGGTCTCACAGTGTCCTATCTGGAGCAACCCGGGATAGGACGGTCACTACTAGCCACCACCAAGTTGGTTTTCGTTTCATCTACCATGATGAAAGAAGTAGGGTTAAAAGGGTGTCAGGTCTGAGTTCAGAGGCAGGGGATGAAAGTTGCAGGGGTGAGGACGGAGCTTTGGGCAGATAGGACATACTTTATTAGCAGTGGCAGTCAGGTGCAGAACGGCGGCAGCAACAGCAGCAGCCTGACGTACTGTGCAGGCGTTTCATAGCAAAATCACATGAAAGTGCTACCAGGCCATGATTTTGAAAAGTGGGGGTAACATTACCAGTTCTATAAGGTGGGCGCGCATGCGTACTGTCCCCGGCCTGTTTCCCTTAGTCATGCCTGACTGAATCTGACGTAGCTGACCTGTCCACACTGATTCCATTTTGTGGAGGCTGTTCTGCACAATTCTGGGGAGATCAACTTCCCCACAAGGGGTCACTAAGGTTAATTACAGAAGGGTCACCAGGTGGCACAATCAAGATTCAAGGCAGTGAGGTGAAGGTAGCGTTGGAAGATAGTGGCATTTATTGGGAGAATTTCTACTCAGGCTTCAAGCCTTTGTTTAAATGTCACCTCTCTATGATCTATTTCCTTCCTGTCTGAGTAAAAGTAATTGTCCCACAGCTATATTCTCTGAGCCTTTTATCTAAGTTCTGTCATAGCTCATATCACTTTATTTCATGTGGGATATTTATTTTATCACTTTATTTATTTGGGCATGTGTGTGGCCCAAAGGAAAAAAAACATTGTTGAATTAAATATGTGTGTCCTTAGTACACCCAGCATTGTCTGATATATGATGGCTGCAAAAGATATACTAGTTGAGTAGTTCAATAAATACATGAGTGAATGATAAACAAATGGAAAATGAACACAAACGGAGTCCTGATTTAGGGTTATGTTAATGAACAACAGTGATTGGCCAAAGATAAGAGCCTTCAAGATGTCCTCTTCCCCTTATGGTCCAGGCTCCCAGCCTATCCAGGCACTTGGGTTCCATCTCATCTGTCGCTCTTAGCTCAAACTCCCAGAAATCTAAGCTTATTAAATCACTAACAATAATACTTGGGACAAGCAGCAACTGGATACATTGATTCCCTGGGGGAAAAAAATGATTCCTTTATATATATTTTAATCAAATATTTATTGAGGGCCTACCATGTGCCTAGTGTGATTATAGATTCTGTAAATTCAATGAAGTTCCCCTTCTTGTGGATCTCACATTCTAGTGGCAACCAGACAATGGAAAGATGGGTATATAATAAACTGTAAGTCTGTGACAAGAATGAAGAAGACAAATAAAGCAAGGCTGGAGCTTGAGAAACAGGGAAGGACTAATATTTTAGAGAGCCCAGTCAGAGAAGAACATCTCTCAGAGGAGGTAACTTATGAGCAGAAACTAATTTTTCTTCCTATGTTAAACCTTCAGCTTCTCAGATCCTAGGCTGATTTGATCCAGAGCCATCTTCTGGATCCCCTGAGTCTTCATCCCCACAGTCATTTTACTGCTTTACTGAGCCCATTGTTAACATAGCCATGATGGCCTAGGCTGTCAGAGCAAAAATGTGATCACTTTCCCTAAATGTCTTCCATCAGGCACGGCAGGACCCTCTATCCATCCATTAGTCTGACAGTTATTTATAGAGCTCAACACATACTAGGAACTGGGTAGGCCTTGGAAATTCAGGCAAAGGTCAGTTATATTTGGCTAAAGCCCTGGTAAGCATACAGATTAGTGGGAATAGTAAACATGTAAATAAATAAGTGTAAAAAGGTATGACAGGTACCTTGAGAGTTGTAGGTTCATGGAGACAAAACCCAAAGCAGCTGCTAGAGATTCAGACAAACATTTAGAGGAGGTTATACCTGAGCTAAGTTGCAAATGAGGAGCAGGTAATTTTCAGAATGACAATGGCATAAACCAAAGAGAGGTAATAATGAGGGCGAAATCAAATGCACAGAGTAGAAGTCCAGTTGGGACCTCGGATCTTTTGGTTTGTCTCATTCACGAGCTGGGAGATGGAACAGAGGAGGCCCAGTGGCAGGAGGGAGAAACACTGGTCAGGTGAGGGCAGACTGCAGGTGAGATGAGACAAGCAGCTGGAAGACTTGCTGGCTCAGTACTGCAGTAATATTTGACTAGTGGACGAGGCTACGGACCAGGGAACGGCCAGACAATGAAACAAAATTTATCGTTATATAAAAGTGTCAGTGCCAAGGTAGACATGATTGGATCTAATGAGCACAAATCCAGAAACACTCCACTGAGAAGGCTTTGTCTTCTTTACTTCTCTGCCTCATATCTCAGCTTCAGAAAAAACGGACTGTCCGGGCTCATGAACTTCAGTTTATATGACATCAGCTGGAAATGTTATTAACCAACAAACAATGACTTCCCATTCTACCACTGCCATCCATTAGGCAATGAATTTTAAAGTGAAAGAGAGGAGTTTCCGAAGCCAGTTCCACATCTTTGCTTTAATTTCTTGTCTGTCAATGTGTATAGATTTCCAATACTGCAGGAAGGGACGGCCGCTGGGCAAAGGAGTACGGGGACGCCTATGAGTCCTGCCAGGCTTTTAGATGAGTGTTTTGCAGTGGCACATAATGAACTCATTTTCTTTACTTACACACTGGATAGAAATGCGAATTTAAAATTCGAAGTATGGCTGCCCAAATGTCTGTTCTCAGGCTCCCCCCCTCACCCCTGCCTGTATATGTGGTAAACTCCTCTGAAACGCAGCTATGTCCAAGGGGGAAATGATTTTGTGTCAGAACCAAAAAAAAAAAAAGTGCCATTTAACATACTCTGGAATTATTTCAGAAGCAGGAGATCCTTGGATAAATTTAGACTTGTCTCTGATTTTAAGCACCAATCAAATAATTCAATAAGGTAAATTAAGGAAGCAAGTAAATGTTAATTTATCTGTCCTATTGACTACATTTTGAAATGAAGTGTGTAAAAGCTCTTAGAGGACATGTTAGCGCTTCCTCCTGAGGGAAGTCACATGACCTTCTCTAGCCCCACAAATGCTCCTTTTTATATCAAAGAGCCACTTGTTTGCTCTTAACAGCAAAAGTACACTCCATCCTCCGGATGGCCACCTGTACAAGCCCAGCATTTAATAAGGATGAAATAGCTGTATTAGCCAGTGATAATGCAAGGGTCTTCATGAAGCTGATGGGATTGGATTGTGTCAGAAAAACCATTACTGGGGAGGGGGGGTTAATTGGGTTAAAGGCTATAATACAGCCTCTTCCTGTTCTGGAAAAGTTTAAATCATTTCAATATTTCCTATGATAGAGTTTCCTAAGTAGAACCTTGAAAGAAAATGAAGCACTAACTTCCATGGACCAGCCATCAGTCAGATTCTACATCCGAGCAGCTCTGTACTGCCCGAGATCCACTCTAAACGCTACCCAAAGGGCTTAACTTCCTCCCAGATGTCCGGGGCAGGCACCGAGATGGGATGTTTGGAAGTCACCTCAGATGTGAGGGTCCTGCTGTTCACCCTTTGGAATTTTTCTTTCAAGCCTAAGAAAACATGTTTGAGGTGTGGACCTCAGCAGCCTGTGCAGGGGCTGCCCGTGGGCGGGGCACCTGTCTGAGCAGGAGAGCTTGGGTGGGAACGGGCGTCTTGCCACCTGCTGGCCCTCAGATTTTATTGTGTACCAGAATCAGTTGGAGGGCCCCACACCGAGCTCTGATTCAGGAGATCCAGGGTGCGGCCTGAGAACCATCACATCTGATAGATTTGCAGGTGATGTCGATGCTGCTGGTCTGGGGGTACACGGGGGCACCCCAGCCCCACAGCAGCCCTTCGGATTCTCTCAGGAGGAGCCAGCAGCCAGCTGGGTACAGCACTCTGCTGTTTCTCTGTGCCCTCAGATATCATTTTTCTAATTCTTATTCCTCACTGGCTGATTTTCTCATCATCCACCAGCCTCAACAGTCCTTGCCATCTCTTAGTCTCAGCTTCATCTTGCCCTGTCAGACCCTTTTCCTTCTCTTTTCTGTATCTTCATCGTCCTCCCATTCTCTAAGGCTCATATCAAATTTTGAATGCTTTAACCAGCTCAAGAGCTATTTCTCTCTTCTCCCCCCCCTCCCCCAATCTTCTGGTTTTTGTAGTCTGTAGCAAGTCTTGTTCTCAGACTGACTCATAGTTCTTCCCCTTTTCAACTAGGCTGTAAGCTGCTCCCAACAGGGACTCTTCGCCGCCGCACTTGTAATGATATTTAAGGTATTGTATCTTCATGTGAAAGGCATTGCGCCAAGCATTTTAGTTGTATTAATCCATGAGGTACTATTATTGTCCCCTTTTCACAACTGAGGAAAACGGAAGAGCAGAGAGAGTGCCTAACCTGTATAAAGTCGCACACAGGTAGTACTTAGTGGGGCCAGGATCCTGGTCCTGGCCATGTCACTACCCAGTTGGCTGTGAGGGGCCCTCTAGACACCTCACAAAAAGCACACAGCAGGGCACTCGGACAGAGCATCATGATCACTCTGTAAGTAGCAGCCATGATTCCAGAGAGCGGTGATGACTCCTAAGTGATAACTGAGGCAGCTGAGCAAACACACAGCCTAATTCTTCTTGTAATCATTTTACTGTTTCATTGCTTTTTGCACTGTCCTGAGTACAAAACAATGATGCTCGTAGATTAGGGATGCAGAATTGCTTTTATTTATTTACTGGTTTGTTTGTTTATTTTAATTTTTTTTTACAGAAACAGAGAGTCAGAGAGAGGGATAGATAGGGACAGACAGACAGGAACAGAGAGAGATGAGAAACATCAATCATCACTTTTTCGTTGCAACACTTTAGTTGTCTATTGATTGCTTTCGCATATGTGCCTTGACCATGGGGCTACAGCCGACCGAGTAACCCCTGGCTCAAGCCAGCGACCTTGGGTCCAAGTTGGTGAGCTGTACTCAAAGCCGATGAGCCCGCGCTCAAGCTGGCGACCTCAAGGTCTCGGAACCTGGGTCCTCCATGTCCGAGTCTGACGCTCTATCCACTGCGCCACCGCCTGGTCAGGCAAGAATTGCTTTTAAATAACTCAATTGCTTTTGCACTGCACTATTTACCTCCTGATATTCTTTTCATGGATGATGGCCTGCATTTGAATGGGCAGGATAGACTTCTGAGGTATTCCACACTTTCCAAACAATCTTTATGCTGTAAGATTTGCCACTCATTTAGCCTCTTAATTACCCTGGACTTAGCACAGCAGGGCATGCAACATATTCTGATTGCCAGATGTGAAAATAGGAAATAAAATATAATGCAGAGCTACATATTTATAAGCATTTTCATTGCTGTATCTTTAAAAATTAAGCTAATAATGGTAATACAATGTATTAATAATCACTATAAAAGCATTTGATTTGCAATATACTAGTCATCATACTGCTGTTCTTTAGCTCAAAAACAATTTTTTGGGGGGGTCAAATCTCTTAATTCCCCCAAATGAACATGTTTATCAGTGTACTGAGAGCAGAGAGTATTAGTTAGATAATGTAGTCTCTTTTAACATAAGAAGCTCTAACATTTTATAGTTTCAAAGAATGACACACTGGCCCTGGCCAGTTGGCTCAGCGGTAGAGCATCGGCCTGGCGTGCGGGGGACCTGGGTTCGATTCCCGGCCAGGGCACATAGGAAAAGCGCCCATTTGCTTCTCCACCAACCCCCCCTCCTTCCTCTCTGTCTCTCTCTTCCCCTCCCGCAGCCAAGGCTCCATTGGAGCAATGATGGCCCGGGCGCTGGGGATGGCTCCTTGGCCTCTTCCCCAGGTGCTAGAGTGCCTCTGGTCGCGGCAGAGCAATGCCCCGGAGGGGCAGAGCATCGCCCCCTGGTAGGCAGAGCGTCGCCCCTGGTGGGCGTGCCAGGTGGATCCCGGTCGGGCGCATGCGGGAGTCTGTCTGACTGTCTCTCCCTGTTTCCAGCTTCAGAAAAATACAAAAAAAAAAAAAAAATTACACACTGATATATCACACATGGAAATTCTGTTTTGTTTGTTTGCTTTTTTATTCTTTTCTAAGTGAGAGGAGGGGAAATAGCAAGACAGATTCCCACATGCACCTCAACTGGGATCTGCTCAACAACCCCAGTCTGGGGCCGTGCTTATAACTGAACTATTTTTAGTGCCTGAGGTAGTGGCTCCATGGAGCCATCCTCAGTGCCCAGGGCAATGTGCTTGAGCCAGTTGAGCAATGGCTGTGGGAGGGGAATAGAGAGAGAACGAGGAGAGGAGGTATGGAAAAGTAGATGGTCACTTCTCCTGTGTGCCCTGAGAATCAAACCCGGGACATCCACACTCCAGGCCAACACTCGACTACTGAGCCAAGCAGCCAGGGCTGGAAATTCTAAACATACTGTGCGGTCATGCTTGTCAATATATTAATTTTTCCTTATAGCATGAGACTTTTCTCCATCCAAAATGCTAAAGTATATACTTTCATGGACCCTTGTTTCATCTACTTAAAAGATAGAAAATAATCTTGCAGGCAGAAAGCACTTAACTCAAAACTCCAAAGAACCCCTTCAACTCATATCACTTTGCTGCTACTGTAAGCACCAACATGCTGAACATAGGCTTTGTGGATGGATGCTGGGTGCAACTGGCCATGACTCCGCGCTCAGCTCCCTGGGCCACATGAGGACTGGGGCACTACAGGGTGCCAGTGTGGGCTGCAGTAGGAGGACAGTGCCTCTCTTGGGAGGGGACAACAGAGAAATTACACTAGCCAAAGCAATACAAACGGGGAGAGAAGATACTGATATGAGCAGAAATCTTGCTCAAAGATGCAGTGAGGTCTGTGCTGCAAACACCAGGCCCTGAGAACCAGGCTCCCAACTCTGAGGAGACCTGGCTGCCTCCAGGATAATGTTTTCAGTCACTCACTAAGTAGAGTGTTGCTAGCAATCTCTAAGCCCACCACCATTCACATATACATACATGGATCATCCCTTTTTAATTTCTTTGCTAATTGTGCAAGGAATAGGGAGAACAATGACTAATTGACCACTAACTTCATTTCCTTTACTTTAACACTCTCCTTGTTCGCTCTGCACCCAGATATTTGACCAGAGCGTCTAGCAAGTCATAACTTTGAGAATGTCCCAAATCCGCTTCTCTGGGCCTCTGCCTTCCCACTGCATTTTGCGTTTTTGCTGCAGGAAATGTAAAAATCCAAGAGGTTCCCAGAACCCCCTGTGCTGAAGGGAGGAGGTCTCTGAGAAGCTGGGCCCATCACTGGGGCTCTCCTCTTAAACAAAGCATCAGGCTTCCCCTAGAAACATGGCTGTCTTTGGTACAAAACACAAAGGCTTTCTGTCTAGCTATATTTAGCTTCCAGTCAATTAGCCGCTCTCTCTCCCTCTTTATCCCACGCTCATCCCAGAAAACCAGGTTAGCTCTAAACGTGATGATCATTAGGAGCGCATGGTGGACGTGCGGGTGTGCGCGTGTAAATTTAGAAGCGTGTGGCTTTCCTCCAAAGCTATTTCTTCCTTCTGAAATCAAGAGGAGAAAGTTTTCTAATCTCTTGGTTGAAACTGTTTCTGACATTTCGCAGTGTTCTTGAAGCTGCTGCAAGCAAATGTGTGGCTTTCGACTGAACCAGGTCGGTTTTAGAGCTGCAGATTTCAGAAACCTGCCCCAGACCTCAGGATTCTAAAGGAAATAGCTTGAGACAGCTGCTGCTCCAGCCAGCTGCGGAGTCAGAGCCCAAGTGCCTGAGGGAGTTTGGAGCAAGAAATAATAGAAAAAAAATTATTCCTCTACTGAGGCAGAGCAGACATTCTACCAATTAACTGAATATCAAATGTTTTGTGAGAGTGATCTTGTCCTTGGTATAATTTAAAAGATTGGCGTTTCACAATTGCTTCTTGCATTTGTTATTATTTTATTTTCTATCACTACCTGGGTTAGGAGGGGTTTCTGGGTGGTCTGCTGAGAGTTTGGCTTCACTGTAAATTACAATGTAGTACATACCTCCCCATACGCTCTTCTGTGTCTCAGAGGAAGACCAGAAGCCTCATTCCCCGGAAGCTCTTTCTCCACGAGCTTGCAGTTAGATGTGGCCGGTGAGAGCTCCCCCACCCCCACTAGATGTCCAAGGCCCCCACTAGATGTCCAAGGCGGAAAGAAGAGGAAGCCGGTTTCCCTTGGCGCCCCCTGCCGGCAGTCACTGAGATCCTTGGTTTCTGGGGGGTTCTTCCTGAGAAACACCCACCACGTAATCACTTCAGTAGCTCCAGTTTCCTTTGAGAACCCTGCGCTCTCAGATGTCCCCAAAACCACCACTGGCCTTTCCTTATCCAGCCCTCTAAAAAGCCTGTAAACCTCAACTTGTCTGTCATCCCTAACTGAGAAACCCAGAATTGCTTCTGTTTTTCTGATTGAACCCTGACTGACATGGGGGCAAAGGATTCACTTTCTCGTGCCCTCTTTCCCTCTAATACAAACAGGTAAGGATATTAATGGAAAATGTTTCTTAAATGCACTCAAATTACATTGCTGTGTCTTAAATACTGGGGGCAGATGTCAAAGTTGAAGACGTCCCCACCTTCCAATAGTTCCACATAACATAGAGATAATGGCCGTACCTCTATGGCGGTGTGTGCATAAACACAGTAACTAGACGTGTGTATCAGGGGAAGGCTCCATCAGGGTACCTGAATCTGTTGGAAACAAGTAAACCACGCCTGTCTCCTTTCTTTCCAAAACTTCCTGTCAAGAAGTGTTCAGTGGGTCGCCTTTGCAGATAGGTAAGTGCTGTGCCCATGCCTGCATTCCTGAGCTGCTCTGACAGGCCATCCCGCCAGGGGCAGCACCTGCCTGGTCGCTGTAAGGGTGGGGCGCAGGCGGAGAGAGGCCTGTGAACACGGAAATGCACTGTTTAATTTTCTGCTCCTTCCCACAGGTTCACAGGGGATTCCTGGGAAGAATTTAAACGTGGAAAATAATGGCTATGAGTAGTCTCATTAAAGGGGGCATCTGTCAGAAAGATCTGAGTTTCAAGAGACAGAAGACACTGCCTCAGACTGGCCTAAACCACATGCAGAATGTGTGCACAGAGGCTCCACGATGCTGTCGTCCTGTCCTTTCCACCCACTCTGCTGTCCTCGGCATCAGCTCTATTCTCGGGCTCTTCTCCTGTGGCAGCAAGCTGGTCACAGCACTTTGAATGAAACAGCCACAAGCAAAGCAACATTGGGTGGCAAAAAGCAAGCACAGTTCCTTGTTTTTTTTTTCTTAGAAACAAGGACAACTTGCCCCAAAATCCCTCCAACACACCACCCCTCATCCTGTCCCACTGGCCAGAAATAAGTAAAAAG
This sequence comes from Saccopteryx bilineata, assembly GCF_036850765.1. Lineage (NCBI taxonomy): Eukaryota > Metazoa > Chordata > Mammalia > Chiroptera > Emballonuridae > Saccopteryx > Saccopteryx bilineata. Next base: position 53,039,661 of record NC_089490.1, read on the forward strand.
CCCCCCAAACCTATCATTGAAAAGAAAATGGGACCGTACCAAATTGGTTTGGTTCAGTCAGGATTCAAACCTGGAACTGGGGATACGTCCCTCCCTTTGTGTCACGCTGGAGTGCGGCCTGACACTGGGACTTTGGCAATAAGGAATAAAGAGGGGATGTATGTTGGCTGTTCTGGAAACTGGTCAAGAGGGCGACTGCTTATTGTAAAAGGAAGCCAGGAAGGCCCCTAAGACTTATCAGGAATCATAACAACTACAGAGTTCTGGGCAGTTTCTGGAGGACTCATACCTTATTTTATGCAACCTCCCCACCTGTGCTTGGATCCCATTGTATTCCGTGTACATTTGTGATCCACTATTTCTGAATTCCACTTTCAATCTCATTTTCATGAAAGAAATGCTTCTTTACCATGACAAAGTCATGGTCAGAAGAGAAGTTCAACATGGCACTGAGGTCACAGAAGTAGCATTCTGTATTCAGTAATCTCTGCAAAATGGCTTTGGGGCTCCTATTTTCTGCTTCTATTACCCATTTCAGTTCTATCTGCAATGATGAGGATGAGTGGGCATGACAGGGGTTTCTGTTACCAGAACATTTTTCTTGAATATTTGAGAACAAGCCAGAGGCTAGGTTTTCATTTATATTGTACTTAGAGTAAGCTGAGCCCTGTGGGTCAGAAAAGTTTTAGGATTGGGGATAGAGGGACAACCAGAGAATATTCCCACAGTTAATAATACACAGAGAGAGACCTCTCCATAGATTGAGACAGTGCCAGATCTGGCAGACCTGGAGATGACCGGGGCCAGTGTTTACTAGACGTTATTAGGTTTTGTGCGAAAGCGGTGATTCCATAGTTAACCGTGTTATGAAATTGCTGGAGCCTTAGAAAGAGGGGTTGCCTGCCAGAACTGTCATGCGGCAGGAAAGTGGATAAATGCATGACCTCACCCTCACTCTCCTCTCCTCACATTTCCCACTGGTGCCTCCAATTGGCCAAACCCAGCAGGTAGACAGAGGGCTGGGAGCCTTGTGATGCAGTCTATAGAGGTCAGCTTCCAGGGCCCAGAACCGAGCAAAGGTGGGCCAGTGATGTGTCCATGGGGAAGGGATAACCAGCATGATCACATAGCTAAGGTGCTGTTTTATTCATTTGTTAAAGTGTTTATCTCATATATGTCATAAACTTATTTTAGTTTGCTTAATATAACTTGATGCAACGTGATATTTCAATTATAGCTCAGTAAAGCTGGAAGAAAACTTTAATGCAATGCCAAACAGAGCAAAGATAATGAAAATATAAAGCATTTTCAGAGTGATTCTCAGAGTATGGCCTGGGGACCTCTGGGGACCACCGGACTCTTTTAAGTCTGCAAGTTCAATTTATAATAATACGTACTCTGATGTTCTTTAGCTTTTTACTTTTGTTCTTCTTACAAACTCTGGGATTTACCAGAGGTTTCATGATGAGTGATGATATCATTGTTCTGACGCTAATGGAACGTGTGTATTCTCATGTTTAACATCATTCAGTTTTAGTTTCAAATACAGTAGGTGATCAACATTACCCACACAAACAAGCTTTTTTGGCATCTTTAATAATTCCGGATGAACAGGGGTCCTGAGACTGAAAAGTTAGAGAAGTGCTGATGTAAACGTAGCAGAGGGACCAGATGTGTCCTAGAACTTAAAAGGAATTATTACTCCCTAATGCGGGGTGCCAAATCTACTCTCAGGTTATCTAGCAGCGAAGCCTATAGGAAATATAAGGGTGACATTTAAGTCATCTCTAGAGCCTGGGGTGTGACTTGGGTACATTGCCTAGCAACAAAGTGCAAGGAGACCGTGTATGTGGTTTATGTGTAAATATTTATCTGTGTCAATAATGACATAAGGGATACTTGACAATAAAAACCACACAATATCTTTATTGCAAGGGTGGTGGATTAGTTTTCTGTTGCTGCATAACAGATTACCTCACACATAGCAGCCCCAAACAACACCCACTTATTATCTCACACTTTCTGTGGGTCAGGAATGGGGGCATGGCAGTACTGGGTTCCCTGCTGAGGGCCTCACTGGGCTGAAATCCAGCTGTTGGCTGGCCTGTGTTTTCATGTGGACACTTAGGTGGGGAAAGACTCATTTCTAAGCTCCTTCAGTTTGTTGGCAAAATTCCTCTCCTGTGGCTTAGAATTCACAGCAGCTTGCTTCTTCAAAGGTAACAATGGGAAGAAGGCAGTCTGTGCCACTTTAAGTCTGTCACCTGAGGAAAGGCCTGGAGCCTCTTTTAAGGAACTTGCTTGATTAGGCCAGGCCCACCAAGATAAAGTGCCTTTCATTTAAGGTAAAGGGAACTGCTCAGTGACCTTTAGGTACACCTGCCAAATCCCTTCGCTTTTGCCATGTAAAATAATATAATCACAAGACTGATATCCCATACCATCGGCACATTCTATTCAGTATCTGATCCACCCACACTCGAGGGAATTAAGGGTGTGGCTCATCAGAGGTCATCCTAATGGTGTGTCTGCCATAGGTGGAGAACTGATTTAACTATAATAAGAGGGGTTTTAACGCAGACACTGAGGGGTTAGTTCAAAGGTATGACTGAACACATCCGAGCAAAGAGACCTTGGAAAGAATATCCTTTTCAGCAAGATCCCACATGTGTGATCAACATTCCAGACTTTCAATCTGTTGGGCAGATAAAATATATTATGCTCACTTTGTTAAAGATGGCGCTGCCCACAAGGAGGCCGTGGCCCAGGTGATATTAATGGGTGTTGGGGGCAGGCTATGGGCAGGCAGGATCCTTGTAGCCTGGGGCTTGGTTTTAGGACTAAGCCTTTCCCACCCTTTTTGATGTGGGGTGGTACAATCCAATCATGCCTCAGAGAAGTGACTTTGTATTAGAGACTTCCCTATTTTGTATATGGGATTAAAGGTTATGAATATACAGTATAAAGTGGGGGCAGAACGGGAGTTTGCGCTCTTGGTTCCTGAGATTAGCTTTAGAGAGCAGAGAGCAGAGAAAGACCACGTGGAAGAGGCCAGGAGAAGCAGCCAAGATGGTGGAGTGTTGAGTGAGAAGCCAGTTAGTGCAGAGTTTGTGCAGAGAGAAGAAAGGAGATGGGGAACAAAGGTGAATAAGTCTGGTGAGCTAGAAACCTTTGATTCTAGGAAACTCGGATAAATCAGTAGCTTTGTGAGCACTGAATGTGAGTGGGTTTTGGAGCCCGCCGGGTGCAAGCTAGGATTAAAGACTATGGCCCAGCAGTTTTTGGCTCCGTTGTTTCTTTACCGACTGTCCGAATCCAATGCGAACCTGCATGGGCCAGGCTGCTGTGATGGTGGTAGCCCTGACTACTGGCTTTACACAATCAAAACACTGAGGTGAAACTTCAGAAACAAAGAAATCTAGAAGCATCACTTCTGTTGGGCAGATAAAATGTATTATGCTCACTTTGTAAAAGATAACGTTGCACCCAGGTGATATTAATGTGTGTTGAGAATCCTTGTAGCCTGGGGCTTGGTTTTGGGATTAAGCCTTTCCCACCCTTTTTGCTGTGGGGTGGTACAATCCAATCATGCCTCAGAGAAGTGACTTTGTATTAGGGACTTCCCTACTTTGTATATTGGATTAGAGGTTGTGAAGCTACTGTATAAAGTGGGGGTGGAACGGGAGTTTGAGCTCTTGGTTCCTGAGGTTAGCATGAGAGAGCGGAGAGAGTAGAGCCAGCAGCGGAAAGAGGCCACGTGGAGGAGGCCAGGGAAAGCAGCCAAGATGGCGGAGTGCTGAGTGAGATGCCAGTTTGTGTAGAGTTTGTATCTGGGATAAGGAAGGAGATGGGTAACTGAGGAGAATAAGGCTGGTGAGCTAGAAACCTTTGATTCTAGGAAACTCAGATAAGTCAGTGGCTTTGTGAACACTGAATGTGACTGGGTTTTTGGAGCCCAGTGTGTATTTTTTACTTGCCCGCCGGGTGCAAGCTAGGATTAAAGGCTATAGCCCACCAGTTTTTGGCTCCATGGTTTCTTTACCGACTGTCCGAATCCAATGCGAACCTGCATGGGCTGGGCGGCTTTGATAGTGGCCCTGGCCGTGGCTCCTGGCTTTACAACTTCCTTAGGCAAATGAATCAGTAACAAAGAAGATGACATAAAAGATGGTGATTCAGAATCAAAATAAAGCTGTAGCAGCATCCTACAATCCTGCTACTAGCTGGGCTGGTGGATTTGGCATCTGTATCTAACTGGCTAACACAAACTGTACTATAAAAGCAACTCAAATTAAGAAGCACAGGTATGTATATGAAGTTTTTAAGTTTCTAATATATGTCTTTGAATCTATTAGTCTGTATTTTGGTATCTTTCTAAGTGCTTTTCCTGAAAAACTGTTAAGAGAAAAGTTGATAAAAAATTTTAAAGGAATATCCTACAGAGGAGATGAACCATTAAAGGAATTTTCTAGAAGTAGACTTGGGCAGATAAAATGTATTATGCTCACTTTGTTAAAGATTACGTTGCCCACGAGGAGGCCGTCACCCAGGTGATATTAATGTGTGTTGAGAATCCTTGTAGCCTGGGGCTTGGTTTTGGGATTAAGCCTTTCCCACCCTTTTTGATGTGGGGCGGTACAATCCAATCATGCCTCAGAGAAGTGACTTTGTATTAGAGACTTCCCTATTTTGTATATTGGATTAGAGGTTGTGAAGCTACACTATAAAATAGGGGCAGAACGGGGGCTTGCCGGCTCTTGGTTCCTGGGATGATTAGAGAAAGAGGCCCTGTGGCCAGGAGAAGCAGCCAAGATGGTGGAGTGCTGAGAGAGAAGACAGTTTGTGCAGAGTTTGTATCTGGGATAAGGAAGGAGATGAGGAACTGAGGAGAATAAGGCTGGTGAGCTAGAAACCTTTGATTCTAGGAAACTCGGATAAGTCAGTGGCTTTGTGAGCACTGAATGTGATTGGGTTTTGGAGCCCAGTGTCTGTTTTACTTGCCCGCCGGGTGCAAGCTAGAATTAAAGACTATGGCCCACCAGTTTGCGGCTCCGTTGTTTCTTTACCGACTGTCCGAATCCAATGCGAACCTGCATGGGCCAGGCGGCTGCTGTGATAGTGGCCCTAGCCCTGGCCGTGGCTCCTGGCTCCACATAGACTAACCTGTAATTTGGGTTTAGTAAAGAATTTCTCTCAGTAAAGATGGGTGGACGGGGCCACCCTTTATGTCCACGATGCAGAACCATAACCTATAGAATTAAATAGGAGTGCTAATTCATCAAGAAAAGGAAGGTTACCGTTTGGGAATATATAATTCCAATAGTCTCCCTGTCTTCTGTACAGGGTGTGCTCAAAAACGTTTGCAAAAGATGATGATGAAGAGGATGAGAGTGATCTGAAAGGATCAAAATCCTAAATCTCAGTAGCTAGCTGTCTTTGCTACTACCTCGTTACTAACCAAGGCTGTTGGGGATCAGATACAGGACTGGCCGCCAGTGGGTAAGGGGAGAAGAGAGCTGCAGGAGAGAGTTGGGAACCCCGTGGAAGGAAGGCAAAGGGCGTCTAACGCAGACTTCACCCACTCTACATGTTTTCCAGAGTGGCTGCTCATTTTTTCCCCCCCAAAATTTGCTGATGGTAGAAGTGGATATTTCCCCAACAATCTTCAGGAAGTAGGATATATAAAAAAAAAATCCATCTTTGATTTTCATTATATTCTGTAATTTAAATCAGTCTGGATGCATTTGTATTCTCCTCATCCTTCTCAACTTTTTCGGGTATTGCTTCAATGTAATCAAGCAAATCAATACACAAGTACTTTCCAAAAATGAAAAGGGCTATTTATTAACAAACTCAATTATAAGATGAAACTAAACCCTGGTAAAGATTTTAAGACCTAAAATAAAATCTATTTATGATAACAGTCACTATTTAGAACCCAAATTCCATAATCTCTTGAAAAGAATTTATATTAATTGATTGGTGATTTTTAATATTAATAAATGTACAAAATCCTTTTATATAGAGTTGAAAATAATCTGTTCATGTTTCTCTCAGTCTCATATGCTTTATTTGCCTCCACTCCATCAAAAATGTCTAAAAGCTACTCTAAGATTCGTTATATTCACGATATTTGCTGTTCTTTCATGTTAATGTGTTTTTCAAAACAGCAGCCATGGGGCTAAAGGTAGGTGAATCAATTGTAATAAGACAGCTACAGTAATTAAATTATTGTGTTGCAACCCTGAGCTGTAATTTGAAAAAATAAAAGCTTAATTTTCCATCAACAAAGTCAATTTCATCTAAGCTATGCTTCAGAGTGCCACACGTATTTAAAAATTACATGTTTAAACTAATCAGAAGAAAATAGAATTTAAACTCCTCATTGCAATAACATAGATGGATTATAAAGTTATGGATATTTCCATTATAGAAAACAAAGTCTATTTGAAACGGATCCAGAAGTCACCATGCAAACAGAGCAGTCTAGATGTAAAACGCCCACTGTGCAAGCCTAGGGCAGAAAGGCCTCTAATAAATTAGAGTAAATAGCATCTGAGATGTCCTCACCATGGTTTATCTGCCCAGCCTAGCAAGGAAAGAAAGTTCGCATTAATTGGTACGCTGTCTCAAAGGAACAGGCACTTAGTGCAATTAAGTCAGACATGGAAAAACAGCTCTGCATTGAAAGCTGACAGCAGGGCTTGGGCACAATATATGTAATCAGTGGCTGAGGATTTTAACGCGTGGAGGCTTGGAGACTAATGGACAATTAATGTAAAACAGATGACTTCCCTCAGAGATGACAGTCTTTTGAAAGGCACTTCACCTGCTGCTCAAACAAATGTGGCTGAAGTGAAATGATAAAAGATACATGGTCGCATTTAGCTGGGCTTGAGGTAGTTAGTATATGTGCCCCTACTTTCCTACTTTCTCCTTGAATATTTTCAGAAACCAGGTCAGGAACTGAACAGTTCCTTCGGCTGGTGATGTAAGCCCCTCCCCCCCCCCCTCACGGGTGGCAGAGACCGCTATCTCTTAAGCTGTGTGTGCTCCTGCAGAGCTGCCCTGGGGATTCACCTTGTTGTACAGGGAGGGGCAGACAGGGCACATACTTGGTACAGCCTAGCTTTTAAAACATGGACAAATCACCCCAACACGAGAATGGCAGTAAATACCTATTGACACATGTCTTAGAAATTTTAGAGCATGATTTCCCCTCAGCTCAGCCATTTCACTCGAGCTTGCTCAAGTCAGATAGCAGAGTCCTTTAAGGTGGAGCTTTATAACCACAGACAGGCTGTTTCTGATCATGGCTGGACACTAAAAGCATATTCTTAAATTAAGTCAGTTGTTTAGAAAGAGAAAGCCATTTTCTCAATGATATTTAAATGTCCATGTGATTCAACCAACGTCTATTTAACCCAGAATGAGGTTTAACACACATGACCTGGGCCCTTAGTCCTGGGGGAAAGGAAGTGGGTGTTTTCTCCTCTTTCTTAATGGGAAATGGACTGAGCTATAATTTTGAGATACAAGTTAATCCTTGACAATTTTCTATGTTCTAACTTCCCTGTGCTCAGCCTTCTGGAAATCAGTGCTTTTATGTATTGTAATTGAAGTTGCTAGCCATTGCACCCTAATCCCTACTCCAAATGTACCTGTTTTAGTAATTCTCCACTCAATCTCCTCTAATTTTTTTTCCCATTTGCTCAGGACAATATATCTCAATGAGAAAATGGGGGAAAGCAACCTGTATGGGCTAATTTACACCCTTGGGTGATGGCCTGAATACTCTCAGAAGTCTTTGTATGTTAAAAAGAAACCAAACTGTTTCTACTATCACCTGCATCTCTAATTGGCAGAATTTCTGTGAGAAAAATCAAGTGAAAATTTCAGGTAATTCAGCCCTTCCATTTCTAAGTACCTCACTGGCACGTACGTGCATACTCAGGAGAAATGTCCAAGGGTGTTTATTATGGCAGTGAAAAGTAGAAACCTCTTGTGAAAGTCAAGAGGAAAATGCCTTAAGTGTAGCGTTTTCTTATGGTGCAATATTATACAGGAAGTGTGTGTGTACATTAGGAACTTAGAAAAGGTCACTCTTCCCTCACAGCCCACCAGGATTTCAGCCCCCGGGTGTAGGGCAGGATGAGACTTGCACAGCTGTGCAGAGAAGCCCTGCCCCTCCCTTCCAGGTGAACCTAGAGCTGTGGCTGGGGCAGAACTAGAGTGAGACCTCAAATACTAATACCTGTGGATTATGTATTCTAAGTCAGAAATTTGTATAGTGGGTGTGGCATTGAACTCAAAGTAGGGTAGGCAAGGCACATCTAATTTTTTTGCTTCAAATCCAATTAAACCTGACTGCCACCCTTTATGCCATTGAATTGGCAAAAAGTGCAGTGATGTGTCTGTCCTCCACTCCTCCTCCCAGCATTTATTTACATCAAGATCTGTGTTGGGCAGATAAAATATATTATGCTCACTTTGTTAAAGCCAGAGCTGCCCACAAGGAGGCCGTCGCCCAGGTGATATTAATGTGTGTCTCTGTGGGCAGGTAGAATCATTGTAGCCTGAGGCTTGGTTTTGGGATTAAGCCTTTTCCACCTGTTTTGATGTGGGGTGGTACAATCCAATCATGCCTCAGAGAAGTGTCTTTGTATTCGAGACTTCCCTATTTTGTATATTGGATTAAAGGATTGGAATCTACACTATAAAATGGGGGCAGAATGAGAGCTTGCCCTCTTGGTTACTGGGATGATTAGCATGAGAGAGCAGAGGGAGCAGAGCAGAGAGCAGAGAGAGGCCATGTGGCCAGGAGAAGCAGCCAAGATGGCGGAGTGCTGAGTGAGATGCCAGTTTGTGCAGTTTGTATCTGGGATAAGGAAGGAGATGGGGAACTGAGGAGAATAAGGGTGGTGAGCTAGAAACCTTTGATTCTAGGAAACTCGGATAAGTCCGTGGCTTTGTGAGCACTGAATGTGAGTGGGTTTTGGAGCCCATTGTGTATTTTTTACTTGCCTGCCAGGTGCAAGCTAGAATTAAAGACTATGGCCCACCAGTTTGTGGCTCCATTGTTTCTTTACCGACTGTCCCAATCCAATGCGAACCTGCATGGGCCGGGCTGCTGTGATAGTGGCTCTGGCCGTGGCTCCTGGCCTTACAATCTGGAAGGCTTATTTGGCGCTCAGAAAATCAGCAAGGCTCTCAGTATGTCACAGATGCTTGGAATCAACACTGTCCAAGGTTCATCTAAGAAGGTGGCTTGCCTGGTTCTGGGGCAAGCGTCTTCCCTTCAAGCCCTATTCCTCGCACCTGAGCTCAGGCTAGCCCTGGGGAACAGCCAAGGAACTGCCACAGATGTTCAAGCTCAGGAGGTACCGACCTCCACGTTTTTGCTGGGTTTGGCAATGTCCTTTCCCTCATTTTCAAGGGCTTCTGTGGTACCTCGACAGCCACATTCACCTATCTGTTCCCCACACATATGCACACTCCCCAGCACAACCCTTTTGATAAGCTCAGGTCCAGGCTTTTGAAAGAGAAGGGAATTTCCAGGCTGCAGGGAGAGAGATTACCTTAGCACAGTCACTAGTCCTCAGTGTGTGGTCCTGGCACGCAGCATCAATATTAAAGGGGGACTTATGGTTGGATATGCCTGTTCCTGGACACCACCCCAGATTTACCGAATCCATCAGAAACTCGGGGAGTGGAGTACAGCAGCTGTGTCCTAAGCCCTCCAGTGGCCCTAACCTGACTTGAGCTTTCTGCTCTGGCTTCACAACAACCAACCTGAATCAATACATCTTCCAAGTCCTGGCCGCCTTTAAGTGGGAGAGGGAAAATAGGAAGGTAAAAAACAAAACAGCTCTTATTCTTTCTGATCCTTCCACAGCAGCAAAATAACGGAATACCTTAGTTAATTATCTTTCCCCTTTTACAAAGCACTGTGCAAAGCATTAGTCTGGATTTAAGAAACCTAAGAACTCTTCTGACCCATAATGGATGAACAAATCCTCACCCCCACGTTCTGAGTTTATGAATTCAGGAGATTTTGCCCTGACCAGATAGCTTGATTGGTGAGAATGTTGGAGCATGTAGGTTGCTGGTTTAATCCCTGGTCAGGACACATACAGAAACAGATTAATGTTTCTGTCTCTCCCCACCTTCCTCTCTCTAAAAAATCAATAAAATAAAATCGAAACTAAAAAAATGAAGAATTCAGGAGGTTTTATCCTGTAAATAAAAGTATACTGAAAAATACAGGTCAGGTGTTTAGAATACACTGTTACACATCTCCATGGAATGTCGAAATGTGGGAGTAGCCTTAGAATTTCAACGGGGTCTCTTTTTGCAAAGATGGAATCAGCACCTTCCTTCCTTGTAGTAGAGAATTCTGTGTTAAGAAATACCATACCCGGCCCTGGCCGGTTGGCTCAGCGGTAGAGCATCCGCCTAGCGTGCGGAGGACCCAGGTTCGATTCCCGGCCAGGGCACACAGGAGAAGCGCCCATTTGCTTCTCCACCCCTCCGCCGGGCCTTCCTCTCTGTCTCTCTCTTCCCCTCCCACAGCCAAGGCTCCATTGGAGCAAAGATGGCCAGGGCGCTGGGGATGGCTCTGTGGCCTCTGCCTCAGGCGCTAGAGTAGCTCTGGTCGCAACATGGCGACGCCCAGGATGGGCAGAGCATCGCCCCCTGGTGGGCAGAGCGTCGCCCCTGGTGGGCGTGCCGGGTGGATCCCGGTCGGGCGCATGCGGGAGTCAGTCTGACTGTCTCTCCCTGTCTCCAGCTTCAGAAAAATGAAAAAAAAAAAAAAAAATACCATACCCTCCCCCAATATATCATACCAGATCAGTGTTCATTGTTATCACATCATCTTATTCTGACTTTTTTATGAGGTTTGATTCATGCAAAAGTGGAGAGCCAGTAATTAGTTCCTGAGCTGGATTAAATCTCTCCGACTCTTCCTCCTGCTGCCCCAGATATTTCCAACATGTTTCAGTCCTGAAATTTTCTGAATTGCTGCTTCTTTTCCAAGTCATTTTAAGAACCTAGCATTAAAACATAATCACACGACTGAAAATACTTTCGAAGCCTCCTCAGTGTGACTTTTTTTAATAGTCAGGTTTCTAAATTGCATGCTTCAGAGGACGATTTCCAAGTTCTGTAAAACTCGAGAGCATCTCTGTGGACCCGTTAATCACCTTACAAAATTACATGAACTCTTTCAGGCCTCCCGGGGTAGCAATGACTTACCAATAAATGAACGAATTATGCTTCAGATGGTCATATTTTTAAACAGTGTGTATTGACAACCAACACTGTTGAACATTTTTTGACTTCTGAGATTATAGTCATGGTTATTACTATTAAATACAAGATTTGCTTTTTATAGAATCAAAACAATATATTTTTAGGCCACATAGGGAATTGGCCTCCAAGTTTTTATTGAAGAAATCCAGGCCTGACATTAACTTAAACCTTGGTCAAGGTCACACAAGCTGGTTTCAGTGTAGCAGGAATTGGACTCACAGTCCCCTTGCTTTCTTCCAACTGTCAATCATGATTTCAGCCAATTCTTAATTTTCCAGTGACCAAAAAAAGGCAGTCCATTACCTTTCAGCACACAACTGTCACCTTGTGGTGACAATGGTCATTGCTGCTTATGCAAAAACAGTGGCCAGAAAGGAAATGGAATAAGAACTTACTCGTTTTAAAAATTTGTTGAAAGTCTACTATTCTGTGAGGTGCTTTATTTATGTTATCCCAATCAATCCTTTCAACACTATAAACTAGGTGTTTTTATCCAGAGAGGAGAAGGTCACATAGCCTTGCTCCCAGGTGCATCGCATTCTTCTTCCCCAGGGCTGAGTCCCTGTCCTGTAACATGACTGGGACCTCCTAGTTCTTAGGCGTCCTCTTGACCTGGGCTATTCCTCAGGCTGCAGTGATTATTCAGGCAGAGCCAATAAGACCCACTTAAACTTTTGCTAGGACAGGTGAGGGAGAGGCACCTGCTATTTTCCACTCTTACAGCTAGTAGTAAAAACAGTGTGAGCCTGACAGCCCAATCTCTGCACAGTAGAGCTTACAATCAAATCACCACAATGCAGGAAAAGCCAAGAGATGAGAAGAAACAACATTCCTTGTTTCCCCAATTCCACTGTTTCGACACCAGCTCTGCTCCTGGGTGTTTTAGCTCTGAGAGCCAACACATGTCTCTTTGAGAAGTAAGGGTTTTCCATATCTTGTGCTAAAAAGTCTTGACTAATACAATGGGTTTGCCCTTCTTTGGTTACATTTTTTTTCCCTACTTTTGACTGTCAATATATTAACATTTGTATTGTACCAATGCTTACGAGTCACGGATCTGTTTTCCAGTACCTATCGTCCTATTCTTGCAGTTAGTATAGTTAAGTAAGGAAACGTTGAAGGACAATTATAAAATGAAGCTTATACATATATTTTAAAATATATAAAATAGCTTGAAAATCTTTCATTTTCATCCTAAATACCAGTTTCTCAAGAGCAATCAGGGAGTCTACCAGCTAAGGTAATCGGTTCTTTCATGAAGGCAGGGACTGGATAGAGCTGCAGGGCTTTCGGGGAGTCCAGCCACCAGCTAGGATAATCGGTTCCTTCATGAAGGCAGGGACTGGATAGAGCTGCAGGGCTTTCGGGGAGTCCAGCCATCAGCTAAGGTAATCGGTTCCTTCATGAAGGCAGGGACTGGATAGAGCTGCAGGGCTTTCGGGGAGTCCAGCCACCAGCTAAGGTAATCGGTTCCTTCATGAAGGCAGGGACTAGATAGAGCTGCAGGGTTTTCGGGGAGTCCAGCCATCTGTCCAGATTTCATGCAGGGGTCGTCAAACTTTTTATAAAAACCGCCCACTTTTGCAGTGCTGGTTGACCTGGTCCCTACCGCCCACTAGTGGGCGTTCCAGCTTTCATGATGGGCCAATCGCGGCGCTGTTTGGTTGCACGGTAGGGACCAGGTTGACCAGCACTGCAAAAGTGGGCGGTTTTTATAAAAAGTTTGACGACCCCTGCGAGGCTCATTGTCAAACAAGACATATTCCTTCAGAATATCATACATTTATAAGGTCAAAACATATATACATAAATACCTTGGGAAAGGTAGCACTACAAATCAATATTTTTAAATGTTATTTATTTTGTATAATAGGAGAAATTAACATTAATTTATTTTCTTAAAATTATATATCTCTTTTCTTAAAATTACATATATATATATTTTATTTTAGAGAGAAGAGAGAGAAAGAAGAGGAGGAGGAGTGGAAAGCATCAATTTGTGGTCATTGCTTGTCATATGTGCTTTGAGTGGACAAGCCCAGGGTTTCGAAGTGGTGACCTCAGCATTCCAGATCAATGCTTTACCACCGCACCAACATAGCTCAAGCTATATATATTATTCTTATAGATGGGATTTATGACATTCAATTTTCTAAATCAGAAAACTTCTTGGGAGGTGAATTATTTACAATTTTAATGATAAAATCCTAAAAGACAATACCATACTTATAATTGGTTTATTCAATGTTTTCCTACCAACCTTTTGGAGACTGTCTGCTGATTGGTCAAAGGTTGGTGACCTGGCTGGATGGTGACCCAAGCAACCTTCAAATATTTATCACAAAACTATCCCACAAAAACGTTTTACTTGCAGCAAAAGGAGTTTTTGTTTTTTATTTTTACTATGTCAATGGGAGAAAAACATTTTGCAAGTAAGGTATAAAGTTATAAATAGATACTGCAATTAAGTGCTATTATTTTTACTGATTTACTTTACTGATGTCTTAAAACTGTTTTATTTTATTTTATTTTATTTTGCAAGAGAGAGAGGCGGGGGCAGACAGACAGGAAGGGAGAGAAATGGGAAGCATCAACTCATATTTGCGGCACCTTAGTTATTCATTGATTTCTTTTCATATGTGCCTTGACCAGTGGGGTTGTGGGCCTCCAACTGAGCCAATGACCCCTTGCTTAAGCCAGTGACCTTGGGCTCAAGCCAGCAACGTTGGGCTTCAAGCCAGCAACGTTGGGCTTCAAGCCAGCTACTATGGGGTCATGTCTGTGACCCCACGCTTAAGTTGGTGAGCCCGTGCTCAAGCCAGGTGAGTCTGTGCTCAAGCCCTCAAGCCAGGTTTTTGAACCTCCAGCGTTTTGAACATGGGTCCTCAGCATTCCAGGCCAGTGCTCTATTTACTGTGCCACCACCTGGTCAGGCTAAAACTTTGTTTAAAAACTGTTGAGCAAGACAGTTCCGACTTGTGTAGCTCTGGCTGGATTGCTCAGCAGGTTAGAGCATGGTCCCAATGCACAGAGGTTGCCAGCGCCATCCCTGGTCAAGGCATATACAGGAACAGCTCGATGTTTCTCTCTTTCTCCCTTCTTCCCTTCTTAAAAACAATAAATTATTAAGAAAAAAAGAGTGCAGAAATAAAGTTTGGTTTGGAATATTTCTGACTTAAAGTGACTCAAATTTTGAAGCTAAGATGCAAAGTTAACAGTTTATATGAAGTCAGGAGCTCACAGAAGAGGTCAGGACCTAGAGATCTAATTTTTTTTTTAACTTTTGTAGTTTCTTTAATACATTTGAAATTCAGGAGGGAATGTAAGGAAGATTACATGAAGGTGTATGTAAACAAGACAAGGCGGGAATGGGATTACAGGATACTTAACAAGGTTATGCGTTCTCTTGAGGGTAGTTACACTTCCAAGAGGTCTGAAAAAGAGGCATTTCAAATATTTGTTAACCAATACACACAAAAACAATAAACAGAGCTGGCTTAAAGTAATGATAAAACTTTTACTAAAGAAATTATATGCCTAGAGCATGAAAACCCACCATGACCTGCCCAGTTAGGAATTTATGATCAGATCACCTTGTGAGGTTACTCTTAATTAGATTTATTAAAGAGCCTTTTTTTATTTGCAAGTGGAAGCTAAAAATGGTATGCCACCTTAGGAAAAACCTAGGTGGGTTTAACAAAGCCAGATCTACCATAATCAATTACATATACTGTATAATTAATATGGTTTTTCTGTTTTTTTACTATAAAGATTTGCTTTTATTTATTTATTTATATTAATTTTAATGGGGTGACATTGATAAATCAGGGTACATATGTTCAGAGAAAACATCTCCAGGTCATCTTGTCATTCAATTATGTTGCATACCCATCACCCAAAGTCAAATTGTCCTCTGTCACTTTCTATCTGGTTTTCTTTGTTCCCCTCCCCTCCCCCTTACCTCCCTTTCCTCTCCCCCTCCCCCCCCCACCCTGAAACCACCACACTCTTGTCTATGTAGAGATCTAATTTTAAGACTCATAAATGTGAAGCATGAGGGTGATCCAAGACCTTGTTACAGGCACTCAAGGAATTAAAGTTTGGGCAGAGGAGGGTAACAAAGATAGAAAGAAAACCTGAAAAAAGCAATGGGTTCTACTGAAAAGCAAACTTCCCACCCCCCTAAAAAAGAAATCTGTAGCAATCACAATGGATTTTCCCAGGACCAAGCCTCAGGAGTATTACAAAATTCCTCGTTGTGTAGAAGCAGGAAATCTTGGCCAGTGATTCAGAAAGAAAACCAGGAAAATTCAGTGACTTCTACTGCTTTTTAAAAGTCTGCAGATTATAATAGACAATTTAAAGAGAACAATCCCATTCCTCAAATGCCATACTTGAAGGGAAATGCCCTCATCTTGGGTGCTATCGCTATGACTCTATTATTTATATTCACATGGTCACTGTTCCCAAAGGATGCCTCAATACCAGATTGGCTACGACAGAAGGTGCCAGTCTCAACATCTCTATTAAAAATCAACTCGTCTTTCATGTTAAACTAGAATTTCTGTGTTGAGTACAGAAGTATAGACTATTTTACCAATCCTGAAGACCCCATGGTGAGTTCCCCTTCAAGACTTTCTTCCAAGGCAGACAGGCTCAGTTAGCATAATTGGCCATCTGTAATGCTTGTGGCTGAGGCCAGGCAGGTCTACACCAGATTCAGGCAGATGGTAGAGAAACTCCAGAGCCAGAAAGCATTGGCTATTACCATCTCACAACAGCAGATGAACAAACAGGCAGAGGATAAACCTCGTCTCCAGCAAAGAAACAGCAAAAATGCCCCCTCACAGTGGTGGGCAAGGCAATCCACAATCCGCCATCCACCATCGCCCTGAGCCCAAGCACCCATAGCCTTACCTAGGCCATACCCACATGGCACAGCCATGTATTCACGCACCAGTCAGGCAAAGTGCTTGCAGCTGGTAACCATGCAAGTAAGCCTAACACAGCTACCCCACACCATCCTAAGACAAAGTTTAATAACGTTCAATCACAACAGGGAAAGAATTGACTTCTCCATATTTTTGGTCCCAGAAAGTTCTCTGAATCAAAGAAATTCACAAATATGCAAAATCCTCCCTTCCTTCCACCTCCCACTAGATCTGTATACTAAGGAGTCTTGGAAAAGGCAGATTTGGTCAGACCACAGAGGATTCTATTGCACCCTTTCCTTATATCATCGGGAACCTTTATTCCTAGTACAGTCGATCCTCATTATTTACAGATTTTTTAAAATTGTGAATTTGTCTACTCAATAAAATTTACTTGTAACTGGTTTTCCCTTTCAGGGCTTGTTTAGACTGATGGACACCCCAGAGAAAATTCTGACTCCACAGATCTATTCTAAAGGGTTGAGAAGATAAGTGACTAGCTACTGAGACAACCTCTGACAATGAATATCCTGTGAAACAGTGAGGTGCTACTTGGCAGGACCCAGCAGCAACCTGAAGTGAGATCATGAGGCCAGAGAACACAGTAGTTACACAGCTTCAGGCTGTGACTAGAGACCTAAAAGATCCCTCACACTGCTCTCTATTTCTTTATCTAAGATCTAGGATCAAGGGTAAAAGAGTAAGTAGCACTGACTTGATCAATTCTTTTCCCTCATACTCATTTTCCCACACCAGATTCGGGCAAACGGTAGAGAAATTCCAGAGCCAGAAAGCATTGGCTATTACCGTCTCACAACAACAGATGAACAAACAGGCAGGGGATAAACCTCGTTTCTGAAAAGGCATCTTCCTACAGCGCCCTCTCCATGACTGTGTAGCTGTAGAAATAAGTTTCCCAATTGGAAGTGCCTGTGCTGACCCTGTGGGATCTATTGGCTGGGTGACAAACAGCAGCACCTGTCCTGACTTCTATGGTGCGAGATGGAGAAGAGGAAACACATGCATTTGTTAATGGACCCAGTTCCCTCTCCCCATACCCAGCATATGGCTACTGAAACAGTTTGGAGCTAAGGTAGGTGATTTGCCTGGGGAAACTAAGAGGAGTAGTAGTACTTAAAATACCAATGAGGTGAAAGACAACTGCTCTGTAAGGCAGTATATGTGTTGGATGTGCAGCTTTGTTTGAAAAAACTTTTACAAACCTCTACATTGACCTAAGTTTCTTCTATGTTAAAAGTTTACCTCTAAAGTTATTTTATTTTAGTTTGTTTTCAAATTTTCTGATATTTTATTTGTATTTTGACATTTAATTATGAGTTTGGGGATTTATTTTAAAAAAGAAAATATCTCTGTTCAGACTTTAAATACTAGCACCATAATACCGCTTGCTCATTAAGTCCTGGGCATTTTAACGCCACAGAAAGACTGGTGACGAACCAAGAGAACTTATTACAACCACATGTGGGCTCATTTGAGATGATAAACAATATCTTTTTATATTTGAAGGTTACCAATCATGCTGGGTTACAAAGAGCAAAAAAGGGAAAAGTAATTGTTACTTTTGAAGGAGTGAAGTACTGGCTAAAAAGATTGCTTAGAAAAGAAATAAATATTTTTGAACATGGGGTTCTGGAGAATTTTGCTAAATTTTATGAGCTTTTGAACTGGCAAACCATTTTTACTTTTTGTAAGACATGCTCTGGGAACAAATGAGACATTTTATTGAGAAGCTGCAGGAAAGTTTCATTAACGTTATTTTCTAGGACAAAGGCAGCATTTAACATGAAATCCTCAGGAAACTAGAAATTGAGTGGTTCAGGCAGTAGTATTTATTCCATTTGAAATTTACTTGAGTTTTTTTATTCTTTCATCTGGATAAGAAATAACCAAGAAGACATGGGGAGCAGCTCTAGAGGCAGTAATCTGGGTCTTCCAGGTCTTTTATGTAAATCTGGGGAAGGGATATGATTTAAATGATTTCCATTCATAAATGTTTCTAGGATGTTCTTTATGTGAAAAATAACTCATCTTCTAATTCTTTTTTTTCCCCATTCATTAAACAATGACAGATACCTGACCAGGCAGTGTAGCAGTGGATAAAGCATTGGACTGGGACATGGAGGACCCAAGTTCAAAACTCCGAGGTTGCTGGCTTGAACAGGGGGGCAGAAGGGAGCAGGGCACTGGCTTGAGCGTGGAATCATAGACATGACCCCATGGTCACTGGCTTGAGCCCAGTGGTTGCTGGCTTGAAGACCAATGTCGCTGGTTTGAGCCCAAGGTCGCTGGCTTGAGCAAGGGGTCACTCACTCTGTTGTAGGCCCCTGGTCAATGTACATATGAGAAAGCAATCACTGAACAACTAAGGAGCTGCAATGAAGAATTGATGCTTATCATCTTCCTTCCTGTCTATCTGTTCCTGTCGCTCTCTCTGACTCTCTGTCTCTGTCAAATACATAAATTAAATAATTAAATAAATAAACAATGACAGATGTCTAGTGACTACCAATTAGGAAAATTGTAGTAAACAATTGAAAAGGTCCTGGCTGGTTGACTCAGTGGTAGAGCGCCAACCTGGTATGTGGATGTCCCAGGTTTGATTCTGGTCAGGGCACACAGGAGAGGTGATCATCACTTCTCCACCCTTCCCCTTGCCCTTCTCTTTCTCTCTTTCTCTTCCCCTCCCTCAGGCATGGCTCTATTGGTTCCAGTGAGTTGGGCGCTGAGGATGGCTCCATGGAGCCTCCCCCTCAGGAGCTAAAAATAGCTCAATTGCTGAGTAACGGCCTTAGATGGGCAGAGCACACTGGTAGGAGGCTTGCCAGGTGGATCCCAGTTGGGGTAGCTGCAGGGGTCTGTCTCTCTGTCTTTCCTTCTCTCACTTAATAAAAAATCATTTTCCAGAAGATAAGCTAAATAAAAATATGTTGGGTTTTGTGATCACCATGAGCTGAGAATGGTGTTCTTATTATCTGAGAGATGGTCTCTCAGATTTGGACCATACAGACCTGGAAAGCCAGCACTTACTGGGAACCCATGGCTGTGAATGGGAAGACAGCTGTGAATGATGACTCATCAGTGTCCTAGGTACATGGAACAAGAAAAAAATTCACTTGCCTTTCTGTTTATAAAACAAAATATATCTGGCGATGAATAATGCCTTCAATTGTGATATTTTCCAGACTAATCCTACTCATTAATCAAATTAAGCCATGATTCTAAACCCCAAGCCTTAATATGCTACAGTAAAAAAGGGTTGATTTGTGATTGAGATAGGCAAAAAGGATGGTCTTTTTTGTCCTTCATTTCTCCAAAGCTTGTTGTTTAAAACACATATAAATTTATAATTTTAAACCCTCAGTTTCTTGAGCTAATAACACTTGATGAAGGAGCAAAGGCAATACAATGGAGAAAGGATAGACTTTTCAACAAATGGTGGTGAACCAATCAGATATGCACATGCAAAGAATTGGATATAGACACAGATCTTACAGCATTCACAAAAATTAACTCAAAATGGGTCATACACCTAAATGTAAAACACAATAGTATAAATATCCTAGAAGATAACACAGAAGAAAATCTAGAAGACCTTGAATTTGGTAATGATTCTTTAGATACAACACTATGAAAAAAATAATTGATAAGCTGAAATTTATTAAAATTTCAAGCTTCTACTCTGTAAAAGACACTGCTCAAGGAGTGAGAAGATAAGACTGGGAGAAAATATTTGCAAAAGACATATTTGATATCACACTGTTATCTAAAACATCCAATAAACTTAACACTCAAGAAGAAAATAACGGCCCTGGCTGGTTGGCTCAGCGGTAGAGCGTCGGCCTGGCGTGCGGTTGGACCCGGGTTCGATTCCCGGCCAGGGCACATAGGAGAAGCGCCCATTTGCTTTTCCACCCCCCCTTCCTCTCTGTCTCTCTCTTCCCCTCCCGCAGCCGAGGCTCCATTGGAGCAAAGATGGCCTGGGCACTGGGCATGGCTCCTTGGCCTCTGCCCCAGGCGCTAGAGTGGCTCTGGTTGTGGCAGAGCGACGCCCCGGAGGAGCAGAGCATCGCCCCCTGGTGGGCAGAGCGTCGCCCCTGGTGGGCGTGCCGGGTGGATCCCGGTCAGGCGCATGCGGGAGTCTATCTGACTGTCTTTCCCCGTTTCCAGCTTCAGAAAAATACAAAAAAAAAAAAAAAAAAACAACAAAAAAAAGAAGAAAATAACACAAATTTTAGCATAGGAAAGAGGTGATAAGATATCACCAAAGAAAATATATAGACCCTGGCCTGTGGCTCAGTGGATAGAGTGTCAGCCTGAAATATGGACATCTCAAATTTGATTCCCAGTCAGGGCACACAGGAGATGTGACAATCTACTTCTCCCCCTCCCCTGTTCTTCCCCTTTTCTCCCTCTTCCCCTCCCTCAGCCAGTGGCTCTATTGGTTCAAGCATGGCCCCAGGTGCTGAGGATAGCTTGGTTGGTCTGAGTTCATCAGCCTCAGCACTGAAAATAGCTTGGTACTCGAGCATTGGACCTAGATGGGATTGTCAGGTGGATCCTGGTCAGGGTACATGTGGGAGTCAGCCTCACTATTCCTCCTCCTCTCATCTAAAAAAAAAAATGAAAGAATATATATAGAGAGGGCAAATAGTAAATAAAAAGATACTCAGAATCATATATCATTAAGAAGTTGCAAAATAAAACAATAATAAAACACCATGGCATATCTATTAGAATGGCCAAAATTTGGAATACTGACATCAAATGTAGACAAGGATGTAGAGTGACAGAAACTGTCATTCATTGGTAGTGGGACATGCAAAAGAACAAAACTTGACTACAGTTTGTCCCCATGCACAAAAATTAATTCAAAATAGATCACAGACCTAAATATAAGATATGCAACAACAAATTACACAGAAGAAAATATAGGTACTATGTCATGGAGACAATGAACTACTCAGAGACCAGATGAAATGCTCCAAGGGGTTGAGGGGAGGCAACAGTCCCAGTCAGCAGATCAAAGGACTGAAGCCTCATCCCCAGCCTTAGTCAGCTATTTATAGGAAGAACAAATAATTCAAGGAAGCAGACAGAAGAAGTTTTCAGGGGGTAAAGTTAAAGAAAAGGAATGCGCTGACATCTAATCTCTGTTCTGAGAGCCTAAATATTTCTTGTTTCTGAATCTTATCTTGCTGTTTTGCTGTTTCCAGCATGCTCTGTTTCCATATGGGTCAGAGAGGCCCCTGGACTCTCATCTGCTCAGGGCTTTCACCCTAAGGTGCCTCACTGTCTCTGATTGTTTACCCTAACGCTGCAAGTATTCACAGCATATTCTTACAGTACTAAACTCTTGAAACTTGGCCACAGAAAATATTTTATAAATTTGACCCCTAAGCCAAGGAAAGTAAAGGCAACAAAATGAATGAGACTGTATCAAACTAAAAAGCTTTTGCACAGCAAAAGAAACCAACAACAAAACAAACAGACCAACCAAATATGAGTTGATATACATAAACAACAGATCCAATAGGGGTTAATATCCAAAATACAGTGTGTTCGTAAAGTCATGGTTCACTTTTGACCAGTCACAGGAAAGCAACAAAAGACGATAGAAATGTGAAATATGCACCAAATAAAAGGAAAACTCTCCCAGTTTCATACCTATTCAGTGCAGTTCTATGTGGGCTCTCGCACAGATTTTTTAGGGCTCCTTAGGTAGCTATCCCGTATAGCCTCTACAGACTCGTCACTGACTGATGGCCTACCAGAACGGGGTTTCTCCACCAAACTGCCAGTTTCCTTCAACTGCTTATCCCACCAAGTAATGTTATTCCTAGTGGTGGCACTTCGTTATAAACACACCGATATTTACATTGCACTTTGGTCACGGATTTGAATTTAGCGAGCTACAGAACACACTGAACTTTCCTCTGTACTGTGACATTCGAATAAAGGCCATAAAATACATTAATGGGCTTTGGAAATAACTTCAAAGAAACTAGTCCAGTAAGTACAGCTCATTCCCGGAACAGATGAGCCCAGACTCCCAGGATGACTAGGAAC
Organism: Saccopteryx bilineata; assembly: GCF_036850765.1. Taxonomy (NCBI): domain Eukaryota; kingdom Metazoa; phylum Chordata; class Mammalia; order Chiroptera; family Emballonuridae; genus Saccopteryx; species Saccopteryx bilineata. The sequence continues at coordinate 53,061,992 of NC_089490.1, forward strand.
AGATGAGTCCTTGAGATAGGGAAGTCGTTAGACTCCCAGGATGACTAGGAGCTGATGAGTCCTTGAGATAAGGAAGTCGTAAAAACTCCTAAGATAGTTAGTATAACCACATCCTAGAGGATAGATAGAGACATTTCCAGCTGGGGGCTTTCAACTGTATGACTGGTTACTAAGGCACGTGACTAAAATTTAATTTGGGGGAGCCAATTGCTAAACGCCAAATTCGCTTCTGTATGAACCGCTTGCTTGCTACGCTATAAAAACCCCTAGACTGTAGGCGCTCGGTGTGACTCTGGTGACTGCCACCTGAGCTCACCCCTGCGCAGGTTTGCTTTTCTTCTTTTTCTCTTGGCCATAAAACTTTGTCTAAAACTCTCCAAACGTCTCCAGTGTTTGTTTTACCTGGCGAGTGCAACATGTACCATCCACATCTCGACTGGCATGGCCGCGGGCTGCTCCGCTGTATACACGGTGTTATGTCATCATCTGTGCATGTGCACATGCTGCTACATCATCCAACAGAAACTGGGAGGGTTTTCCTTTTATTTGGTGCACATTTCTATCATCTTTTGTTGCTTTCCTGTGACTGGTCAAAAGTGCACCATGACTTTACGGACACACTATATATAAAGAACTCACAAAGCTCAACAATAAACAAGCAAACAATCCAATTAAAAATGAGGGAAAGACCTGAACAGATACTTCTCCCAAGAGGACATACAAATGGCCAATAGATATAGGAAAAGGTGCTCATCTTCATTGGCTATTAGAGAAATGCAAATCAAAACTACAATGAAATACCATCTCATACCTGTTAGCCTGGCTATTATCAACAAGACAGATAATAACAAGTGTTGGGTAGGCTGTGGAGAAAAAGGAACCTCATTTACTGCTGGTGGGAATGTAAACTATGAAATAAAGTATGCTGGTTCCTCAAAAAATTAAGAGTAGAATTACTAGGCCCTGGCCAGTGACTCAGTAGATAGAATGTTGGCCCAATGCATAGATGTCCTGGGATTGATTCCCAGTCAGGGTACATAGGAGAAGCGACCATCTGCTTCTCTTTTCCTCCATCTCCCCTTTATCTTCCTCTTCCCCTCCCACAGCCAGTGGCTCAATTGGTTCAAGCATGGTCCCCAGGCACTGAGGATGAATCAGTTCATCTAAGGGCATCAGCCTCAGTGCTAAAAATAGCTCTGTACTCAAGTATCAGCCCTAGATGGGGTTCTGGATCAGTTGTGGTTGGGGCGTATGCAGGAGTCTGTCTCACTATCTCCCCTCTTCTCACTTAAAAAATAAATAAATAAAAATAAGAATTACCATATGACCCAGCAATCCCTCTACTGCAGGGGTCCCCAAACTTTTTACACAGGGGGCCAGTTCACTGTCCCTCAGACTGTTGGAGGGCCAGACTTTAATAAACTATGAACAAATCCCTATGCACACTGCACATATCTTATTTTAAAGTAAAAAAACAAAACAGGAACAAATACAATGTTTAAAATAAAGAACAAGTAAATTTAAGTCAACAAACTGACCAGTATTTCAATGGGAACTATGCTCCTCTCACTGACCACCAATGAAAGAGGTGCCCCCTCCGAAAGTGTGGCAGGGGCCGGATAAATGGCCTCAGGGGGCCGCATGCCACCAGCAGCCTGTATGTAGTTTGGGGACCCCTGCTCTACTGAGTATCTCCTCCAAAGCTTAAAAGCATGGGTACATGTATGACCAGTAGTCACAGCCATCGCAGCCCTGCACATGCAGGTTCTCATTAGATTCGGGCAGACGGTAAAGAAAGAGTGGAGCCAAAAAATGATAAGCCACCCTTTATTAAAGTCTCACACCAGCTAATGAGCAAAATACAGGGAAAACATTTTCTTTTCACTCAGGGTTCCCAAAGCCATGGACACATTATCCATTTCCACAACCAGGAGAATCTTCTCCAGTTTCTCCTAGAATCAAAGCTCCCCCCCCCCATCTCAGCAGAGCTCACAAAGCCCCTCACCTCTGGTTCCCCATCTGCACACCTTCTCTCTCTCTGCAAACATGGCTTCTCTCTCTCTGCCTCTTCTCCTTCTCTCCTTTTCAAAACTTTCTGGCATGAAAACCTCTCCCCCAGAAAACATTAGCAAAACAATGGCCCTTCCCAAGCCGGAAGGTAATTTGCAATTTCACAGACCCACATATACCTGGTGCTGCCCAGCCCCCAATGCAAACTATAAACGAGCAAACATAAAGATCATATTTTATAAACTTATTTGCCCAACAGTACATAAAGACACATGTACTCTCATGTTTATCACAGCATTATTCCTGGTGGCCAAGACATGGAAACAACCAAAGTGTCCTTTGATAGAGGATTGGATAAAGAAGAAGTGGTACATATATACAACAGAATACTACTCAGTCGCAAGAAATGATGATATGTTGCCATTCATGACAACATGGATAGACCTTGAGAACATTATACTAAGTGAAATAAATAAATCAGAAAAAGCTAAGAACTGTATGATTTCACACATAGGTGGGATATAAAATGGAGACTCACGGGCATAAATAAAAGTGAAATGATTAACTGGGAAACAGGGTGGGGGAGGGGAAAAAGAAGGACAAATATACAGTGACAGGAAATGATTGACTTTGGGTGGTGGGCACGCAGTGCAGCCAGTGGTTTAAAGGCGATAGAGATGTTCACCGAACCCCTATGTACTCTTGTTGACCAATGTCAGCCCATTAAATTTAATTTCAAAATAAAAAATTTAAAAAAATAAATAGAAATTAACATTGGTAGTGGGAATGCAAAATGGTACAGCCACTTTGGAAGAGATTTTGACAGTTTTTTACAAAACTAAACATACTCTTACCATATGATCCAGCAGTCATGCTACTTGGTATTTACTCAAATAAGTTCTAAATTATGTCCACACTAAAATCTCCTTACAAGTACTTGTAGCAGCTATATTTATAATTGCCAAAACTAGGAGGCAACCAAAAAGTTTTTCACTAGGTGAGTGGATTAATAAACTGAGGTTTATTTGTGATTATTTATTTAAGAATTTTTGTATCTCTATTTCTTGGAGATGTTTGGCCTGTAATTTTCTTTTCTTGTGGTGTCTTTGTCTGGCTTTGGTACCAAGGTAGTGCTGACCTTGTAAAGTATCCCCTCCTCTTCAATTTTTGGAAGAGTTTGAGAAGGAAGGACTGCTTTAAATGTTTGATAGAATTCAGCAGTGAAGCCCTCTGGTCCTGAATTTTTCTCTGCTGGGCTATTTTTAATTACCAACTCAATCTCCACCCTACTTTTTAAAAACCTAGTTTTCTGTTTTCTTGATTTTTATTTTTTTTTTACTTTCTAATTTATTTATGTTTTAATCATTATCATTGTCTTCCTTCTGCCAACTTTGGGCTTGGTTTCTTCTTCTTTTTCTAGCTCCTTGAGGTGTAGAATTAGCCAAGAGGAAGCTCCTAAAACTGCTCTAACTACTAAAATGGTAAACTCAAAGTAATGTTGCACTAATGAAAATAAAGGTACACTAGTGTCACCATTAGAGGCTTAAAATATACACTTGAATGATAGTAATTTCCATAATATGCCCATTGAATTCACCCATTTTGCCTGTGCAAAAAGCAGATAGAACTCAGGAAATGATAGTAGTTACTGAAATGAGGCGGTGACCCCAGTTGCAGTTGCTTTTGCAGGTATGTTTTGCTGTTCGAGCCAATCAGCATATCCCTTGGCACATGGTGTGCAGCTATTGAGTTTGTCGCTGCATTTTTCTCCACTCTTATTAGCAAAGATCATCGGGAACTTGTCGCTTTTTGAAGAGACTGTCTTTACCCCATTGTATATCCTTGCCTCTTTTGTCATCGTTTAGTTGACCATATAAGTGAGGATTTATTTCTGGGTCTCTATTCTATTTCATTGATCTATGTATCCGTTTTTATGCTAGTATCAGACTATTTTGATTATTTTAGTGTTTTAGTATAGTTTGAAATAGGGGAGCATGATACCTCCCATTTTGTTTTTTCTCAAGGTTTCTCTGGCTATTCAGGGTCTTTTATGGTTTCATATAAATTTTAGGATTAGTTGTTCTAATTCTGAGAAGAATGCCATTGGTATGTTAACAGAGATTGCTTTAAATATGTATATTTCTTTAAGTAGTAAAAACATTTAAATAATATTAATCATTCCAATTCATGAGCATGGTATCTTTCTACTTATTTTATCCTCTTTAATTTTTTTTTTCAATCTTATAGTTTCCAGAGTACAGGTCTTACCTCTTTGGTTAAATTTATTTCTAGACATTTATTTCTAGACAATATAAATGTAATTGGGATTGTTTTCTTAATTTCTTCTGATTATTTGTTATTGATGTATAAAAATGCAACCAATTTCTGTATATTGATTTAATATTCTTCAACTTTACTAAATTCATTTATTAGATCTAATAATTTCTGGTAAAGTCTTTAGGATTTTCTATATGTAATATCATGCCATCTGTAAATAATGAAACTTTTACTTCTTCCTTTCCAATTTGGATGCATTTTATTTCATTTTCTTGTCTGATGGTTGTATCTAGGGTTTGCAATACTATGTTGAATAGACATGGTAACAGTGGGCATTATTGCCTTGTTTCTGATCTTAGAGAAAAGCTTTTGGATATTCACCCTTGAGTATGATATTAGCTGTGGCTTTGTCATATATAGGCTTTATTGTGTTGAGGTATGCTTCTTCTATACCCACTTTGTTGAGAGTTTTTATTATAAAAGAAAATCAGCATTGTTATCAACAAACCTAAGTAATATGACTACAGTACTCATGCTATAGACCAGGGGTCCCCAAACTTTTTACACAGGGGGCCAGTTCACTGTCTCTCAGACCGTTGGAGGGCCGGACTATAAAAAAAAAACTATAAACAAATCCCTATGCACACTGCACATATCTTATTTTAAAATAAAAATACAAAATGGGAACAAATACAATATTTAAAATAAAGAACAAGTAAATTTAAATCAACAAACTGACCAGTATTTCAATGGGAACTATGCTCCTCTTACTGACCACCAATGAAAGAGGTGCCCCTTCCAGAAGTGCGGCGGGGGCCGGATAAATGGCCTCAGGGGGCCGCATGCAGCCCGCGGGGCCGTAGTTTGGGGACCTCTGCTATAGACAGTATAAATTCCTATTAGACCAATAAATAATTCATTTGATGGTTTTTATCAATTTTATCTGTTTTATTGTTTTAAATTTTTTGTTTATATGTTTTGTACTTCCAATGTAAAAGCTTATGCCAAATGATTAAAACTGTTGTTTCTAATTTCCAGTAAGTTGCCTTTACTAACATCTACCTGTTCTGATGTTTTAGTTTATTGGATCTGTGTATATTTGTGGAGTTCATAAAGATCATACCTAGGGCTGACCGTTCGGATATTGGAAGACAGAGGGAAGCTCATCTCATCATCCCCTCTCTCCTGCACCCAGTGGCCTCTGTCTCAGCTGCTGTCATTTGCATTTTGGTTTGATCTATTTTTTCAGTCCATGCATGTGACTAGACACTTCTGGAGCGTTGCCAGACAACTCAGGAGTTTCTGGCCTCTAGTGTCTATCCCCTAAGGCAAAAAACTCAATCTATTTGGTGAGCTGTTAATTAAGTGAATTATATTTGGTCAGGTTTTTATGAACAAAGATAATAGAAATGGAAATGATAAGTGTGCCTTTTTAAAGATACTGAGTAAGCTATATGTAAATTTTTTTAAAAAGCAACCTAACCAAAAGAATCTCTCTGAAAGTGTTTTTCTATAGTTAAGTTTTTCTTCTTAACCAAATTTGAGGAACTCATTTGCTATTTAGTAATACTGTCATCTCAATATGCTTGTGAACTTAGGCAAAATGCAGAGAAGAACTGAGAGGAATGTAAATACTGTATGTTCTCTCTACAGAACTGTTCAAGGAAATGCTGTTTACTTAGAAACAGAATTCTCGGAAGTATGTATGCCATCTGTAGTCCAGATGATGATGATTGCGGTGATGAATTAAACATTTAGATATAAAACCTAATGACTGTTTCTGTTTTCAAGGATAAGGGAACTGAAATTTTGTTTCATTACTCTTAACACACAAAATAGGTAGAATTTGCTTATGAATTATGTATCCATAAGTTGGAAGACACATAAAAAAAGACACAATCATGGTGGATTTTTGAGAGTGTATCTTGGCAGAGTTTGTTTAAGCTACAGTGCGTGCATAGTGTGCTAAGACATGGGGACCATGCCAGAAGTTTGAAATCATTATTGTCATCATCATTGCTTACTCTTTAATGAGGAATTGTGCTCTAAGACAGACTGGTCATTTCATATGTTGTTGTTCACAAGCATGCTTCTACACCAGTCAATTAATATCATGAATATTCTCATTCTTGAAGCTATGAAAAGACATCTAGAAAGCTGTTCATGGTTCTTTACTGAGTGAAATGCAAAGAAAATGGTTATGATTTCTGAGCACTGCCCATTAAAAATAAGCAGTCTAAAATGGACTTATAAAAGAATAGGGCAAATAAAATATTAAGTACAAAATAAATAAAAAAGCTACAAAATCAAGGCTTAAAGAAGTGTTACGTGATTTTTTTTTTTTCTTCTGAAGCTGGAAACAGGGAGAGACAGTCAGACAGACTCCCACATGCGCCCGACCGGGATCCACCCAGCACGCCCACCAGGGGTTATGCTCTGCCCACCAGGGGGCGATGCTCTGCCCCTCCAGGGCATCGCTCTGCCGCGACCAGAGCCACTCTAGCGCCTGGGGCAGAGGCCAAGGAGCCATCCCTAGCGCCCAGGCCATCTTTGCTCCAATGGAGCCTTGGCTGCCGGAGGGGAAGAGAGAGACAGAGAGGAAGGAGGGGGGAGGGGTGGAGAAGCAAATGGGCGCTTCTCCTGTGTGCCCTGGCCGGGAATCGAACCCGGGACCCCTTGCACGCCAGGCCGACGCTCTACCGCTGAGCCAACCGGCCGGGGCATGTGTTACGTGATTTTTTTTAAAAAAAAAAAAAAAGAAGAAGAAATTGGATTTGGTTGGTGGAAGAATAGAGCAATAGTAGTGGAACATTACCTTTCAACCAAAAGTCAAGAGACAATTCTGGTATGAAGTGGGATTTCAAAGGTTGTTTGCGCAATAGAAAAGGTTAAGAAGGAGGCATATCTCCTCAGCTGGCACTGAAACCTATGTAATTATGTTAACCAGTGTCACCCTAATAAATTCAATTTTAAGAAAAGGAGGCATATAGGCCAAAAAATACAGTTGGACAGAAAACAAGTGACTGAAATCAAGCTGGTTTTGGAAGGTGGTTAAGGCACAGGCATTGCCTATGGTGCTAAATACAAAAGTATTAAGTTGATGTTCTCAGTTTTATATCACAAACACGAGTGAAAATAACAAATAAACAAATAAGATAAACAAACAAACAAAAACTCGTTGACAATGGTATGGTGGTTACCAGACAGGAAGTGGGGTTAGTAGTAAAGGGTAAGGGGGTCAAATATATGGTGACAGAAAATGATCTGACTTTGGACGGTAAACACACAATGCAATATACAGATGATAGTTATAGAATTGTACACCTGAAACCTACATAATTTTATTAACCAATGTCACCCTGATAAATTCAATAAAACAGTTTAAAAAATGGAGTAGAGACAAATATTCCTGGGTTTGAGGGTGCCAATGAAAGGAGAGGCCCTGCTGTTGGATTATCCACCTGGTACTTCAATTAGGCAGGATGGTGGTACAATAAGACAAACAGCTAAAGTCTCAGCCAGATACCAAGAACCTCAAGAAATGTGAAAATGTAATCAGGAAAGCACAGATAAGGGAAACAAGGTTCTGATATCTCATGATCTTAGAAAATGATATCATAGACTTAATAATGGCTCTCCAAAGATGTCATGTGTGAAGCCCTGTGAATATGTCATATTACATGGTAAAAAGGAACTTTGCTGATGTGAAAGTTAAAGATCTTGAGGAAGAGAGATATCCTAGATTATCCAGGTGGGCCACTGTAATGACAACAGTCCTTATCAGAGGGAAGCAGGAAGATCAGTCAGAGACGAACAAATGATGACAGAAGCAGGGATCAAAGTGATGCTGGTCCATGAGCCAAGAAATGGGGGTGGCCCCTAGAATGTGGAAAAGGCAAGGCAAAAAGATTCTCTCCTAGATATTCCAAAGGAAACTCAGTTCTGCTGGTACTTTGATTTTAAAACTTCTGAGCTCCAGAACTGTGAGATAATAAATTCATATTGTTTAAGGCAAAAAAAAAAAAAAAAAAAAAAAAGAAAAAGAAGAAGAAGAAGAAAGAATAAAAAAGAAAGAAACATTTTATTAACTAATGTCACCCCAGTAAATATAATAAGAAAATAATATTAAGTTGAAGCAGGCTACTTGCCTGCAACTCAAGAGACTTAGTAAAGGGCACTAAGTTTTGAGGAGTTAAAGAATGTCCCAATTTTCTTCCTGGTCCATCTGCTCTTTCTTACAAACCTTTGTATGTTTCTGCCACTAACCAAAACAGCTACTGTAATTGTTTCAATCAAACAGAAGATATTTCTGGTTGGAAATGCTAGCAAGGAAGTGGTTGAAGTGATCCTGGCTGAGCTCAAGGCTAGATGGGGAAAGTTTGGGTACAGAGGGCAGGTTGGGAAGAAGAGTCCTATCCAGTGGTATCTGAAGCCAGCTATTACAGTGTCAGTAGAGAAAATTATTACATTAAAAGGAATTTTGTCAGCCCGTTGTCAAACATAGCCATTATTAAAAAGTATATTAAACTTATAATAGCTTGACCAGGTAATGCATAGAGCATCGGACTGGATGGATAGGACCCAAGTTCTGGCTTGAGCGCGGGCTTATCTGGCTTGAGCAGGGGCTCATCAGCTTGAGTGAAGGGTTTCTGGCTTGAGCATGGAATCATAGACATGACCCGATGATCGCTGGCTTGAGCCCAAGATCGCTGGCTTGAAGTCCCAAGTTTGCTGGCTTGAGCAAGGGGGTCACTCACTCTGCTGTAGCCCCCGGGTCAAGGCACATATGAGAAAGCAAACAATGAACAACTAAGGAGACTAAGGAACCGCAACAAAGAATTGATGCTTCTCATCTCTCTACCTTCCTGACTGCCTGCCCTTAACTGTCCCTCTCTCTCTGTCTCTGTCACAAAAAGAAAAAAAAACCTTATAATTATATGTTACATTAAAAACTAAGGTAATAAATACTCAAACCATTTTGCTTCCTAATTATTTCATAACATTTCACTACTACCTATATTTCCGAGGTAATTTTCTTACATCATATCTATATGACAGAAATACAGTACACAGAATGGTGTGCATAGACATCTTTCCCCAGTGGTAACATGCTGGTAGCTTCAAGTCAGCTACACTGATATATGTATATATTTTCCAGCACATCTCCGTTCCTCACTACAACCTATCATCTCCAAAAGTGGGCTTGCGCTTCATGTCAGAACTGATGTTAGAGGTCAAATAAAGTCTCATTGGGCAGGAATCTACAATTCCATTAGAAAGCAAAAAATCTATAAATGTAGCAAAGAAATACCCAAGCTAATATTGCTCTAATTCTGCTGTCTGTAATTTTTGACCATCCAACCATTTATTCAGTGATATTTATTGAGCACTTTCTACCATCATGCTAAGCTCTCTGGATACAATAAAGTTGATAGAAGAGGAAGTACCTACTTTCAGGGAGTCCATGGCCTAATAACACCAGAGGACTACACATGTCATTGCAATAGAGACTGGTATAGGAGGGAAACAGGAGGTGCCAGGGAGCACAGAGGAAAGAAACCAAAGTGTTACGGCAGATGTGGGACTAACGCTATAAACAGAACACCGCCTGGTGCCAGCTCAAGTAGGTTATGGGGGATTCTTATAAGAAGAGAGTGTTTAGGTGCACATGTTCCCTTACCTCTGACCATGCCTTGGAGAAGCAGGGGTTGTGCCCTGGGAGCGAGGTCTCCACACCTCTGCAGCTAGGTGAAGTTGGGAGGGAGGAGGAGCCACCTACCAATGGCATGACAATGGTAACTGGAAGGCTTTCCAGTCTGAGCAATGGCCTTCCTGTCGAGAAGAGCATCCTGACAAGGGGAGTCTGTCTTCTCCAGGTGAGCACCTGCAGCCCTTCCCGCCAACAGCTCAGTGCTGGGTGACCTGAGCACACCTGTTTCTTCTCCTTCACCCGACTGAGGGTGAATTTTTGGAGGAAGAGAGGAAATTTTTAGAAAAAGGAGGCCTAATTGTAGGGAATAGGATGGGAAGAGGGCCAAGACAAATATCAAACCCAAGTGAAACCACCCTGACATCATCGTTAATTCCCATCTGAAAAAGAGCTATTTCCGGAATGTTTGGAAATAAATTTGGAAAGTAAAAAGAGACAAAAGTTAAGAAAATACAAGAAAGTGATTGGAAGCCTTGCTGCTCAGTTGTTGATAAGATTTTCTGTTGGTCCCTGAGTCTTGGCTCTGAAATGGTGATTAAGTTCTTATCCAATTCCTGGACAAATACATCTAATATCAGGCAACTGAAAAGTAAATTAAAATGACATTATTAGAAATAAATGTCTACGTGTAATCATTTGAAGTCTTTTTGCCTGAAAGAAGAGATTTTTGTCATCTGTATTCATTGCTTTTGAAACTGCTAAACTGAATCCAATATTTTTTCATGTTAAATTAAAGCCTGTAGTTATCAAAATGCTGACAAACTGAGTTATTACTATTTCCAGGACCCATGCAAAGAGTTTCTTATTAATAACCTTTATTGTGTATACTGATTGAAAAAAATTGTTCAGAGCTAGCAAATGTCCTCTTACAACTTATTCTGTATATCCTAAGGAAGACAATTTTGACTTATGGGGAGGGAAGGATATTTGCAGAAGGTTGACAAATAACCAAATGCCATTGCTGATAATAGAGAAAAAAATGTAATAAGAGAATTCTAAATAACTCAGTTATAATCTATCAATCTCTCTTTTTGTTTTTCAGCAAGCTTTATCATGCTCATCTCACACACAAAAAAATAAGATGTGAAACCAGAAAAAGAGAACTCAGATGAAGAAATTTGTCTTAAATGTTATTTATCATGTGGGTTTAAAAATCCCTACCAAGAAAAATTTTGACCATTTCCTTTATAACATACTAAAAATAGCACAAATTTCCAGCTTAAGAGCACATTTGTGTCATGTGCCTTTAAGGGAAAAAAATATTTTAAAATGTTATGATTATAAATATAAAGGGGTAAATAGGGTGTTACAGTACCACTGTGGGGAATGGGAAACCTTAGTTGGCAAGTAAGAACCCCAAACTTTCTTTTTAGGATGTGGCTGCTTCCATAAATATTTCTCAAACTTTCTGTATATTTCAATCCATGAACTATTTTGACACTTTCAATACAGACCATTCTAGACACATCCCTTCATGCATGATGCTACACAGATATAACAGTACTGTACTCCACAACCCCACACAACACATAAACATACATGCGCAGTCCAGGATTGAGTGAGGAAATGGTGCCGCCTTTGCCTGCCGCTCATCCACACGGTTAACATGTCTTGCATAGCCCCTACGTCCTGAGTACGAGCACTGTACGAGGCACTGAGACAGGGGCATGGGAAGTACCGACTTTCTGTCCCCAGGTAGCTGCCTTCTAATAAATGGAGAAAGACATAAACAAGGCAAATCACAGTATAAAACGGTAAATAATTTTGTCAAAAAGGTGTAGAGGACAGTGTGGCAGAATTACCCAAAATGGAAGAATGCACACCGCCCAAAATCAGGGAAGGTTTCACAAAGAAATGGACACTTAAAGGAATAGGAATTTGCCAAATAAATAAAGAAGAAAGGACTGCAATTAATAAATTTTAATTAATTCTAAAAATAAAGACTATAGAAACATGACCAAAAGCTTTTCCAAATACCAGGTCCCAGACCACAGTGAACACCCTTCTGAAACACGAGCCATCCTCCTGTGGTCCTGGGTTGTTCTGACAGCAGAGCACATTTTTTTCGCTTTTGGTACACCTGTGTGATTATCTTACTGGAACCATAGGTCGGGTCGTGGTACTTGCAGGTGAGGGTGGAGTTGCCTCAAAAGGTCCCAGAATTGGTCATCTTGGGAAATGATCAAGTCTTATATTAGAAATAAGGACCCTGTAAACAACCTGAGAGAGAATATTTTCCTCGTCTTTGGGGCGGTATCTAAGGAAGGGGATGTCCTTGAAGTATTTCTGATACTGGGATGAGTATAAGGGGTGGTGAGTGTGACAGGCATAGAGGCTTCCGTGTGCTTGGACAGGAATGTAAACTGTTTCTCAGCATTGCGGTTCTCTTCCATTTTCCTCAAAACTTCAACAAAGTTTATTTAAAGGGACAGCATGGGTTAAGCCATGCTGTGTACAATTAGGTAAGGATCTGCCCCTACTTCCGACACACCAGCAAACAAGAAAGCAATGTCCCTCTCCCTGTAGGTCACCAGTAAAGAATGACCAAGCCCAGGTGAGGGCTAGAGAACAGGCAGTGGGAAGAAGATATATGGCCGCACATATTGACTTGACATAGTTCTTTCCTGTCTGAAACACAAGTAAAATTAGTCCCTAGCCTATCCTCCTGATCCCAGTGACTTGCCATCCCGTGATGCAACTGGAAATTTTCCCCTAGGGTATTTCAGCAGGACACATGTCATCCTGTCTGCCTGTTATTGTCAGCACCTGCTCTATAATAGCAAGTCTGTTACCTTCCACGGTAATAACAAGCAGCCCAAGAATCTCAGTGTCAGCTGTGCCCACTGCTCAAAGTCATTCTCTTGTCAGGACAGGCTGAGGGGCAGCCACCATCTGGGTGGCCAGTCACTGCAGCACAGGGAAGCACACAGAGGGGGAGCACGGCAAAGCACACACAGCCGTTCAAGATTCCACCCAGAGTCATGCGTGTGACTTCCGATGACCTGAAGCAAGCTCCACGCACGGGGAAAGGAGCAGAGGCAGGAAGTGTGTGTACGGCATGATGATTCCCACACACCCACATCCCCCGGCAGGAAAGCCCCGAGTCCCTTGCAGAAGAACAGGTTGTTTTAATTGTGCTAACGCCAAACTTAAAATACACTTTGCCGGCTGTTGGCTTTCTAACAAAAAACAAATTCTGTAAGGAAGTTTGGTCGTAAGCAGAGCAGATAAAAGAAGAGAGATGAAAGAATAAAGGGAAAATGAATGATGAGTGAAGCATAAGAAGAAAATACTGTAGAAAAATAAGACCACTGACGGAGAGAAGGAGAATTCTGACAGGGATGTGCCCATCCTTGATGTGAAGGACTTTGGTGCAACTTTCTTCTCTGATTTCCCACAGTTCTTTATTTCTCTAAGTACTAACTAGTTAGTCCAACAAAGGAAGACCCCCTAGGATAGACAAAGCAGGGGGAAGAGCAGAAAGATGTGAGTCAATCTGGCACCTGACTCTGGGTTATCAAAGGACAACTGGAGACAAACAAACAAGCAATAATAGGAAGCAAAGGAAAATGGAAAGCAAAGAGTCTAAAATCCAAAAGGTACTTGCGCCGTGGGGGTGAGGGTAGATGCTGCCGTCAAAAGAAACAGAGAATTTGTTGTCCAGCCCTCGAGATGCCAGACTTTTCCCTGGGTGCCTTCCACCTGATCATAGTTGTAAAGCTCATAATCTTGAGAGTTTGTGTCCCAGGGGAGAAGATTGCCAGTTGAACATTGAATATCCCCGAATACATACCCTGGGCCCTTGGCACCATGGCTCGAGGGTTGGCCTGCGTTGAAATGGGGCCTAGCTGGTCACGCTCCTGAAACCGGCTTCTTTCTGCCTATCTTAAGCCACGTGCTCAGTCTTACCGCTTCCACACAGCCCCCGGCTTTGGAGATACGCCCAGCCTGTTGGATAGAGGTGGTATGACCGTATTTCAGAGAAAACTCTGTTCCTACCCACGAGAAATCACTTAAGTTTTTTTTCTTTTTTTAAATCTTTATAGCTCCCCAAACCAGCTGCTAAAAATATCATTTTAATGTAACCAGAACTGCTTTCAGTAACACTTTTCTAGTGTATTAGGCATCTTTATTAAATGTCAGACTTTTTTTTTCCACACAGAAACCATGAAATTGTTTAATTGAAATCTACTGTGAGAGAGCTGCTGACTCCTCACAGAGAGGTGGGTGTGCCCAAGAGTAGCCAGCCGCTCCCCAAGGCTCTGCTCAGACTGGCAGTCGGGTCTTGCTCACACTATCGCGTCTACTTCACACTGTTTCATGACTTAATTGTGGAACTGTTTTTAATTTTTTTTTTTTTTTTGTATTTTTCTGAAGCTGGAAAAGGGGAGAGACAGTCAGACAGACTCCCGCATGCGCCCAACCGGGACCCACCCGGCACGCCCACCAGGGGCGACGCTCTGCCCACCAGGGGGCGATGCTCTGCCCCTCCGGGGCGTCGCTCTGTCGCGACCAGAGCCACTCTAGCGCCTGGGGCAGAGGCCAAGGAGCCATCCCCAGTGCCCGAGCCATCCTTGCTCCAATGGAGCCTTGGCTGCGGGAGGGGAAGAGAGAGACAGAGAGGAAGGAGGGGGTGGGGGTGGAGAAGCAAATGGGCGCTTCTCCTATGTGCCCTGGCCGGGAATCGAACCCCGGGTCCCCCGCACGCCAGGCCGACGCTCTACCGCTGAGCCAACCGGCCAGGGCTGTTTTTAATTTTTTACATGAAACAGAACCAATTTTCTAAAGAGAATTCACTCATTATTACTAAGCAGAAAACCTTAGAGTATGGCCAATGGTTTAAGTCCTCTTTTAATGTCCTGTGGAGCATCACATCTTTTTCTATAATGAAGATTTCTATTTCTATTTTGAGGAGAAAAAACATGCCCTTTAAACATTTTTTTTTTATTTTTCTTGAATTAGTCCTTATACAAAATTTTGCTTTTCCTTTAGGAAGACTGTCTGAAAATTCTGATGGTCCCCCAAGCTCAGTCTTGGAAAACAACATTTTTAAAATTACAAATCACATCTTGGCATGATTTTGAAAACCTCATCCTGTATACAACAAAAGGATCCTCATCAAGCCATCTGTTTTAACATGCTCACATTCGAGGAGTCTAGATTTTGCAGATAGAACTGTATACAATCATCTCTGGACCATTTATTTCAGTGAGAAAGTAGCCTGACCCCCATCCCCCCAAAAAATCTATTGCATTTTCTAGCAAGTTTGCAGATATTATAGAATAAAATGTTCAGCAGAATAAATTCAAGTTACAGAATAAAAATGGGAAACAAATGATGAAAATAGAAAAGTTGAACATAGCATTATAACATCCTGTTTCTCTTTCAGTTTAAAACCTCACCATCTATTCTATGACACACCCTCCTCCTCTCTTAACCTGAATGTTTACAAGGAAGTAAGGAAGGTAGAGAGGGTCCAGGTATGTGACCCAAGCCGTGCCACAGATCTGCTCAGAGTAGCTCCTTGGTAAGGTGGTTCCAAGGTTGTGGCGGACACTATTGATTGCCTTTCATCAACACTTTCCCAGCTTCCTCGCTAATAAACCTCAATTGTGCTTAGTTCTCAACATGCCTAACCATAGGGAATAACTCATGATTGATCTCTGTCAAGTCTTTGCTGCTAAAGGTGGGGGAATAACTTAGTTCTGGCCAACGTGATGTAAAGGGAGTTTGCTGGGGGCTCTAGGAAAGTTTTCTCTCAGATTAAAGGAGACATACCCTTGCATTCGTCCCTTTGGCCCTTCCCCTTCATTCTTTGAACGTGAGGCTATGATGCCAGCGAGTACTTCAGACCTTTAGGTTACCCTGATGACAATACAAGCCAGTCAGAGAGACTGACTCTGTCTGATAGTGTGGACCCACTTCTGGAATTCCCACCTCTAGACTTCTTGTTACATGAGTAATTAAATTACTTTACTGACCAAAATATTCTTAGGCTCTTTGTTACTTATAAGGAAAATCACCCTAACTGATAATAGGGTCTTCCACAAAGAATTTTACACACACAGCTGGCTCTCCTTCCTCCCCCTCCAATACCAGAGCAAGTATGATGCTGCACATTTAGAACCACACAATGTCACAGCTGAAAGTCATTCTACATTGCCAGTTAATGGATGATCTAATAAGAAAGTAAGAAGTGATTTCTCTTGTGTAAGGGGTTGAAACTTGTTACTGCAAATACCCATGGAAAAGGAAAAAGACACATCAGAGATATGACCTTTGGTGTGAGTGCTCCTATCAGAATCATTCCCTAGGTGCAGATCTGTCTGTGGGCAGAGAACATTCAGCATTAAGAACCTCAGTGGAGGAAGTTCGTCTTTAAGAAGGAGAAAGACACAGAAAAGAGAATCTGGAGCATCTGTGGTCAAAGTTTTCTTCAAATGTCTAGTAAGATGGAGAATCCATTTTTCCAAATTGCTTTCCAGAAATGCATAATGAACGTTTCCTCCAGAAGGCGGGATGCCTCGGGCTTCACCACAGCTGGGCTGCCAGTCTCTGTTCTGGGTGTCGGAGGCACTCTGTATTGGAAAGGTGATGGTTTGTATAGCCTCACAAAAAAAATTTTTTAAGCTAAAATAAATATAGTAAGTCCTCACTTAATGTCATTGATAGGTTCTTGGAACTGTAGCGAAACGACATATAACATAACCCATCTTAAGGTAGACTAATTGATATAAACAGGAGTTAATTTCCTAGGCATTTTATCAACATTATTTGAAAATCTGCTATACTTTTAGGGATATTAGGGACCAGTTTCACAAGATGTAAATATTTTCTGAACTTTTGCAATCCAGTTCTTTCAGGGCCATGTAGAGGCAACCTGACCAACTTATTTCAATTGTTGTTTTCAAGATTTTTCTTGGAATTTTGTCAATCTCTTTCCCTATTTTCCTCCTCAAACTTTTATGAAAACCAAGATTATTTTGATCAGAATATATTTAACTTAATTATAAAAATAATGCATGTATACATCCATGTCTGCCCGTTGCATATCCCTAGCTCTTTTAACAAAGTATGTAGAATATAGTAGATGCTCAATAAATATTTGCAGAAAGAATGTATGAAGAAATACAGAAAATTTAGAAGTACAGAAAACAGAATTTCAGAGAAACTACCTGTTTTATACATTTATTTGTAGACAGTCAAGTTTGATTCCACAAATATGTTTTCTATATATACTTTATTTTTATTTTTATTTTTCATTTTATTAAATGAGAGGCAGGGAGGCAGAAAGACTCCCACATATGCCCTGACTGGGATCCACCCAGCAAGCCCCCTGCTGGGCAATGCCCTGCCCATCTGGGGCCGCTGCTCCGTTGTTCAGCAACCAAGCCCGAGGCGAGGCCATGGAACCATCTTTAGTGCCCAGAGCCAACTTGCTTAAACCATTAAAGCCATGGCTGTGGGAGAGCAAGAGAGAGAGCAAGAGAGAGAGAGAGAGAGAGAGAGAGAGAGAGAGGAAGAACAGTGGAGAAGTAGATGGTTGCTTCTCCTCTGTGCCCTGAACAGGAGGAATCCAATCCAGGACTTACACACACCAGGCCGATGCTCTACAGCTGAGCCAACCATCCAGGGCCTCTCTATGTATTTTATATTATTCATTTCTTCTCCTATAAAGGGAAAGTCTATTGTAGTTGTTGGTTTTTTTAAATGCTGGTGGTTTTTTTTTTATCTCAACTGTACCATCCTTTAGTATAATGAAGAGCAGAAGGAACATAAAAGCTGCCTTCACAAGTTTGTACGTATGATGGAAACAAATCCAAGAGTTCTAACTGCCACTACTCGCTATACAGGTGAGTCTAAGATGTGCTGGAGCTCTACAGTTCAACTAGAACAACTTAAGATGTAACTTTGGCTGATGTAACCAAAGTAAGTAAATAATAAATATTCTCCTTCATTTGTTATTACATGGGTAACTAAGTCATGACATATTTTCTTTGCTCACTTGAGGCAATTTGTGCACTGTTTTCATGCTTGTTTCAGGGGCTACTGGAGTTGTGCATGCAGCTCTGGAAGTAAATAAGGAGTCTGTCATTGAAACTCCCTGGAAATGTCCTCATTAGACACATAATTTAGCGAAAATGATATTGATGTTCCTGCAGAGATTCCAGATTGGGGACACAAACCATTCCAGTAAATCATCCCCTGCAGATCCTCTACTGTGGTCAGGGCTGGAATTTTTACTCAGAAACACTAAGGGAAAATAATTTAAATAGAGTTTATTTTTAAGTTTCATCTGGAGATCATTATAAAATTTTATTGCAACCATCAACAGGGAACCATAAATGAATGCCATAGGAATTGAGTTCAAATTACAGTCAGTTTCTGATCAGGGATGCCCACTTATACACTGGATTAGCCTCATTTTTGGCAAAACTGACTCTGGGAAATACAGAAAAATAGGGCTGTTAGTCTTAAGTTTCAGTTTTCCCACCTATGTGTTAATCACATATTTTATGCCAAGCATCATTCTAGGTGTGGGGACCCTGCAGACAATAAAGCAGATTCTCTACCCTCAGGGATTTTAGTATATTAGGCAAATACTATAAACAAATGAGCAGAAAAGAAATACATAATACGAAACTTGGTGTCTGTTAGTCAAATAAGTTTGTAAATATAATATATATATTTGCTCACTTATAGTTTGCATTGGGTGTGGGAGACAGGCTGTTAGCTCACAAGGTCCTTATAACCTAAGGCTTAGTTTTAAGACTAAGCCTTTCTCACCCTTTTAATACTAAGATCTTTTTAACATCTTTCTAATACTAAGATCTTCTCAAAACTAAGCTTTTCCCCACACCCTTGACTGTTGCATGATGTGGGGTGGTGCATTTTTATGAGGAATCCCATTTATGCCTCAGAAATGTGGCTTTGTATCAGAGACTTTCTTATTTGTATATTGGCTTAAAGCAGGGGTAGTCAACCTCTTTATACCTACCACCCACTTTTGTATCTCTGTTAGTAGTAAAATTTTCTAACCGCCCACCAGTTCCACAGTAATGGTGACTTATAAAGGAGGGAAGTAACTTTACTTTCTAAAATTTATAAAGCAGAGTTAAAGCAAGTTAAAGCATATAATAATAATTACTTACTAAGTACTTTATGTTGGATTTTCGCTAAGTTTGGCAGAATAAATCTTTATAAAACAACTTAACTATAGTTAAATTTCTTTTTATTTATACTGTGGTTGCTCTGCTACCTCCCACCATGAAAGCTGGAACGTCCACTAGTGGGCAGTAGGGACAAGGTTAACTACCACTGGCTTAAAGGCTTTAATTTCTACACTATAAAATGAAGCAGATTGGGGCTCTCGCTCACTCAGATCCTGTCATCAGCATTGCAGAAAAGAGGCAGCCAAGATGGTGGAGTGCTGACGGAGAAGCCAGTTTATGCAGTTTATGCAGAGAGAAGGAGATGGGGAACAAAGGTGAATAAGGCTGGTGGGGCCTTTGATTCTAGGAATACTTGGATAAGTTAGTGACTTTGGGAGCCCTGAATGGAAAGGGAAGTGTTTTCCCACTGTGTGTATTTACTCGCCCGCCAGGTGTGAGCTAGGATTAAAGGTAATGGCCCACCAGTTCTTGGCTTTGTTGTTTCATTACCATCTGTCCGAATCAAATGTGAACCTGCATGAAGTAGGCAGTTGTGATGGTGGCCGTGGCTACTGGCTTTACAGTGTCCATAAATGCTACAATGAAAAATAAAGAAGAATGAGGTGATGACAGTGATATTTTAGATTAGTCTTATGAGGAGAGGCAACTCTGAGCAGAGGCGGATTTAACGGTGGCAGGTGCATGGGCACATGCCCTGGACCCTGACTTCTGAAAGGCCCTGCAAAACCCCAACTTTACACTTTTTTCTAATGTAAGGGGCCCAATATTTTCTTATGTGCCCAGGGCTTCAACTGACCTTAATTAGCCTCAGTCTCTGAGCAAGGAATTAGATGAATTGAGGAGTCAGCCTTGAACTGTGTAGAGGAAGAGTTTCTAGGCTAAAGGAACAGCAAGTGCAAAGGACCTGAGGCAGGCCTGTAGTTGACATGTAAGGACCAACAAGAAATCTAGTGTAAAAAGCAAAGTGAGCAATGGGTCAAGTGTGTGAACTGTGGCCAGAGAGACAGCTAGGGATACAGAAATCATACAGGACTTGAAGGCCACAGAGAGGGCTCTGGGTTGGTTCTAAATGTCAGCTATGTGACTAGTGGGTTATTGCAAGAGTAACACAATTAGATTTTCCCTTTAAAAGAATCCTCTGGTTGTAGTTTAGAGACTAAATTATGTGGGGGAGGGGAAAGCAATGAGAAGGGGAATAAAAATCAGAATAGAAAAATCATTGAGGTGTTAATTGAAGAAATCCTCCCTGGAGATGATTGCCTTGAATCAGAGACAGGATTTTTGTCTGGATTGGATATAGGGTGTAAAAAGAAAAATGAAGGTTAACTGTGGTTAAGAGCCTTATCAACTCAGTAGTACAGTTTATTGAGATGAGAAAGCTGGGTGGGAGAGGGGGAGATTTGGGTAGGTGTGGACAAGTGATCAAGAAGCCAACTGCAAATATGGTAAGTGTGAAATCTTAGGGAAATCCTTAACAGAGGTGTTTATTGTAGACAAGCCCTTTGAACAATGTTCTTATAAAGAAAAGGTATCGAGTGGGAAAAGTCCTGGTAAGATCACCTCTTATGGCTTTATGAGGCCATATAGTATGGAGTCTTCAAAGATTGGAGGGCTGCTGCCCCTGCTGCTGTCATAGATAAAGACAACTGTTGGTGCTACTGGTTCATTGAGGTGTCAATAAATTAGAGGGAGACACATGTACACAGCATCCTGCAATAGTACAATACCCAGAAGGAGATTATGGTGAAAAGGGACAAAGTGATTGCCAGGCATTCTAGTAGCCCAAAAATGTCAAAACCAATTACATGGTTTGAGAGACTAGAAAGGAAGGCTAGCCCGAGTCCCATGGATTTTATTCTGTCTTATTTCTACTTCATAATGTACCTTTCTTACCCTGCTGTTTATGTCTTTTTTCAGCCACTGAAAATATGCCTGTGGTTAAAAGACTTGACTAAAAAGACATAATCAAATGTCTCATGGTGAAACAGCCATGCAGACAAGGATAAACAAAAGTGTCCCCATAGATATAGGTCTTCAGGGATCTGCTCAAAGTAAACAAGCAGCAGATGAAGTTTTACCAGATGCAAAAAAATCATGAATTGAAGACTAAGAGTGTGTATACCTTGATAAAGAGATATCGACCAGAAGGCAACCAAGGAGTGGGGGAGGTGAAGGGAAGATAAAGAAAGTAAACCATTTGGTAACAAAAGGAGACTCAACTTTAGGTAGTGAGGAGCACACAATGCAATACACAAATGATGTATTATAGAATTGTACACTTGAAATTCAATGTCATAATGTTACCCCAATACATTTAATTTTGTAAAGAAGAAAAGATTAATGATATCAGAGTATCAGCAGTGTGAAAGATATCCTTGATTCCTCCTCTTGAAAGTTCAACAAATTGAATAGCTGTAACTCAGTGAAGGAACCCCAGCTGGGTTCACAGGCTTGCCTGAAAGATTCACATAACCAATCAACTAAAGGTGGGAAGGGTAAATAAAGGGGGGAGAAGATAAGATGCACTCAATTGGCTTGTGAGAGAGGCAAGGCCCAGACAGTCTGAGATTTTGTCCACCTGGGGCTCCAGGTCTTCTTCTGCCAGGAGGAGCAGTGAGATTGGGGCAAAACTTGTAGTGCTAGCAAACCAAAATGGCAGAGTATGGGGTCTCCACCAGCATTCCCACAGTGTGCCCGTAGCCTGCACTCCAACAGAGACACAAAAATACAAAGTGCAGACCCCCAGGCTCCCAGATCCTGCCTCCCTCCCCTTGATGTACAAAGAGTGGCAGAGACAAACCCCACAGCTGAAGAACAGAAGTTGTCTGTTTCTGGTCCCCTGATATGTTGGAGGCAGGGAGAAGAACCTGGAGGTCTGAGATTCACCATTGCTAAAGCCCTAAGGCACTCAAAGTCCCACCCATCATTGCAACTGCAGCCCCACCTCCACATTTGCCACAGCAGCTTCTCAGCAAAGTTCAGTCTGGGATTTTACAGAGTTAAACCTTGTAATACATTGCCATCTACTGGAAAAAGAAAAACTACTCAGAAATTTTTTCTTCTGGACTTTTTGCTTTTCTTTGGGTCATTTTGTTGCTATCAATATTTTGTGTATTTTTGATATTTTTGTTTTATGTAATTTGTCTTTTTATTTCTTTTTTTTTTCATTTTTTTTTTCAGTTGACTTTTTAACAATACCAATCTCAAATGTCCTCAGGCATAAAAAAAAATACCATGACTATTCAAGAAAGAAAATCAGGTCAGAAAGAAAATAAAAAATCTCCAGAAAGCAATCTCAATCACATGGAAACCTTATTTTTATATGATAGAAAATTCAAAATAGAAGTTTTGAAAATACTCAACAAGATGTGAGAAAATACTGGCAACTTAATGAGTCAGAAAACAAAATGAATACTTCACCAAGAGAATTGAAACTTTGAAAACAGAGATGAAGAACTCAATATATAAATTGAAAAATGAGTCAGCAATTTTAGCTAATTAAACAGGCCAAACAGAGGAAAGAATTAGCCACATTGAACATAGGGAACTAGAGAAGATACAGAGTAAAGAAGAGAGAGACTCATGAATTTAAAAAATTAGGGGCTCTATTTGTATTGTCTGACTCCATCAGAAAGAGCATTATAAGAATAATGGGTATTTCAGAGAAGAAGAGAGGGAGAAGGGAATGGAGAACTTATTTTAAAAAATAATTGATGAGAACTTCCCAAGTCTATGGAAAGAGTTAGATCCTCGGATCTAAGAAGCAAGCAGAATGCTGATTTACCTTATACAAACAAACCTTCCCCAATGCACATTGTAATAAAATTGTCAAAAGTCAATGACAAAGAAAGAATACTCAAGGCAGCTAGTGAAAAGAAGACCATAACATATAAAGGAAAACCCACTAGGTTATCATCAGACTTCTCAGCAGAAACTCTGTAAACCAAAAGAGAGTGGACCCCAACATCAAAATTACTAAAAGAGAGGAATTCCCAGCTAGAATATTATATCCATCAAAGTTATCTTTCAGATATGAATGAGAAATAAAACTTCTGCACACATATAGAAGCTGAGGGAATTTATCAGCAGAAAACCCCCCACTGCAGGAAATAGTAAAGGGAGATATTTGACCAGACACAAAGAACAAAATAACACAAAACTATAAGTAAAAGCTCCAGCAAGGTTATAATATAAACAAAGATAATCTGTGGCAACAAAAACATAAATGGGGAAAGAATAAATGTCTGAAGTAGCAAAGAAGGATGGAGCATTTGTAAGACAGCATTAATAAGACAAAGTACTCACGTATATATAAAACTATTTTTATCAACAACCTAATGGTAAACACCCATGGGGGAAAAAACTGAAATACATAGCTTTAAAAAAGAATAAATAAAGGAAAGAAGCATGGAAAACCACCAAATAAAACCAATTGTATGACTGGAACACAAAGGAAAAGAACCAAAGGAGACACAGAGCTACCAGAAAGCAAAACATAAAATGGCTATAGAAAATCCTAATGTGTCGCCTGACCTGTGGTGGCGCAGTGGATAAAGCGTCGACCTGGAAATGCTGAGGTCGTGGGTTCGAAACCCTGGGCTTGCCTGGTCAAGGCACATATGGGAGTTGATGCTTCCAGCTCCTCCCCCCTTCTCTCCTCTCTCTCTCTCTCTGTCTCTCTCCTCTCTCTCCTTCTCTGTCTCTCTCTCCCCTCTCTAAAAATGAATAAATAAAAAATAAAAAATAAAAAAAGAAAAAAAGAAAATCCTAATGTGTCAATAATTACCCTAAATGTAAATAGACTGAACTCACCAACAAAGAGGCACAAAGCAGCAGATAGGATCAAAAATCAAAACGCAACTGCATGCTGCCTTCATTCCTGAAGCCTCAAAAACAAAAATAGACTCAAAGTGAAAGGTTGGAAGACAATTCTCTTCTTTGGGCAAATAATACCCAAAGAAATGCAGGTGTAGCCATAGTCATATCTGACAACACTGACTTCAAGACAACAAGGTAAAGGAGAAAAAATAGACATTTCATAATAATAAAGGGGACACTATATCACTATATCAAGAAGACATCACACTTCTTAATATATGTGCACTGAATCAGGAAGCAAAAAAACCCCCACAAAAGTGTGAAAGTTAAACAACATACTTTAAAAATATGACTGGGTTGAAAGAAAAAAAGCAGGATTTTTTCTCGAGAGTAGTGGCGGGGTAGGAAGCGATACCGATAAATCTCCCCCAAAACTCAACAAGATCTTCAACCAGAAACAGAAAAACCTATACTTGGAGCCTCCAGATGCTTCGCAATACACCCAAAGGTATGGTCGAGTGAAAAATTGGCTAAATATATAACCAAACCCCAAAGGAATTAGGGAGTAAGAAATGTTCTGCCTTCCTCACTAACCTAAACAGGGCGGCTTATTCTGATAACTGTGAATATAGAAACTGAGGCGGGCAAAGGGGATGAATAGATCCACGCCGCAGCACAAACGGCTGAACCAAGCTGTGGCACGGAGATCCAAGCCGAGGAAAAACTGATCCTGTGGCAACCCGGGCAATACAAGCTAACACTCGCGCCAAACCCAAACAAAGAAAGACAAGCAGGGCAGCCATTTTACCCGATCTCCTGGTCGGTGCGCAGTTAGTGGGCGAGAGATTTCTTCCTAAGCCCTGGGAGTGGGTGCCCGTATTACCCCACAGAGAGGCAGAGTCAGAGGCCTTTCTGTGGGCCGAAAGCAGAATCTCTGGGCAGCCCCAGCACCCTGGGAAAGCCGCGCACGGGAGGGAGCGAGAACTAATTCCAATGGTGGAAATTTTCCATGCTGGTGGGGGTTTCACTCAGAGGGAAACGTGGCCGGCCTCATATCCTGGTCTGCGCACGCAGATAGTGAGTGAGAGATTCCTCTGAGTGCCTCGGCAGTGCGCGCCCGTGTTATCGCACAGAGGGGCAGAGTCAGGGGCCTTTGTGTGGGCCAAAGCGGAATCTTGGGCCACCCCAGCACCTTGCAAAAGCCGCGCACGGGGACGGAGCGTGAGCTAATTCCAACGCTGCAACTTTTCCATGCAGTTGGGGGTTTCACTCAGAGTGTGAGACTGCTGGCCAGATATCCTGTTCTGCGCACGCAGTTTGTGAGCGAGAGTTTCCTCCAAGCACCCCGAAAGTGGGCGCCCGCCTGTGTTACCGGACAGAGTGGCAGAGCCAGAGGTCTTTGAGTGGGTGGAAAGCCCGCCTGATTATGTTAGCAGCTCTAACTGACTGAGCCTTACCCAGAGCCCTGTGCTGAGTGGAAATAGAGTGGGGAGTTGCCAGCTCTTTGAGCCTCTTACTATCCAGGCAGAGGCAGCAGCAACCCCATAGCTGGATTATCAGGCTACTAATTGAGGAAGGAAAGACTAGGAGAAAGGCTCCAGGAACACGGACTCTCTCACTGTCGGAGCCTATAAATGCTAATGAGCCTCGACTGCCAACAAGACTAAAGCACAATACATGACATTGCCATAGAGACTTATCAACTGCAAACCTCTACCTGAGTGTGCCAAAGGGGCAGAACCCGGGGTACAGAGTCACCGACCAGGAAGAGGGAGAGAAAAGAAAAAGCAAGAAGATAACCTCTCAAAATCAAGAATAATCTGCAGACTTTAAAACCTATCCCATTTTATTATATTTGTTCATCTGTTTCTCTTATCTTCATTCTTGATACTTTTTTTCCTCCTCCAATTTGGCCGATTAACTCTCTGCCGGTCTTACTCTCTCCTCTCCTTGAACTACACTACCCATAAGTGTTACATCTCCCATTATCTTTTCTCTCCTCTTCCTTTCTCTCTATGAGGGTTGCACTCCAAAACCCTTAACTCTCTCTCTCTCTCCCCTTTCTTTTTTCTTCTTTTAGTGGTTCCCGCTTTTTTTCTCTCTCTCTCTTTCTTTTCTCCCTCTATATTAGTTTCTTCCTTTCTCCTTTACATCTCCTCTCATTCAAACCTCAATAACAAGCAAATTATCTTATCTGGGACTCAAACTTATGTTTGTGGCATTTTGGGGGATTTTTACTTCACCTTTTTAACTCACTAGCAGTGCTCCCATCCCTGGCTCTCCATTTTATCTAGCTCTTGTTCCACTAAATACAATAGTAATTTTTTAATTTGTCCACCCATTTTTTTGTTTTCCTCTTATTCCTCTCATCATAACTCTTAGACAACCAACACCTAAAAGCAAATCATTTTATTCTTGACCCAAATTTTTTCCTTATTTGCTTTTTGTGGGCCCATACCCCTGTTTTTTTTTCTTGTTTTTTCTTTTCTTTTTTTGCCCCTTTATTACTTTTCCTCAATTCAGGCCCTCCATCACAGGCATTGTTTGTTATAATTCACAGTTCACCACAAGATTTTCTCAAGAAAGAGGGGAGAGGAGAGGAGAGGAAAAAAGGAGGGGGGGAATAATTTCCTTTTTTAAAATTTTTATTTTATTTTATTTTTCTTTATTTCATTATTAATTTTTTTAAAAAAAAACACTTTTTGATTTTTTATTTTTTTAACTTTTTATTCTTTATTAAATCTCATTAATACTATCAACAAAACCACCCTCAGATGCCATTAAGGAAGAGAAAATCGAATATCGTGGATACAAAAGAAAGAGAGGTAACACAGATAGATGAGAAAAAATCTATGGAGAAAAAATTTAATATATTGGAAACCTTGGAGCTAAATGACAGAGAATTCAAGATAGAAATCCTAAAAATCCTCCGAGATATACAAGAAAACACAGAAAGGCAATTTAGGGAGCTCAGAAAACAACTCAATGAACACAAAGAATATATGTCCAAGGAAATTGAAACTATAAAAACAAATCAAACAGAGATGAAAAACTCAATTCATGAGTTGAAAAACGAAGTAACAAGCTTAGCTAATAGAACAGGTCAGATAGAAGAGAGGATTAGTGAAATAGAAGACAGGCAACTTGAGGCACAACAGAGAGAAGAAGAAAGAGACTCAAAAATTAAAAAAAAATGAGATAGCCCTACAAGAATTATCTGACTCCATCAAAAAGATTAACATAAGAATAATAGGTATATCAGAGGGAGAAGAGAGAGAAAATGGAATGGAGAACATACTTAAACAAATAATAGATGAGAACTTCCCAAGCCTGTGGAAAGAACTAAAGCCTCAAGTTCAAGAAGCAAACAGAACTCCGAGTTTTCTTAACCCCAACAAACCTACTCCAAGGCATATCATAATGAAATGGACACAAACCAACGGCAAAGAAAAAATTCTCAAGGCAGCCAGGGAAAAGAAGAATATAACATATAAAGGAAGGCCCATTAGATTATCATCAGATTTCTCAGCAGAAACTCTACAAGCTAGAAGAGAGTGGACCCCAATATTTAAAGTCCTGAAAGAGAGGAACGTTCAGCCACGAATACTATACCCATCAAAGCTATCCTTCAAATATGAAGGAGAAATAAAAACATTCACAGATACAGAAAAGATGAGGGAATTTATCATCAGAAAACCCCCACTCCAGGAATTACTAAACGGGGTTCCCCAATCAGATACAAAGAACAAAAAAAAAACAGAGCCACAAGTAAAAGCTCCAAGAAGAACACAATAAAACCAAATTTAAACTGTGACAACAACAAAAAGAAAGAGGGGGAGAAGATGGAGATTAACAGTAGCAAAGGACGATGGAGTGCAAAAGTACTCACAAAATAGTTCGCTACAATGAACAGGGTAGGGACCCTTTTCATTACTCAAAGGTAACCACCATTGAAAAAACCACCACAGAAGCACATGAGATAAAAAAGATAGCAACAGAGGAAAGATGTATGGAATACAACCAAATAAAAACAGAAGATAGAAAAACGAAAGAGAAGGATCAAACAAGACACAAAACTAACAGAAAGCAAGATATAAAATGGCAATAGGAAACTCACAAGTATCAATAATTACACTAAATGTAAACGGATTCAACTCACCAATAAAAAGGCACAGAGTAGCAGAATGGATTAAAAAAGAAAATCCAACTGTATGCTGCCTACAGGAAACTCATCTAAGTAACAAGGATAAAAACAAATTCAAAGTGAAAGGCTGGAAAACAACCTGAAGCAGAAAATACAAGCAAATAACATCCAAAAAAAAGCAGGTGTAGCAATACTCATATCGGATAATGCTGACTACAAGACAGGAAAAGTACTCAGAGACAAAAATGGCCATTTCATAACGGCTAAGGGGACACTGAATCAAGAAGACATAACAATTCTTAATATATGTGCACCAAACCAAGGAGCACCAAAATATATAAGACAGCTACTTATTGACCTTAAAACAAAAACTGACAAAAATACAATCATACTTGGAGACCTCAATACACCACTGATGGCTCTAGATCGGTCATCCAAACAGAAAATCAACAAAGACATAGTGGCCTTAAACAAAACAATAGAGCACCTGGATATGATAGACATCTACAGGACATTTCATCCCAAAGTGACTGAGTATACATTTTTCTCCAGTGTACATGGATCATTCTCAAGAATTGACCATATGTTGGGCCACAAAAATAACATCAGCAAATTCAGAAAAATTGAAGTTGTACCAAGCATATTTTCTGATCATAAAGCCTTGAAACTAGAATTCAACTGCAAAAAAGAGGAAAAAAATCCCACAAAAATGTGGAAACTAAACAACATACTTTTAAAAAATGAATGGGTCAAAGAAGAAATAAGAGCAGAGATCAAAAGATATATACAGACTAATGAAAATGACAATACGACATATCAGAATCTATGGGATGCAGCAAAAGCAGTGATAAGAGGGAAGTTCATATCACTTCAGGCATATATGAACAAATAAGAGAGAGCCCAAGTGAACCACTTAACTTCCCACCTTAAGGAACTAGAAAAAAAAAACAAAAAACAAAGACAACCCAAAACCAGCCGAAGAAAGGAGATAATAAAAATCAGAGCAGAAATAAATGAATTAGAGAACAGAAAAACTATAGAAAAAATTAATAGAACAAGGAGCTGGTTCTTTGAAAAGATCAACAAAATTGACAAACCCTTGGCAAGACTTACCAAGGAAAAAAGAGAAAGAACTCATATAAACAAAATTCAAAATGAAAGAGGAGAAATCACCACGGACACTGTAGATATACAAAGAATTATTGTAGAATACTATGAAAAACTTTATGCCACTAAATTCAACCACCTAGAAGAAATGGATAAATTCCTAGAACAATACAACCTTCCTAGACTGAGTCAAAAAGAAGCAGAAAGCCTAAACAGACCTATCAGTAGAGAAGAAATAGAAAAAACCATTAAAAACCTCCCCAAAAATAAAAGTCCAGGCCCTGACGACTATACCAGCGAATTTTATCAAACATTCAAAGAAGACTTGGTTCCTATTCTACTCAAAGTCTTCCAAAAAATTGAAGAAGAAGCAATACTTCCAAACACATTTTATGAGGCCAACATAACCCTCATACCAAAACCAGGCAAGGATGGCACAAAAAAAGAAAACTACAGACCAATATCTCTAATGAATACAGACGCTAAAATACTAAACAAAATACTAGCAAATCGAATACAACAACATATTAAAAAAATAATACATCATGATCAAGTGGGATTCATCCCAGAATCTCAAGGATGGTTCAACATACATAAAACGGTTAACGTAATACACCATATCAACAAAACAAAGAACAAAAACCACATGATCTTATCAATAGATGCAGAAAAGGTTTTTGATAAAATACAACACAATTTTATGTTTAAGACTCTCAACAAAATGGGTATAGAAGGAAAATATCTCAACATGATAAAGGCCATATATGATAAACCATCAGCTAACATCATATTAAATGGCACTAAACTGAAGGCTTTCCCCCTTAAATCAGGAATAAGACAGGGTTGTCCACTCTCTCCACTCTTATTTAATGTGGTACTAGAGGTTCTAGCCAGAGCAATCAGACAAGACAAAGAAATAAAAGGCATCCATATCAGAAAAGAAGAAGTAAAGGTATCACTTTTTGCAGATGATATGATCCTATACATCGAAAACCCCAAAGAATCCACAAAAAGATTACTAGAAACAATAAGCCAATGCAGTAAGGTCGCAGGATACAAAATTAACATACAGAAGTCAATAGCCTTTCTATATGCCAACAATGAAACAATTGAGAATGAACTCAAAAGAATAATCCCCTTCATGATTGCAACAAAAAAAATAAAATACTTAGGAATAAACATAACAAAGAATGTAAAGGACTTATATAATGAAAACTATAAACCATTGTTAAGGGAAATCGAAAAAGATATAATGAGATGGAAGAATATACCTTGTTCTTGGCTAGGAAGAATAAATATAATCAAGATGGCTATATTACCCAAAGCAATATACAAATTTAATGCAATTCCCATCAAAATTCCAATGACATTT
The DNA here is from genome assembly GCF_036850765.1 of Saccopteryx bilineata. Taxonomy (NCBI): domain Eukaryota; kingdom Metazoa; phylum Chordata; class Mammalia; order Chiroptera; family Emballonuridae; genus Saccopteryx; species Saccopteryx bilineata. The sequence continues at coordinate 53,092,603 of NC_089490.1, forward strand.
TTTAAAGAAATAGAGCAAAAAATTATCAGATTTATATGGAACTATAAAAAACCCCGAATAGCCAAAGCAATCCTAAAGAAAAAGAATGAAGCTGGGGCATTACAATACCTGACTTCAAACTATATTATAGGGCCACGACAATCAAAGCAGCATGGTATTGGCAGAAAAATAGACACTCAGACCAATGGAACAGAATAGAAAGTCCAGAAATAAAACCACATATATATAGTCAAATAATTTTTGATAAAGGGGCCAACAACACACAATGGAGAAAAGAAAGCCTCTTCAATAAATGGTGCTGGGAAAACTGGAAAGCCACATGCAAAAGAATGAAACTAGACTACAGTCTCTCCCCCTGTACAAAAATTAACTCAAAATGGATCAAAGATCTAAACATAAGACCTGAAACAATTAAGTACATAGAAGAAGACATAGGTATTCAACTCATGGACCTGGATTTTAAAGAGCATTTTATGAATTTGACTCCACAGGCAAGAGAAGTGAAGGCAAAAATTAATGAATGGGACTACATCAGACTAAGAAGTTTTGCTCAGCAAGAGAAACTGATAACAAAATAAACAGAAAGCCAACTAAATGGGAAATGATATTTTCAAACAACAGCTTAGATAAGGGCCTAATATCCAAAATATACAAAGAACTCGTAAAACTCAACAACAAACAAACAACAATCCAATAAAAAAATGGGAAGAGGATATGAACAGACACTTCTCGCAGGAAGAAATACAAATGGCCAACAGATATATGAAAAGATGCCCATCTTCTTTAGCTATTTGAGAAATGCAAATCAAAACTGCAATGAGATACCACCTCACACCTGTTCGATTAGCTATTATTAGCAAGACAGGTAATAGCAAATGTTGAAGAGGCTGTGGAGAAAAAGGAACCCTCATCCACTGTTGGTGGGAATGTATAGTAGTACAACCATTATGGAAGAAAGTATGGTGGTTCCTCAAAAAACTGAAAGTAGAACTACCTTATGACCCAGCAATCCCTCTACTGGGTATATACCCCCAAAACTCAGAAACATTGATACGTAAAGACACATGCAGCCCCATGTTTATTGTAGCATTGTTCACAGTGGCCAGGACATGGAAACAACCAAAAAGCCCATCAATAGATGACTGGATAAAGAAGATGTGGCACATATACACTATGGAATACTACTCAGCCATAAGAAATGATGACATCGGAACATTTACAGCAAAATGGTGGGATCTTGATAACATGATACGAAGCGAAATAAGTAAATCAGAAAAAACCAGGAACTGCATTATTCCATACGTAGTTGGGACATAAAAGTGAAACTAAGAGACATTGATAAGAGTGTGGTGGTTACGGGGGGGAGGGCGGAATGGGAGAGGGAAAAGGGGAGGGGGAGGGGCACAAAGAAAACAAGATAGAAAGTGACAGAGGACAATCTGACTTTGGGTGATGGGTATGCAACATAATTGAACGACAAGATAACCTGGACTTGTTATCTTTGAATATATGTATCCTGATTTATTGATGTCACCCCATTAAAAAAATAAAATTATTAAAAAAAAAAAAGCAGAGATCAAAAGACATATATAGACAAACAAGAATGACAACACAGCATACCAACATTTCTGGGATGTAGTGAAAGCAGTAATAGAAGGGAAGCTTATATTATTACAAACTTATATCAAGAAACAAAAGAGATCCCACGTAGTAAACAACCTAACATCACATCTGAAAAAAACTAAAATAAGAGAAACTGAAAGTGAATAGAAAAAGAAATAGTAAAAATTAAAGCAGAATTAAATGAAATAAAGAACAAAAAAAACTACAAAAAATAATGATACAATGAAGAGCTCGTTCTTTGAAAAGAACATTAAAATTGGCAAACCCCTAGCTTGAAACACTAAGGAAAACAGAGAAAAGACTCATAAACAAAATCTGAAATGAAAGAGGAGAAATTACCATAGATATACATGTATATCTATTACATCATAGATATACAAAGGATCATACTAGAACACTATAAAAAATTATACACCACAAAATTCAACAATCTAGAAGAATGAATAAGTTCCTAGAACTATACAATTATCCTTGTCTGAGTCATGAAGAAGTAGAAAACCTAAGTGGACCTATTAGCAAGGAGGAAATAGAAACAGCTATCAAAAATCTCCCCCAAAATAAAAGATCAAGAGTAGATGGCTACACTAGGAATACTACCAAAATTCAAAGAAGATTTGGTACCAATCCTTCTTAAAGTCTTCCAAAATTTGAAGAAGAAGCAATAATCCCTTCTTAAAGTCTTTCAAAATTTGAAGAAGAAGCAATACATTTTATGTGGCCAGCATAACCCTGATACCAAAACCTGGCAAGGACAACACAAAAAATGAAAACTAAAGACTGATATCTTTAAAAAATACATATAAAAAATCCTAAACAAAATACTAGCAAATGAAATATAATACATTTTTAAAAATACACACAATCAAATGTGATTTATTCCAGGAGCACAAAGATGGTTGAACATACATAAATCAATGAATGTAATACACCACATCAACAATATAAAGAACAAAAATCATATGACCTTATCGATAGATGAAAAAGGTATTCAATAAGATACAAGATTCATTTATGTTTAAAACACTCAATAAAATAGGCATAGAAGAAAAGTACCTCAACATAATAAAGGCCATATATGATGAACCATTAGCCAATGCCATACTAAATGATGAGCAACTGAAAGCATTTCCTCTGATATCAAGAACTAGACAAGGATGTCCACTCTCTCCACTTTTATTCAACATAGTACTGGAAGTTTAAGCCAGAGTAATCAGGAAAGAGAAAGAAATAAAAGGCATCCATATTGAGATAGAAGAAGTAAAGGTATCACTTTTTGAAGATGGCATGATTCTGTATATAGAAAACCCCAAAGACTCCACTAAAAAACTATTAGAAACAATAAACAAATACAGTAAAGTCACAAGATACAAAATCGACATACAAAGTCTACTGCTTTCCTATACATCAACAATAAAATCTCAGAAAATGACTTGAAAAAAATTCCTTTTACAATTACAACAACAAAAAAATAAACTACCTAGGAATACACTTAACAACAGATGTGAAAGACCTATATACTGGTAACTTCAAAGCATTATTAAAATAAATTGAAAAAGATACAATGAAATGGAAAAGTATTCCATGTTCATGAATTGGAAGAATCAACATAGCTAAAATGGCAATATTACCCAAAGCAACATACAAATTTAATGCAATGCCCATTAAAATTCTAATGTCATTTAAAAAAAATAGAACCCAAAAATCATCAGATTTATATGGAACCATAAAAGTCCTCAAACAGCCAAAGCAATCCTGAGAAAAAAGAATGAAGCCAGAGGTATCAGACTACCTAACTTTAAATTATATTATAAAGCCATGATAATCAAAACAGCATGACATAGGCAGAAAAACAGACACACAGACCAGTGGGATAGAATTGAGAGCCCAGAAATAAAACCACATATATATGGAAAATCATCTTTGATAAGGGAGCCAAAAACACACAATGGAGCAAAGAAAGCCTCTTCAATAAATGGTGCTGGGAAAATTGGCAAGCCACATGCAAAAGAATGAAACTTGATAACAGCTTGTCCCCTGCACAAAAATTAATTAAATATGGATCAAAGACCTAAATATAATATCTGAAACAATAGATTACATAGAAGAAAACATTGGTACTAAACTTATGGACTTTGGTCATAGAGAACAATTTATGAATTTGACCCCAAAGGCAAGGAAAATCAAAGCAAAAATAAATGAATGAGACTATCTCAAACTAAAAAGCTTCTGCACATCAAAAGAAACAGACAAGTAAACAAAAAGACAGTCAACCAAATGGGAGATGATATTTACAAACAACAGGTCCAATAAGAGGTTAATATATAAAAAATATAAAGAACTTACAAAGCTCAACAACAAACAAACAAACAAATCAATAAAAAAATGAGGAGAGGACCTGAATAGACACTTCTCCCAAGACATACAAATGGCCAACAGATATATGAAAAGATGTTCATCATCGCTAGCTATTTGAGAAATGCAAATCAAATCTATAATGAGATACCACCTCAAACCTGTTAGATTAGCTGTTATCAACAAGATAGGTAATAAGAAGTGTTAGATAGGCTGTGGAGAAAAAGGAGCCCTCATTTACTGCTGGTGGAAATGTAAACTGGAACAGCCATTATGGAAGGAAGTATGGTGATTCCTTATAAAATTAAGAATAGAACTACTATATGACCCAGCAATTCCTCTACTGGCTATCTACCCCCCCCCAAAACTTGAAAACATTGGTACACAAAGAAACATGCACCCTCATGTTTGTCGCAGCATTCATGGTGGCCAAGAAATGGAAACAACCAAAGTATTTTTTGTTAGAGGATTAGATAAAGAAGATATAGTACATATATACAACAAAATACTATTCAGCCATAAGAAATGATGACATGTTGCCATTTACAACAATGTGGATGGACCTTGAGAACATTTTACTAAGTGAAATAAGTAAATCAGAAAAAGGTAAGAACTATATGATTTCACACATAGGTGGGATATAAAACTGAGATTCATGGACATAGATAAAAGTTAAGTGGTTACCCGGGGGAACTGGGGAGGGGGGAAGGAGAGACAAATATACGATGACAGAAAATGATTTGACTTCAGGTGATGGGTACACAATGCAATCAATGGTTCAAATGGTATAGAGATGTTCACTGGAAACCTATGTACAGTACTCTTATTGATCAATGTCACCCCATTAAATTTAATTTCAAAATAGAAAATAAAAAAGAAGAGATCAGCTGCTTGTCTGAATGGGTACAAAGAAAGGATTATACAAACTGAAAAGATTAGCTCTTTGTCTAAAGCAGTGGTTCTCAAACTTTTTGAAATCAGGGCACATTTAAAATCCTACAAATAATTGTAGGAGCACTATATACAAATTTCTGAGAAATATGTTATAATAATTAAGTCAAATATTAAAGAAAAAATATAAAGTCCAAGAGTGCTTTTATAGTAATTAAACAAAATAAATATGACAAAATTAAATTATTCTGGCATTAAAAAACATTTTTATGTCACACTTTTTTGTTATGCTTTTGAGAATTCATAAAAAAGAGGGTTTAAAAAATTAAAAAATGACAAAAAAGTTATATTTATATATATATAGATACATTCTTAGTAAGATTTAGTAAATTCAGCAGGTTCCAGCGTGAATGTGTTAAGTTTTTTCATTCTTCTGTTTATGAAAAACATGAGCCTGATGTGTCCAGCAATTTCTTTAATGTTTGAGCATATATTTGAAAGGCAAACTCTCAGTTCCTCATCAATACATTGAAGAATTCCTTTTTTTACTCTTAATTGTGTTGAGTACAGAAAACCCCCACCATACACATCATCTTAACTTTACACCAAACAAAGGATAGAAGAGACTTGCCTCCAGTCTTTCCAGGGAACATGGGGGGTAGTGTAAACAATCCAGCACCACACCTTAACAGCCTTTTGCAACCTATTCAGGCAAGTGAGGTTGGGAGTTGGGCAGACTGTCAGTTTACAGCCAATTCTCCACATCTCTGCCCCCAAAAATCTAAACTCCAAAAACCCTGTTGGTTTTTTGGTCCCCATCAGGTACATATTTCTCTGGAATACTATAGGGTACCCCTGGAAATCTAGGGCACATCAGTGTGCCCTGGTGCACACTTGAGAACCACTGGTCTAAAGCTATGTCAGTGAAAAGAATTGCTGCATAGTCCAAATTAAGGCTAAAAAAGATCTACAATCTAATCTGATCTGAATGACGATATACCTTCCTTAAATCAGAGAGAGGCCTTTGTGGGGATACTGAGGTAACTAGAACCCAAGGTCTTGTCAACAGAGTTGGAGAGTAGGGGCTCAGAAGTACAGTAAATCATTTCCAAGAATATTTTTGCAATTTTTCAATCTAGAAAGACCAGAGAGGAAATGAATGTGCCTAAACAGTGACTGGCCCCAAATACAGCACCTATGGATCCCATGTTATGTACCAAATTACCTAGCTCAGGTACCTATAACAGAAATGACCAGGAGAGAGTCAAAAGAATAGAAGGAAAGGAGGCTTCAAAGCAGACACTACAGTATCTACCCTAGAGTCCCTGGAAATCTGTACCGAGGGTGAGCATCTGCCTATATGAGTCAGACTCCTGAACACAGATAGTTCTAAGGATAGTTTCTTAAGCCAGGCTTCCCCTAAACCCAGAAGAAAGGATCATGAATGCCTATTGTCATAAATTGGACAGCTACCACCTCTTGAATACATATGGTCAATGTAAAAGAACTTCTACAGGATCTGCAATTTGTTCTACCATTTGAAAAGCAAAAACAAGGCTGTCAATGAGCAGAAAAGAGCAGGTGCAGCCAGAGGACACTACAGTTAGTGTCAGAGTTCCTTACAAAGCAGACCAGCCCCTGAGGTGCAGCTTCATGAGTGGGGGGATAGGGCTGTAGTAGTTTTTGTGCAGGATACTGCTTTGCAGTTCATTCAAAGATTGGCCATAGCTTTTGCTTAAATGATGACCAGTTGATATATTTGCTGAAATTAAGGACTTTTGTCTCAAGTATGATGAAATTTGTCTAGATCCAACCGTTCAGAAATGGGATAGAATGGTTTTAGAACTCAACTATCACAAAAGCCTTTGAATAGATCAATTTTCTTACAAGTCTGAGAAACCTTTATAGCTACGCATAAAGCAGACATCCCAGTTGAGATCCTGAATTAGTTGGTTTCTCATTTTCATGAAAATTTGAATTAAAAAACATGGATACACCTTGATCTAAAGGCTGAGACTCAAACTTTATAAATTTTTAAAAAACTTACAAATGAAGAAGGATTGATCTTTTTATAAGACCTTATTTAATGCTCTGTGGAGAACCCTGACTAATATACATAAATTCTGTGGCTTTTGACCTTTCCAGTTTTCTCCCAACCCCTGATTTTCTTCTCTATTTCTTCATCTGTCCAGAAGCCCTGACCCCTCCCTCTTGGCCTTTGTGTTCAAGGTCTGGCATATAACAGACGCTCCCCCCCCTCCCAAACAACTATGTGACGTTACTGCTAATTGAAACACACTTTGAAAAACAAGATATCGTTTGTTATTCTTACTGCAAGTTTTGTAATTACCATGATTGCTGCTTAGAACATATTGAAATCACCACTAGCCTGAAACCTAACCCCAGAATGATCTGTGTCTAATCACAGAATGAGTGGCAGTGGTGTAAATGTCACCCCACTCCACTGTTCTGACAGATGCCCTCATTAAGGTCGAGGAGAAAAAAATTTAAATATCAGGGTTGAGCTCCTGAGCAATCATGTCATTTCTATTGATCACCTAATGAAAATTTATGGCATTCAACAGGGAAGAGATAAGCCTGCATGGGGAGACTGCTGGGCTCTCGCCATCTCCAGGAAAAGCCCTTACCCTACTTGCTCTCACAGTGCATTTTAAAATTCTCCTAATCGCAGAAAACAAAGTAAGGACTGAAGAGAAGTTAGGCACTTCAGTTCTTCAACCTCATTCACAAGTAATATAAATAAAATGTAGACACAGGTAAATATCATGAGAACCCCAAAAGTCAAAATATAGAGGCTAAAGGAAAGGGAAGACAAAATCTCTGCTTGATCTACTTAGCTAAACTGTGCCTGTGATATTATCCTGGGGTCCTGTAGATGTGATGTGTAATAGCAACTATTAAAAATTCAAAGGGGGAAGATAAATATGAGCAGAGGAACAGTCACATGATGGTAAACTATTAACACCTTAACAAGAAGCCGAGCTGTGTATCACATATTTGAAATGGGTGAGAATTGTGTCACCTATAGAATTTAATTTACAGTTGTGAAAGAAAATAAAAATTCCCAAGATGCCAGATTGTTCTTGGCTGATTGTGGACACTTTTCCTGGCAACTGTGGCCTTTCAGTAGTTAAGGAAATTGACATTACTTGCTAAACAAGAAGTTTCTTATTTTTTTAAATTAATCATGAGGATGAAAAGGGAAAAAGAGTTCCCTTCATGCCTAAATTTTCCAGAGACCTTTGAACTCCAGAGTACAGAGAGCTATGCAGACATATCATCTTCTCAGAAAGCCCTCCTTGAGTTCTTTTTTTCTTTTTTTAATTAATTTTAATGGGGTGGCATCAATAAATCAGGGTACATATATTCAAAAAAAACATGTCCAGGTTATCTTATCATTCAATTCTGTTGCATACCCATCACCCAAAGTCAGATTGTCCTCTGTCACCTTCTATCTAGTTTTCTTTGTGCCCTTCCCCCTCCCTCTCCCCCTCTCCCTCCTCCCCCCCCATAACCACCACACTCTTGTCCATGTCTCTTAGTCTCGTTTTTATGTCCCACCAATGTATGAAATCAGGCAGTTCTTGTTTTTTTCTGATTTACTTATTTCACTCCGTATAATGTTATCAAGATCCCACCATTTTGTTGTAAATGATCCGATGTCATCATTTCTTATGGCTGAGTAGTGTACCATAGTGTTTATGTGCCACATCTTCTTTATCCAGTCTTCTATTTTTTTACAGTGATTAAAACCTTTAAGCAAACTCTTGGCCAATACAGCAAGAATCCATAAAAGAGTAGTGTCCTTAACATGTTCACCAAATCCAAGTTGGCACCAACACCCTTCCAAATCCCTGCAAATGTAACCCAACCCCAGTTCAGTCTGTTAGGAGCTGTCACAAGGAGCAGGAGGCCAGGAAAAGTCCACATCCAGGAAAAGTCCTATACTACAAGGCCATTGTACTCAAAACAGCCTGGTACTGGCATAAGAACAGGCACATAGATCAATGGAACAGAACGGAGAACCCAGAAATAAACCCAGAACTCTATGGACAACTGATATTTGACAAAGGAGGTAAGGGCATATAATGGAGTAAAGATAGCCTCTTTAATAAATGGTGTTGGGAAAATTGGACAGCTACCTGCAAAAAAATGAAACTAGACCACCAACTTACACCATTCACAACAATAAACTCAAAATGGATAAAAAACTTAAATGTAAGCCGTGAAACGATAAGCATCTTAGAAGAAAACATAGGCAGTAAGCTCCCCGACATCTCTCGCAGTGATATATTTGCTGATTTATCTCCACGGGGAAGTGAAATAAAAGATAGGATAAACGAATGGGACTATATCAAACTAAAAAGCTTTTGCATACCAAAGACAGTAAGAACAGAATAAAAAGATTACACAATGGGAGAACATATTTGACAGTACGTCTGATAAGGGGTTAATAACCAAAATTTATAAAGAACTTGTAAAACTCAACACCAGAAAGACAAACAATCCAATCCAAAAATGGGAAAAAGAAATGAATAGACACTTCTCCAAAGAGGACATACAGATGGCCAATAGGCATATGAAAAAATGCTCAACATCACTAATCATTAGAGAAATACAAATTAAAACCACAATGAGATATCACCTCACACTGGTCAGAATGGCGCTCATCAACAAAACAACACAGAATAAGTGCTGGTAAGGATGTGGAGTAAAGGGAACCCTCCTGCACTGCTGGTGAGAATGCAGACTGGTCCAGCCACTGTGGAAAACAGTATGGAGATTTCTCAAAAAATTGAAAATCGAACTGCCTTTTGACCCAGCTATCCCACTCTTAGGAATATACCCCAAGAACACCATTGAACTGTTCCAGAAGGAGAAATGCACCTCCACGTTTATGGCAGCATTGTTCACAATAGCGAAGATCTGGAAACAGCCCAAGTGTCCGTCAGAGGACGAGTGGATTAAAAAGCTTTGGTACATATATACTATGGAATACTACTCAGCCATAATAAATGATGACATCAGATCATTTACAATAACATGGATGGACCTTGATAACATTATACGGAGTGAAATAAGTAAATCAGAAAAAAACTAAGAACTATATGAAACCATACATAGATGGGACATAAAAATGAGACTCAGAGACATGAACAAGAATGTAATGGGAACGGGGTTGGGGAGTGGGGGGTGGGGAAGGGGTGAGGAAGGAGAGAGAGGGAGTGGGGGGAGGGGAGGGGCACAAAGACAATTTGAGTTCTTACCTAGAGTGGCATTGTGCTCACATGAATTGCTAGGCCCTCGCTCTGCGTGGCTGTCCCCAAAGCCTATTCTTGCCTGAAGAGGGCAGTATAGTAGCTGGAAGGCTGCTATGGTGCAGCCTACATCTGTGGCTTGCCAGCTGTGGGACCTTCGGCAGGTTGCTATATTTTTCTCTGTCTCAGTTTTCCTCTTTCAAAAAATAGAATTGTTAAGAATGCCAACTTCACAGGATTGTTGGGAGGATTAAATGGTTTACTAATTGTCATATTGCACTTGTGAGGTAAAACAGGTTAAGTAAAATGTGCTTGCCTGTTTGTTGTTTCTGTTAGAACATAAGCTTGATGAGGCCTGCCGTATCCTCAGGGCTAAGGGTAGTGGCCTTCGCACAGTAGGCTCTCCATAGAGACTCGCTGAAGGTATGGCTGGCAGCACCCTAAGCTTCCTCTCCACAGCTTTGCTTGCTCCCTCTCTATTGACCCCAATAAAGAGGGTGCTCTCTATTATTTCCCTGCATTCTTTTTCAAATGACTTTGTTTGGGTGAGTTGGCTTACATGTTTAATGAAGGATTCACAGAAAGATTTTATATCTACCTATTCTCTGAGAATCTAATCTTGTGTGACAGGTATCACTTTATGAGATCTTATAGTTTAATACCTATAGTTTCTCCTGGCCCAAATAGATGGTCCAAAAGCAATACTCAGTATGTATTTTAACTATAAGGTAATGTGATTTTGTTTAAATAAACAGTCTTGACTGAGCCGTGAAGCATGCAGGCCAGTGGGAATAGGGGTAATGTAAGAGACAGGCAGGGCTGGACCAGAAAGTAACACGGCCATTGTGCATGCCTTGGAAGAGATGGCCCATGTCTCCCGTTTCAGAATGAAAGAGTGGCAGCTTTATCCAAGAGTCTTCTCTGGTGAACAGAGAGCCACAGAGCACCCTGCAGACAGGGACCATAGCTGTGGTCAGAAGGGGGTTCTAGTCCAGCGAAATGAAGGGGCAGGAGGAGTCACTATATTGAAGCAGGTCCCTAGTTAACAACTGAGCTGCAGAGGCAGGGCCCCATTCCAAGGCAGGGGCGCCAGGCAAGAATTCGCATGTTGTTCAGCCCCAGACGTGTGGCCTGATTTTTAAAACCAAATTTAGTCCCAGCAGGACACTGGAGGATTAATCAGAGACTAGGGCACAAAGCCAGCTGAGTGATAGCCAAACACTCTGAATGGGCTCTGTGAAGCTCAGAACCTTGTCTGTGGAGCCTTTGGTCTTAGGCTTTTCTTACTCCTTGGGCTGGGCTGCTACGTTTATCTGAAGGCCAACATCCTTCAGTTCCCAAAAATGTCTTATTACTTCTCTAAATAATTTCATCCTTTCCATTTTTCTCTATTTTCTTTCAGAAATTCCTATTTAAGGCCACCTCCTATTTAAGTCTCTCCTCCAATTTTCCTATTGTTTCTTTTCTGTTTTCCTAGTAAGACTCTTTAGGGTTTTGTTTTTATTTTGCTTTACTTCCTGGTCTCTTTCTTTACATTTATGTCTAGCAATCTTACTTTTTCCTTTTCAGCTTTCTGATTGTATCTTCCAAGAGCCCTCCATCTTGTTTGGCAGATGTAATGTATTCTCTTGTCTTTCTCTGGAGAGTTCAGTTATAAGATGTTTGTTTCTTCTCTTCTTTGCGTAGCTCCCAAGTCCTTTGATTTACTTTTTTGTCTCTGTCTTTCATGTTAGATGCTTCCCTTGACATCTACCTATCCTCGGCTGTTCTTACTTATTGGTGTAAAAGCCAGGTCTCAAGAGCTCAGGAGAAACTCCGTAGACACTGCTGACCCTTGCTTCCTGGTGAACCTCACTGTGGGGTTATAGTCAGAGGTGGCCATTTAGTGTAGTGACCCTCCAGTATTGGTGTCTATACATCTGCTTTCCTGCTTATATTTGCTTCTCCAGAGAGCAGTCCTCAACTTTCCTACCTGGAGAGTAAAAACCTGGTTACCAGTGTTGTGGGAAGCGAGTTGAGCCTGGGGTTTGGGAGGGGGCTCTCACCACTGGATGTGTGGACCTTCACTGAATTCTCCTGCTTTTGGCCTCTGACCTCCCTCTCCCTGGTCTCTTCCAACCTGCTGTTCTTGAGTCCATTCCTTCCGTGAGAACTTCAGAAAGCTCATCAAGGTTTTCCAGCAAATTCTAAAATATATAGTGAATAGCTTACTCAGTAGGATAATTTTTAAAGGTGGCAAATTAGACCTTTCTGAGGACAATGATGAAAAGGGACTATAAAGTCATAAAAACTGGGCTGCACAAGAGCTTGGTCATGCGGGCTGGCATTTCCACACGTGCGCTCAGAGGGCCCTTTGCAGCGCAGGACAGGGCATGGGAAGGAGGGAGTGGAGGTCAGCCCAGGAACACCATGTGTGCTTTTGTCCTGGGCCCCAGGGATGGGCTGTTCAGGTAAATTATCTTCACCAGTAAAGTTAGGGGGGTTGAGAGTGGGATCTTTAGGTCCCTTCCGTTGCATCTATTGCATTCCACAATAATAGGCCCATCTCGTTTTTATTCCGCTGGAAAGCTGGAGTGAGGCATGCACTGACATCATAAATTCTGCTTCAGGACATTAAGGTGATATGACATGAATACTTTGAATCATAAATAAAAGCGGCCTCTCCCAGCTGATGTGGTTTAGGGAGACAAATGAATAGGCAGTGTTACCTGCGTTTGGCTTTTGCAGTTATTTAAGCTTCTCTTTTAGGCATAAAAAGCAATGGCTGTAAAAATGTCTCTTTTAAGGTTTGTTAAGATTGGAATTTCACATTGGATTTTACAAAATCTGCATTATATGTTTAAGAAATAAGAGTGAGACAAGCCAGTTTGTGCGCCTGGGAATGAATTTGAATTCAATTATACACAGCACGTATAAAGGGCAGCTGCAGAAAGCATGTTGGTACAGTCTGCGGGGTGTCTGTGAGGTTCGCGGCTGATGTTTAGCTTACACACACGTTTGCACACACACACACACACACACTCAGGACCTTAAAATCCATCCTTGCAAATGTACTTTAATACGATGTTTGTATGCACAGAAATGTCCTTGAAATCAATCTTATGAGATATTGGAAAATATTTCAGCAATGATAAAGTTATAGTAGCCCGACCAGGCAGTGGCACAGTGGATAGAGCATCGGACTGGGACGCGCAGGACTCAGGTTTGAAACCCCAAGGTCACCAGCTTGAGCGCGGGCTCATCTGGTTTGAGCAAGGCTCACCAGCTTGAATCCAAGGTCACTGGCTTGTAGTGGCCCCAGTCAGGGCAATCAATGAACAACTAAGGTGCTGCAATGAAGAACTGATGCTTCTCATCTCTTTCCTTTCCTGTCTGTTTGTCCCTATCTGTCCCTCTTTCTGTCTCTCTGTCTCTGTCACACACACACACACACAAAAGCTGTAGCAGAATATATTATTTTTCTGAAAAACTTGTGTTCTTCAACAGGCTTAAGTCCTTCTCCTCTGCCACCTGGGGATGAGAGCTCTCTCAGTTAAAAAGGCTTTTACCTGCAATTGGTAGGGGGTGGCTGTGCCATGGCTCCCTGACACCCCTGCAGGTCCCCACACAGACCACCCAGCTCAGGCCCAGCTGCAGTCTGACTTGTCCTGCTGATCGTCCTGTCATCCTCTTAGGAACTCAGCAAGAGAGGCAGTTCTGTGAGGAGCTGTCGCAAAGCTCTTTTCCATCCATTGCCCTACCTGTGGAGGGTTGTCCCAAGGCAGCTTCTCATCTGTTTCCCAGATTCCTGCGAAGTGTGGGACTTCCCGTTCGTCCCCATCCTTCAGAAACAGTGACAGATGATAAACTGCTTGGCTGGAGTCTGGCAAGCTCCTCAGCAGCCGAGGGTCCCACTGCTCAGGCGACCCACCTCCTGGCCCCTTCGGTTTGTTGTGGCCCTTGAGGACAAAGGACAAGGGTAGCTGGCACCATGTTTATCTTGCTTATGCTGTCTCTTTAAGTAATAGATGGCCTAAATCCATCTAGTCTTGTTGTCTCCTTACCAGCTGAATCGTTAGGAGTGTGCCAAGACAACCTGGTGGTATATAAGTGGCCATTGCTGCTGCTTTAGTGACTGCTTGGTGGCTTAACAGAAAAGCTGACCAACAGTAGCTTAAGAAAGGAAGGACATTTATTTTCTTCACACATCCAGAAGTCTGAACAAAGGCAACTGCTATGTTAAGTCAGCAATATAATGTCACAAGGTGATGTCACTGCAAAAATGCTTCAGTCTTCTTGGTCTCAAGACGGTTGCTACAGTTGCAGGCATCACATCTGCTTCAGGGCAGGATGAAGCAGTGAAGGAAGGCACCAGCTATCTGTCTGGTTTATTTTTTTAGGAAAGCAACGACTTTCTCAGAAAGCCCCAAGCAGACTTTTTCTCATGCATTATTGGCCCTAACAGGTTCATACCACCCTGAGCTTTAAGCTCTGAGACAGATGATCACCCTGAGCCAACTATCCAGTTTGAAAGAAAGAAACTCGATTGGCATGATTGACCTAAACTAAACCAGACTAGTCACAGTACACCTCTGGTCTGGTCTCCTTGCCTTTTTCAACCAGACAGAAATTATACTGGTGAGACAAAAGGCAGCGATAGTTTGAGAAGGCAACAACTGTGTCTGCCCTTAAGACCAATGTAATGACTCTCAGCTTTCCCAGCTCCTGGAGACCAGTCAGCGGCTCCTCCACTCTCTCTCCTTGCTTGCATGTCAGTTATAGCTCATACTTTAACTGACCAATGAAGAGATCATTGTGGGCATTGTGAAGACAATTTTCAGTTCTACAGAAACTGTGAGACTAACCTAAAAGAAAAAATATTATAGTTATCACTGCCAAATAATATAGATACACCAGCCTCTGAATTCCTTTTCTTTTCTTCATTCTAGATGTGAAACACTAGGCTTCACATCAAATGGCTAGACCAGGATGACCTTAAGTGGACATTGAGAGTCCAAAGCCACCACAAACTTAATCACCTTTGCAGAATTTCAATCATAACAAGTTTCCTGCAGGTAAGAGTACTGTATCACCTCTTATTTAAGTAAGAGAGCCTTGAGATTATTACCTGTGTTTTGGCAAATTGATACAAGAAAAAAATCAAGCTATCTGGTCTGGAGAGAGAGAGTTGTTTAAATGTTATCATTGGAACTAATCCCTCAGAAAATAGGGTATGAGAACTTTATTTACCCCTTCGTTTTTTTTCACATGTCAAACTCCTGCACTTCTTTCAAGACCCTGCTTAAAAATAACGTTCTTTATCCTGACCAGGTGGTGGTGCAGTGGACAGAGCATTGATTGACCTGAGAGGCTGAGGACCCAGATTTGAAACCTTGAAGTCACAGGTTTGAATGAAGCCCAAGGTCTCTGGCTGGAACCCCCTGGTCAAGGCATGTATGAGAAGCAATCAAAGAACAACTAAAGTGCTGCAACCATGAGTTAATGATTCTCATCTCTCTCCCTTCCTGTCTGTCTCTCTCTCTCTCAAAAAAAAACACAACTTTCTTTATGAAATCTTTCACAAATTTCTCAAAGCTAAGCACACTATATGTAATCTTAGAGCCCTTTTTCATATTTCTGTTGTAACTCTCACCATTGGCACACTGGGATTGTTTACTTATACGACTGGCTCATCCACTAGATTAGGAACTTTTCCAGGGGGGCAGCTTTGCTTTGTCCCAAACACTTAGCACAAGGTGGAAAGTACAGCAGTAAGTTCTCAACACATTTTTATTGAATGAAACCTATTTAAACTCTGAATAATTAATAGCATAATATTAAAGTCCTATATCTTAATTTAAGCACATAAAAAATAAAAAATACATTCATGGTCTCAAAAAAGGCATAAGCAATATAAAAAGCAAATGCAAACCAAGAGAATTATCTGTAACTCCTATTATATAAAATAATTTGTTTTTCTAATTAAAAAATAAACTCCCAGAAACTGAGATGAAAAGGCTTAACAAGCCAAAAGATAAATGGGCAAGAATAAGAATAAAAACAAATCACTCAAAAAAAAGTATAAATGGCCCTTAAATTAATAAGAAAATGCTCAGCCTTATAATTTTTTATTCATTTTAGAGAAGAGAGACAGAGAGATATAGAGAAGGGGGGAACAGGAAGCATCAACTCCCATATGTGCCTTGGCCCGGCAAGCCCAGGGTTTTGAACCGGCAACCTCAGCATTCCAGGACCACGCTTGATCTACTGTGCCACCACACATCAGGCCTTATAATTTTTTAAAATGCTAATTAAAACTATGCTGAGATGCCATTCTCTCTTATCATCTTGGCAAAAATCCAAAGTTCAACAATATACAGTTAACCCATGAACAACATGGGTTTGAACTGCTTGTGTCCACTTATATGCAAATTTTTAAAATAGTTGTATTGGAAAAAATTTTGGATATTTGCAATAATTTGGAAAACTTACAAACAAAAATTTCCATAGTGACATTTTTTTCTCTAGGTTACTTTATTGTAATACAGTATATGATAACTATATAACACAAAATATGTGTTAATTAACTATTTATGTTATTATTGGTAAGGCTTCTAGTCAACAGTAGGATATGAGTGGTTAAATTTGGGGGAAGTCAAAAGTTATGCATGGATTTTTGATTGCATGGGGATTGGCATTGCTAAACCTCACGTTGTTCAAGGATCAACTGTGCTCTGTTAGTGAGACTGTTGGGAAGTAGGCAGTTTCAAGCATTTCTGGGGAAGTGTAAATGGTACAGTTGCTAGAAGGGGCCATGTGGCAAGATCTATACAATATTACAAATACTTTCACCCTGTAGCCCAATTCTCATGCTTCCAGAAACTTGTCCTACAGTACCATCTGCACAGTTATAAAATGATATGCACAAATGATACAGTGTGGTATTGATTGTAAAAGCATGAGAAGCAACCCACCTGAATAGACACTTCTCCAAAAAGGACACATAGATGGCCAACAAGCATATGCAAAGATGCTCAATGTCAATAATCATCAAAGAAATGCACATTAAAACCACAATGAGATTTCACATCACCCCTGTTAGAATGATCATCAACAGTAACACGTGCTGGTGAGGATGTGGAAAAAAAAGAACCCTCATGTACACTTACACACAATGCAGACTGGTACGGTTACTGTGGAGAGCAATATGGAGTCCATCAAAAGGTTAAAAATAAAACTACTTCAGCTCTGGCCAGTTGGCTCAGAGGTAGACCATTGCCCTGGTGTGTGGAAGTCCCGGGTTCGATTCTTAGCCAGGACACACAAAAGAAGCACCCATCTGCTTCTCCACCCCTCCCCCTCTCCTTCCTCTCTGTCTCTCTCTTCCCCTCCTGCAGCCAAGGTTTCATTGGAATAAAGTTGGCCCAGGCACTGAGGATGGCTCCATGCCCTCTGCCTCAGGCCCTAGAATGGCTCAGGCCGCAACAGAGCGAAGCCCCAGATGGGCAGAGCGTAGCCCCCTGGTGGGCGTGCCAGGTGCATCTCAGTTGGGCACATGCAGGAGTTTGTCTGACTGCCTCCCCGCTTCTAACTTTGAAAAAATACAAAAATAAATAAATAAATAACTACTTCATATACCAGAATTTCCACTTCGGGTTATATATCTGATGAGACCCAAGACAGTAATTCAAAAAATATATGCATTACTTACAAAGGCCAAGTCCAAGTGTCCATCATTAGACAAGTGGATAAAAAAGTGGTGATATATGCTATTCCTAGAGATAGTATAAAAAATATCTTTCCAGCTGGTTAAGAAATAAGAGAAAAGTAAATAAAGTGTTATTATCTTGAATGAGGACCAGAAGGAAATTATTGTGTAATACTCAATTATGAACTAATAAAAAGAACATAATTTAAAAAAAAAAAAGAAAAAGAAAAAAGTGGTGATATATATATAATACACACACACACACACACACACACACAATAGAATATATAAAAAAAGAATAAAATCTTATCATTTGCAACAGTATAGATCAGTGGTCCCCAACCCCCGGGCTGTGAACCGGTACCGGTCTATGGGCCATTTGGTTCTGGTCCACAGAGAAAGAATAAATAACTTACATTATTTCCATTGAATTTATACTTAAGTCTAAATGATGTTTTACTTTTAAAAAATGACCAAATTCACTCTGTTACATCTGTCTAAGACTCACTCCTGACGCTTGTCTCGGTCATGTGATACGTTGCCGCTAAAACTAAACCCATAAACTAGCAAAATGAGTGAAAAACAAAATTCCATCGAAAGTTTTTTTGCGAAGTGGAAAAGGGCCAGTGAGGAGACAGAAGAAGAACCGACACCCTCGAAGAAAAGGAAGGCTTCATTTAACAGACAATACCAGGAGTCCTACTTGAAGTATGGATTTATTGCAACTGGTGATTCTCGCGCACCAAGGCCGCTCTGCATAATATGTGGCAACCGGCTAAGTAATGAGGCAATGAAGCCTTCAAAACTGCTTCGCCACTTGGAGACCAAGCACCCTACTTTAAAAGACAAGCCTTCTGAGTATTTCGAAAGAAAAAAGCATGAAGAAGGACAGAAACAATTACTGGTGGCCACTACATCAATAAATGCGAGTGCACTGAAAGCATCATACTTGGTGGCTACTTGTATTGCTAAGGCTAAGAAGCCATTCACCATTGGTGAAGAATTGATCCTTCCAGCCACTAAAGACATTTATTTTGAACTTCTAGGAGAGGCTGCGGTTAAAAAGATAGCACAGATGCCTCTTTCGGCTACCACCATCACAGGGCGCATTGAGGAAATAGCAGAGGACATTGAATCACAATTGTTGGAAAGGATTAATAAATCACCATGGTACGCTCTCCAGGTTGACGAATCTACAGATATTGACAACAAGGCAATGCTACTTGTTTACGTGCGTTATCTTTATCAAGAGGATGTGCATGAGGATATGCTATGTGCACTATCGTTGCCAACCAAAATCACAGCCGCAGAACTATTTAAATCGCTGAATGACTATATATCAGGAAAACTGAAATGGTCTTTTTGTGTCGGCATATGCACACATGGAGCTGCTGCCATGACCGGAAGGATGTCTGGTTTAACTACTCGGATTAAGGAGGTTGCACCTGAATGTGAGTCTATGCATTGTGTCATTCACAGGGAAATGCTGGCTAGCCGAAATATACCACTGGAACTTAACAGCCTATTGAATGATGTCATTAAAGTTATTAACCACATCAAAGCACACGCCCTTCACTCGCGCCTGTTCAAGCAGCTTTGTGAGGAAATGAACGCGGAGCACAGACACCTTATCTTATACACAGAAATAAGATGGTTATCCCGAGGGAGGTCCTTGGCCAAAGTGTTTGAATTACGAGAGCCGCTGCAGAGATTTCTCTCAGAAAAAAAGTCACCGCTAGCAGCACATTTCAGTGACGAGGAATGGGGTCGCAAAACTCGCTTACTTGTGCGACATATTTAACCTCCTCAATGAACTCAATCTGTCACTTCAGGGGAAAATGACAACTATCTTCAAGTTGGCAAATAAAGTAGCTGCATTTAAAGCCAAGCTGGATTTGTGGGGATGACGCGTAAATGGGTATATTTGACATGTTTTAAATATTTGCGGGAATTTTGGAAGAGACTGAGCCCAAGCCTTCATTGTCCCAGCTGGTGCAGATCATCTGTATTTGCTTTTAAAAGAGTTTGAACGCTACTTCCCAACCACAAAAGACCCATGAATTGCCAAGGAATGGATCCACGATCCACTTGTCAACAAACCAGATGAATCCAGCATGTCTATGCAAGAAGAGGATCAACTACTGGAGATTGCACATGACGGCGGCCTTAAAAATATGTTTGAGACTACAATTCTGCTGGTGTTCTGGATTAAAGTCATGGCAGAATACCCCGAGATCGCCACAAAAGCACTAAAAAACCTGTTGCTATTTCCAACATCCTATTTGTGTGAAGCAGGATTTTCTGCAGTGACAGCAACCAAAACAAAATTATGGAATAGACTGGAGATAAGCAACACAATTTGGGTGTCATTATCTCCCATTACCCCTAGATGGGACCATCTCGTTGCAGAGAAACAAGCTCAGGGCTCCCACTGATTTAGTGTTATGGTTGTTGAGTGATAGGCTACTATCTCTCATTCTATATAAACATTATAATAAATAACCCTTAACTTACAATAATCATAACAATGGTGAGTTGTATTTTTCATGCATTTTATATTTGTTTTTGTGTTGTATCTTATTTTTAAGGCATGTTTAAACATTACCATAGCGATTGGAAACTGGAGGCAGAGAGGATGTTACTCATGTTATGTTGCTGGTGCAATGTTAAGAGGATGCTTCTAATAAAGTTGCATACGAGTACACAGTGGATTCATGTTTATTTTTATTGTCGTAGTTTCATGATTGGTGGCAAGCCTGAACCTATTATATTACGTATTGATATAAGACATGAAATGTTGTCAGAATAACAAATTTAAATACAGCCAAATAATGAGGACATGCTCGTTCCTCCTTTAACTTAGCCCAATAAATATTGTAAGTTTGACAATTATATTTAAAAATACCACAGTTTTTATGCCGGTCACATAATTTTATTTTGTGCATTTATCTGTCCCACCCTAAAGGCTGGTCTGTGAAAATATTTTCTGACATTAAACCGGTCCATAGCCCAAAAAAGGTTGGGGACCACTGATATAGATAGACCTACAAGGTATTATGTTAAGTGAAATAAGTCAGTTAGAGAAAGACAAATACCATATGATTTCACTATTATGTGGAATCTAATGAGCAAAGTAAACAAACAAAATAGAAACAGAATCACAAAGATCAGACTGACAGTTGCCATAATGGAAGGCATTTAGGGATTGAATGAAAAAGGTGAAACAATTAAGAAATATAAATTCATAGTTACAGAATAGTCACAGGGATGTAAAGAACAGCATAAGAAATGCAGTTAGTAATACTGTAGCTGACTATGTATGGTGCTAGGTGGGTACTGGAAATATTGGGGATATTATGTTGTAAAGTATATGATCGTCTAACCACTATGTTGTTCACCTGAAACTAATACAAAATAATATTGAAATTGAAAAAAATTTTAAATGTGAGAAGCAAACCATTCTTATAGGAGGATTGGTTAAATAAATTATGGTACATTCTCAAAATGAAATGCTATACTGCTGAAAGTGAATGAAGATACGTTCTCTGTTGTGCTCTGGGAAGATATCCAAGACAGATGGTTCAGTATGGAAACTAAGTTGAGCATAATGAAGATAATGTGATGCCTTTTGTGCCATAAAGGGGAGGAGGAGAATATGGATTTTCTTTGTTAGTGAGTGGGTATAGTACTGGAGATGTATATACTGCAGTGGGGAGGGGCAGGTATGAGGACAGTACAAACATAGTGGAAATAAAACTTCTCATTATAAACCGTTTTTACTTTTAAAACCTGTGACTTACTACTTATTTTAGAAATTAAATTAATTTTTTTTAAATCTTGCATCTTGCCCATCCTTTTAGAGTCAGATTGCATATATTTGTATCTCTGCCTCACCTCTTACAACATCAGCAAATTTAAGCAAGTTTCCTAACCCTTCTGAAGAAGAATTTGATGAGTTTGTTAAAAGCAAAGAAATAAAGCCTCAAACAGAGTAAAGTCTGTGTAAGTTTGGGTTGTTATTTATGCTGCACTTAATAAAAACAATTTTAAAGAACTCCTGAGTTTTTAGATGTCAGAGAAATGGTCGCCTAAGAGATAGTTTTTATCTCTCCCCTTGAAATTTCAACAAATTGAATAACTATAATGCAGCAAAGGAACATGCATTAAAGGTCTATGCACAAAATTGACTGAAGGTGGGACAGGTTGAAAAGAAAGGCAGATAAAATGCATTCACAGTCAGCTCTGGAGAGGAGAAAAGCCAGAGTGACTGGGTCTTTTTGCCTTTTTCTTGTTAGACTGAGGGAGGGAGGCTCATACTGCTTGACTTGAGTTTTGTTTGCTGGGAAATGGAGAGTGAAATCCAAGTACCTGGGCCTCCTTTAGCCAGCAAGGAGTGGGGAAATTGAGGGGCAGAAGGGAAGGTGCTGAACTAAAGTGGCATGCAGCTGAGCACTGGGTCATGGCCCCATCCAGTTCTTATCTCTCCACCCTGTCTGCACTCTGCCAAAGGCAGTGACCCCGGTGCTTGGTCTGTGCTCTGCCCACTGACAGCTCTTACTCTGTACAGTGACAGGGAGGAACAAAGTGACCCCGACACACACCTTGCAGATCCCATCTACCTCCTTTTGCAGGTACAAAGAGTGGCAGTGGTGGACCGAACAATGGACTATCTAAGGCCTCTCTATCCTCTGAGAAGCAGAGGTGCCTCACATATGTTCCCCTGGTCTGTAGAGACATAGGTAGGAGTGCCCAGATACCTGAAGTTGCCATTTCTGGAGCTGTGAAGCCACAAAGCTATAAAATTGCAAAGGCAAAAGCTGAAGTTATAAAACCCTCAAAACACACCCCACCCACCAACGTGACTACAGCCCTGACTACGTCATTACAACAGTATCATAGCAGCAGAGTTCTGCCCAAGAACTTCACAGACCCAAAACTTGTAGTACATCAACACCTACTGGGGATGAGGGGAGAAAGTAACCTTTCAAAACTGAAAAAAAATTAAAATAAAAATTTTTTGTTATTTTTTTCTCTTTATTCATTTATTTCTTCTTTTTTTCTTTATACCCTCTTTCCTATTTGAATTTTATTATCTTTAATTTTTATATTTTTTATTGTTATTTTTTATGAGTAAGGTTTTTGGTTCTTTTTCTTTTAGTCAGCATTTTTTCTTCTCTTTTCTTCTTTTTCTTTTTTCTTTTTCTCATATGAATTTAATTTCCTCAATTTCTGTATTTTTTACTTATTTTTGTGGTATTTTGTCAGTTTTTAATTTTTTTCTTTTCTTTTCTTTCCTCAATTTTTGCTCCTTGATTTCTGTGGGGTTTATTTCTGTCTATCATAATTTTTAAAATTTTTATATTTTCATGGTATTTTTTCAATTTTTATTTTTCATTTTATAATTTGTTCTTAACAGGACCACTCTCAAATGTCATCAAGAAAAAAGAAATAAAATATCATGGATACACAAGACAGAGATGTAGTTCAGAAAAGTAATTTAAAATCTCCCAAAAAATCTCAATTAAATGGAAACCTTGGAGTTAAATGACAGAGAATTCAAAATTGAAGTTCTAAAAATACTAAATGAGATGTGAGAAAACACTGATAAGCAATTTAATAAAATAAAATAAACAAATTAATGAACAAAAAGAATACTTCACAAAGGAGATTGAAACTTATGATGCAGCAAGCTTAGCTAATAGAACAGGCCAGACAGAGGAGAGAAATAGTGAAATCAAAGACAGGCAACTAGAGATGCCACAGAGAGAAGAAAAGAGACTGACAAATTAAAGAAAAATGACAGAACTCTACAAGAATTGTCTGATGCCATCAGAAAGAACTGTATAAAAATAATGGGTATATTAGAAGAAGAAAGAGAAGGGAATGGAGAGCCTATTCAAACAACTAAATGATGAGAACTTCTCAAACCTATGCAAAGAGATCCTCAAATCCAAGAAACAAACAGAACACTGACTTACCTCAACCCAAACAGACCACTCCAAGGCACATCACAATGAAATTGTCACAAATCAATGACAAAGAAGGAATTCTCAAGGTGGCTTGGAAAAAGAAGAGCATAACACTTAAGAAAAAGTCCATTAGGTTATCATCAGATTCTACATGCCAGTAGAATTCTACATGCCAGAAAAGAGTGAACCCAAACATTTAAAGTACTGAAAGGAAGAAATTACCAGCCAAGAATACCATATACATTAAAGCTATCCTTCAAATATGAAGGAGAAATAAAACTTTTACAGAATAGAAAAGCTAAGGAATTTATCACCAGAAAACCCCCACTGCAGGAAATAATCAAGGGGGTTATTGGACCAGAAACAAAGAACAAAACAAATCAAAACTATAAGCAAAAGCTCCAACAAGGTCACAATAAAAACAAGGATAATCTGTGATAACAATAGCATAAAAAGGGAGAAGATAAAGATCAGCAGTAGCAAAGGAGGATAGAGTGCAGAAGCACACATGAGACAATGGATTATTATAAATATGACAATTTTCCTCTTAATAACCTAATGGCAACCATCCACAAAAATGTCACTACTGAAACACACAGCTTAAAAAAGAAGAAAACAGGGGAAAGAAGTATGAAATACCACCAAACAAAAACAACTGACAGGAAAACAAGAAAGAAGAACCAAACAAGATGCAGAGATACCAGAAAGCAAAACATAAAATGGTTGTAGGAAATCCTCAGGTGTCAATAATTACCCTAAATATAAATTGATTGAACTCACTCATAAATAAAGAGGAACAGTGTAGCATATTGGATCAAAAAACAAAACCCTACTAAATACTGCCTTCAAGAGACATATCTATGCTGTAAGGACAAAAGTAGACTCAAAGTGAAAGGTTGGAAAATGATTCCCCAGGCAAATGATACCCAAAGAAAAGCAGGTGTAGCCATACTCATATTTGACAATAATAACTTTAAGACAACAAAGGTAATCAAAGACAAAGGTGGCCATTTAATAATGGTAAAGGAGACATTGCCTCAAGAAGACATGACACTTCTCAATATAGATGCACTGAACCAGGGAGCACCAAAATACATAAGACATGTACTAACTGATCTAAATATAGAAGCAGACAAAAACACAATCATACTTGGAGATCTCAACACACCATTGATGGCTCCAGATCAATCATTCAAACAAAAAATCAATAAAGAGGCCCTGGCCAGTTGGCTCAGTGGTAGCGCGTCGGCCTGGTGTGCAGGAGTCCCAGGTTCGATTCTCGGCCAGGGCACACAGGAGAAGCACCCATCTGCTTCTCCACTCCTCCCCCTCTCCTTCCTCTCTGTCTCTCTCTTCCCTTCCCGCAGCCAAGGCTCCATTGGAGCAAAGTTGGCCCGGGCACTGAAGATGGCTCCATGGCCTTTGCCTCAGGCACTAGAATGGCTCTGGTTGCAACAGAGCAACGCCCCAGATGGGCAGAGCATCGCCCCCTGGTGGGCATGCCGGGTGGATCCCGGTCGGGTGCATGTGGGAGTCTGTCTGACTGCCTCCCCGTTTCCAGCTCTGGAAAAATACAATAACAAAAAAATTAATAAAGAAATACTAGACCAAATAGACATAATAGACTTTTAGAGGACATTTCATCCCAGAACTTCAGATTAACATTTTTCTCCAGTGTTCATGAACATTCTAAAGAATAGACCATATGTTGGGCCACAAAACTAACATCAACAAATTCAAGAAGATCAAAATTATACCAAGCATATTCTCTAACCATAAGGATTTGAAATTAGAAGTCAACTGCAAAAAGGGAATAAAGAAACCCATGACAATGTGGAAGTTAAACAACATACTTTTAAAAAATGACTGGGTCAAGAAAGAAATAAAAGTAGAGATCAAAAGATATATTCAGACAAATGAAAATGACAACATGACATATCAAAATTTCTGGGATGCAGCAGAAGCAGTAATAAACGGAAAGTTTACATCATCACAGGCATATATCAAGAAACAAGAGAGATCTCAAATATACAACCCAACCTAACATCACACTTTAAGAAACTAGAAAAAGAAGGAAAAGGCAACCCAAAGTCAGCAGAAGAAAGGAAATAGTAAAAATTAGAGCAGAACTGAATTAAATAAAGAACAGAAAAATTATAGAAAAAAATAATGCAACGAAGAGCTGATTCTTTGAAAAGAACAATAAAATTGACAAACCCCTGGCTAGACTCACTGAGGAAAAAAGAGAAAATACTCATATAAACAAAATCTGAAATGAAAGAGAAGAAATTGCCACTGATATCATAGATATACAAAGGATCATAGTAGAATACTATGAAAAATTATATGCCACCAAATTCAACAATCTAGAAGAAATAAATTCCTAGAACTATACAATCCTCCTAGACGGAGTCATGAAGCAGTGGAAAACCTAAAAAGACCCATAAGCCGGGAGGAAATAGAAACAACTATCAAAACCTCCCCAAAAATAAAAGTCCAGGGCCAGATAGCTACACTAGTGAATTCTATCAAACATTCAAAGAAGATTTGGTTCCTATCCTTCTCAAAGTCTTCCAAACAATAGAAGAAGAAGCAATACTTCCTAACACATTTTATGAGGCCAACATAACCCTGATACCAAAACCTGGCAAGGACAACATAAAAAACCAAACTACAGACCAATATTTCTAATGAATACTGATGCAAAAATCCTAAACAAAATACTTGCAAATCAAATACAACAACACATTAAAAAAATAATACATCATGATCAAGTGGGATTCATTTCAGGAGCACAAGAAGGGTTCAATATAAGTAAATCAATCAATGTTATACACCATATCAATAAAACAAAGAACAAAAATCATGTGATTCTATCAGTAGATGCAGTGAAGGTATTTAATGAGATATAGCAACTCTTTGTGTTTAAAACACTTAATAAATTAGATATAGAAGGAAAGTACCTCAATACAATAAAGGTCAAACATGACAAACCATCAGCTAATGTCATACTAAATGGTGAAAAATTGAAAGCTTATCCTCTAAAATCAAGAACAAGACAAGGCTGCCCATTCTCTCTACTCCTATTCAATGTAGTGCTAGAGGTTCTAGGCAGAGCAATCAGGCAAGAGAAAGAAATAAAAGGCATCCATATCAGGAAAGAAGTAAAGGTATCACTTTTTGCAGATGACATGATCCTATATACAAATCACCCCAAAGACTCCACTGAAAAACTATTAGAAACAATAAACAAATACAGTAAGGTCACAGGATACAAAATCAATATGAAAAAGTCTATTGCATTCATATATGCCAACAATGAAATCTCAGAAAATGAACTAAAAAAAAAATCCCTTTTACAACTGCAACAGCAAAAAAATAAAATACCTAGTAATACACTTAACAAAGGATGTAAAGGATTTATATATAGAAAACCACAAAACATTATTAAAAGAAATTGAAAAAGACACATTGAAATGAAAAAAATATTTCACATTCATAGATTGGAAGAATCAACATACTTAAATGGCCATATTACCCAAAAACAATATACAAATTTAATGCTTCTGATGAAATTCCAATGACATTTTTAAAAAAGTGGAACAAAAAATCTCCAGGTTTGTATGGAACAATAAAAAACCCTGAATAGCTAAACCAATCCTGAAGAAAAGAAATGAAGTCAGAGGTATCAGACTACCTGACTTTAAATTATATTATAGAGCCATAATAATCAAAACAGCATGGTATTGGCCAAAAAACAGACATACAGACCAATGGAATAGAATCAAGAGCCAACAAATAAAACCACATATATATGGACAAATCATCTTTGACAAAGGAGCTGAAAACACACAATGGAGAAAAGAAAGCCTCTTCAATAAATAGTGCTGGGAAAATAGGCAAGCCACATGCAAAAGAATAAAACTTGACTACAGCTTGTCCCCCTACACAAAAATTAATTAAATATGGATCAAAGTCCTAAATATAAGATCTGAAACAATAGATTACATAGAATAAAACATAGATACTAAATTTATGGACATTGGCCGTAGAGAACAATTTATGAATTTGACCCCAAAGGCAAGGGAAGTCAAGGCAAAAAATAAACAAATGGGACTATATCAAACTAAAAAACTTCTGCACAGCAAAAGAAATTGACAACAAAACAAAGAGGCAACCAACTGAATGGGAGATGATATTTACAAACAACAGTTCCAATAAGAGATTAATTTCCAAAAAATATATATAAAGACCTCACAAAGCTCAGCAATAAACATGGAAGCAATCCAATTAACAAATGGGGAGAGGGCCTGAACAGACACTTCCCCCAAGAAGACACACAAATGGCCAACAGATATATGAAAAGATGCTCATCTTCACTAGCTATTCGAGAAATGCAAATTAAAACTACAATGAGATACCACCTCACACCTGTTAGATTGGCTATTATCAACAAGACAGGTAATAACAAGGTTTGAAGAGGCTGTGGAGAAAAAGGAACCCTCATTCACTGCTGGTGGGAATGCAAATTGGTACAACCATTATGGAAGAAAGTATGGTGATTCCTCAAAAAATTAAGAATAGAACTACCATATGACCCAGCAATCCCTCAACTGGGTATCTACCCCCAAAACTCTAAGACATTAATACATAAAGACACATACACCCCCATGTTTATTGCAGCATTATTCACAGTGCCCAAGACACACAAACAAAGTATCCCTCTATAGAAGATTGGATAAAGAATTGTGGCTCATCTATACAATGGAATACTACTTACCCATAAGAAATTATGACATAGTGCCATTTACAACAACATGGATGAACCCTGAGAACGTTATAGTGAGTGAAATAAGCAAATCAGAAAAAGCTAAAAACTATGATTTAACAGATAGGTGAGATACAAAACTGAGATTCATGGGCATAGGTAAAAGTGAAGTGGTTACCAGGGCCAGGGAGATGTGGGTGAGAGGGAGGGTTAGGGAAAGGGCTTAAAGAGGGACAAATATAAAGTGATGGATAATGATTTGACTTGGAGTGATGGGTATACAACATAATCAACTGCTTAAATACTATAGAAATGTTTACCTGAAACCTATGTACTCTTGTGGATCAATGTCTCCCTGTTAACTTTAATTTTCCAAAAAAAAAAAAAAAAAAAGAAAGAAAGAATTCCTGGTAACCCTTTAGTGATGAGATGTTTGGAATCTTTCCAATATTCCTGTGATAGGTAAAAACTGTTTGTTTTCAAAGATAGTAAAATAAATGCCCCAAGAACTAAAGTGATTATTCCAATATATCACTGATTCAGGGCCAAGTACAAATGAAGAAGTTTGACAGCTAGGCATTACCAGATCATTGCATGTTGCACATATGGGAATGATAGGAGATTTCCATTCCTTTTTAACAAATCAAAAAAATAAAACAGAAAACAATAGGTCTGACTTTGAGGTATTATGAACAAGCTGATTCAAGATGTGCAAGACAGCTACAAAACACAGCCCCTACAAATAACTGCCACAATTCTTGATGAAATCAATAGGTGAAATCTTCCTACTAATTTTCTAGAGGCCCAGAAAATGGGGTTTGCTATCAGGCTGGAAGTTTCTAAGGAGAAACTTTAAATAAATATGGGCAATAGGTTCATCTTTGTGTTTGCATTTATGGTCCTGGATATACCTGCTCTATGATTATTTTTGAAAATAAATTATATTATTGATGCAGAAATGATATTATTAGCAGGGCACTGCCAGTAAGTGCATGAACCCCCTTTTGGATGGCTTAGTTTGCCTTTTTCTGTGGAAAATGAGTATGTGCATGACATTTTGATATTTGGATTAAAGGATAATGCCAATTCAAAACAGCACAAAGAAACAGCTTAGGCATTTTTCTTTCTAATGAAAAAAATGAAGCTTCGCACATTGTGAAGAAATTGTGCCCTCTGCTGATTTAATTTAATATTAACATCAGCAGTATACAAAAACAAAAACAAAAAACAAACAAAAAAACCCCCCTCTGCTTCCAGTACTGCAGAATAGTGAGTGCTGTATCTTCAAGGTCAGTGATTTAAAGGTCCTTTCAGTGTTAAAGCAGCTTCTCCCAGCAATTAGGAATTCTTTGCTTGATTTTAACCTTGGGAGGAGTGGGGGTGGAAAACAAAGGAGGAATGTTTTCTTTTAAGATTCTCCTGAAGATATTTGGTCAAAGAACCTTCTCAGTGTTCCATGTACCTTTTTCGACTCTGAACAGGAAAAGTGCACAAGATGAAAAGTTTGGAGAGGCAGCTTAGTAATGATGAGAACAAACCTTTTGTGACTACTTTCAACTTTACTAGGATGCAAAAGACATGAGAACTCTGTTTCTACTGCCGAGAGAAATAAAAATGTTCCTTGAGGTTGATGGAGTTTATTCTATCTGAGAATATCGTTACTGCCAATGAAAAGCAATCGTGGTCATGCATTTTAGGTTACTTTGCTAACCTGATGTGAACTGCCTGTTCAGATTCTTAATGCACCCTCTGAAAAGGTTACTGCCCTGGACAATATTGTTACCCAGGAACGTAGCAATTGTAACCCCAGTCCCCTTCTTTGTCTTGACACCTCATTTCGTCTTTTGCCTATTACTTGGTACTCTGGGCTTTTAATCTGTTTGTTTTTCTGGTCTGGAACTGGTTCCCCACAAGCTGCAAGCAACCTTTCTGGAAATATTCATTGCCAAAGCTATATTCTCCTCTGCTACAGATTGAATGTTTGTGTCCTAACCCCAATTCCTATGTTGAAGCCTAACCCCAAAGTGATGCCATTTAGAGGTGGGGCCTTTAGGAGGTAATTAGGTTTGTATGAGATCATGAACACAGAGCACCCATGATGGGATTGGTACCCTTATGAAGGGATGTGGAGAAGATGTTTGGCCATCTGCAAACCAGGAAGAGGACCCTCCCCAAGAACCCAGCCATGCTGGCACCCTGACCTCTGGCTTCCAGCCTTCAGAACTGGGAGAACTGTTTGTCGTTTAAGCCCTTAGTACGCAAGTTTGAGCTAAGACATTCTCTTAAAAAGATATTCACACACACACACACACACACACACACACACACACACACAGATATTCACATCTTCAGGAGAACTTCCTAAACACAAGAAGGATTTTGATGATGCATTTGCCCTTGTTAATAACGGAGGAGGTGTTTCAAGGTGGAGGACCACTCCCCCCGCCTCTCCCAGCCAGGGCCTCAGGCTGTATCACTGTTTTTCTGCCAACTGTGAAGAGAATAACCTCTTCCAGTCTAAGGGATAGAAAACTGTCTTAGATTCAAGTAGCCAGTAGGTAGTGACAACTGTTTTTCCCGCCCCCATCTCCAACAACAGCTTTCAGTCTTTCCAGCGTCCCTCTGGTCTTCAGTCAGAGTTGCTAGATTTAGCGAAGAGAAGTACAAGGCACCCAGTTAAATGTGAATTTCAGATAAATAATAATGACTGATTTAATATTTGTATTTGCTGTTTATCTTAAATTCACACTTAACTAGGGTCCTGTATTTTATATGGAAACCCTATTTCTAACTTAACTGTATTTTCACATTTTCTGTTTTCCAGGGGATTCTACGTCCGCCTGGAACGGGCCCCGCGGCCAGGATCGCCCCAGCGGCGTCTCCTACTCCGCTGCTGTCTCAGGCGCTCATCTCCCTCTAGCGGCCTCCAGGGACATCACACACGGGCGGCAGAGACAACTGGACTGAGTCTGACCACACCACTCAGGGACGTTTCTGGGCGCTGGAGAAGGCGCCTGCTCAGTTCAAAATTACCCAAACCTAACTCTGCTTCCCCGGAGTACTTGCACAAGAAAGTGGCCCTGTTCCCAATAGCAGAAATGGGGTTTCCCTTATTTCAGTTAAAAGTATAATGGAAAAGTATCTCTCTAGAACAACCTAAGCTGGCATTTAAGGTAGTAATGACTGACTGATAGACGTTCTCATCTCATGCTGAACAGAAATCCAACCCTTTCTCCCCACCGACTCCAAAGGATTTGTCAAGGAGTATTCATTTACACACAAGCTCGGGAAGGTGGAGATGCTAATATGTCTCTGTATTGTTCCTGGCACCCAATAAATATGTTTAAATGAATTGACATTGAAATATGCTAGTGACTTTGAATTAAAGAAGAAACCCAGGCCCTGGCCGGTTGGCTCAGCGGTAGAGCGTCGGCCTAGCGTGCGGAGGACCCGGGTTCGATTCCCAGCCAGGGCACATAGGAGAAGCGCCCATTTGCTTCTCCACCCCTCCGCCGCGCCTTCCTCTCTGTCTCTCTCTTCCCCTCCCGCAGCCAAGGCTCCATTGGAGCAAAGATGGCCCGGGCGCTGGGGATAGCTCTGTGGCCTCTGCCTCAGGCGCTAGAGTGGCTCTGGTCGCAACATGGCGACGCCCAGGATGGGCAGAGCACCGCCCCCTGGTGGGCAGAGCATCGCCCCATGGTGGGCGTGCTGGGTGGATCCCGGTCGGGCGCATGCGGGAGTCTGTCTGTCTCTCCCTGTTTTCAGCTTCAGAAAAAAAAAAAAAAAAAGAAGAAACCCATTGTTTCCTTCAGAAAATGACTACTTGATCAAGATAGGAGAAGGTGGTGGAAGTGCTTACCCTCAGAAGTGACTGTGGAATTGGGTCTTAAAATGTCACTTCCACTATTAATTAGAGGCTAGAATCCAGGCCAGCACTGAACGATTAATAAATAGAAGGTTGCTTTACAGTAAACAGCTTGTAATGTTTCATGAAACAAGAGTAATGTCTAGGGTAATAGAATGGAGCCAGAGCACAGGTTCTAGAATCCAGAGGTAACTCCCAGAATACACCCTGAGTTTTTTGAAGAACAGTTTCTTCAATATAGGTGTGCCCTGATTGCTTATTGAATGAATAAAGGAATGAGTGAATGAAACTGTATTACAACTATCTCCAAGTCAAAGATTACCCATCCTGGAGTACACTTATTGATTGGCTTTAATGGAGTCAAAACAAGGCAGGCAGAGACTTGAATGACAGAACTCTGGTGTTAGCGTCTCTACCATCAGTGACAGTACTAAGGGATGATTGGGAGGAAGGTGGCCGTTAGTCTCTACTGGTATCCTTCAAGCCACCCAGTCTAAACACAAGCAAACATCTTGCTCTGCATTTTCAAGACAAATCCCCTAGAAATTTTCCCCCTTTAACCAGACTGTTTCTTGAAGCCCTGTCATGCACATATGCTGGACTTCTACCCTCTTGTGGCAATTTGAGTCCTGATCTGCCATCTCACAGAGTTGGGTGGTAGATATTTTCACAGGAAATGGAGACATTGCCCTTTTTAGAATAACTCATAAGGAAGGAAATAATAATTACTGAACATCTAATAAATGTCAGGTACTATCTCTTGTGACCTCATGTCCTCATGTGCCCTTCATGGTATATTAGTCAGCACAGGCTGCTACAGTAAAACTACCATAGACTGCATGGCTTAAACAATAGATATTTTATTTCTCATAGTTCTTGAGGCTGGAAGTGACAGATCAGGGTGTTAGTATGGTTGGGTTCTTGGTGAGGGCTCTCCTCCTGCCTTGCAGACTACCACCTCCTTGCTGTATTCTCAAACGGAAGAGAGATAAAGAGCTCTATTATCTTCATTTCTTTATAAGGGCATTAATCCCATCATGAGGACTCCACTCTCATAAACTCATCCAAAACTGAATTACCTCCAAAGGCCCCATCTCCAAATACTATCATATTGGAAGTTAGAACCTCAACATATGATTTTTGAAGAGACACAAATATTCAGTTCATAGTACACAGTAACACAGGGAGGGTGTCATTGTTGTCCAGTTTTTATAGAAATGGAAAGGGCAGTTTAAAGGAGTGAAGTAACTTGGCCAAGGTCATATAGACTATATTTGTATACCTAGAAGCAGGATCAAATAATTAATGAATGTATGCTAGTAATCAAAAAGCAAGTACCAAGGGAAAATGTGGAAGGGTCCAAAGGAGCAGTGAGAAGTAGATAAATGTCTCTGTCCTTCCTCTGCTGGAACTCTGAACTCTGGGGCCTAGGTCTCATCAGCTGGTCCCTCTCTAGACCTAAGTTTCTCTACATAGCAAAAGATAGGGTAGTGGTTTTAAAGTTTTTCTTAGTTCTTAAAATACATATATTTCCAGGCCTCAACTATGGAGATATAAGTTCCATAAATCCAATAATTACTCTTGATATTAGATTATAAAAGGTTATGTGGGTTAGAGCATGCAAACCTTCTAAGAAATAATTTGGGGGAAAAAAAGATTTTGAACCAAAATATAGTAATGGTTCTGTCAACCAGATTTCCTTTTAATCATTTCCTTTATTTATTCCTTGAACATGCATTTTTTTTAAGTGCTTACCATGTTTCAGGTTATGCTAGGAGCTGAGACCTGCATGAAAAAGAGTCACTTGGTTTCACTGGCCTTAGTGTATATCATGTATTTTCTCAAATCCTATCAAGAAAGAGTTGGGTAAAATAAAGTCAATAAGTAAAAATGAAACATTTTACAGATGTTCCCACAATGAAAAAGGATCACTATACACCCTGTCATTTATATTAATGGCCACGTGAATGGGAATGGAGTCAGCAGAACACTCTTTAGATATCATCAGCACAAAGAGCATTGAAAGGAAGTAAAGAGGTGTTCTAGACCTTCAACTTCCAAAAAATTCCTGGGAACCCCATTTTGTTGAATCACGTGGTCATCTGGCTAAGCTTATTATTAGAATCAAAAAAGGATATATCACCTTCTGTTTTTCCTAATTGTTTAATTCTTGGGTCACTCAATTCTTTCCTTCTTTGGCTATTTTCACCACTTATATTCTTAGATAACTACTATTTCTTTCTCTACTCATCACCCATAATACATATATTTCATTATCTTTATCTTATCTTGCTGTAAGAAACTCAGCTAAATACACCTGTGCACTTCCTTTTGAAAATGTTATCATAACATTGGTAATTTGTCTCTCTGGTAATTGAATGTTACTAGAAAAGTGATTTTTCCATCTTCTTTTTTGAACTTAACTTATAAAACCTCTGTCTTTATTGCTCAAGTGTCTAATTTTAAATCTAATCATTGGGCAGGCGAGTAGTTGATATATGTCTGACAGGCAATTCTCCTTCAGGACACTCAAGATTGTGTAAGTATGCCTAATTCATAGCTGCTGCAACTGCAATGTGTAATAATAGAGCAGCAACAACGAGTGGAGATGATGATCGCCCACCTGAGGCAACTAGTTCTCTAACTCAACAAGAAAGTGATGACCTGGTGAAAGAAATAGCTCTCAATATCATTCCAGAAATTCCAAGGAGTGATGTAATTTTTCTTCACATGCTTGCAGTTAAGAGACTATATTGTTTAATTGATGCTTTTCTTCAAGTTAGCTCCATTGTTTCTATTCTTCCTTGTAAGGCTCTTCACTGCTATTCAGTTCAATTTCTGTTCAACAAGGATTTCTTAAGGTGTTTTTACATGCTAGACACTGTGCTAGGAGCTGAGAATGCAGCCATAAATATTATTAAGTGCCTTGTTATATTTTTCAAGTCATTTAATCAGACTCATCTATTTTTAACTATTTTGATAATGGGTCAGAACACAAGAGTATGGGTCTAAGAGTATGGGCTCTGGATCAGGGGAAGATGAGTATGAGATTCAAGCTTGTCACTGCAGCCAATGCATGTTTGTGGATGTGCATGTGCTACTGAGCCTTTATTTTCCCATTTGTGAAATAGAGGTGATATTAATACCTTCTCCCTAGGGTATATGAGGATTAAACGAGATAATGCTTATAAAAGTACTTGCCCCAGTTTCTTGAATTTAGTAAGTGTTTACAAAGTGGGAGCTCTTATTAACACGGACTCAGCAAGTTATCTATATGCCAGAGGTGAAGGCCTCCGTGAGTCATCAGCTGGACTGAGCTTAAGAAAAGATTTCAATGAGGGTTGAAATGACAATGACTGAATTCATGACAGCCTATTGTTAAGTAATCAACCAAAAGAATGTTATAGTTAAGATTTTCCCTAGAAAGTGAAATTAAGAGGAGAGGAACTAATACTGTGATCAAAAGTTCTCTTTTGCTAGCATGACTTTTCCTCAGATTTATTTTAGAGAAAACAAGTCTTAAGAGAGGCTGTAAAGCAATAGTATTCTGGTTAACTACCTTTTTAAAAATGACACATAAAATAACTATGCATTATGCAGTCACAGTGACATTAGCATATTGAAGAGCCAGAGAATACTAGTAGAAAATAAAACATTTAAACTTTTTTTCATTTCTCAAATTCATGTCCATAGAACTCTTTTTCAAAAATAGCATCGATTACCACCATCTCAAGGAAAATCATTTGGGAAATGCTACTGAGAGATGCTGAAAAGAATTGACCTCAGAAGCAAAAAGCAGTGAAAAGGATCCATAGTTGGAAACTGGTCAAACTATTTTCTTTGCCGTGGCCCTTATCTATAGTGAAATCTTAGGCAAGTCACTGGATTTTAACACATATAAAATGCAATGATAACACATCTTCCTCAGATAGCCATAAATAAAAGATTAATTAAGAAAATGCATGTAAGGTAGGAATAGGAGTTGCTAAATAAAAGTTAATATTCAGCCCTGGCTGGATAGCTCCACTGGTTAGAGCATTGACCTAAAGCACAGAGGTTGCTGGTTCGCTCCCTGGTCAGGGCACATACAGGACCAGCTTGATGTTTCTGTCTCTCTCTCTTGCTCTCTTTTTCTTCCTCTCTTGCTGAAATCAATTAATAAAAAAAATTAATATTAAAAAAATAATACTGTTCAACAAAAAAAGAAAGAAAATAAAAGAAAGCCTGACTAGTGGTGATGCAGTGGATAAAGCATCAACCTGGAACAGGTTGCTAATTCAAAACCCCAAGATGGCCAGCTCTGAGTGCAGGTTCATCAACTTGAGCCAGGATTGCTGACTTGAGCAGGGTATCATTTACACAATCCCAAATGTCATCAGCTTAAGCCCAAAGGTCACTAGCATGAAAAGTCCAAGGTCATTGGCTTGAGCAAGGGGACATTAAGGTCTGATCTCTGGTCAAGGCATGTAGGAGAAGCAATCAGCGCACAGCTAAAGTGAAAGCATCTATGAGTTGATGCTTTTCATATTCTCTCCTCCCTCTCTCTCCATTCCTGTCTCTCACTATCTCTCTCTCTCTCTCTCTCTCTCTCTCAAAAAAAGTTAATATTGTTACAATGTGCATTCTCACTTTTTTCGGCAAGAGAGAGAAAGAGACAGATAAAAAGGGCAAGAGGTGAGAAGCATCAATTCTTTGTTTCATCACCTTAGTTGTTCATTGACTGCCTTCTCATATGTGACTTGATGGAAGCAGGGGGAGCTACAGCCAAGCCAATGACTCCTGTTCAATGACTTTGGGCTTCAAGCCAGTGACATTCAAACCTGGGTCCTCAGCATCCCAGGCCAACATTCTAATCCAGTGGTTGACAAACTCATTAGTCAACAAAGCCAAATATCAACCATACAATTATTGAAATTTTTTTTGAGAGCCAAATTTTTTAAACTTAAACTAAATAGGTAGGTACATTCCTTATAGAGGTAGCACCCGCACTGGTATTTTGTGGAAGAGCCATAGTCAAGGGGCCAAAGAGCTGCATGTGGCTCGTGAGCTGCAGTTTGCAGACCAGGGCATATCACCATCTGGTCAGGCTGCATTTTAACATTTTACCAGAATAAATATCAGGAAACATTTTTAAGAGTAAAGCTTTTTGCTATCAAATGGCTAGAAAGGGTTTGCAGTGTGTTTAGGACATAGCTGTTGACAAAAGCATAAGGTAAGTACAGGAAAAGGGTCACAATTAAGGCTGGCAAGGTGAAGAAAAGAAGGAAGATAATTAAGTGCTGGAGTACTAAAGCCACCAACAGAAATGGTGAGAAAAACGTGGGTAGAGGCAAAGTTAGACTGATTTTTGATGTGCTAGCTTTGAAGAGCTATCACTCAGTTGGCAATTTCATCTACCTAGATCTTAAGAAAGAGATCAGAGCTTGAGAAACAAATTGAGGAACATTTAGCACATTATTGTGAAATTTCTAAGAAAAGGATTATGGCTTATTCAGTTCTTTATCCTCTATGTTCATCCTAGTATCTGGTGCATAGTGAAAGATCTAAAAATATTTGTAGAACAACTGAACAAATTAATACTCTGCAAATCTAACAAATCAACATAGATTCCAAGTCAAATGGCCAGAACAGGGTAAAAGAGCAAGTGAAAGAACAAAATGGTAGTTGAAACCGTGAAATTGGGAAGATCAATAATTAAAGGTGTGAATAGGAAAAGGAGACCAAGGACTAAGTCAGGTACTACCACTAGAGAAAACAGAGGGAGTCAGAAAGGCTAAAGGTGAAACAAATATACATGATGAGAAAGAAAGAAAAAACTGAATGATCAGTGCTATCTAATGGTCTGGGAGGTCAAGTAGGATGAGAATTCACTTCTTTCAGCCATGCTTTGGGAAGAGCAGCATGACCAGAACCCAAAGTCTTATGTCTGGGATGTGGATGATACCATCTGTGTAGAAAGAAAGTCACCCCACATACACACATTTTTAGGATGTGAATGTAAAATAAGCTCAATAATAGAAGGAAAACAGCCCTGGCCGGTTGGCTCAGCGGTAGAGCATCGGCCTAGCGTGCGGAGGACCCGGGTTCGATTCCCGGCCAGGGCACACAGGAGAAGCGCCCATT
Organism: Saccopteryx bilineata; assembly: GCF_036850765.1. Lineage (NCBI taxonomy): Eukaryota > Metazoa > Chordata > Mammalia > Chiroptera > Emballonuridae > Saccopteryx > Saccopteryx bilineata. Next base: position 53,131,160 of record NC_089490.1, read on the forward strand.
TGCTTCTCCACCCCTCCGCCGCGCTTTCCTCTCTGTCTCTCTCTTCCCCTCCCGCAGCCAAGGCTCCATTGGAGCAAAGATGGCCCGGGCGCTGGGGATGGCTCCTTGGCCTCTGCCCCAGGCGCTAGAGTGGCTCTGGTCGCAACATGGCGACGCCCCGGAGGGGCAGAGCATCGCCCCCTGGTGGGCAGAGCGTCGCCCCTGGTGGGCGTGCCGGGTGGATCCTGGTCGGGCGCATGCGGGAGTCTGTCTGACTGTCTCTCCCTGTTTCCAGCTTCAGAAAAATGAAAAAAAAAAAAAAAAAATAGAAGGAAAACAGAGACCTATCCTGGTTCTTGTATTAACACAGGCTCTTTCTTTTTAAACTTTTAATTATGAAAAAAATCTAAACAGCAAAAGTAGAGTGAGAAGTATTGATATAATAAACTCCCATGTACCCAGTACTCATCTTGAACAGCTGTTTTCAATTTTGTTTATGCCTCTATCTACTTTTTCACCACACACTGTATGATTGCAAAGCAAGCACTAGGTACTATGTTATTTCACTCATAAATAGTTTTGTATGAAACTCAAAGTCAGAGGGTATACAGTGTAAAAAAAAAACAAAGAACAACCCAGAAATTTTGTATGGTGGGCTACCTCTTAAAGCAGAGGAATAAAAATATGCAAGGAGAAAAGTTCCTTTCCCAGAGCATATAACTATAACCAGCAGAAAGTCAGCATAGTAGGGCTTTGTTCTGAATAGAGAAAAACTACTAGATACATTGAGAAGAAAATGGCTTTGGTTAAAGCTGAAAAGTTTGGTACTTAAAGAATTAAAAACCATTTAATTATTTGTATAGATAGATATAGAATGTTGTGAATGAGACGATTTGATATTATTAACATGTCAATTCTCCTAAACTTGATGTATAGATTCAATATAATTACAATCAAAACCCTAGCAGGATTGTTTGTAATACTGACAAGATGATTCTACAATTTATATGAAAAATTAGAGGACTTAGAATAACCAAAAGAATTTTTAAAAAGGACAAAGTTGAAGGTTTTTACTACTTGGTTTCAAGATGTATTATGTACAAAACTACAGTAATTGAGACAGTGTGGTTTTGATGTAAATATAAACATTTAGATTATTAGACTAATAGAATAAAGAACCCACTAATCAATCCAACTAAAGGTGAAAAATTGTTATGTTCAATTAATTTGTATTATAGGTGCTAACTTGTTTTAAATGCTGCTGGAACAATCAGATATTCATCTGGGGGAAATAAATGAACTATCACACTTATTGCATATAAATCACAAACTTAACTGCAAATAAGTTATAAACCCAGACATAAAATCTAAAACTAAAACTTTCAAAAGAAAATGCAGGAGAAAAATTTTTGTGATGTTTTGGTATGATAAGATCACCTCTATAGAACCATAAAAGCAAGTAAGCATAAAAGGAAAAAAATCAATAAAATGAACTTGATCAAAATATAAAATTTCTGCTCTTCAAAAGGCACAAACTAAAAGATAATATTTGCAATACACATATCTGACAAAATTTGTATCCAGAATATAAAAAAAGAACACAACTCATCAATAAGAAGATAAAATTCTCATTGCAAAAATAGGTTAAAGATTTGAACAGACTCTTTACAAGAGAAAAAGACATGAAAGATGCAACATCATTAGTATCAGGAAAATACAAATTAAAAGTAATGTGAGATACTATTGCATACCCCTTCAAATGGCTAAAATTAACAATAAAAACTGTTGAAAACCAAACACTGACAATACTAAGTATTTGTGATGATATGGAATAATTATAACTCTCATACTTTGCTGAAGGGAATATAAAATGATATATCACTATGCAAAAAGTTTAGTAGTTTCTTTAAAAAGAAAATATGAAATTACCATACAATCTAGTAATTCTACTCTTAGGTTTAGCTAAGAAAGATAAAAATTTATGCTCACACAAAGTCTTGTAGGTAAATGTTTTTAACAGTTTTACTTATAATACACAAAAACTGGAGTGACGTCAGAATAATGGCAGTGTGAGAGATATTCCTGAATTCTCCCCTTGAAATTTCAACAAATTGAACAACAATAATGTAGTGAAGGAACCTCGGTTGGGCACACAAGCATGCCCAAAAGATCCACTCACTGAATGGACTAAAGGTGGGTGGGTTGAAAGGGGGGTGTGGAAGATAAAATGCATTTGTGGTAGACTCTGGAGAAGAGACAAGCCTAGAGTGACTGGGTTTTTTTTTCTCTGCTGGACTACAGGGAGGAATGAAGCTCAGGCTGTTTGGATTTTGTCTGAGGCATAAGGAGAGAGGGAAAACCAGAGTGACTGAGTCTCCTTCTGCTGGGAAGACCAGTGAGGTAAAGGGGCAGAGGGGAAGAAACTAAATCAAAGCTGCCAGAGTGTAGGGTCATGGTCAGAGTTCCTGCAGTCTGCCTGCAGCCTACACTTGGCAGAGACAGAGAAAACTTAAAGTGCAGCTCCCACCCTCCCAGATCCTGCCGTCCTCACCTCACAGTACAAAAAATGGCAGAGATAGACCCCACAGCTAGCTTTCCAGAGCCACTTCTCTTCCAAAGATCAGAAGTGCTCAGCCTCTAGTCCCCAAGTCTGTTGAGACATGAGGAGAAGCACCTGGAAGCCTAAGATTGCCATTACTAGAGCTATAAAGATAGAAAGCTGAAGACACGAAGCCCTCAAATCATGCCCCAGCCACCAACGCAACTGTGCCTGCCTACATCATTGCGACAACATCTCACCAGAGGATAGCTCAGAAATTTCAAAGAACTAAAACTTGCAATATAGCAACACCTACTGAAAGAAACCTCTCAAAACCAAAATTTAATTTTTCTTTTCTTTTCATTTCTTCCTTTTTTTATCTTTTGGACATCATTTTAATTTTTATATTTTTTATTCTTATTCTTTGTGGGTGTATTAGTTGTTTTAGATTATTTTTTGTTTTTGATCCTGTGGTTTTTCTTTTTCACTTTTCATGTTTTTAAATTTTTTATTGTATTTTTTATTTTAAATATTTTTAGGGTTTTTTTGTTAGGGTTCTTAAAAATACTACTCTTAAATGCCATCAGAGAATAAGAAATTGAATACAATGGCTATACAAGACAGAGACATAGTTCAGAAAAAAAAAAAAATATCTCCAGAAAATATCTCAACCACATGAAAAACTTGGAGTTAAATGATAAAGAATTCAAACATGAAGTTCTGAAAATACTTAATGAGCTGCAAGAAGACACAAATAGGCAACTTATTGAGCTCACCAAGGAGATTGAAACTATAAAAACAGAGATGAAGAACTCAATACATGAATTAAAGACTGAGATAGCAAGTTTAGCTAATAAAACAAGCCAGACAGAGGAAAGAATCAGTGACATCAAGAAGGCAACAAGAGATGCTACAGAGAGAAGAAAAGAAAGACTCATGAATTTAAAAAAAACTGAGAGAGCTCTACAAGAATTGACTGACTCCATCAGAAAAAGAATACAGTGGTACCTTAAGATACGAGCAGATCAACATACGATTTTTTTTTTTAAGATACAAGCTGCGACTCAGTCTGTATTTTTGTTTGAGATCCAAGCAAAATTCCAAGATATGAGAAAAAGTTTCAATTGGTCATGCTTCAGCACTTTTTAATGACACTTGTTTGTGATATTTCTGTAACATTTTAAAAGTCAGGCAAAAGCAAACCTCTTTGGATAGATTTTTATTCAAAACTCCTGCAAGTGAAATCAAAACTGCAATGAGATACCACCTCACACCTGTTAGATTAGCTATTATTAACAAGACAGGTAATAACAAATATTGGAGAGGCTGTGGAGAAAAAGGAACCCTCATTCACTGTTGGTGGGAATGTAAAGTAGTACAACCATTATAGAAGAAAGTATGGTGGTTCCTCAAAAAAACTGAAAATAGAACTACCTTATGACCCAGCAATCCCTCTACTGGGTATATACCCCCAAAACTCAGAAACATTGATACATAAAGATACATGCAGCCCCATGTTCATTGCAGCATTGTTCACAGTGGCCAGGACATGGAAACAACCAAAAATCCCTTCAATAGATGACTGGATAAAGAAGATGTGGCACATATACACTATGGAATACTACTCAGCCATAAGAAATGATGACATCAGATCATTTACAACAACATGGATGGACCTTGATAACATTATACTGAGTGAAATAAATAAATCAGAAAAAAACAAGAACTGCATTATTCCATACGTAGGTGGGACATAAAAGTGAGACCAAGAGACATTGATAAGAGTGTGGTGGTTATGGGGGAGGGGGGAGAGGGAGAGGGAAAGGGGGAGGGGGACGGGCACAAAGAAAACTAGATAGAAGGTGACAGAGGACAATCTGACTTTGGGTGATGGGTATGCAACATGATTGAACGACAAGATAACCTGGACATGTTATCTTTAAATATATGTATCCTGATTTATTGATGTCGCCCCATTAAAAAAATAAAATTATTAAAAAAAAAAGGTTGACTACCCTTGATATAACACATTATTTAAATTACACTGAAACGATAGGTAAATGCTAAATGAGCAGTTATCAAATGAGTCAGATCTATAGAGTTTGATTAAAATGTAAAATGCAAAAAACAAACAAACAAAAAACTCCTGCAAGTGAAAGTGCCAAAAGTGCAGCCCAAAAGGCAAAAACAGGTGATGATTAAATAAAAAATATATAATGTTAAGCTTAGGTTAAGTTTAAAGTTAAGAAAGTGCATTTTTTACAATTAAGTTTTTGTGGTTTCATTTTAACTAAAGAAAGTGCAGTTTTAATTTTGTTTAAAGTAAAGAAAATGCAGTTTAGTTTACAGTTAGTGTTAAGAAAGTGCAGTTTTAGTTTACGTGTCTACAGTGTCTGCATCCCTTCCTCCCTCCCTCCTCCTCTGCTATTCACCTCTGTTAGCCACACTCATCTGTCTCCAAGGTAAGAATACAGTATTAAATAACATTTTTTTCTTTTATTTCATATATTTTGTTATGCATTAGTAAAATATACATGTGTATTTCTTAATTAAAACATGTCTTTTTTCATAATTCAGGATGGTTTGTGTATGTTTCACAGGGCTGGAACAGATTAAATCTATTTCAGTTATGTTAAATGGGAGAAATTTGTTTGATATACGAGTTGACTGACTTACAAGCTCGGTTACAGAATGATTTAAACTCATATCTCAAGGTACCACTGTATAAGAATAATGAATATATCAGAAGAAGAAAAGAAGAGAAAGGAATGAATAACCTATTCAAACAAATAATGGATGAGAATTTCTGAAGCCTATGGAAAGAGTTAGGGCCTCAAATTCAAAAAGCAAACAGATGCTGAGTTACCTCAACCCAAAAGAACTATTCAAAAGCACATTGTAATAAAATAGTCATAAATCAATAACAAAGAAAGAATCCTCAAGGCAGCTAGGGAAAAGAAGAACATAACATATAAAGGAAAGCCTACTAGGTTATCATCAGACTTCTTAGAAGAAACTGTACAAGACAGAAGTGAGTGGACACAAAAATTCAAAGTACTAAAGCAAAGGGGGCGGCGGCAAGTTGGCAATGGAGTAGGCAGATGTACCAACTTCCACCTCCCAAAACTAAAGTGGCTTACAACTTAATTTTAAGAACAATCATCTGAAACAACCAACTTTGGGCTAAACCGAGAGGAATCTATAACCAAAGATCACCAAAGAAGCTACACAGAGACTGGTAAGAAAAGCGAAAACGTGGAGAGGGCTGTCCAGCTCCGGGGAGTGAGCAGCAGCCTGGAGTAACTCATGTGGTGGGAGAGGAGTTTCCCAGAGAAGGGAGGTTCCTGGGCCCCAGGACCAAAGCCCCAGCCTGCAGACCCAGAGCCAGAAGAGGCGTACAGACAGTATTTAGCTTCAAAAAAGCCAGGATACTGTTTGCAAGAAAGAGACAGATTTCTCAGACCCAGGATTCGTCTTAAAGAGACTGCAGAAAACCTCTTTCACAACTACTCACCCGGGGCTCTGGGGGATGGGGAGAGCTAAGAAGACCAGAGTAGCAGGAAGAGAGTGTAATCTAGGAGGCACAGGGAGAAACACTTTGAGAGACAGCCACTATAACCCCTAAGCTAAGTCACTCCCCAAATCTAAAGTGAATATTTTCCTAGAACCAGCAATATCAGCAAAGTGAAACAGGTGGCCAGCCAAACAAGTTCTCCTGCTACAGTCAGAGAAAAGAAGCACTTAGAAGTAGGAAACCATCAAGGATAGAGTATTGAGTGCTGAGGACTGAGCTACATCGCCAACCCCACAGTGCTAAGGGCTCACCAGAGGGTGAGCAGCAGCTGGATGTGGGAGCATGGTCCGTCGGCAGGGGTGGAATCTGGGGGGCAGAAGCTGGGGGCTGGCTGCAGCCACAGCTCAGGAGTGAGCGCAGTCCCACTGGTTAGGACAAAAGCTGGGGGCTGGCTGCAGAGCACAGACAAGGCATGAGCACAGTCCAGCCAGCAGGGGCAGAAACTGGGGGATGGCTGCGGATGCGGATGGGGCACATAAAAGTGGTTCAACCCGAAGTTACAGGCTGGGTGTGCAAGAGCAGTCCTGCCTGCAGTCCTGCCCGTGGGAGCAAGGCAGGAGCCAGGGAACCAGCTGAGGCTTGCAGCTGGTTGGGAGAGTGCAGACCCACCCGCAGGGCCGAGTTTTGCTGCCTTAGCATGCAAGCATGGTCTTGCCTGAGGGGGCAGAGCAGAAACTGGGGGCTGGCCAAGGCTTGCAGCCCCAGCATGCAAATGCAGTTCTGCCCACAGAGGCGAGGGGGAAGCTGCAGCAAACATGGAGGAGGTGGACCAGCACCAGCAACCTGAATGCCTGATGCCATGGCAGAGGGGGTGGTGGGCCTGCAAACAGACCACACCAAGGAAACACAGAGGCCACATGCATTGGGCTCCTGTGGCCACACCCTTCTTATACACACACAAAATGGGAAGGCAGAGAAATGCAACCCAAATGAATCAACAAGAGAAATCCCCAGAAAAAGATCTGAATAAGATGGAAATAACCAAATTACTGGATGCACAGTTTAAAATAATGATTGTTAGGATGCACAAAGATCTTAGAACCACAATAGACAGACATAATGAGCATCTAAATAGATAGGAAATATCAAAAGGGACACTGAAATAGTAAAAAAGAACTAATCAAAAATGACAAATACAATATCAGAAATAAAGACCACTCTAGAAGGAATTAAGAGCAGGATTTATAAAGCTGAGGATTGAATCAGCAATTTAGAGGACAAGATAAATGAATGCACAGAAGCAGAGCAGCAAAAATAAAAGAGGCTCAAAAAGTGAAAAAACTCTAAGAGAGCTCTGTAACAACATAAAGAGAAATAACATCCACATCATAGGGGTTTCTAGAGGAGAAGAGAAAGATCAAGGGATAGAGAATCTGATTGAAGAAATCATAGCTGAAAACATCCTTAAATTGATGAAAGAAAAAGTCACATAAGCTCAAAAAGCACAGAGAGTCCCAATAAAAATTAACCCAAAGAGGCCCACACCAAGACACATCATAATTAATTAAAAACATTGATAAAAAAATCAAGGAGGATACAAACAAGTGGAAGCATACACTGTGTTCATGGATAGAAAGAATAAGCATCATTACAATGTCTATGTTACCCAAAGCAACCTATAAATTCAATGCAATTTCTATTAAAACACCAACCAATGACATACTTCAAAGATATAGAACAAATATTCCAAAAATTTATATAGAACCAAAAAAGAACATGAATAGCCTTAGCAATCTTGGTAAAGAAAAATAAAGTGAGTGATATCACACTTCCTGATATCAAGTTATACTACAAGACTGTTATACTCAAAACAGCTTGGTACTGGCATAAGAACAGGCAGACAGATCAATGGAACAGAAGAGAAAACCCAGAAATAAACCCACACTTATATGGACAATTGATATTTGACAAAGGAGGTAAGAGCATTCAATGGAGTAAAGACAGTCTCTTTAACAAAAGGTGTTGGGAAAATTGGACAGGTACTTGCCAAAAAAATGAAACTGGATCACCAACTTACACTATTCACAAAAATAAACTCAAAATGGATAAAAGATTTAAATGTAAGTCACAAAACCATAAACATCTTGGAAGAAAACAGGCAGTCAACTCTCCGATATCTCTCATAGCAATATTTTTGCTGGTTTATCTCTACGGGCAAGTGAAATAACGAACAGGATGAACAAATGGGACTATATGAAACTAAAAAGTTTTGCACAGCAAAAGACACCATTAACAACATAAAAAGACAACCCACACAATGGGAGAATATATTTGCCAATACATATGATAAGGGGTTAATAACCAAAATTCAAAAAGAACTTCTAAAACTCAACACCAGAAAGAGAACCAATCCAATCAAAAAATGGGCAAAAAAAATGAAGAGACACTTCTCCAAAGAGGACATACAGATGGTCAATAGTCAGATGAAAAAATGTTCAGCATCACTAATCATTAGAAAAATGCAAATTAAAACCACAATGAGATGCCACTTCATATCTCTCAGAATGATGCTAATTAACAAAACAACACATAATAAGTGCTGGAAAGGGTGTGGAGAATAGAGAACCCTCTTGCACTGCTGGTGGGAATGCAGACTAGTGCAGCCACTGTAGAAAACAGTATGGAGATTCCTCAAAAAATTAAGAATGGAACTGCCCTTTGACCCACCTATCCCACTTTTAAGAATATATCCTAAGAATACCAAATCACTGATTCAAAAGAAGAAATGTACCCCATGTTTCTTGCAGCATTGTTTACAATAGTTAAGGTCTGGAAACAGCCCAAGTGTCCTTCAGTGGATGAGTGGATTAAAAAGCAGTGGTATATATACACAATGGAATATTATGCAGCCATGACAAAGAAGGAAATCTTACCTTTTGCAACAACATGGATGGACCTGGAAACTATTATGCTAAGTGAAATAAATCAGAGAAAGAAAAATATCATATGACCTCACTCATTTGAGGAATCCAATGAACAATATGAACCAAGGAACAGAACAGAGTTAGAGGCAAGATCAAAGGGAGATCTTGCAAGCAGTCAGAGAGAAATTGGAAGAGAAGATGGGATCAGAGAAGAGAAAGAGATTAGTGAAATTTTATATACATAACACAACATTATAGAGAACAGGACAGCAAATCCTAGAGGGAAGGGGTAAAGGCATTGGTGGGAGGGGGCAAAGGGGGAGAACCGAGGGGAACACAGGGGTGGGGGGAGATATATTTGGTGAGACACTTGAATCTATGTAAACCCAATAAATTAAAATTATTTTTAAAAGTACTGAAAAGGAGGAATTCTCAGTCAAGAATACTATATCCATCAAAGTTATCCTTCAAATATAAAGGAGAAATAAAAAACTTTAGCAGACATATAGAAGCTGATGGAATTTGTCACCTGAAAATCTCCACTGCAGGAAATAATGATGGGGGTTATTCAACCAGATACAAAGTACAAAACAAATCAAAACTACAAGTTAAAGCTTCATTAAGGTCACAATAAAAGAAATAATAACCTATGACAACAATAACAAAAGGGAGAGGATAAAAATCAGCAGTAGCAAAGGAAGATGGAGTACAGAAACACTTATAAGACAATAGACTTTTGTAAATATGAATGTTTTTCTCTTAATAACCTAATGGTAAGTACCCACTGAAACACACAGGTTAAAAAAAGAAGGATAGGAGAAAGGAGTTTGAAATACCACCAAAGAAAAACAACTGACAGAAAAGCAAAAGAAAATAACCAAACAGAGTAGTGACATCAGAGAAATGGCGCTGTAAGGAGCAATACCGATAAATCTCCCCAAAATTTCAACAAGATCTTCAACCAGAGACAGAAAAATCTATCCTTGGAGCCTCCAGAAGTCCCGCACTGAACGCAAAGTTATGATCAAGTGAAAAATTGACTAAATATATAATCAACCCTGAAGGAAAAGATGGAGAAAGGAATACTCCACCTTCCTCACTAACCTAAGTAAGGGCTGCTTTCACTGGGAACTGAGAGAATAGGAACTAAGTCAGGCAAAGAGTGTAAAAAGAACCAGGCTGCAGCACAAACATCCGAGCCAGGCTGTGGCATGGACATCCAAGCCGAGGAAAAACTGTGCTTGTGGCAACCCAGTCAACACAAGCTAATGCTTGCACTAAATCCAGACAAAGAAAGGCACTTGGGACAGCCATCCGCCTGATCTCCTGGTCAGTGCATGCAGATAGTGGGCGAGTGATTCCTCCTAGAGCCCTGGGAGTGGACACCCGTGTTCCCGGACAGAGGGGCAGAGTCAGAGGCCTTTGCATGGGCTGAGACTGGAGTCTCAGTGTCACCCTGTGCCCTGAAGAGCGGCATGCGAAAGCGAGATTCCCTATGCTCGAACTTCCCCAGATGGGTGGGAGCCTCACCCAGCCATACAAGCTAACACACCCATGAAGGATTAGCTTAACCCATAGTCTGCTTGCCTCCCAACTGACCTACGTGACCCTAACTGACAAGATCTCTCTCAGATCAGTGATCTAAGACAAGAGGGGTGATATTTTTTAGTGCCTCTTGTTATGCTATGCACGTAGGGGTGGGGGCAACCTCTGATTGACAGAGCTTTCATACTCAGGGCTATATATTAAAAAGAGGGATTTAGCAGCTTATAAGTCATCCTGCTTTGCAAACAGCAACTAGGACATCTTCTACCTAGCCAAAACAGGTTACAAAGTGCCAAAAGCCTGGGGAAAGTGGTCCCACAGAGTGCTGAGGCATTCGAGACATGCCTAGAGGTGCATAGAAAGACAACTTGGAAACAATTGGCTCCTAGCCCCGCCTGATTATGCTAGTGGCTCTGACTGATTGAGCCTTACCCAGAGCCCTGTGCTGACTGGGGATAGAGTGGGGATTTGCCAGCTCTTTGAGCCTCTAACTCTCCAGGCAAAGGCAGCAGCAACCCCATAGCTGGATCATGAGGCTGCTAATTCAGGAAAGAAAGACTAGGAGAGAGGCTCCGGGAAAACGGACTCTCTCATTGTCGGAGCCTGCAAATGCTAGTGAGCCTCTAGTGACAACGAGACTGAAGCCTAATATATGACATCGTCATAGAGACTTATCAACTGCAAACCTCTACTTAAGCGTGCCACAGGGGCAGAACCCAGGGTGCAGAGTCACAGACCATGAAGAGGGAGAGAAAAGAAAAAGCAAGAAGATAACCTCTCAAAATCAAGAATAATCCATAGATTTTATAACATATCGCATTTATTATATTTGTTCGTTTGTTTCTCTTATCTTCTTGTCTTGATTATTTTCTTCTTCTTCCAATTTGATCGTTTAATTCTCTTCCAGTTTTACACTTTCCTCTCCTTGAACTATACTACCCATAAGTGTTACATCTCTCATTATCTTTCCTTTCTTCTTCTTTTCTCTCTATCAGGGTTGCACTCCAAAACCCTTAACTCTTTCTCTCTCCTTTTGTTCTTTTTTCTTTTTTCTTCTTTTTGTTTTCCTCTTTCTGTTTTTCTTCCTCTATATGTTTCTCTTTTTCTCCTTTACTTTTCCTCTCATTCAAAATCCTCAATCACAAAAAAAATATTTTATTTGGGACTCAAATTTTTCTTTGTGGCGCTTTGGGTGTTTTTTACTACACTTTTTTAATTCATTAGCAGTGCTCCCAACCCTGGCTCTCCATTTTATCTAGTATTTGCTCCACTAAATACAATAGTAATTTTTTAATTTTTAAAAAAATTTTCCTTTTATCCTGTTTCCCTCTTATTCCTCTCATTATATCTCTTAGTCAACCATCACATAAAAGCACATCATTTTATTTTGACTCAAATTTTTTCCTTTTTTGCATTTTGTGGGTCCATAACCCCTTTTTTTGTCCCTTTATCACTTCTCCCCAACTCAGGCCCTCCATTATAGGTAGTTTTTGTTCTACTTAGCACAATATAATTCGCAGTTCACCACAATTTTTTCTCAAGAAGAAGGGGAGAGGAGAGAAGAGGGAAAAAAAGGAAAATAATTTTTTTAACTTTCTATTCTTTATTAATTCTAATTAGTACTATCAACAAAACCACCCTCAGATGCTATTAAGGAAAAGGAAATCAAATATCATGGATACAAAAAACAGAGAGGTAGCACAGGTACATGAGGAAAAAATCTATGGAGAAAAAATTTAATATATTGGAAACCTGGGAGCTAAATAACAGAGAATTTAAAATAGAAATCCTAAAAATACTCAGAGATATACAAGAAAATACAGAAAGGCAATTTAGGGAGCTCAGAAAACAACTCAACGAACACAAAGAATATATCACCAAGGAAACTGAAACTATAAAAACAAATCAAACAGAGATGAAAAACTCAATTCAAGAGCTGAAAAACAAGGTTACAAGCTTAGCTAATAAAACAGGCCAGATAGAAGGTAGGATTAGTAAAATAGAAGACAAGCAACTTGAGGCACAACAGAGAGAAGAAGAAAGAGACTCAAAAATTTAAAAAAATGAGAAATCCCTTCAGGAATTGTCTGACTCCATAAAAAAGACTAACATAAGAATAATAGGTATATCAGAGGAAGAAGAGAGAGAAAATGGAATGGAGAACATATTCAAACAAATAATAGATGAGAACTTCCCAAGCCTGTGGAAAGAACTAAAGCCTCAAATTCAAGAAGCAAACAGAACACTGAGTTTTCTTTTTTTTTTTTTTTTTTTTGTATTTTTCTGAAGCTGGAAACAGGGAGAGACAGTCAGACAGACTCCCGCATGCGCCCCACCGGGATCCACCTGGCACGCCCACCAGGGGGTGGTGCTCTGCCCCTCCGGGCGTCGCTCTGCCACGACCAGAGCCACTCTAGCGCCTGGGGCAGAGGCCAAGGAGCCATCCTCAGTGCCCAGGCCATCTTTGCTCCAATGGAGCCTTGGCTGCAGGAGGGGAAGAGAGAGACAGAGAGGAAGGAGGGGGGGTGGAGAAGCAAATGGGCACTTCTCCTATGTGCCCTGGCCAGGAATCAAACCCGGGTACCCCGCACGCCAGGCCGACACTCTACCGCTGAGCCAACCAGCCAGGGCCAACTCTGAGTTTTCTTAACTCCAACAAACTTACTCCAAGGCACATCATAATGAAATTGGCATAAACCAATGACAAAGAAAAAATCCTCAAGGCAGCCAGGGAAAAGAAGAATACAACATATAAAGGAAGGCCTATTAAATTATCATCAGATTTCTAAACAGAAACTCTACAAGCTAGAAGAGAATGGACCCCAATATTTAAAGTCCTGAAAGACAGAAACTTTCAGCCAAGAATACTATATGCATCAAAGCTATCCTTCAAATACGAAGCAGAAATAAAAACATTCACAGATACAGAAAAGATGAGGGAATTTATCATCAGAAAACCCCCACTCCAGGAATTACTAAAGGGGGTTTTCCAACCAGATACAAAGAACAAAACAAAACAAAACTACAAGTAAAAGCTCCACCAAGAACATAATAAAACCAAATTTAAACTGTGACAACAAAAAAAAGGGGGGGGAGAGGACAGAGATTAATAGTAGCAAATGACGATGGAGTGCAGAAGTACTCACAAGACAGTGCACTACAATGAACAGGGTAGGTATCCTTTTCATTACTTAATGGTAACCACGCTTGAAAAAACCACCACAGAAGCAAATGACTTAAAAAAGATAGCAACAGAGGAAAGAAGTATGGAATACAACCAAACAAAAACAAAGGATACAAAAACAAAAGAGAAGAATCAAACAAGACACGAAACTAACAGAAAGCAATGTATAAAATGGCAATAGGGAACCCACAAGTGTCAATAATTACACTAAATGTAAACAGATTCAACTCACCAATAAAAAGACACAGAGTAGCAGAATGGATTAAGAAAGAAAATCCAACTGTATGCTGCCTACAAAAAACTCATCTAAGCAACAAGGATAAAAACAAATTCAAAGTGAAAGGCTGGAAAACAATACTCTAAGCAAATAACATCCAAAAAAAAAAGCAGGCATAGCAATACTTATATCTGATAATGCTTACTACATGACAGCAAAAGTACTCAGAGACAAAAAAAAGGTCATTTCATAATGAATAAGGGGACACTGAATCAAGAAGACATAACAATTCTTAATATATATGCACCAAAATATATAAGAAGCTACTTATTGACCTTAAAAAAAAAACTGACAAAAATACAATTATACTTGGAGACCTCAATACACCACTGACAGCTCTAGATAAGTCATCCAAACAGAGAATCAATAAAGATATATTGGCCTTAAACAAAACACTAGAGCACCTGGATATGATTGACACCTACAGGACATTTCATCCCAAAGTGACTGAGTATACATTTTTCTCCAGTGTACATGGATCATTCTCAAGAATTGTCCATATGTTGGGCCACAAAAATAACATCAGCAAATTCAGAAAAATCGAAGTTGTACCAAGCATATTTTCTGATCATAAAGCCTTGAAACTAGAATTTAACTGCAAAAAAGAGAAAAAAAAACCCCACAAAAATGTAGAAACTAAACAACATATTTTTTAAAAATGAATGGGTCAAAGAAGAAATAAGAGCAGAGATCAAAAGATATATACAGACAAATGAAAATGACAATACAACATATCAGAATCTATGGGATGCAGCAAAAGCAGTGATAAGAAAGAAGTTCATATCACTTCAAGCCTATAAGAATGAACAAGAGAGAGACCAAGTGAACCATTTAACTTCACACCTTAAGAAACTAGAAAAAAAAGAACAAAGACAACCCAAAACCAGCCGAAGAAAGGAGATAATAAAAATCAGAGCAGAAATAAATGAAATAGAGAACAGAAAAACTATAGAAAAAAATTAACAAAACAAGGAGCTGATTCTTTGAAAAGATCAACAAAATTGACAAACCCTTGGCAAGACTTACCAAAAAAAAAAAAAAGAAAAAAGAAAGGACTCATATAAACAAAATCCAAAATGAAAGAGGAGAAATCACCACAGATATCATAGATATGCAAAGAATTATTATAGAATACTATGAAAAACTATATGCCACTAAATTC